>NC_137242.1:2642951-3303689 GCF_051294905.1 Botryllus schlosseri
TAATGATCGCGAATTACTACACCAACCCGGCCAACTTGCATCCACCTGGACTTACACAATCGACATTTACTCGATCTTCCCTTTGTATAGAATTAGATCAAACGAACGCACTGACACGTTGAATTGAATTCCGCTGACGCCACAATATTTAATAGTTTCACTGGCACTGTACAACGCAGCGTTGCAGAATAATAGGTGTTATTCCTATAAGCAGTTCAACACTGAAAATAAAAGTACAGTCGACCGTAACACGATACTTGTTAGCAGGAAAATCGCAAGTCAAGGTTGAAGTGAACTATTAAAAAGGGAAGAAATCACAGTCGGCTCCTGAAAACGGTACAGAAAATAGCCCGCTACTCAAACTACTGAAAAATTGCACAAACTACAAATATTCGATTTCATGCGGCAATAACGTATAAATGGAGTCAAGATCTCAAAAAACGTACTCTCCTCAATAGCACAACCATTGTGTATTCTGATCGTTATTGACAGACACTAGATAAAACTATGCGGGTCAGGGAGTTCCTCAACATAACAGTACATTATTCCAGTTTATTTGATTTATAACCATGAAGATTACATCCCTTTTGGTTCAAAAACCTATAAAAGAGTCAGTACATGGGATATCATTCTGCAAGAAAGCCAAGGCCAGCAGCGATTCCAAATCCGACTAGAAGCGCTACGAATTTCAGCATTTGAGCACTAGCTTTCGGCTGTTCATGTGCAGACGCAACAGTTACATTTGGGACGTCACCATTTGCATGATTTTCAATACCCACACTGACAGTGTGAATAGTTTCATTGTGGCTATGTTCCACTACATGGTCGCCGTGATCATGGTGAGAAAACTCTTTGGGTATAACTTCCATAAAAGTCACATATAAAAACGTGCCCGTGGCAAGGCACTGCAACACAGCTTTCGCTATGTCGCTGCCGACATTTTCCTCGTAGCTTTTTTCCGTAATAAAAGCCCCGACGTAACAACCAATTGGGGACGCGGCACAAAATATCATCGAACATAATACGGCCGTTTTCAACTTATCTAAAACTCCTAGAGTTTCAAACAGAGGTAAGCCAATTCCAAACGCGATGACGGCTTTGTGAATTGCAATCGCGATAGCTAGTTGCGTTAACGTGGATACGCTATCTTGAAGACCAATCGCTAGTCCTTCAAACACCGAATGAACTGATAAAGTAACTACAAGTATAAACATTCGGTATACAGTAACTTTAGCATCAAGTTCACCATTACTAGATTCATGGCTATTTCCACGGGCGGAATTCCTTGCATTAGATTTTTGCAAGCAGACAAACATTACGTTTTCTATCAGCATCACAAGCAACAAGCCAACGCCGACCATGAATTCAGCGATTGGGTATTCTGGATGTACCTTCATGGCATTTAAGGCATCAGTGACGGCTTCTCTAGACTCTGGCAACAAGTCAAGAAGACTGACGCCTAAAAACACACCGCCACATACACAGTATACTACGCTGGAAAAATTTGAGTTTGTGAGTTTCGAACGGAAGGTCGATAACCAACGTAAGCAACAGTTCGAATTGCTTGAGATATCACTGCTGTTGTCTTGTTCGTGTCTTTCAAGGTCGGTAGAACCCCCGTCGATTTGAGAAAAGCGTCCGCTTTTGGGAGATAACCTCCAAAATATGTATGGTAGTATCACGCCGAACAGTATACTGATGACCCACAGTATAGTGCCGCAGAGCATCTTCACCCCGAATATATCCATTCTGTTGCTTCTCCAAACGTGCCAACGTTACTTTTGATTGCCTGCAAAGTACAAGATTTTAAGAGTCTGAATTCTACTATTTTCCTCAAGTTACATCGGCATAAGTTTGATGAGGCTCTTTGATATACAATTGAATAATATATTCACATTGATATATATCCAGATATTTCATAGAGTATACCTGCCGGGTTTATTTCAATACAAATATATCATTCAATTATATATATTATACGATTGTATCTAGAGCTAGAGGGGTGTTGATGTCCATTAAATTGCCCATTCCACAATGACTATAGCCTGGGTCATTGCTATGTAGGCTCCACTATTTGTTGTTCAGTGTAACAAGTCATTCACAACACATATCTTGATACTTGCTAGTGAAGGCTAAAGAATATGGATACTGATACATATTTCTTGTTTTAAATATCTTATATCTGATTATCCGATAATCTTTCGTCAATCGTGAGTAATCATATATAGTTTTCATACGATCTTGGATGGAATGGATCTGAATCAGCAGCATTGTATTAGAAAATTGACGAATTGAAAATGCAAAAAATAGTGATACACAACGGAATGTAGTCGAAACGGCACGGTCAAGTCCATAAATAAATCATCACCCTCCTTTTTCACGATTCAAATAACATAACAACAAACCTACAGTAGGTCTATAGCGGTATTATACAGAACATTACATCACCATCACCTTTTCAGTACTTAAAGAGTCCCGCGAAGAGCGATTTGTTCAACTCCGTACCACCGCTCAAGCTTCTTGGCGCTACTCCTGGATTGCCTGCTTCGCCGGCGAGACCTTCAATACTTTCTGTCTGCACGTGATGCGGTACTGAATGCATACTAGTTGTCAGACTTGTCCTTTTATGCAGGCGGTCAGACTTCGCTCAGCTTTCCTCAGGGTTTTCCCTATTTTTTTTTATTCGCGCTTTGTACTGCCAGTGGCATCATGTGATACGAATTCATGAAATAAACGTTCGCTAGATGACGCAAGCGATTTATTAGGCAATAGAAAACTGAACGTCAGTCGTTCATTTCATTTCAGTTTATTATTCGTAATTTCATCAGATCAATAGGCCTACCCCTACACCACAAGATTTCGATACAATGAAAAGATAGAAGGGTGTCGAAAGGACTGGAAGCAGTCTTTGAAATCAAACACCCACCTATCAACATCAAAAATCGTCAGAATCTATTTTCATGTGATCAAGACACACTAATGATATTTATTATCACTATTTGAAGAGCTTCTTGGAGGTACAGAACTTCAATATACAATATTCATAATCATATTGAACTGAACCCGAATATTTCTGGCTGACACTCGTCATGGGCATGGGTAATCGTCAGCAACTAGTGCTAATTTGGTTCAATTCCAGCGAGTTGCCGCATTGCTACAGAAGAAAGTTTCAATTTACTATATAAAAATAAATTTAAAAAATTTCAAAATTTTCTGTTCACCCCATGAAAGTGCTAGGTTGTCTACAGAAACGATGTTCATTTTTGTGGGGTCCGGAGGGGCCACAGCCTATTCCCCCTGGGTTGTCAAGGCCTTAATGCACTATGATCATTGGGCCAAGTGCGGCCTGGTGTTTGGGTTATCGCACATAAAGCGTCTCTGTTTTCTGTTTCTCTTCATTCTACCATTTTCGTACATGGGGAGCCGGAGTAGCCGGAGAAAGCCCCTGCCTAGGTAGGGAGAGTACAGTTCAGACACTTCGTACAAGGCTTCGTGAAACTGTCGCCGAACCATCCGGTCTGACTAAGGTCGTCCCGATAGAACATCGGGTTAACGTCCGTCGTCCAGTCATGTTGCAGTCAAGGATCCGAGTCCGCTGCGTAGCTAAGGCCATCCCAATAAAACATCAGGTTGTCATCAAAGCCACGCTGCAGACAAGGCGGCAAACCTGTCGCTCAGCCAAAGTCGTGCTGGAGTGCCTGAGTCTGTTGGATATAACAGTACCTTGCCAAGGGCATCGACTCTCCACAGTTCTTGTAGGCAGGGCATGGTATGGTATGGTATGGTATGGAAGTAGGGTATGGTATGGAACGAAATTTCGGTATGGAATATGGAAGAGTGCTAGTATGGTATGGTATGGAAATTTCCCAAGTATGGTATGGAACGTGTTTTCCATACTTCCATACTTTTTCCATACTTTGACAGTTTTGCCAGAACCATGACAATAATCCTACTTTCGATTTGTCAAATTGATTGCATACCTCAGAAAATCGCTCACTGTCTGTTCATTGTTCATATCTCAAATTGTGATTCATGACTCACCCTTCCCGGTCGACATCTATTTGAAGACAACAAAGTTTCGTGACGCACATATGAATGAAAATAATATTAATAATAATTATTCCGATTTAAATATAAAAATGAATGATATTCGACCGCTATCGCGTGACAAGTGCATTTCGCTTATCGTAACTCCCACTACGTAAATAACCAATGTAGTTTTAAAATCGTAGACTCTGAGAATGTAGAAGTTACATGAATATTTTTATCAATTTGTTGAACTTGGAAATAATTTTCTGCGCTTGGGGAGGATGATCATCACGCAATATCTATTTGACATAACCATCATTGTGATTCAAAAATATGTAGCTCGTCTTGGAGCGACGTTACCATATGCCAGCCTACAACACGCATTGTAACTTCATGAAATCTTGTTATTTCTGATATAATGGACAGAGGACACCTTGATATGGCTAATATAGTTAACGAGTGTGACCCACAGATTGGCGGAGAAAATAGACATTTGATTAGCTCTCGTAAAATGATTGTAGTGGTGTAAAATTATATTTAAAGATATATTCTAATGCAGGTGTCTCCAACCGGTGGAGAATACCCCAATTGTGGGGAATTTAGGGCCTTCTGGTTGGGAATAGACTCACTTGGAAAACATATTCTTTACAGTGTACATTATTAACTTCGTTTACTAAACGTCTGTATGAAATGCCGATCGTATATATCTCTAAAAATTCTTCGCTCATTTGCAATTCAGCAATTCGTATTATCACTGCCTCCAATCAGCGAGAATCGAGTGGACAGCGGCACGCGATCTCCCTCGTATAAGTTGTTATTCATTCGTATGCGAAATGGTGTGATTGAAATCACCTGATTCGTTAAAATACAAGTTTATATGTATATGAATATGTACTCACGGGAGATCGTGGAATCGCTAATTGATAGCATAGCCGGACTTGTTACTGATGAAATGAGATATTTCTTACTGCTCAAGTTATAGTAGCGTGCGACAGTGGATGTTATGGTGGCTTATATCTACCATACGCATAAAAGTTCGTCAACACCAGAAAGATTATCTGACCCATGCAATATATTCGGCATTTACACATGTAAATTGATGCTACCTTGGCACATTTGAAAAAATCTCAAACCCTTCCTATTTTATTGTCAGCTTACCCCACAACATTGCGTGTACGGTTACCAGTTCACTGCTCATTAATTTTATTGCGTGCTGTTTCATTTTGGGGGTCTTAACTTTCGCCAATAGCAAGTCTCTACAAAAGAAATTCAATTCTAAAGAGTATAAAGGTTGGGGGCCTATCTTATAATTTGACAATACCTTTGTGTTATGTAATTCTGTAGATGAGGTCACTGCTAGCAGTACATTACCACACTAGATTTACATGTCGTGAGATTCTGCTGTGATTTCCAAATGATCTCGCGTGTATAGGCCTATGTACGTTCTTACACCGTTGTCGACATATGATATAAAGAAACTGGGGATATCATTGTAGCATCGGGGCTGTTTAAATGGATAATCCCATCCAAAATAATTAGAATATATATACACTGGAACATTTCCACACGTCAAAAATAGAATATCCCTTGAGAGGTTGGTCAAGTTGCGAAAGTATGGAAAAAGTATCAAATATGGTATGGAAGAATGTTGCTATGGTATGGAAAATTGTCAAGTATGGTATGGAACGATTGGGCGGGTATGGAGTATGGAAGATTCTCATTCCATTCCATACCATACCATGCCCTGCTTGTAGGCGAGATTTGCGAGTAGTTCAGATTGGAGGGCGTCTGCGGCCGTATCCTCCAACTGCTTGCTCACAGCGCCTCTTATGTTTTGAGCTGACATAGGCGGCTTTCGGCCTGCCATATTGAAACTCTACCTACCGCTTCCGCTGGTTGGAATTGAGCCAAATTTGGTGAACATCGTTTCTATAGACAACCTAACACTTTCGTGAGGTGAACAGAAAATTTAGATTTTTTCATTTATCTATTTTATATGATAGACACTTTCTTCTCCTGTAGCAATGGAGCTACTGAGTGGAATTGAACCATATTTGGTGTGTAGGCTTAAATTAGGTAACCTAACAATTTTATCAAGTAACCAGCACAATTTGAGAAAAAAGTCATTTTTGAACGCCCCTAATAACCGACACCTTTTTCTTAAATCCAGTGTGCATTGTGCAATGTGCATGCATCTTATTTATATGCCGTAGACCGAGATGGGTGTCTGATTAAAAGACTACTGCAAGTCGTTTCGGCACCCTCATATCTCTTCGCTATATTGTAATCTTGTTTTAAATTTTAATAGAATGATAATGATGATGATGAATATGATGGTGGTGGTGATGATGATGATGAAAATCCTCCGACTGGGAATTCAATCCGGGCCGCTTACGTGGCTTGCGCTACATGGTATCAGGGACGCCTATATTTACGAACGTTCAATTAACTTACGAAAGTATAAAAACAAGTAACCAACTCCTGGCCGACCACTGAACGAGTCTACCTAGCTGCGTATACCATAGAAGTTCTGGCGTTACATGGGCGTGTTTATATGTGCTCGGCTCGCATGCGTGACCGGTGCATATTTGCTGGCAAATGTTTCTGACAAGGTTTGGCGGCAGGACAATATTTGTTCGATCTGGGGTTATTGCGGCAAGTGCGATGGATGTTTACAATAAAAATCTTCAGCTTGCGGACTCGAAGATTCGAATTCTCGCCGAGAAGGTGGCAAAATTGAAGCAATTGGAAGGTAAGCCTTCAAATTTTCGAAAGCCTAACCCAGTGTTCTCAATAATTTCATGGTATTTGTGGTAATTATTCGACAGTGTTCAAAGCTATAGAAAAAGAGAAACTTCAGTTGGCCACTGAAAACAGCAAGCTACAAAATGAAATTGATGACTTGAAAACGAGACTGTCAATTGCGGAACTGCAAAATGGTAAACCTCAGGTATGTGATACGTACTGGAACACTGCTAAGTACTAAGTGGCTATCTAAGTAGAAAGTAGTTTATCGATATGTGTTTGAATTACTTGAGTTGGATTAAGCGTCATAAGAACTAGACCCCTGTGTCGCAGTAATTGAATATATTTTCAAAAACTTCACTCATTTGTATACGGTAATTGTATTGTGATTAGTCATTCGATCTTGGCTAAGAAAACGTACACCATGTATTTTCGGAAGTTGTCAACTCTGATTAACTGCTAAAAGTATGCGACCCTTTGATGGAACCTAATTTTTGAAACAAGAATGCTTTTCATGACTTTATTTTCTACTTCCACTTGAAGTGCTTTTGGAAATTTCTACTTCTACTTGTAGATGTATAGAAATTATTGTTGTTACTTACTACTTGAGTACTAATGCTGACTAAGTAAGATGGAAAGTTCGATAATGATGCAGAAAACAGAAATGGAATGCATTTAATAAAATATACCACCATTTATTGCGATAGCTGAGGTAAAACCCATTACCACAAATCCTGATCGAAGGTATTTTGGGTAGATTGAGTCGTTCCATTACTCACCCCTGACGGGCCTGATATGGGAAAATACCTCAAGTACCTCGACATACTTACGTCCCAGTTATATGGCAATCATTACTCTGTAGCATTGGTAACTAGGCTTGAGTTTGGTCAAAGGTGTTGTGAGTATCATTGACTTTGTTGAACAGCCTGCTATATGTATGAGTATCCAACTAGCCATGAGTCATAACATTTTCTTAAAATATGCACTATATACTTAGTCTGGCCGTCAACTTGTCTGCTTTTTGCATGTTAATTGCCGGAATTTCCATTACCGATGCTGTCATGATGGGCATTAGGTGATATCTATACGGTGTCACAGATTTAACAATAAATTCCACAATGCAATTCATATTATTCATATTCAAATTTCTTTTCATTTCAGTACACCATTCCTACTGTCATCGCTTGCTCAAAGAATGAGGAGAAACCGCAATCTCCCGCCAAACCAGATACTATTCCTGATAAAGCAGAACCTAAGCCCGAGAAGACTCCCAAACAACAAAAGCCCAAGACTGAAAGTATGTCATCGCGTAGTGTATTTGCCACCGGAATACTTTCAGGCCTGTCATATTTTACCTAACTCCCTGTGAGATAGTTGCCAGTATGCAGATTGTCATTATAATTCTGCTTTCTGCCCTATTCAAGTCATGCTGGATCACCCAATTGTCTTTTATCTACCAATGTAGACCTACTCATACTTTTTTTGCTGCATGAGGACATGAGCAGACTTGGACAACTAGAAAATTTCCTGCTTTTTCAAATTAGATTAGAATAAGAATTAGAGCTACACTTCTTTTTCCAAATTAGATTAGAATTAGAATTAGGGCTACACAGTTTTTCCAAATTAGATTAGAATTAGAGCAACAAAATTTTTCCAAATTGGATTAGAATTAGAATTACTGGATTCGCAAAAATTGGAAATTGCATGAAATTGTGAATGAGAAATAAATCCAGCAAAAATCAATTTCAGGTCATATCAAATCACACTGCGTTCCCATTAGTATGAGAATGGTTAAAGTCTGTACACCAAGCTTGGCTTGTTTTGCACTCACCAGGGTTCACCAACACGCGGGCCATATGCGGCCGGCGATCTGATTTGTGATTTTGGAAAAACGCGAAGTAAGGCAATTTGAAATATTGAAATTGATTTCATGTTCAAATTATTGTTGCCTTTTCAAAATAAGCTATTCGCCAGTGCCCAACAACACTATTTCGCACTAGCTGAAACGCATGGATATTATTCGTCACACTTACTACTATGATCATAATACGTACGGTGTACTGTAAGTAATGCGATGGCGGGTTGGTAGTTGGCACTAGATTTCCCTGAGTGAGAGGGATATTCTTGTTAACTCGCTGCAAAATGCCGCGGACAACGAGGCATTTTCAGGAAAACAATAAATTAGATTAGAATTAAAATTAGAGCATATGACCATTTCACAAATTAGATTAGAATTAGAATTAGAGCATAGAAACATTTCACAAATTAGATTAGAATTAGATTACTTGCATTTCGCTCTAATTTAGTGAAATTAGACAACTAGAATTATCTAGTTGTCCAAGTCTGGACATGGGTGCCTTCTACATTTTCTCAAGACAAAGTCATATTTTAGACATGTTGTACAGTGGATAGAAATATGTAAATGAGTTTGTACGATAGTCATGTAGAATGATTTTTATGGTGGTGACATTTTGTGTATTTCAAGTGACGACTCGATTATTTTGCGATTGTATGATTTTAGAATTCAATTTGAACTTGGGTTAAATACTGAATATGTTGTGCTACTATGACGTCACAAATTTTATATAACATATATGACTACTATGACATAACAATTGATTGACATGTACGGCTCTTGGGGAGTTAAAATGGAAAATATAGGGCAACTTGGCTCTGTAGACGAAAAAGGTTAATGACCACTGGTCTATATGGTGATTTTTTTTTTGCAGCAGGCCTTTCTTGAGGGCCTTGATTGATAACGTATTCACGATTTCTCTCTATCAGCTCTTCTACATGTAAGTTTTGTGAAGCTTGAAAGACATTAGAATTCCTGCAGTTTTTAATTTATTCGAGTCAACTCAAGTTGCCACCGAAAAATCGTGACTCAAGCACAACTCAAGTCAACAAAAAATAGTGACTCGAGTCATTACGACCCTGTTTTTGATTAGTGGGATGACGTAATCAAATTATACCTTATATCTTACGCCTTCTCTCGCGTTCAGAGCCAAAGAAAAAATCGACCCCCGAGGCTCCCAAATCCGAAAGTCCCGTCGATATTTCGAGGATTGACCTTCGCATCGGACGGATCATAAAGGCAGAAAAGCACCCGGACGCAGATTCGCTCTATATCGAAGAGGTTGAGACAGGCGAAGAGAAAAACAGGACAGTTATCAGCGGCCTTGTGAAATTTATCCCTGTTGAAGAGGTATCAAATTGTATGTCTTTACATTATTGTTTGTGTTCTTATCAGGGTTACCGCTGGAGGTGCTATTACAATAAATTTGGGATTTGAAAAATGGTGTTTATGGGAGGGGGGCAGTTCAACACCAATAGCTTGACTTCTATGGATTGGAATTGAGCCAAATTTGTAAAGCACGTTGTTTTTGTCAACTTGACAATTTCATGGGGTAGCCGGTAAAATTTGACAAACTTTTTATTGTTATTCAATAAATCCAAAACTTTCTTCTCTTATAGCAATTCTTCTACAGGCTAGAAGCGAGCCCAATTTGGTGTGCAGTGTTCTTTTATTTAAGCTAACGATATTTTCAAATAGCCAGTAGAATTTGAATTTTTTTAAATTTTGAACGGCCCTAATGTACATAGGCTAACTGTGAACGCCCATCGATCGGTGTTCTACATCAAATACATACAGTTTCGTTGACATTATTTACTACTGGGGCCGCCTAATTCGCAGATGCAGAACAGGATGGTCGTGCTGATGATGAATTTGAAGCCCGTGAAAATGCGCGGCATATTCTCTCAAGCCATGGTGATGTGTGCGTCGTCGCCAGAAAAGGTAGAAATCCTTACTCCACCTCCAGGATGTGTACCGGGTGACATCGTAACATTTGATGGATATCAAGGTTTGTAAAGCAGACTTGGGCTTGAGCCATCTCTTCGCTATGATTAAATGGATTATTTTTAAATCTGTGACAACATATCTGCTGATGCAACCGTTGATATATATTAAGTTCTTTTCAATACTGTACTGTACCGGTTGCTGACGATTAACCCTGACAAAATATTTGGGCTTATGTCAGAAGATATTCAGTTGCATAACGAAGTTCTATACCTCCAAAAGTCTCTTTAAAGCAGTATACTTCACATTGTAATTTTTTCTTGGTCACTGAAATCTGCAAATAGGGCTGTAACATTTCCCCAATACAATCGTTGCTTGATCTATTCTAAACGGCTAATACTACCGCAATAAGAAAATTTTTGCGTGGACATGAGGGTACATTCTTGACTGTAGGTCATATACATTGTTTCAAATCCAAAATTGCGGCGAGGCTGGTTAGTTTTGCAGGGTTCTTGAAGGAGCACTGCGCTCTAAATATGATGTGGTCTCAAATTGAAGATACAATCTGGAATTTTTTTTTGACGCAGCCATTTTCTTCCGAAAGCCACCGTAATAGAACTGCAACTGCATGATTTTCCATAACGCCCTGTTCCGCTCTAGCTGCCGAGGATGCGCGTCTTCGTTTCTTAACACAGCTGCACTTGCTCGACCCAGTGTCCTCCATCTTGCAGTCCCATTTTTTAAGTAGTCTATTACATGTAAAACATATGATGCGTCAGTCGATTCGCTTCCAAACGATGCAACAGGCCAACAGCACGGACTCCCAATGCCACATATATAATCACCATACTGGTCGAGGTTCTTATTGGGGTTGGATTATCCGGATATCGGTTAACCACAGGTTTTTTTATTATCCGATATCCGGATATAAATCTGCCGGTTAACCGGATAAAATATTATCGTTAATAATGTGTTTTAAACTTTTAGGAAGCTTCGATAAGTCAGTGTTTCGCGCGGGCAATTAGCGAGAAGCGTGTCGCCAATTAGCGGGATACGTCAATGCACTGTGTAACGCGACGCAATCTCCCGCTGAGGAGATTGCCAAATTAGGTCATTGAATACCGCGAACTCGGCTATCGTTGCTGGCCTGGTTTTTGAGTCTTCAACAAGTATATAGTTCCACTGGCAGAATCACATCTGCAATAGGCTCTATGGACATTATACCATCACTGGCCTACATAATCGCATCTGCATTGGCTTGGTGCTCACGATATTATCGCTGGCCTGCGCAATCGCATCTGCAATAGTAGGGTGGAGTGAAAAATGAAAATTTTTGAATTTCAAAAAAGGGTCTTGATATGTGGTGCCAAATAGTAAACAAATAAATTGTATCATAATTTTGGGTTCGTACACCCTCTAGTGGTCGTGCAATTTCACCGAACGAGCCAAAAACAGCTAATTTCACCATATCTTGATCATCACTTACACTAGAAAGTCAGTTTTGGCCTTAAAAGATGCAGAAGCAACATGTTTCTATCTCACTTCCATGGAACTTACTCTTAAAAATGAACAGAAAAAAAGTTACAAGCTAATTTCTGATTTTGTAGGTAAAATTAAGCGCTGAAGCAGTGGGTAGGATGTCAAAAGCGTGTAGTGATTGATCTTATGACTGAGCAACATACCCTATTAATTAGAACCACTTTTCAAAACTTGCTCAAACAAATGAAACCCCCTACAAGCATAAATAGGGCTCGGGCATCGAATAGAGACTGCTAAAACTGTATTTAAAACAGCGTCCATTGGTAGTGCAGCGTCACGATATCGGTAAGTTTATAACAACGGCCCTCATGAGATTTCTTACCAAAATGCTATCGTAGGGTTTGTATCATATTTGTCACAAAGCTCCAGAATGAAAGCACAAAAATTGAAAATACGCATTCAAAACACAAACATCAATTCTATACTGGAAACAGAAAATTTGTGTAGCAGTATCATATGAGTATCAGTGTGCACAAACATTAGTATCATGTTTAGTATTGAAAGATTTCATCTGCTTTCACGACTTCAGTTTTTGTCTGATGAGGCTACCTCTACGTTTAAATCCTGGAACATGGGTAACCACGTTTTAATGTCTTTCCACTGCCTGGTTGTGGCAAGGATGACTGAGCCTTAATGGTGATGATCTTATGTTTTCCACCTCGACATCTGACAAGGTCTTGATTGCAGGCGGCTGTTCAATATCTTTGTGGTTTAAGTTGACAATTTGGTGGAAAGATTAAGCCTTGATGTTGATAACTGGAATTCTGAAGAAACTGATGCTCAATGTCGCTGGTTTTAGGTTTGATGTCATTTATATATCTTCCTTCAAATTCATAATTGGAATTTGGTATGGGGTGGTTGTTCTGCGCATAGCTGTAATCTTGTTAACTGTAAATCTTCGGACGTTTCCCTTCTTGTCACCAAAGCATCCCAGCAAAATATTTTCTGGATGTTAAAAATGAGCATTTCTTCGTAGCAAAGATAGTGCAAGGGAGTGAATTCGGGTATCAGTCAGCTTTGTGACACGGGAAACTATATTGTGGAAATTTTTAGCACCATCTACAATGGAATTGTGCATTTTTATTTCAAACCATGACGGACCATGCAGAATTGAGCAAGACAGTTCAGATTTCTCGATGGACGACTTCATCCCACATAGTACTTTGAAATTTGAGATGCCAGAGTCAACCATATTGAATGAACGACGGGCCCAGCCTCTAAAGATTGCAGATCTGGTTCCAATTGACGCCTTTGAAAGAGGATATATAAATGAAACCAAACCCTAAAGCAGCAACATTGACACCAGCATCAGATTCTTCCAAATTCCTGTTATCAACATCCAGGCTTAATCTTTCCACCAAATTGTCAACTTAAACCTCAAAAATATTGAACAGCCACCTGCATCCCAATCAAGACCTTGTCTGATCACGAGCTGGGAAACCTATGATCATCACCATTAAGGCTCAGTTATCCTTGCCACAACCAGGCAGTGGAAAGACATGTGACAGTGGTGACATAAGCATCTGCTCAATGTTTCAGGATTTAAACGTAGAGATGGCCTCATCCGACAAAAACTGAAGTCTTGAAAGCAGATGAAATCTTTCAATACTAAACATGACTTTATTGTTTGTGCAAACTGATACTCAGGTGGTACTGCTACAAAAATTTCTGTTTCCAGTATAGAATTGATGTTTGTGTTTTGAATGTGTATTTTCAATTTTTGCGCTTTCATTCAGGAGCTTTGTGACAAATATGATACAAACCCTACGACAGCATTTTGGTAAGAAATCTTATGAGGGCCGTTGTTATAAACTTACCGATATCGTGATGCCGCACTACCAATAGACGCTGTTTTAAATACAGTTTTAGCAGTCTCTATTCGATGCCCGAGCCCTATTTATGCTTGGAGGGGGTTTCATTTGTTTGAGGAAGTTTTGAAAAGTAGTTCTAATTGATAGGGTATGTTGCTCAGTCATAAGATCAATCACTACACGCTTTTGACATCCTACCCACAGCTTCAGTGCTTAATTTTACCAATAAAATCAGAAATTTGCTGATAACTTTTTTTCTGTTCATTTTTAAGAGTAAATTCTGTGGAAGTGAGATGGAAACATGTTGCTTCTGCATCTTTTAAGCCCAAAACTGACTTTCTAGTGTAAGTGATGATCAAGATATGGCGAAATTAGCTGTTTTTGGCTCGTTCGGTGAAATTGCACGACCACTAGAGGGTGTACGAACCCAAAATTATGATACAATTTATTTGTTTACTATTTGGCACCACATATCAAGACCCTTTTTTGAAATTCAAAAATTTTCATTTTTCACTCCACCCTACTGCAATAGGCATGGTACGAACGATATCATCGCTGTCGTAACCATAGTCTCGGGCCTGGCTTGCGTTGGCTCCTATCTCTTGGTGGCTTGGAGAAAATATGCCGCTGAGATTATTATGATCAGCGATTGCGATTAATGAGTGACATTGCGAAACTGAATGACGTCCAATGTTCGTATTCCGGAAACATGTTCCTGCGTGCAAGCGTAATCAATTTCCGCTAATACTAAATTCGAAAAAAAATCGAAACCACCTCGTTTTATTTAAAACACCCACACTTATTTTTCGGCTGGCTACGGGCCTGATCATGTGAATTTCTCATGGAGGAATTAGAGCGAGCTATCATGTCGGCCTCAATTCCGGTATAAGCTACTCGTCCTACTATAATTCAGCCATTTTGTGGAAGCAGAAAGAGCATTTAATACGTGAGGACTCTTTATGTTACACAACTCCGGTCCCGGCTACAGGATGCCACTGTTGATGCGTTGGCTTTATAAGGAGGGAGCTGCAATTACACTGTGTAATGATTTTGCGATCCATTTTTCATGCAGACCTCGTGAAATCGATTATCTCAGTAGGATTCACTATCCGGTTAACCGGTTAGCTAAATTCCAAATATACGGATATATCCGTTATCCGGATAGTGAAAATTATTGATATCCGAACTAACCCTAGTTCTTATGTACACTACCGAAGAACCGATAGGCCTACCCTACATTAAACGCCTCTGATTGTAACGCAACATGATCTTGTCCAGGCGAGCCCGATAAACAATTGAACCCAAAGAAAAAGGTCTGGGAACAAGTGCAACCGGATTTGAAGACAGACGACAAGAAAGTTGCGTGCTACAAGGGTGTTCCTTTCACAGTGAAGGGTAAAGGCGTCGTCACGTCTCAGACTATGGCTAACAGTATGATCAAATAAATTATTGACTTACTATCGTGTTGGTCGTTACCATCTCAAAAGGACTGCTGCTGTGCAGGGCTGTGCTACATTGGGGGACTCTAATGGGGAAGTGGTCAAAACGAGGCGATAGCGTGAAAATACGGGATTTCTGTTTCGGGTAGGCTGGTGGAGTCGTGTTTAGTCTTTTTATAGTCGTGGACTACTTTGCATTATGAAAATATACCTGTAGTCGAATTCAGCCGGTTCGATAGAAATTTCTCATGGCCGGCCGGTTGGCATTACTGCTATTCACTTTTTGTAACATAACCTGCTGAAAAAAATCTGAATCCGACCACTGCGTGGCCCACATATTTAAAATAGACGCAGATCTGTCTTCGGTACGCAACGGACACAGGACAAGTAGACTTCCGAAAGTCGACAGGAAATTGGGACTGACTAACACATCATATTCAGTAGAATTAGGTTGTACTTTGTCTTGAATGCGGACAATGTACAGTAGTACATGCTCGACCGCTGTCGGATTGCCTGCGAAATAGTTTTCGACAGTACGGTCCGTCATACTTTGATAGAGCGACGAGTTTTCTTGTAACGAACGTACGCCATATGGTAGGTGGATATCGCACACATTTCTCGCGGTATGTATTATCAAATGCTGTCCGAAAAATACTGAAAATATACTTAAAAAGAAATGCCTGCTCAGATGTTGTCTTCAATGTAGAAACTAGGCACTCATCGTATCTTAGATTGGGCAGTGGACATGATCGAGCGCACAGTAACGGCGATCGTATAACAAAATATATCTATATTTATTAACATCATCATCATTGGTTTATTAGCAATTTTATCAGTTCAATACACCACAAAAAATGCGATACAATGAAAAGACAGGAAGATGTCGAAGCGACAAGGAGTAGTCTATGGAATCTGACACCCACCTTGGCCTATAGGCGATGTAAAGAGGAGGCATGCACACTGAATGAAAGTAAAGAATATTGTATAGAAAAAGAAAGCGACAAGAAATAGGGCGGCATGTCATGGGAAGCGAGATCGATAGGTCAGTCGTGGTCCGGTAATCTTGAGGATGGACTGTATTACAAAACGACTTGTATGGTTACCAAAGTAAACTACTGAAAATGTTTCTACTGCCAAGCGGTTATTAGTGCCCGACATGAGCGCCATCGTCCAAATCGCATCCAAATATCTTCCAAATGGCGAATGATGAAATTATTAGCAATAAATTGAATCTAATGTTACACAATCATGATCAGGCTATATTAGCATAGTCCTACTCATACGGTGTCTATAATTTACATTTTATAGACTATATGGTGGGTGTCTTATTGCAAAACTGCTCCAAGGTATTTCGACCCCTCCCTATACCTTTTCATTGTATCGCAATCCCGTGCTGTTTTGAACTGATGTAAATAATGATAAAACGAACGAGCAGAATCTAACGAACAAAAAAATACAAAAATTTCAATAAACTCACTAACCGTTACACCAGGAATGATCATGAAATTATATGTACTATAATATATAATAGTGAAATATTAAAGCAAGACATTTTCATCAGTAGTTACGAAGGATTGAAGAATGCAAAATATTTGTTTTCTCCACAGACTGCTGAAAATAAGATACGTCATTATTTTGATTCACAATCTAAATAGTTACGACTGATATTGATTTTTCGAGGCTACAGATCACGAGGTCATGTGACCAGCTGACAACTGAAAACGACGAAGTCATCGAGTCACTTGGGATTTCACAAAATAGCGAGTTCGCCTGCTGTCTGTTGGCAAGGTGGTATTGGTCACGAGACTTCCAGCTTGAGCACAGTGAATTATCAAGCTTATGGCTGATCGCATATGCTGTCAATGATATCTAGACGATGCTATGCTTTGTTTGTCTTTAGGGTGGCGCCGCCGGTGCAATATAGATCTTGGAAAGTTCATGAGCATAGACTTAACCATATCGGCAGTAAGATTTTCAGTGGCGATGTCGATATGTGCTGTATTGATTCCGGTGCAGCTCAACTTGCTATCTTATTTCACGCAATTGTCATCTTACTGTTACAGTGTAGAACTACACTTTGATGCTTGACATTATATTAATTTCTTTCCATTACTTTTCATTCAGTGTGCATGCCTCTCAGGCTCTTCTTTACTTCGCCTAGGCTAAGGTGGGTGTCTGATCTTGAAGGCTACTCCAAGTTGTTTCAACACCTTCCTATCATTTCATTGTATCGCAGTCTTGTGATGCTTTGAAATGAAAATATAAATATAAATAAACGTGATTGATTGATTGATTGATAGTCAGGGTACTGCTCTGTGATCTTCGTCTAAGGAACAATTTTTGCGTACATTTTGCCGCGAAGCTATGTGATTAAACTATATGAACAGCCGTGTTGTAAGGAAGACTTTCAGTCTCGAGTTATTGTTATTAGCTGTATAGTACTACGGTATATGGCGGTATGCCACTATGGAATCTCGGTTCATTTTTTGAAGTAAATCCTGCATGATGAGAGCTTTTCTGCATATAGAATCATCGAGTAATTAAACAAAGTTCTGCGTGATGTTGCCACCAATTCCACTCTGGTCGGTATGGTCACTGCAATTGCCTGCTTATCGCTGCTTTTGTATTCACTTGCTTGCATGGTTCTGCGAACTGGAAATGTTTGAATGGTGGTCATTGTTATGTAATCATTACTTTTTCTTCATTTTTATGCGTAATGAAGGTTTATAAATGTAATGTAATATCCACCTTCATTCTTTGCATGGCATAATGAATCTCTAATGAATTGTCCGGGTAGATTTCTGCAATTCTTTGCAAACATTCTAATTATCAAAATAACACTATACAGTAAATTTGAAACATAACAGTTTTGACTTGCCGTTGTCTTGGTAACTATTTGAATCTGCGACAATGAATTGATCCACTTTTTGATGTGGGTAATTGATGCTTCCAAAAGCTTTGGCAATAAAATGTTGAATATATTTGCCTTACCAATGTCGCAAATTGAGTTAGCCTATTGAATATTTATGACACTCGTACATTTATGTAATTTTCTATGCCGCTCGACTTTCAAATCTGATAATATTCCAAATAGCAACTCACTCAACTTACTAGTCGACCAAAAACAGATTCACGACCACGGCTCTGAATCAAAATTAGTACTTCCAAGCTATGCTTGAACATACCTATCCAATTGGGTGTCGGTATCATTGACTCCCTGCTCTTGATCAATTGTGTTGACAAGTCTTACTCCCGACTCTAACTGATTTAAAATTGCGTACTTTCTTTTATCGTATTTTGCCACTTGAACTCGGTCCATAGTTATTGACCAAAATGTTAGCGAACAAATTGAGTACTGTAGTCCATACTCTTTAGTGGACAAGAACATCCAAACTAGATAATGGCTTTGATTCTACAGTCCAAGACACTCCCGGAGCAAGAACTAGGAATAGTACAATAATTGCCCCATACATAATATTCATATAGTTCGCTCTAATCTGAACCTTTTATCTATATTTGTTTAATTGAATAGTATATTCATATTGAAATGAACCCGAATATTTTCGGCTGACACTCGTCATGGGTAATCGTCAGCAACTAGTAGAGAATTGCAAAGAACATGGTATATCAACAATCGTATCACAAAATACATTTGTTTATGGCTTTTTATGTAGAATTATCATTATCAATGAACAAAGATGAATGATTTTATACTCTACTAACAGGCATTTATATTATACTTGATCGACGCTGTGGCATATAGTTTCCCCGGAAATTTCGCATATTTCAAATATTCATAAATCAGAATGGCGAACGGACCAGATTATTCACCATTTTTCAGCGCGATGGGAGCAGCATCTGCCATGGTCTTCAGTGGTAAGCTGTTCGTAGTAACAATTTATAATATTTTGATTTCATTGCTATGGATCAATATTTTTCAGCGATGGGTGCGGCGTATGGAACGGCCAAATCTGGCACGGGTATCGCTGCAATGAGTGTGATGCGACCAGAATTGATTATTAAATCAGTTATTCCAGTTGTCATGGCTGGTATCATCGCTATTTACGGGGTCGTTATCTCTGTCTTGATCACCCAGAAGATGGAGGCTAATATGTCGTTATTCAAGTAAGTATTGCTAAATACAAATCATCAATCATGATCATCATTGGAGCTGGGTAAAACCGGCTACCTGAGTGATTTGATTCTGAGTCGAGGTTTACTATTCGAGTCGAGTATTTGAGCACTCTCCTACAAAGAATTTAATGCCAGCTCCATTTCTACACCACATTGAAGAATATTTGGTATTTTTTTGGCCATACCTATTCCAATCCAGTTCGTGACAATGCTGTAGGTTTATCACAACGTCACAGATATGTAATTCCCTCTAACATGCATATCTATCTAAACGTTCCGTATGCTGCGATACGACCAATCAATGTTTACAGCCTTCCGAAGTGGGAACTATTACTTTTGTTGATAAATTGAGTATAGTTTAATTTCGGTATTCGAAAAGATCATCTCTGATTACTTGACTGGAATCGTTAGAATTAATACTCAATTCCGATCAGAGTGCTCAAATCATTGTGCCCAACCCTAATCATTATCAACAAATTGACTCGACTGCAACATTTGTTGCCTTCGGTGACTAGGATTTTTGAACACCTGATGCAGATAGTGAAAAACCGTTGCGAGCTTGTGAAAATCATGGGTCGGGGGTCGTGTTCACATTGTGGTCACGTTGTCTTTCGATTACGGCATGCATTTTTGAGTTCTTTCCTGTTTGGAATTGATCAATTTCTGGTTGCTATTGTGTTGCGTACTGAATCAGATATCGGAATGTTGCCATTTGATATTGTGATACGTCAGAGTGCAAATATGCACAGTAATTTTATGACACTGATATTTGTGTGTGTTGTATGCGACATCGGTGACATGTTTATTTTCACTTTAGTATTGATATTCAACAAATGTTACATAAATCGAAAGTTAGTTTTCATGAGTTGTAATGACTTTAGTTGCTTGAAACTGTCCTCAATTTTTTTTCAAAAGGAACTTACTTCCTGGGCAATTTTCACTTTCAGCGTGTTAGATAATGTTTGCTCTGAAACACATGATATCTTGTCTTACTGCATATGGTGGCAAATCTACCTGCGTGCTCAATATGGCCGATCGAAATTTATTGACTAGGAAGCAGGATATGGTGTCGATATCGCTTGCAGCGCTTCTTTTGAATAGGCCAATTGAAATCACGTGTCGCCCGTCAATCCGGGACGAGTAATTGCTTTCATGTAGCATGCTCGACTCAATCGCGGATTCTTGCGTGATAGAAATAGATTTCAATATATGTGGCGCAAATTCAAACAATCTCTTTATGTGGTACAAATATATACAATTGAATAATGTTCACATTTACAGAGCATTTCTTCATCTTGGTGCCGGGCTCTCGGTCGGACTGTCTGGTTTAGCTGCTGGCTTTGCCATCGGTATAGTAGGCGATGCCGGTGTTAGAGGTACAGCACAGCAACCACGGTTATTTGTAGGTAAGAGTGTTGATTTGCTTACTGTTTCTCTTTCCGTGAATCATATGAATATGCTTGCTTAAGCAAGTAAGTTTCCTAATGCGTCACTCATACAAACTGTATAGCTTTCTGTCTATTTGTATGTTTCTGATTTGAGTGGTATTTTTTTTAAAAGGCTTGCATACAACTGCTTGTACCAGTTGAAAGTGGTTCGATAATGCATTATATTCACTAATAGCCAATTGGTGGTTCAAAATTTTTAAACTGTATTCAATGCTATATTTGGGAATCTCACCGCTGGTTACTGAGGTAATAAAGCAAAAAAGTTTCGCATTTGAAATGAAAATCAATACGCGAGAGTTTGATTGATACATCTACCACATAATGTTTCGGCGTTAATCAATATCTAATATTGATCCAGCCGAGAGAATTGTTGAGTGAACTAACCGATTGGGGCCACTTTTATGAAGCAATATAGTGTGTAAAGGCAGTTCACAATGGAAAATCAATATGTGACCTAAATTATCTTGGTGCGCATATATTTAGAACATATCCCGCCACCTTTAGATTTATTTCAGCTTATGCTTTCAATACTTGCTGACCGAGGATTTATTGCCAAATTCTAACGCTGATGATATTGAGTTGAATCACACTCTAGAGTTATCGGTATCGGCCATTAGAGGTAAAGAATATCAACAATTTTCTTGACGTCACAATGTGGCAGTAGAGGGTCAGTGAACTAATCTGCGACTGTCAGACTGGGAATATTGATATATATTGGAATTTCATATAGCATGCAGATATACAGATGCAGCCTTCATAGTTTATTTCATGTCCAAGTGTAGCGATGTCTGTAAAGCTGTTCAGATGAATGCCCTAAAGTTTTGAAAATGCGCATTATACTAGATGGCGTTTTAAATTTTGACTCAATATATTGGTGTTATCAATAGAGGTGCTGGTTATCGGTTTCATGAGTAGCCTATCGTCTTGAAAATCGGTTATCCGCCAGCCTGTAGTTGAGCTGCATGTAACAATGTAACATATATTTTCAGGAATGATTTTGATCCTGATTTTCGCCGAGGTGTTGGGATTGTACGGACTCATCACGGGGTTAGTTCTGATTGTCCGGGTCTAATATTTGTCTCTCGCTTCTACGTTCTCACCTGAGATGCGAATATCCTTGGCCCGTGTACCTCGTGGACCTATATTATTTCGCCTCGTTAATTTGAAATTACAGTGGTAGGGAAAATTGTGTGTCATATGAAATTTTATTGCATACACTTTTGTTTATCGCGCTCAAATCCGGACCAATTTCTCCAGGGCTGATCAGAATATATTATACCTTCATTTGATATCACTGAGCGGCTCATCTAGATTGTAATATGTATTGCGATATATTATCATGGCTCTTACTAAGTCATATTTCTACGATGTAGTACGATTGGCCCTGATTGTTTGGTATTTATTGTGTTGGTGTAAAGTTTATTGTGCTGTTATCTGACCTCCATTTACGGTAAAATGTGCAAATACTTAGTCATACCTATGAGTTGGTGATCTGTCTAAAAGGGATTGTTTTGGGATCGATCAGATACGGGGATGTAGTGCAGAAGTGGTTTGATCAATAATCATTGCAGAGAAGAAAGTGCAGAGGGATTGGTGGCAAAAAATATTGCGATTCGCAGGACTGTGATTCTGCGGTGTGGAGTCATTCAATGCAAATGTCTAGCCCAGCCAGAACGCGTATCATAGGGGCGCTGGTGGGATTTCAAGATAATTCAATCATCGTTTGTGTAAAAGCTTTCAAGGCATCTGATATGGATCAAGCATTCTTGGGCAACTAGAAAATTGTAGACGTCTTATTAGAGTTGGTCAGTGGCGGCTCGTCCCATAGGGAAAACTGGGGCATTGCCCCACCTAAAATTCTGTTCAATAACAATTATTTACCATTCATAGACGCACAGCAATCAATAGATATCGAAATCACAGCGAAACCCGCATTATTCTTGTGTTTTGTCTTGTAATTGCCCATACGTAGCAAAGTCTCTGCGAACATCGAATTCTCTTCTGTGTTTTCGCTTTGTGAATGCCTAGCCGGGGCTTGCCCCGGTAGCGCTCATAACAAGCTTTCACTGTCTGTTCTCTCAAAGCAGCGCACAATAAAGAAACGGTGGTTTACTCTCTCCTATTCATAAAATTACTGAGCAAGTGGGGCAACCTTGCCGGTTGCCCTTAAAGTGTGATGTAACAATCGTATCTATATCTGAACTCGGTTGCCTTCATATGCGATGAGTCGACCTTTGCTGGTATAGGTCGATTTTGACGATGTTTCGCACCATGATAATTCTTGAAACTTGGTATGTTGTGTCATGAAGGTCGTATTTACCACTGCTCCAAGTTTCAGGGTTGCTACTTAAAGTGTAGAGTAGTAATTTCGTTTCCAAAGTTGACTGTGTGCCGATCCGTTAGTTATCGCAAACAGATTTTACTCAAAAGCGGGTGTTGGTCTCCGTTGGTTTTGATTATGTTTCACACCGAAATCGATCATGACATTTGGCATGGTTAGTTGTGGTCTTAGTATCGAAGGCCGTAACAAGTTTTAAGTTTATCACTGAACTATGTGGGTGGTAATTTAGTTTCCTACGTCGAGTGAGAGCTGACTCGCAATTTATCACTAACAGATTTTACGCAAAACCGATATCGGTCTCTAGCGATTTTAACGATGCTCCATACCTACATCGGTCTTGAGCAAAAGGACGGTATATCTTGATTTCAGTATCGAACGCTGTGCCAAATCCTGAGGTTAGCACTCAATGATTAGGGCAGTAATTTCGTTATCAAGGTCGAGTATGGTAGAGATGTATGCTGATCTGACACATAGGCCTAAGGCTGACTACCGCATTGCGGATTTCACGCAAAAGCCGGCGTTGGTCTGTGCTAATTTTAACTGTGCTTCATACTGATATAGGTGATGAGATGATGATCTCTTGAAACAGTTTACTAAGATTCTCGGTTTGCATTCAAATATTCACTATATTTTATATTCTCCAATGTCAATTTCACCGTGAAATGTGGCCTTCGAGCAGGGTTGTAACCAAGTCACAAGGCTCCGAGTCACAAGTCAATCTCACGTTTTATAGTTTTGACTCGAGTCAAGTCCGAGTCCAAGTCAGCGAGCAGAGGGTCAAGTCCGAGTCATGGAATTATGACCCGAGTCCAAGTCATTGTATAGACCGCTCAGTTTCCAGTTAAAGTATTGGTAAACCCACTTTTTATAACCCTGTTTGGTGATATCGAATGTTTCGCATTTATAATATACCAATTTTCCTCACTTTTAGCAGTTTCTGGTCGCATATTCAAGTACCAGTACCCACAGACGAAATCCCAATAGTGTGTTGGCTTCGGAATAACAATGAAATGTCGGTCTTGGCCGTCTGAGTCTCGAGTCAATGACTTGGTTCGAGTCATGCTCAATGACTCGAGTCCAAGTCGAGTCAATACACAGATTAACTCGAGTCGAGTCATTTCCGTATTTTGAAAAAATGACTCGAGGCACGTCGAGTCATCAGAAAATCGTGACTCGAGTCGAGTCATGACTCGAGTCATTACAAAAAAAATACAAAAATTTGGATTATGAATAAAATAGTATTTACGGTGACCAATTCTTAAATTATTTATTATAGAAAATACTAATACTATTTTATGCAATACTATTACTACTAATAGCCTACTATTTTATTCAAATCCAAATTCTTCGACGGCAACAACTCTGCTTCCACTGTTTGGAATTGAACCAAATTTGGTGAACATTGTTTCTATAGACAACCTAACACTTTCATGGGGTGAACAGAAAATTTTCAAATTTTTTGTTATTTATTTTTATATAATAAATAAGAGACTTTCTTCTCCTGTAGCAATGCGGCTACTGGTTGGAATTGAACCAAATTTGGTGTGTAGGCTTAAATTAGGTAACCTAACAATTTTATCAAGTAGCCAGTACGATTTGAGAAAAAAAGTCATTTTTGAAGAGCCCTACTGTACATACGAAATGAGCGAGGACGTTGCCGTGAGAACGTACTCGGATTTGCTAGGAGCTAAACTTGGTTTTTGTTTCATTTCTTGAAAACTCGGCTCTAGTTCTAATTTAAATATGAAAAGCTAAAAATTTTCTCAATTGTCCAATTCTCAAATCAAGTACTGCGCCAAGCGAGTTCAACCCATTGGGAAATGCCGCTTGTAATCGAGCATCGAACATTCTCACATCCGCAGCGTGTCTTCTGCGACAGTAATTTGATTATTATGACTGACACGAAGAAAGAATCGATGGAAATACAGATACAGGCACCAATGGTTGTGAGTTGAGGCTTCGAGTTCGAGTCTAAGAGATTTCAAATGTATCCGGGTTATGTGCAAGGTGGGTGTCTTATTTCAAAGACTACACTCCAAGCCGCTTCGACACCTTCCTATCTTTTCTTTATATCGCATTTTTGTGGTGTATTGAACTGATAAAAATTGCTAATAAACCAACATTCATTGGGATCCATCCTTGCCATCGTCACTGGTCATGGTTTCATACAGTCTCTACAAAATGCTCAGAGAGGTGAACTGATGGACTGGACCAGTGGTTCCCAACGTGGGCGATATCGACGGGGGGCGAAAATAGCGAAGGGGGAGATAGGGGGGCGATGACGCCTGAAAACGGCTGACCTTTTTTTTTTTTTTTTTTTTTTTTTAGTCAACCCACGGAAATTTAGTTACAAAAGTGTGTCAAATTGGACATCGAGCCGAAAATTTGACCTTTTTTTTATTTTTTTTAGTCAACCCGCCGGTGATTACAGTGTGTATGCCCAATTTTCGGTACACAAAATTCGGGGGGGGGGGGGCGATGATCGGTGTTGACCTTGAAAAGGGGGCGATGGGTCGAAAAAGGTTGGGAACCACTGGACTGGACAATACACGGGATTTGCTCTTCCCTTTTGATCCTTGAGAACTCACTGCTGGTTCCAGCATGTAGGCTTCATAAGGGCTAGGGTTCTAGGATTGAGGATTTAAGTTTCAGTAGTCGTCAACCAACTAACCCGCAGCCACAGAGTTCCAAACAAATATTCGTAATGCGATCTTTTGTTCTAAAAATTTCCATAGCGATTACCTATAGGAAAATTACACGGCGCCCAAACATATAATCATCGTGGCCCATCAACCATGCCAACTGCGCAATGTAGATATAATATATTGATTTCAAAGGCTACTCCAAGTCGTTTATATAGCTCAGTGGTTTCGACACCTTCCTATAAATAGCATATTTATAGCCTTTGTAAAGGCTGTGGCAGAGGTCTCAAACACGCGGCCCGCCAGAGCATTTTGTGCGGCCCGCGACGACATTTTAAATTTTTATTAATTTGACAATACATAAGTGTCACATGTATCTTTTCAGGATATAAAGTGACTATTCCCTCTTAAATTGCCCCGAAAGCCTGAAACTATTCATCAAACTTCAGTATCACATCAATTGCAACCGTTGCCGCAGTGGAATATTCACTATTTCGCCACATTTCCAATTCATGATGACAAAACCTGATCCTTAGACGATTAATGACTGAAATTTGTGAGTTGGACTTGGACGCGACCTTTTTTAGTATTACTCAGACTCGGGTTGACTCGATGGCAAAATGAAAATGACTCGAGTGGACTCGGAATACCGCGAATTTGTTAGAACCATGGACGCAACAAACTAGTCGCGTACAAGAGGGATAGTAATAGATCAGAAGGTCGCAGCTTGGTATTTCGCTAACTAAGCAAGTAGCTTTGGCTACCATTGGCAATCTGTTAGTTACATCTTTGGTCGCTAAAAACCATGTTATTAGGGTCACTCAAAGGTTCCGATAGTACCGTAGTGGTACGCTCCAACGATGTAACAACAATGGGCCTTTCGGCGTTCCGACATTTCAATCACTAGGACACATTCATCAATATATTTATATTATATTTATATTTTTTTCTGCTCCTATCATTGAAGATATTTGGCCATGCGATTATAATAGCCTACTTATCACAAGTATACCCGAATCCTGGATTGGAATTACAATAATTAACCTAAAAATGTTGTGATATCAGATCAGTCTCTATTATCAATCTGTTTAATTCAAAATATTCACAGTAGCTGCAAAATTATAACCCGATAGCTTTTATGGTGGCATCATACGTTTGTCTGTCCATATGGTGTCTATATCGTATAATTAATATATATTATGTTTAATCGTTGAGTTGAGTACAACAACAATTATATTCAAATAGTTTTAAATATGATGATGATTTTCGTGTCAGGCCTAAATTGATACAAGAGTAAATCACATTTTGACGATGTGTGTTTACTGTCAGTCTGTTGGATCGGCTCACTTTCAATAGGACAATTCATTCCCGCCAGATAAGGCCTACTTGGAAAGACATAGAATACCCTATAAATGATACGGCCCGCGGCGTCGTCAAAACTGGAAAACTGGCCCGCGAGCACATTTGAGTTTGAGACCTCTGGGCTATGGTATATTTTCATTGTATCGCAATCTTGTGGGGTTCTGATCTGATGAAATTATTAATAAACTGATACTGATGCCGATATAAAAAATATTTATATGTTATGTTATGATGAGGGATATAGAGAACTATTTATAATTATATATAGCTCAGTGCTTATAACGTCGAAGCAAAACCACCGCATAATAGTAACCGGTGTAATCCGGTTACCGAAACACCGCAGTCATCAATGGTCACCAATAACCATGTGTTGTCGTCGGCGGCGGTGTTGTTATTGAATAACATCCTGCTGTATTTGCCTGCTGCAAAAAGAGCTTCTGCACTTCGATAGGAGTTTCTGGAAGGATATAATTCTCCGTCCGTTTTGTCACACAAAAGACCCGAAAATGAATTTATTGGGGATCGTTATCGTGGTCATAAGCTGTTCTTATGCACGTGAGTATTATATAAGAGTACGTATATCTGATAGAGTAGACGAACGATTCTACTATAGTTGCGGAAAGAGACGGGTCGGTGCAATTGCATGCTGAATATGGTCAGTCACGCACAACTTTCTGTTAAATTACGTAATTATTCTATGCAAGAAACCCCTCTGCCACGCGCAACTTATTGGTTAAAACAACAAACAACGACTGTTCCCAGTCTGGGCCCCTAACCCACAGTCCCACACAATGGTGATACTCCGAACTTTCCAATAACTAATTGAATATAAACGAACGAAATTTGAAAAAAAACAGTAATTGAAAAATTCAAAAAATAAAATGAGGTCACTACAAATACAATCTAGCGGTAGCCTGAGATCAGGGAATGGAAACATTATTATTTAAACTATAAAAAAATAAATTACAGAGATCATCCGAAAAGTTCAACCCATATATTCGCAGCAATAAACATGGCGAATGAATTCTACACAAGAACATGGTTGATGGTTGTTGCCCAGCCACATAGAGTTGCACAATTTCTCCAGTCAACTGGATCTCACATGGTCTTTGGTGCCAGGGTAACTTTCATATAAGATTAATACCAGTAGTAGTATATACACAGACTCGCAAAATTTCGCCGCAATGGAAGCAAAGTAGGTTATGTCTATTTAGAACATTTTGAGATTTATTTTTCAAATTCATAGAAAATCAAGTTTTTGTAAAATGTTCATTCTTTTGGGTAGTGTCGTTGCCGTGTTTATGTTTCATTATTTTAAACTTAATCGTGCGGAAAATATGGCTAAAAAGAAATAGAAACTTACATAAATTGAATTTTCTCAAAATTTGTAAAATGGACGTGAAATACTTTGGTTCCACAGCGACAATCTACTCACTGTTGGCATCTGTACATTTTACATAACAATTCTTTTATTATGAACTTTATTTCCGAACTGTCACTGAGCAATTTTTTTGTATCATGTGTAGTTTAATTACTTATCTGAAGTTTTTGGTATTTTTTCTTTTTGCAACGATGAATAATTTTTCTCTCTCCCTAGAACGATTGAAGTCAGACAAGATGATTTTGAACAGATGCATGGATGGAAGACACCATGAAACGAAGCCCAGCAAAACTGAGCTGTTTGGGGTTGTAAGTTTGCCGTGAATAACTAACTGACTGCAATCTGTAATAAAATTTTCTGTATATCATTTCACAGTGCAAGCCTTGGGGATCAAACAGCTGCTGTACCAATCAGACAGCTTACCACATTCAGAAGCCGTTTTCTGAACTATACAATTTGAATATGAGTCATTGCGGGCTGATGTCGGCGAAATGCTTGAGGAGATTTTATTTGGCCAGTTGCTTTTATGAGTGCTCGCCCAACGTTGGGCCCTGGTTGAAAAAGGTATCGGGATTTGTCGTATACTTTTTTTTGTTGAGTGGCATTAGGTAATAGCATATTGGATAATTCAGTTGGTGTGAAAAATCATCGAGACGACAGATTCCGACTAGTAGAAGCAGAACTATTAGAGTTTTTCGTTGATAATCCCCGGATCAAGGATAATCCGAGAATTATCAACGAAAAACTCGAATAACTCCGCTTCTACAAGTCGGAATTGACTCAAATTTGATTTGCATCGTCTTTGAAGACAGCTCAACAATTTCATGGGGTTGACAGAAAAATTTGAGAATTTTTAATTTTTAATAATAAATTCAAAATTTCAATTCAAGATTGCACGGCCTTTACTGGTTGGAATTGAGTCAAATTTGGTGTGCATCGTTTTCTTGGACAACCTGACGATTTAGTCACTAGGCGAGTGAGATTTGGAAAAAAAAGTTTTTTTTGAACAACCCTAGTATTCAGTGTGTGCAGCATTATCATTTATGCTAGTTCGTTAGTTCAATACATGCTTTATCGATTTTCCTTCATCAGGTCAAATCTTCAATCAGAAATGAGAGATTTGTCCACATTCCGTTGTGCGTGAATGATTGCGAGGGCTGGTGGAATGACTGTAAGGATGACATGACGTGCGTCGACAATTTTAACAAAGGATTTGATTGGATCAATGGGAGTGAGTTTGGAAACATTAAGTGTTCCAATTTTTCTCTTCTGTTATTCTCTCTGCGATTTTACATCGTAAGGGAGCTCTGCGTGCATATGAACTTCTATCTTGCTTTTCACGCAGCCAATCATTGTCCTGCCGACAGAAAGTGTGAGCCGGTTAAAATCATATTTAAGAATTCTACTAATTTCTGCGAAAGCGTATACCTGGATGATTTCAAAGTGGAAAAGGACAGCTCAAAATGCATGGCGTTCGATTTTAGCGGGCCTGAGAATCCAAACGCGAAAGTATGATCTACATATATCTTGAAAATTGTAAATAATAATTGATAAATAATAATTTTCCTCACTTTTAGCAGTTTTGGTCGCATTTTCGAGTACCAGTACCAATAGACGAAATCCCAATAGCGTGGTTACTTTACTGTTCTTCGAAATGACAATGAAATGTCGGTCTTGGCCGTCTGAGTCTTGAGTCATGCACAATGATATCGCAGTCCAAGTCGAGTCAATACACAAATTGACTTGAGTCGAGTGGAGTCATTTCCGTATTTTGATAAAATGAGTCAAGTCGAGTCATCAAAAAATCTCAAGTCGAGTCATGACTCGAATCATTACAACCGTGTCGTCTATGCTATTTTTGCAAATCCAAAACTTTCAGCCGCAACAACTTTGCTTCTACGGGATGGAATTACGTCGAATTTGTTTTGCATCGTTTCAGTGGACAGCGCAACGATTTAATGGGGTTGAATGAAAAATTAAAAAAAATTATTAGTAAATTCAAAATTCAAATCGAAAAATTTAGTGAGCAGCGTTCTTTTGCAACCTCACAATTTAATCGGTGAATCCCCGGGATCCAAAATAAAATTGTTTTTGATCAACCCTAGTGTGTACTGTGTAGCTTTGTACTATAATATGTTCTATATGCTGCTATACGACCAATCTATGTTTCAAGGCTTCCACAGTGGAAAAAACTATCCAAACTGTAATTTTAGTTGGTAAATTAACTCCAATGAGCGTATAATCATCTTTCACTACTGCACCCAAATCATAAGAATTAATACTCGAATCATTTGACCAGCACTACTTTTTTTTTATCATCAATCTATATAAGATCAAGTTGAGAATATTTTATGATACTGTTTTTTGATTGATGTTATTGATATATGGAGGGAATCGTCTCGGTTTATTACAGACTTACAGTAGCTTACCTCGGTTAATGGTGAGTATTGTACAGGTTGCAAGAGCTTACGCTGTGAAAAAGAAGATGTATGTACCCAAGTCTACAACTGCACAGCCAACTGAAATTTCCACAGGTACTGAAGACTTATATGCTTTTATCGAAGAAAAGACGCCACCAATAATGTTACTTTTATCGATATTTTATTGAGTAATCGGCAATGGTTTTTAGTAGAGACTCTTTGATGTACAGCACTCCAATATACAATTGAATAGTATGTTCATATTGAAATAAACCCGAATATTTTCGGCCGACACTCGTCAGGGGTAATCGTTAGCAACTAGTCGAGAATTGGAAAGATATACAAAGTTATATTATTATGATCTTTCCATTTCTCTACTAGTTGCTGACGATTGATTTACAGGAAATCAACCACCAAACGAGACACATACTATATGCTGTTTAAGTTATGCAGTGTAGGCCTTCTCGTGTCTGTGCCTGAATTGATTTGGCGGAATGGCTAATTGTAGTGTTTTAGACGTTCCTGGAACTACTGTTGCGACCACAATTCCTGGCAATGCTTTGGTCACAAAGATCGTACTTCCCATTGTCCTTCTCATTCTTGTTGCTGTTCTGGGTGAGCTCATCTATTTTGACTGATTACGTTTGATATCGTGGTGTCATCTATTCATTACTGCAAATCATAGGCGCCGAACCTGGGTATGCAAGGTATGCCACGCATACCTAGACATATTTTTAGGTATGCGGCATACCTAGAATTCGGTTTACTTGTATCGGCATAAACCCCAATTGTGTTATTTTAGAACAAATCGCAATGTATTTCCGTTTACGACATTACCCGCTGCTGCTTATGTGAGCGAGGTAGCCCGTTGCGCACGGCCAATTAGCGAGATTCGTCGGTGCACATTCTTATACGACGCGATTTCCCGCTGAGATAATCGCGAAATTATGTCATCGATTGCCGTACGCTTGGCAATCGTAGTTTGGGACGCTTGCCTGATTTATCGCGTCTTCAACAAGCCTAGTTTCACTGGCTTGAACAATCACATCAGCAGTAGGCCCGGTGCGTGCTGTACCATCGCTAGCCTGCACTATCACATATGCATTGACGCGCACGATATCATCGCTTGCCTACACAATCGCATCTGCAACAGGCCTGGTACGAAAGATACCATTGCTGGCCTGTGGCCAACCATCGCGTCTCGAGCCTAGCATGTGTTAGCTCCGATCTCTCGATGGCTCGAAGACAATGCAGTTAGGTGTATGCTGATTGACGATTGTAATTAAAGAGTGACATCGCTAAACTGAAAGACATCGAATGTCCGCAGACATGTGCGACTGTGCGTGCGCCGTGCATGCGTAATTGAATTCCGCTAATACTTCAACATAACCATCAGAAGATGTGTGTCAAGGCTTGAGTTGTAAAAACCGAGAAAGGTTTGAACAACCTGAAATCGGTGCCATTATAGAACAGATTCCATAACAACTCGGACATTTTGCCTTGGGCAAATAGTTGCCGAGGTTACGTAATACGCGTTGATAAGCGGCGTATTTAATTGTACGCGAACGATCAGGGACTCGCTAAAAAGCTTAACATACGCACAAGTTCATTAACACGAGGAGATTGTATAATTGGCATTTACGCATGCAGTTAACCCTCATGAATTGATGCTATATTAACCCTAATTATCAATTCTGTCAGATTATGACGTCATTCCTTTGTGACGTCATCGAACCCGCATACCTAAGGAAAATTAGCGTTCGGCGCCTATGCTGCAAATTTTTACATTATATTTCTATAATTTTCAATTTCCACCATGACTTAACATAATTTATGATTTTATAATTTGAGTTTTTCACTATAAATTCAGGGATTTAATTATCCATCGTACAAGCTATTTTGCGAATCCAAAATTTTCAACTACAGTAACTTCGCTTCTACCAGTTTGAATTGCGTCAAAATTGTTGAAGGTCGTTCTTTTAGACAACTTTACAATTTCGTGGGGTTGACAGTTAAAATCTGAAATTGAAAAAAAAAATCATAATAAAAAACGGCTCTGCGTTCACATCTGTGAGTTGAAATCGAGCCAAATTTGGTGTGCAGCATTCTTCGGTCAACCTAACAATTTAATCGGTGAATCCCTGGAATCTGGAAAAAAAGGGTTATCTTTGAACAACCGTATTGGACACCAGGGTTGTAACAAAGTCGCAAGGCTCCGAGTCACAAGTCAATCTCACTTTAACAGTTTTGACTTGAGTCGAGTCATTTTCAATTCACCACCGAGTCAAGTCTGAGTCTAAGTCAGCCAGCTGAAGGTAGAGTCTGAGTCATGGTATTATGACTCGAGTCCGAGTCCAAGTCATTGTGTTGACTGCTCAGTTTCCAGTTACCGTCTTGCTAAACCCACTTTTTATAACTCTGCTTGGTGATATCGAATAGTTCGCATTGATAATATGCTGATTTTCCTCACTTTTAGCAGTTTCCGGTCGCATTTTCAAGTACCAGTATCAATAGACGAAATCCCAATAATGTGGTTACTTCACTATTCTTCAAAATTACAATGAAATGTAGGTCTTGGCCGTCTGAGACTCGAGTGATATGACTTGGTTCGAGTCATGCGCAATGACTCGAGACCAAGTCGAGTCATTTCCGTATTTTGAGAAAATGACTCGAGTCAAGTCGAGTCGCCAGAAAATCGTGACTCGAGGCATTGCAACCCTGCGGGACACCCAGGTCTGACAATCCACTCCAATTACTTTACTCGAAAACCGACTGAAACACATCTTCCGTAGGTTTTTGCGTCTACAAAGGACGAGACTACTTCACCACCTCAAAAAGGGCGGGCACCAAATTCTGTCCGTGTTTCAAAAGGGGCACCGCGGCCAGGCACTCGGTCCTGCGTCATCAGAGCCCTCAGGAGGACCAGCAGTTTTTGAATGAGGAAAGGGAAGATTCCGAGGACACCCCGCACGGCGCCCTTGAAATCGACCTGTGACTGGGCCAAACGTTCTGTTTGGAATGGAGGTGTTCCCACATCGTGCTAATTTGTTACTGTGTTAACTAGGGCTGGGTATAATGATTAGAGTACCCTAATCTGAATCGAGTATTAATTGTAATGATTCGAGTCAAGAGTAGTGACATTCTGTCGAGTACTAATATTATATGCTCCTTGCCACGAAGAATTATATTTATACTATTGAATAGTATATTCGTATTGAAATAAACCCGAATATTTTCGGCTGACACTCATCAGGGGTAATCGTCAGCAACACGTAGAGAATTGGAAAGAACATTGTATATCGACAACCGTATCACAAAATATGACGTCACCGGTTTGAAATTTCGAATAACGATCACCCCTGACGAGTGTCAGCTGAAGACTGTCGGGTTCATTTCAATATGAATATATTATGAAATGGTATATTGAAGTTATGCACCTCAAAGGAGCTCTTCACTTATATTTATTCATGAGAATTATAGTTGATTGGTCATGGTTGTATCACAGGATCCAAAATATATATTATGCAGCTACACACGTTAGTGGGAATGAAAGTTCTGTGATGTCGTGCTCAACCGACAGCATTGTCACAAGGTGTGGTCGGAAAAATACCAAATTATCTGAATGCTTTGTAGATCAGGCATTATTTTTTCCTTGTGGTCTCATAAAAGGTACGTATTGGAACTTTCCACATTATCCGTACTCTTATGACGTCCTGATGCGTCATACTTGAACCTAATGCTCGGTTCAGAATAGAAGTGCTCAGGTACTCGAATTTGTCCAGCCCTAGCGTTAACACATTATTGCTCTTTGTAATTCACGTTTTCAAACATCGGTATGTTAACTTCACTGTTAAGAGTAAGTCGCTCTTTTTTTGTCCCTGCATCATCAGGATTCGTGTCTGAGTCAACAGCAGAAATTTCATTCGAACCGTATAGTCGATATGTTCTTCTAAATGTCTACCCCAGGGGTTATTAAACTTCTTCGATCGAGTTTTTTGTCTGGTCTCGTGTACCCCTAAAGTTTGAATTTAGATGCCGATGGCTAATAATGGTCTACACTTCGGCCCAAGCTCAACTGTACTATGGCTATTTTGTGCCTAAATAAGCTAGCTAATTACCTGACAAGGTAGCCACAGATAGTCCCACTCACAACGTGATTTGCGAAGGATAATCTGGTTTTGTTGCTCCTTGATGATGTATTTCAATATTGCCCTCCCGCGGACCCCTAGCACTAGTACGCGGACCCCAGTTTAAGAACCCCTGGACTTGGCCCAGTCTAGATGCGTTCTGTGTAATCTGTGATCAAATCCGTTGTGCCAGCATAATGTTGGTTCCGCTTGGACACATTTGTAAGATTTTATACAGTTTTCGTGCATCTCTCAATGGAGTAAGCTTTTTCATTTCTTATCGGTTCAGTTGTGACTATTGGAACTACCTAAATTTCAACTTCTGCTACCTAAGTTTCTGTTTAGACACTGATTGCATTTAGCAGTTCGATTTCGAGAATATTTTTAGCAATCATTTGTATGTTATTGTTCCTGTGAACATATAGTTGAAAATGTAGTTTGTTGAAGCGCATCTTACAACAATCATCTGGTTGCACACAAAGCAAGCTCGCAGCAACACAATATCCAAAATACCAAGTTATAAAGCTGAGTTTGTGTATCTTTAGGTTTAAAATTTCCGAGTTCGTCAGCCTTGTTGCTGTTCGGTACGATAGTATTGATGCCAATTATGCAAAACTTCACAGTAAATCAAGTTGTAAATGAGGATGATTTTTGTCTTTGTAATGTTGTTACGCACACAATTCATCAACTCTGCACTGGAAACTGGCTTAGCAGACGCCTGCGCATTGCTTCGAATCCCCTGAGAAGATAACCAAGCCCAATTCAGCAATCTTAGATATTAGTGTCGACTTTTGCGAACGTATTATGCTGTTTATTTTCGTCGGATGTATCACTGCGCCGATGGGAACGTGGAATTTTACAAACATCAACTAAATCTTGAATGCTAAACCTCGTAAGCCTCTTTTAATGTTTTGTGATAAAGTGCGTTTGGGCGCGAATGAATTTTTGGATATAAATCGAGAGAATGGTTTGTTTTCAATTGATTCCAAATACGATTTGAGGGCGAAGATATAATTTTGATCCACCTATTCCACTGTCAACATAGGGCGCTTGCCGTAATTTTCATACTGTATTTTGTGTGACGCTTGATTATGTGTAGGTGTGCTTGTGTTTACTGTTGTTGTGTTTGCATTGTTCACTTGAATTTGCATTACATCCCGTGTTCCATTTTCAGCAAATCTCGGATTTTTTTCTGTAAGCTTTGCAACATTTTGTATCATTTTGTAATTTGATGGGTCGCCATTTATTCATTGCCTGTATATGACTGGGCTCGGTTATTCGAGCACTCAGATCTGAATCGAGTATTAATTCTGATGACCAACGGATTTTTTCAATTTATTAAAACAAATTTTTTTTTCAAATTTTATTGTCAACCCCATAAAATTGTGAAGTTGACGAAAACAATAATGCATAACGATTTTTGCTCACTTTCAACTGGTAGAAGTGAAGTTATTGTAGTCGAAACTTGTGGATATGCAAAAAAAGCGTTGATGAAAAACGCAAGTAACTTTGCTTCTACGTGTTGGAATTGCGTCAGATTTATTTTGAGACTTTTTTGTAGACAACACAACAATTTTATGGGGTTGACATTCAAATTTGCAAAAAAACAAAAATTTGAATTGGCTCTGCCGCGGCTTCGGCCGGTTGGAATTGATTCAAATTTTGTGTGCAACCTTTTTTCAGGCATCCTAACAATTTAATCATCGAGTCCCCTGAATCTGGAAAAGAAAGTTATAGTTGGAAAGTTGAAAAACCATCAAATTATCGTTATTGTGATGCACATCTGGCATTGTACTCCTTGTGGTAGCTTAAAAGGTACATATTTGAAATTTCAAATCTCTCATAATCAATGATTCTTGAATACTTGACTCGCCGCCTGATACTCGACTCAGAATCACTCGGGCACTCAATTTTGCGCAGCCCCAATTGCGTGTCAGTAGCTATCAACTCTGCTGTTTTTGACACTTATGTCAGCTGGCTGGACTCAGTCTTCAATCATTTTCGTATCAACAACGATATCGTGTTTTTTCAGATAATTTTAATTATATATATATATACATTAATATAGTGTAAAATGAGTAGTTCCGAAAGCGAGGACAGCGAGATGTCTGAAAATGAGGAGGACACTCAAGTGGCGCCCCGTCCTTTGCCGATCAAGCATGACGACGACATTTCGGACTTTGTGATCCACCCTAGTGAGGACGGGCGAATCGCGGTCGCCGACATGAACGGATATTTGAATATGTAAGTGGACTTACACAATTTGGTAACGCTAGTTGTCTCATTGGATTAATTATTGCAAAGTGCCGATAATTTAATTCTAATCTAATTTGTGAAATGTTTCTATGCTCCAATTTCAATTCCAATCTAATTTCTGATTTTCCAGAAAATGCTACATAGGGGTGTTCAAGAAAAACTTTACAGGCTACTTGATAAAATTGTTAGGATACCCAATTCAAGCCTACACACCAAATTTGGTTCAATTCCAGCCAGTTGCCGCATTGCTGCAGGAGAAGAAAGCTTCTATGTATTATATAAAAATAAATAAATAAAAATTCAAAATTTTCTGTTCACACCATGAAAGTGTCAAGTTGTCTGCAGAAACAATGTTCACCAAATCTGGTTCAATTCCAACCAGTGAAAGTGGAGTTATTGCCGTCGAAAACTTTGGATTATCAATAAAATAGTATTTACGGTGACCGATTCTTGAATTATTTATTTTAGGTGCGCCCACCTTAAATACTATTTTATTCAATGATTTCTTCGACCGAGTGTAATTTTGTAGTTTCATCACGGTATTTGCAATTTCGACTAAACCATTATTGATGTTTCCGCGTTCTGCAAGTTTCAATATACTTTCTATGAAATATGAATGCAATTTAATGAGATGATGAGCTCTTAGACATTTCTCTCCTACCCGTGCATGTCATAAGACAGTAGGTAGGCCTATTCAATCTGCATGCCAAATTTTCTAGATGTAGAGGAGGTCGGTGATAGAAATTCAGTCAGTATATCCCGCTTACAAATATCAGCACTTTGATTCAAATCAAGACTATTATTACAAGTCAGATAAGTTTTCTGCTGCATACTCATATGCCAACACAACACAATGCATACTAGACGAGCACTTTATTAAGTAATATTTCTTCTTTCAGATACAAGTTTGGCGTAGAACAGGAGGCGGAATCTGTTATGAGAAAAAGATTGAGCAAACAGCCGTTACGCTGTATATGTTACAATCAAGGCGGAGATGGTTAGTTTTTGTCACCTTTGTCAATAATTTTAACAAAATGCTAAAAAATCTGCGTGGACGAATACCCACACTATTACGAAGTCAGGGTAAGAGAGCATGTACTTTTTAGCGGGGACTAGCCTATAAACCAGGGGTGGGCAATTATTTTCCTCCGCGGGCCAAATGAGAAGTAGAGAATACGTTGGCGGGCCGAGTGAAAATTTTACTTATCTTTTCCAGAGTATTTAAATTTCATTTCTGAATTACATTGTTTTTAATGCTATTCAGTGAATGTGTTGATGTTAGGTAATGAGAAAGTGGCGGTTGATTAAAAAATTATGTATTTGTCGTCATGACTCGAAACAATGATACATTTTTAACTCTATTTAAACCTCTATCCACGTTCTTCTGTTAAGACACCAAAACAGTGGTTCTCAAACTTTTTTCAGCACGCTTCCATTTATGATAGTGAAAAATTTCGACCCCCCCCCCCATCATAATATCCCAAAATATTAAAAAGAGTAACGATAATTCTAGCAATCCCAACGGATGGTTTGATGGCATGGAAGGGTATGGCTGATGATGAGATAATATCGAAATATCACAGTCGGACAATACACAGAGCCATAACTATGCCACCATAATCACGGGGTAAATCGCGCCTAGCGTGAAAAAAAATCATTCGACCTCGACTTCGCACCTCTCTTCAGATGCTTTCACGCCCCCCAGCTCGCGAACCACTCCACTGAAATGTATAAGGCATAGCACAAAGTGTATTGTATCGGTCGCTGCCTTCCGAGCAGGGTTCACCTCAAATAGCCTTGCAGCGGAGCTTGCAGTTTTTCTGAAATTTGCCCTCCTTTGGCCGAGTGTTTCGTGTTTTTGCCATAACTAAAATCCTTCTAATCTCGGCGAGGTGCTCGGCAAAAACTAATAGGACGGGTTTACTCCTAACTCCAGTATACAAATATTTAGTGCTCTAACCTTCTTTGAATTTCAGCTTTCGGCTTATTTTTTTGACATGCCCGTTCATCTTTTATGGGTGATATATATGATGAGTCATATAATAATCGCGAGCACTGATTGACTTGTTTTACGAATCAGTGATTTGGAAACATACCACGTAGCAATTTGAAACGCATACCGTATAATGCGTAATGCGACAATGGTAGCAAAGAAGGTTTGACCTAAACTATTTGGAAAGAGTGATTTCTTATGACTTTAATTCCTACTCATAATTTGCCACATTGCCTTTATTTTGAATCTGGATTGTGCATGCGAGATAGCCTACGTGGGCAGCGTAATCCTGGCACAGGCCTATTAATGAACAAGCTTCGAGGTAAACGAATTTCCTGTTTAGTTGATACATCCTATGGTTTTAGTCAACGCGTCAACATTCGAAAAGCAGGTTTTATGTTATGAATTCCAAACAACCTTTCGCGGGCCGCAGAGAATGGCTTCGCGGGCCGCATTTGGCACGCGGGCCGCACTTTGCCCAGGTCTGCAATAAACATTAGGGTCTCTTTCTTCAAATATTACTGGCTATTCGATAAAATTGTTAAGTCGTCTAAAAATGGTAGGCCTACATAACAAATTTGGCTCAATCCCAACCAGTAGAAGCAAAGTTGATGGAGTTATTGGATCTAAAAAATGTAGGGTCGGAAAGTTATTTTTTAACTAAGAATGATCATGCTTATCGTTTAAGAAAGTCTTAGTGGGGAGGGTAAAGTAACAAGCATTGCCAACATTTTGGGTTTCTGTATTTCCTCTCGATTTCGTGTTGAAGCCCTCTCTTGTGAAACAAAAACCGGTGTCCTCGTTGCGCATTAATACGACACCGGTAGCAACGAGTGACTTGTGGAAACAGGAAATAGTAAGTACTTCTCGGAAATGTGCGTCGCATGTGTTGTTCTTTTTTCGTTTGTTACATAATTGTTGAAGCGCATGCTATGTGTACTAACTTATAAATGGCCGCACCGTTTCCTAGTGCAATATCCATTTCTAGGAATCTTCGTCGCCGGCAAGAAGGGAAGTCTTCGTTTGTTCGACACTGAGCAGGAAAAATGCTCGCTTGTATTGATGAGTAGCGACAGGTGGGATTTGAAGAATTGGTCTTCCAATCGTAATCGAAATCTACGGAAATGCATATTTATCGCTCGGTCATGACGTAATTTTCTACACAGCAACCGCATTTATTACGGGAGCTGGCAGCTTTTTTGCTCTTCGGTACAGTTTTAAAATTGAATCTTTTTTGCATTCCGGACTTCGAAAAACGCAAATTTTCAACGTTGAAAATTTGTTGCAGCTCTTACACTGTAGGGTAGGGCTGTTCAAAAAAAAACTTTTTCTTCAGAATTCACTGGCTACTTGATAAAATTGTTAGGTTGATTAATAAAACGCTGCACACAAACGTTGGCTCCATTCCAACCAGTAGAAGCGAGATTCGTGCAGTAGAAACTTTTGAATTTATCATTAAAAAATGAAAAAAATGAAATTTCAAATTTTTTCTGCCGAACCCCTTAAACTGTTAGGCTGACAGTAGAGATGATGTTCACCAAATTTGGCTCAATTCCAACCACTAGAAGCGAAGTTATTGCAGTAGAAAAATTTGGATTCGAATAAAATAGTATTTACGGTGGTACTGACTCTTTAATTATTTATTATAAAATCATAGAATTAGAAATTTTTTGAACAGCCCCACTGTAGGGTCTCTAAATAGTACCCAGTAAGGCGGTAACGCATAAGTTTCGATTGCTGTGATTGATGAACTTTATTTTTTTCAATTTTGATGAGGGGTCTAGACTTTTCTTAACTTGTCTCAACTTTTTTGACTTCGCGGAACGGGTAAAACTTCAGAACAAATGTTTCGTTCCTGCGTTCCCCCAAAAATCAAAATGTCATTGCAACGTGTGTTCCTCAAAACTCCATTCATCGCTGCCGTTACTAAAGTTTTTGTATGGCTTCTTTTCGACGATATGCAAATGCTCTTTGCCACCCTCTATCATGCCGTCAATATCGCTAAATTGTGATGTCTAAAATGAATGAAGTTTTTTGAAAAAAGCATTTTTTTTTGTTAAAGTAACCGGCCTGGAACTAGTTGTACTCATTTTTAGGGCTTTCACGCAACACTTGCAGAATTGTGATAAAGTAAACCCTGAACTCTGCCGTAATATGACACCATGCCGAAAAATAATATCCAAATTTCTGAATCTGAATTTTGATCACCTCTTTTTACAGCCCTTCGTACTCTGTCTGCGTGGTCGACAAAAATCTGGTTGCAAGCGGCGATGACGATGGCACATTAAAAGTGAGTAGATATTCTTGTTATATTACAGTTGCGATTGCTCAGGCCAACGATTATATCGAGCGCACCAGGCCTTGTTGGAGATGCGAATCGTTTAGGCTTGTCGTTAACGCGGTAAATTAGCGTGGATTGCCTCGTGTGCAGCAGTCAACGACCTAATTTCGCTCGTGTACAAATGGCAAACTAACTCAGCAGGATATCTCGTGCTGCTTGCAGCGCTGACAAATCTCGCTAATTGGCAGTGCGCAACACTGATAATACGAATTACTGGCTGAATGCGATTCGCGATTAAAAACAAACATGGAGGAAAGTATGATTTCAAGTTTTATTTCGAGGGAGATTTTTTCCAAGACTTGTACCCATGCCCCCCGATTTTAGGACAAAAACTCGGTTAAATTTTGCGCATTATACACGGAAAATTACGGTATATTCTGAAGATCTTTTGCTTTTATTCGCGTTATCGTCCGATTTCAGGTATGGGATGTTCGGAAGGGTAAGGTTCCTATCATGGAGGAGGCCCGGAGCCACGATTTCATCAGTTGTTTGGCCGTCGACTCGAGGGGGAAGTTTCTGTTTGCCAGCAGCGGCGACGGGACGCTGTCGACGTTCGACATCAAGCGGAGAAAGTTCATCGTGCAGTCTGAAAACGCGGAGCACGACATGAACTGCGTGTCCGTTATCAAGGTCGGTGTCGTTAAGTGTGTAATGTTGATTTGAGAATAACGGGAGGTGGTCGAACTATTCTTTGGGATGCGAGCAAAAGTAGAAGTAGGCTTGAGAGGAGGGTTGTGACCAAGTCGCAAGGCTCCGAGTCACGAGTCAATCTCACTTCTATAGTTTTGACTCGAGAGTCAAGTCAAGACATTTTCAATTCACCACCGAGTCCAAGTCAGCGATCAGAGGGTCGAGTCTGAGTCATAGTGTTTTGACTCGAGTCCGAGTTCAAGTCATTGTGTTAACTGCTCAGTTTCCAGTTGAAGTCTTGTTAACCATTTTTTATAACTCTGTTTGATGATATCGAATGGTTCCCATTTGAAATATACTAATTTTCCCCACTTTTAGCAGTTTCTGGTCGTATTTTCAAGTACGGTACCAGTACCAATAGGCGAAATCCCAATAGTGTGGTAACTTTACTATTCTTCGAAATTACAATGAAATGTCGGGTCTTTGCCCTCTGAGTCGCGAGTCATATGACTTCGTTCGAGTCATGTGCAATGACTTCTAGTCGAGTCAAGTCGAGTCATCAAAAAATCGTGACTCGAGTCGGACAACCTTGGTTGTAACCGTAACCAAATCACAATGTTCCGAGTCACAAGTCACTTAGACTTTCATAGTTTTGACTTGAGTCAAGTCGAGTCATTTTCAACTCACCACCGAGTCAAGTCCGAGTCCAAATCAGTGAGTAGAGGGTCGAGTACGAGTCACAGTGTTGTGACTCGAGTCCGAGTCCAAGTCATTATGATCACTGTTCAGTTTTCAGTTCAATCCTGTTCAGCCCACTTTTTTCTACTCTGCTCGAGTGATATGGAATGGCTCACATTCATAATAAAGTAAAGTGCGTGTTTCGTCTATCAGTACTGATACTTGAAAATGGTGCCAGAACAGGGTTGTAATGACTCGAGTCAGACTCGAATCACCATTTTCTGAAGGCTCGAGTCATTTTCTCAAAATACGCAAATGACTCGACTCGAGTCAATGTGTGTATTGACTCGACTTGGATTCGAGACATTACGCATGACTCGAACCAAGTCATATGACTCGAGACTCCGACAGTCAAGAGCGACGTTTCATTGTCATTTCGAATAGTAGTAAAGTATAACCAACCTATTGGGAGTTCATATATTGGTACTGGCACTTGAAAATGCGACCAGAAACTATATTAAAAGTGAGGAAAATTTGTAGCCTATATTATAAATGCGAACCATTCGATATCACCAAACAGAGTTATAAAAAGTGGGTTTAACAAGACTTTATCTGGAAACTGAGCAGTCAACACAATGACTTAGACTCGAGTCATAATACCATGACTCGGACTCGGACCTTGCTCGATGACGTGGACTCGGAACTTGACTCGAGTCAAAACTAAAAAAAGTGAGATTGACTTGTGACTCGGAGCCTTGTGACTTGGTTACAACCCTGCTACAAAGTGAATTGTATTGCCCAGCAAACTGTTCAATAGACCGTGAAATAGTTTAAAAGCGTAACGGCTTTAGTAAGTTGTGCAAGCAGGCAATACCTACTGCTCAAGCACTCCAAAAAAGCAGGGGTACTTTGTTGCGAACCAGTGACAACGTCTGGGTATCAGACTGAAGCGTAGGTGGGTAAAAGTGTATCTGATGTGTGGTGTATTGAGTTGAATATTTGTTGATGACCCATTGTGATCCAACGATGTTGGTGAATTGCTTTGAGAAATGGTTGTTTGTTACAGGATAATAAGAAAGTGGTTGTCGGAACCAGCGAAGGCATCATGCTGTTTTTCAATTGGGAAGAATTCGCAGCTCCTTCTGATAGGTTTCCTGGTCATCGGTCTTCGGTCGAGTGTATAGTTCCAATCAGCCAAGACATCGTCTGCACCGGCTCTTTGGATGGTTCCATACGGTAAATCTGTGGTTTCATGCCGAATATCGAATATGCACGAGTTTGGTTGTGATCTTGTTATGAGATTCTTGTAAATAGTAAAGCTGGGCACAATGTTTGAGTACTAGAGTCCGAGTTGAGTACTGTCGGTCCGACGGTCGTCCAAAGATAACCATGGCATGTATGTCATAAATATAAGTATATGTTGTAAAACGTTTAATGACGGGCAGTGCTATGCGTTAACAGTATAATACATACGCACGCGCTCGATATGGCCAAATAACTTGGATCGTTTTCTGTATTTCATGTGACGCAGTATTTCACGTAGTAGTAGTACTTGGCTATACTTAGATTGGATATTAGGGCTGTCCAAAAAAAGACTATTCCTTCAGATTTCACTGGCTACTTGATAAAATTGTTAGGTTGGTGAAAAAAACGCTGCACACCAACTTTGGCTCAATTCCAACCAGCAGGAGCGAGACTCTTGCAGTGGAAAGTTTTGAATTTATCATTAAAAAATTGAAAAATAAAATTTGAAAATTTTTCTGTCAACCCAATAAAATTGTTGAGCTGTCAGTAGAAATATTTGGATTCGAATAAAATGGTATTTATTATAAAATCATGGAGATAGAAATTTTTCTACTGCAATAACTTCGCTTCTGGTGGTTGGAATTGAGCCAAATTTGGTGTGCATCATCTCTACTGACAGCCTAACAATTTTATTGGGTTGACAGAAAAATTTTGAAATTTTATTTACTTTTCAATGATAAATTCAAAACTTTCTACTGCAAGACTCTCGCTTCTACTGGTTGAAACTGAGCCAAAGTTGGTGTGCAGCGTTTTTTTAACCGACCTAACTATTTTATCAAGTAGCCAGTGAAATCTAAAGGAACAGCCCTATTGGAAATAGACATAAATCGTTCCAAAATATCTAACATTGCTATAGCATAATTACTGCTACTGCTGACATAGTTGCCAGCTTCACGCTTAGGACGTAAGTAGGTTTGGGCAAAGGTGCTGGCCATTTTTTCAGTATTTTTTTTTCCGGCACGCCGGATTAAGAGGTGTGGTGGCGCAACATTTTCAAATTGAAATTTGTGGTTGAGACCATGAAAAGTTTGGGAACGTGGATGAAACAAGTAAAACATACGAGTCGGTCGATTTTTGTCGTTTACCGACTATAATAAAATAGCCTCTTGCGACTAAGAATCATCATTTTTTTTTCAAGGAAATTGGTTGCTTCGATGATTCATTCGCGCCACATAATCGAAAACATGCGGCAAAATGCTGGCCATATTCAAATAAATGACATTTCTTGGAAATACTGATCAACCCGGGCCGTTTTTTCGTGCCGTGAATATGGTAGACATATAGGCTGATAAATTATCCCTGATTAAGTTGATTCCTGATACTCAGATCAAGTTCAGTTGAATTGGCAATATCTTATTTCAAGCCGAATGGAAGTTACCTATTTCAGCGTTTAACCTCTTGGTGGCGGCGGAGGAAATTGAAAAAAACTTGATAAGTTCAACTCAGAAAAAGCTACTTGACGGGGTCCGAACCGCCTACTTGGCGTACCTTACGAAAGCAGGGGTGTAGCACTTACCGACTACGCCAGCCAGTCATTTGAGATATCTCGTTTTACTTCCGTAATTATGCCGCAAAATAACTTCATTTTTTCGACAAAGTGAATTTCTCTCAAAAAAACTTGGGTGACTACTGTGGGACATATTTTGTGGAATTATAGTGTGTTTGTTACGTAACAATGAAACATACCTCAATCAATGCAACACTGCGACACACGACAAGCCATCAACATGGGATACAATTTCAACGAGGTTCAAACTAGTTTGTGGTCGATACGATGATTGCTGTCCCGAGTGATTACACATATCTACCTTTTGCCACAAATCCCAACTTTCTACGCGCACTAGAACGATAACTATCGAGTGGCAAAGTAAAAATCCGGCTTAAAAGCGGTTGCCGCCACCAAGGGGTTACGGGGACCAGCAAGTCGAAATCTAGAAAAAACATCAAAATTTCAATTCTTTTTTCTTACCTTGAAAATATTAACTAGCACCTATACTCTTGCCTCATGGCCTTGTCTTACCCAAAACATAACTAAAAACTTCATAATTTCGATTTTCATCGGCAACCGGTTTAGTATCTTTTATTACTGGTAAAATGTTTATTAACGTTTTTCTCCATTGTTAAGTTGTTGAACAGCTTCATGGTAAATCAGAAATTTGTATGACACATATGTCGTATAGTATTTACTCGGGGTTTTCTCGAAAAGCTAACATCGAGACCTATGTTATGCTAAGAGTCGTTTGGCCTAGGTCTACCTTGCTCTGAATTACAGAGCTTCACAGCAAACTTTTTGAACAAATAACCTGAATTTTTGAATTTCAAAATAAAATTTCTCCAAGAGAGGCCGCACGTATTCCTTCAAATTTTAGCATAACACAGCACTGTCCTAGTACTTCCTACAGAAGGTGTTAGGTTGAAAATGGGCTGCTCAATTTTGAGATTTTTCATTCTCCTTCAAATCCACAATCTGCAGGGTAGAACAAAATTTCTTGTTTTTTTTGTACATAGCATAGCAGCATTTAGCGACTGTGAAAATTTCACGGCGATGGGGGAGGGGGGGTAGCCATCTGGAATCTGGAAGTTAGGTTTTTGACTTGCTAGTTTTGTTGGGATTTACATAGTCACATACCGCTTGCGTTCTAGGGCTGTGCACACCTTGCCGAATCGATATCTTGGCGTTGTCGGCGAGCATCGCGGGATGGCGGTCAGTAAAATCGACGTCACCGTCGATCGAAAGTACATCGCGAGTTCTTCTCACAACTCCGTTATCAAGTAAGATCTTATTTGGGTTTCAGAGCTGCCACAGCGTAATGATGTATTACACAATTGAACAATATATTTAAATAAACCTGGATACTTTTGCCTGACACTCGGCGGCGGTTATCCTCAGCAACTACCCGGGATTTCAAAAGAATTTTCATGCTTACATTCGTATGATGTATTATACGAACTGGATAATAGAGTCTATCAAACAAGGAAGTGACATTTCTTACAAAAAAAACCCAGCACTCAAAATCGAGTCGGTGGTTTTAAAAGGACTTTGCTTTGCAGAAACCCGTAGAACATTAACAGGTGTAATATCTAAAATGCAGCAGCAAATTCTTCAATAACTATATTGTCCACTTATTTGTTTTGAGTTACACGCTTTTATCGTAATAAAATTCTGTGTTGATTTTGATTTTTGAAAGTTCACCGGTCCGCAAAACTTTAATTTGATGTAGGCCTACTGCCTGTCTGCAAGCTGGAAATTTCGGGAACCGTTGTCTCTGGAGACAATAAGTTTCATAAAGGAATTGATTAATCATATCGATTGATGATCATGAATCTTTTAGGTTTTGGAGTGTAGAGCACCTTCACAGCATAAAGGTGGACGCGAACGCGAAACAGGAAAAAGGCCTGAAAACCAAAAAGATCGTAAAGTCCGGAGTTTCGGGGGACAAAATCTCGTTTCTGTCCGATTTGGATAAAGAAGTCGACGTGCCGGTTGTGGAAACCTCTGAAGACGAGGAAGAGGATGAAGGAGAAGAAAATGATAACGAAGATGAAGATAAGATAACGGAAGTTACCGAAGAAGATCAGGACAAGACGCAGGAAGAGGAGGAAGAAAATGGAGACGAGAAATGAACTCTTCGTATGACCGCAGCAAATGTAGCGTGTCGTTTACTGCGTCGCAGTTTTTTTAAAGAAACCGTGATTCAGTCTCAGTACCTGCGAGGCGCTTATTCAACATGGCTTACACCACAGCTGTTTGGGATAAGAATCTGTGTTGAGATTACTCGATTGGGATCATGTCTCAAGTTGTTGCATCGGGTGTGATGGAATACCCTCGGACTCTATGGGACGTTGACGCTGCTGTGTGGCCAACTCTCTGTGATTTAGCCAGGGTTGTAACCGAGTCACAAGTCAATCTCGCTTTTGTAGTTGTGACTCGAGTCAAGTCGAAGTCAGCTAATAGAGGGTCAAGTCCGAGTCATAGTGTCGTGACTCGAGTCCAAGTCATCGCGTACACTGTTCAGTTTTGAGTTCAATCCGATTCAACCCACTTTTTTTCAACAGTGCTCGAGCGATATAGAATGGCTCGCTTTCATAATATCGTAATTTTCCTCAGCCTTAACAGTTCCCGGACGTATTTTCCAACTATCAGGACTGATGGACGAAATACCAACAATGTTGTGAATTTACTATTCTTCGAACTTACAATGAAATGTCTGTCTTGGTCGTCCTAGTCTCAAGTCATATGACTTGGTTCGAGTCATGCGCAATGACCCAGTACAAGTCGAGTCCCTGGAGTATGCTGTAGGCTAAATATCAATGGTAGGGATGGGCATGATGATTCGAGTACTTTAATCTGAATCTGGTACTAATTGTAATTATTCGAGTTGAGTAATGAGATACCATTTTTCCGAGTACTGAAATAATACGCTCCTCGCCACTAAGAGTTGATTTATCAACGAGAATTATAGTTTCGATACTATTTCGAAGCCTTTAATATCGATTGGACGTATCGCAGAATAAGAAAAGCGCGGTGCTACGCACATTAGTGTCGATCAATTCAAAGCATTTTCACAAAATGGCGGGATCAATGAAATTGGTCTGGTCCAAAAAATGCCAAATTACTCCCGATGTATTTTGTGCTCTGGTTTTTAAAACGTTTTCCGATTTTCTTCAGATTTTAATTACTTTTAATCGCCACGTCACTATGTGTGACGATGGCACCACCGTATATCTCGATGGACGGATGCTAGCTACCCGTTTCGGGTCTTGCTTCTGCGGAGAAACGCAATCCGTGCTCTTACTTTCACGGTATTGTGAAAATGTCTATGCTGACGTTGTGATTGTGTCCGACGTCAAATCCAAAATTGAACCAAAACTTGGAGTCAAGGTCCCTAAAGGTTGTTTCGGTAAAGTCTCGTATTGCGCTTCTGAGAATATTCCGGGAAACGTTAACAGCTGCAACCTGCCAGCTGCGTTTAGTAATGACGGGGTGAGTTTGAGTTTGCAAATATCTATATTAACGATTGTGGATGGTTAGATCTGTCGTAATGTATTGAGAAAGTTTTGCTTATGTATGATGGTAATCTGTTTAATCATTGGAAATGCTTCACGTTTTGAGACATAGCTACTTGTCATGTTTTAATGTGGTAGCGCGGATGTCCTGTGGATTCGGAGTCTTACACACCTTTTTAAACACCAGTCATTTTGCAGGTAAAGGTATAGCGCTTTCGTCACGGCTTTTTTCAGAAATTTTGACGATATTCACCTCAGCTTTATCTATCTGTCAAGCTTTCAAGATAACTAGTATCTAAACAGCAACAGTGTATTCATTTTAACAAGAAGATAGCAGATAAGAAACACAAATGAATAACATAACATCAATCGTGGCAATATGCTAGCCAGTAGCCATAATAATATTATATTGGAAGCAGTAACCAGAGAGATAGTAAATGGAATGAAAATCAGCACTACTAATCTTTCAGACGTCATTTCTTGTACTGTTATTTTTCATCGATGTCAGATCTCATTCGAATGTTACTTGGCTTAGTTTCCCGATATATTTTTGCGGCAAAAATATATTATTTATCTTCAGGTGAACGTCTACTCTGGACTGTGTACCGTTTTACGATACCTTGTTAAGAGGTCGGCAAAACTATCCTCTTCCGTCAACCATCGACAGCACGTTCTCTCCCTGTTAGGACATCGACTTTACTGCCTAAAAGCATGCTCCGAAGTCAGCCCTCGGACTAAACTATGCGAATTTCATATGCCTCAAGTTTTCAAACATGATATACACGACACTGTACCAAAAGCGATATCCCTCTTTAAAAAACTTTTGTCGGAACCTGTAATCATCCACAATATGGATAAAAGACAAAGGGTGTTGCTGCAAAGAATTGGTAGTGACAGTCATTCCCATTCTCCGAATAAAAGACCAAGAAAACAAGTTGTGTGGACCAAAGACTTGCCTCCTTTGGAGCATGTATTCGCGGAGGGGGTTGATTTTTCTTTGACTGATATATGCATGTTTCCGTCCATTCAATTTTATTTGAAGCATAGCCCATCGGTATCAAATTTACCGCTGATATTGAAATGGTACAAAAGACAGTCGTCTGTGGTAGCTTTTCAAAATGCGATGCTGGAATGCGGCGTTGATTTTGTTAAAGAATTCGGATTGGATAATGGGTCGATAAAGTGCAATAAAGACGGGGTGACTCAAGTTTTGGAGCTCGCAGATGCTTCGAGAGGGCATGCGGCTACTGATAAGTATGACTTATTATGATTCCTTATATTTTATTCAAAATGTCTGAGAAGTAGAGGTCCGCTTTCTCAAATTCGTTTTAAAACTTGCAAATGCTAGAGTGCAGTGGCAGTAAGTTTTGTGTTTTTCTGGGGTTATGCAGCAAAGATTGGAATTAACTGATCCAAAATCTTCATTGTCATGACTAAACCGGCTACCATATTTTTTGGAATTAACTTTGTCCAAAGTTGCCCCGGCATGTGTGTAGGCCTATATCAACAATCGCATCACAAAATATGACGTCACCGGCATGAAATTTCGAATAATCGGGAGGACGAGATCCTTTAAAAGTTCAGTTTACAACTTTTAGATGGTACACGAACTCCTTCTGGAGGCACTTGGTTGGCGTATTTTGATAAAAGTCGACGCCAAGGCACCCAAATGAAAGTGTCACATCCATATGTTATAGAAAAAATGACTTGCTGACGATACGAAGGGACTTGCCAGGCCTGTTGAAAAAGTTGGAATCGGAGGGATTTACCGCAACGTTTGAGGAATACGATGCCGAGAAGATTGCTTTGGCTTGGAATGAAATGCCAGAAGCGTTACATCCTGTTGAAGTAAGTAGATGTGCTGTGTCTTGGTACCATGTTTTAATATTGTGACGTTTCATTCTGGTTTTCGGACTTGATACAGCAGTGCTGATGGTGTTTTGACAAGTGCCGATAGAAATTATTACCATTCTGGTTTAATCCCTCGTTGGTGTGATGTCACTAGTGTATTTCGCCTGAATTCTCTCGTTATTATTGTAATCAGTGGGGCGATTTTTTTTACCTAGAAAACAGAAGATTGTGACCTAAAAAATCAAAATTTGACATTGTTTTACACTTAATTTTGACCTAACGTGTGCAAATTCGGTGTTTTCCCAGATAATGTTAGAATTATTCTACTTATCGTCATTTCTGATTCGAACTGTCTGTCCTTACGAAGTAGTTGGGCCTGAGAAAACTTGTGACCCAAAAAATGACAAATTTTCACATGAAAAAACTTATTTCAACGAAATCTGGCCCTATGAAGAATTCCAGTAGTTACATCACGCATTATGGTAAAAATAATTAAAATTTGTTGTAGTACAACGAAAGATACTTTCCTACAGTCTTGGGTAGGTAGTGTCTGTTCTCAGTAGCTTGCCAAGAATAAAGAAAGAACGCTCAGCAGTAGCGGTTGTTGGCTGACAACACTGCAATTGGTGGTGACATACCGTGTTGCTTCATCCCGACAACGGTGTCTACATCACAATTTACATAATGCGCTTCTTGATATAAGAACCATGCAATGCCCGTGCAGTCTTGCTTCGGTTAGGATATTGCGGTACGTTGAGCATAACAGCATGTCAGCCCATTTTGTTTCATTTGAATGTTTGATTCACAATGACCAGACAATGGACCGTCTACAACGGTAAGCCTATAAAGCAGACTTGGACAACTAGATAATTCTAGTTGCCTAATTTCACTAAATTAGAGCATTTGACATGTCAAAAAAAAAATCGCCCAAGTAATCACTCGCAATTCTGAATCTTGTTACATCACAGACAGCCATACACTATACATTCTCATTGAACCATTGCTAGACATGTGCCCTCGAGTTTTCCTGGCGTTTGAGCCTAGCTTTGAATGTGATTGATTTTAACTATAACAGCATTTTACCTGCACAGGGGGAACTTGGCACTTTGCGGGCATCGAGAAAATGCAGTCAGATCGAGAACCTGGCGTTTGCCGTCAATTCCATTGCAAAAGACGGAGATACCGTGGTGGATTTCTGCAGCGGCGGGGTGAGACTTTTGTGGCAGTAGGGTGACTCCATCACGTTGCTGAGCATACATCAATCTAGTAGGGCCACGTCGGTATTGTGTTGGCGTACTTGCTGCCGAAATGCGAGGTTCGTCTGGTGGAGAATAAAGAGGAATCGTTGGAAAGGGCGCGCTCCAGAATCAAAGCTTTGAATCTGAGAAACATCACGATATACCAATGCAACTTGGAATATTTCAGGTAATTTACTTTGATTTTGACATCTTTTTGACTAGCATCAGGGTTGTAACCAAGTCGCAAGGTTCCGAGTCGCAAGTCAATCTCACTTTTATAGTTTTGACTCTAGTAAAGTCGAGTCCTTTTCAATTCACCACCGAGTCCAAGTCCATGAGGGTCGAGTCAAGTCATCGTGTTGTGACTCGAGTCCAAGTCATTATGTTCACTGTTCACTGTGCAGTTTTGAGTTCAATCAGGTTCAACCCACTTTCCCAACTCTACTCGGGTGATATAGAATGGCTCGCATTCAAAATATGGTAATTTTCCTCACTCCTAACAGTTTCTGGCCCTATTTTCTAAGTATCAGGACTGATGGATAAAACACCAACAATGGGTTGACTTTCCTATTACTCGAAGTTACAATGAAATGTCTGTCTTGGCCGTCCCAAGTATTGAGTCATATGACTTGGTTCGAGTCATGCTCAATGACTCGAGTACAAGTCGAGTCAATACACCAATTGACTCAAGTCGAGTCATTACAACCCTGCCAATTCTTGTGTTTTAAGCTCTCTACGTCCTAATATATAATGAAAATATGCTTGTAGAGGCGAATTTCAAATCGGAGTGGCTCTTCATGCGTGTGGGGTAGCAACCGATATGGTCGTTCAGTCTTGCATGGCGAAGGCTGCGTCGTTTGTCGTCAGCCCGTGCTGCTATGGAAAAGTTCGAAACTGCCATTGGGTGTCGTACCCGCAAAGGTGAAGTGTTTGAACATTTCTTTTATAGTAGGCCTATTGAATGTTGTTTTCATATTGAAATAAACCAGAAGGTTTTCGACAGAAACTAGTCTGGGGAATGTCAGAAACTAGTAGAGAATTAAAGAGTCAAGTTTTTCTGTCCGGGCGATGAGGCCGTTGTCTCACTCGAAAGCGTTAAATTCTCTGAAATTGCATCTGTTTGTGGTATCATCACGAAGACTGTCTTCCAATTTGGAAAACCATCACGAGCGATTGACTTGCAAAATTCTGTGACGCCTAATCCCAATTTACTTTTTCAAGCCATTTACACGATTAATTTTCAAACCTTTGTTTTCGCACCTATCGTACTTCATCAATGATTACTTTACCTAATTTGAAATTTGGTTGCACAAATAATCATGGTGTCAACTAGATTCTCTTCTCATAAAGTCATTGGGCCCTGCCCATGTAAATGTGAACGTGGTAAGGCGGTAAAACTGATGAACTGTCCGAATATATTCTTCCCCTTATTGGCACTGGCGCATTCAACTCCTAAGCGGAGAATCTATTTTTAGCGATCTATTCAAGAAGATTCCGCTGTCGTTCGAGGAAAGTCTCCTGTTGGGGCATGCGGCCGATAAAACATCGTGGAAGTTTGAAGACAAACATGCGATCGAAGGTAATTGAAAACTTGATTACAACTTTCCATTATTTGTCAGTAATAAGCTGGCGTGAGGAAAATCAGAATTTTCACTGGCACATATTTCTAACATAACGGCTGAAAAATGAGAGAAACTGCAAGAGAAACTTTCAAGCTGATTTATTAACAGAGTTAGCTCAACCGTTTTCGATACACTTTCCATGATTTGCACCAGGGTTCACCAACTCGCGCCCCGTGGGGTGCATGCGCCCACGGCTTCATATGTTGCGGCCCACGACCTGATCCGAGATTCAGGAAGAGAGCTTAGTAAAGCATTTTGAAATGCTGAAATTGATTTGAATGGGTCTCGATTGTTTGCAATTTCATGCCACTGACGTCATTTTTTGTGATACGATTGTTGACATACAATGGTCTTCCCAATTCTCTACTAGTTGCTGACGAGTGTCTGCCGAAAAGATTCGGGTTCATTTCAATATGAATATACCATTCAATTGTAAATAGCTATTTGTACTTTAGTTGAAATTGATGAGGTTACTTTCACTGATACTTTAGTAACAATTCTGACTACTTCGACCATCTCTTCTTCCGCAGGTAAACTATGTATGGGATTCGTGGACCAGGACCGATGTAGCGCTGCGAGGGAGAGAGGTTATACTGCCGACGTGTACACAATGCAACCTCCCGAGTGCAGTCCAAAGAACAATTTGTTAGTCGGAATATCTCCAGAACGATGTCCGAACGCTGTGACTTGACTTTGTAACACTAGTTTTTGTGTATCTGATACAACCGGTTGAGATGACGGTTTACAGATTTGTACCAAGGATTACGAGTGTCAGCTGAACTTATTCGGGTTTTATTTCAATATGAATATACTATTCAATCGTATATTGAAGGTCTGTACTCTGTACCTCTAAGAGTCTCTTCCGTGATGATATTTCACGGTTTCCGTGGCGATGCTGTCAATGAGTGTTCAGTCTTGCTGCGTCATCGCGATTGAATAGTTTGATATTTTCGTAAAAACTGGAAATAACCTATATTTTCTGTAATAAAGTATTTTAGGGGAGGTCATATATTGAAGATGTCATCGATTAGTCGCATATTTTGCGATTTCCTGGTATACTACTGCCGAGTAAGGCTAGATTGGGGAGCTCGGTGCTAGGCTAGGTGTGGGATTGGGCAGGGATCCAGGGAATGAGTTATGATTAATGTAAGGTTTCTTAACTCTTTTTGCTGCATACCTTTTCGATTTAGATGCACGAATGGCGTACCCCGACAAACAGTGTGAATCCAAAGTTATTGTACGACATGTAAAGTATATTTTTAGGGTTGGAAGCCACAACTCCAAACCATAATCTATAGCCACTTGGGCGCTCATAGGAATTACTATCTTTCAATTGAACAGTGCTAGGAGAATGAAGTTGCTCTAGTATCCCAGCTTGAGAACCAGAGATGAGAGGATTAGGGATTTCTATGTCTTAATCCATAACTTTTGTATATTCAAATTCGCGTCCAATCCTAATCAGATTCTAACTTGAAATTCAGAAAAAATACTAATTTATGCAAGGGAGGAGTTGGAATTTTTCTTTCACAACCAACAATTCATTTGATTTAAGATGACTTGGCATAGGGCTGCACCTCTCGTGTTCATTGGCACCGAGTGTACCATAAGTACATTAATAACTGTTCTGAATAAATTTTGTCGCCATTCGCTACATGACATATCAATATCCCAGAAAATCGGTAAATCCTAATTTGTTCAAAAAAACCTCTAATCCAATCCAAATCCGACAAAATTTCCCAAATTCGTTTTTTTTCGAATCCAAATCCATACTCATCTCTGTTGAGAAACCCTGGTTTAGGGGTTACATACGTTGGAGTTAGATTAGTTTCGGGTTGACTCAGTGCAGAGAGATATGGTATTCTTTTTCGCCTGCACCATCGAGATGCTTTGACGACGGAGATGCGATGCGGCGTTTATAGTAAGGTCATCTAGTCTGCACCCCCGTTTTTTTCTCCTCCATGCTATCCGTTATTGCCGAGCGCCTAGCAGGATAGCCGCGGATACCAGTTTTCGAGTCTTTGGTCTGACCCGGCCGGGGATCGAGCCCACGACCTATTGACCGAGAAGCCGGACGCACAACCGTTGCACTATCTTCGCTCGGTATGAAGATTGGTATAGGGGTGAAATATTTCTTAAACCGACGTAACGTGTAGTGAAGACATGTGAGGTCACAATGTCCCAAGTTTGCACAACTGTTGTGTTGCTGGATTTACTGGAACTTTTACCAAAGCCCAAAAGTCTGGCATCTTTTCATCATTAAATTACTATGTTTGAATGCCATATTCTAGTGTCATGTTTATTATCTGAATCTCGTACCGGCTTTAACTTCCAATAGCAAAATCATTTATATTAGGTCCGCCAATGCTCCCTCGAAGCTGCGCGCGTGGAGGAGTCCAGCCGAAGTGATGACATTTTTTGTAGTCAACACATTGTCCTCTGCTTCGGATCTCAAAATGTTACGCACTGTTGTCCAGGGGACCGCGCAGTGAGTTGGTGAGTGCGCGCAGACTCGTCAAAAATAAGAGGGAACATTGAATATGTCCAACTCGCTACCATTGGACTGCTTAGACCCAAGCCTATTCAAATTCTCTCTACCGCAACATCCAGGTATATAGCAAAATCTTAGCAAACTTTTTTTGTTTACTGAGTCGTTGGAAAATCGTGATAAAAAAACAAATATACGAGAGGTAAACAAGGCGAGAAAAATTCGCAGCAATATCAGGCTGAGGTGAAATTCAGCTTGTCCGAACCTCGGATCTGAGACGCACGTAACCATCAAACACAAAACCTATATTATTATTATTATGAATTGTGGGTTGCAGTTACAGAGGCTACCGTGACAGCTACTCAGATGCCTGTATCCTGCAGCATCACACATGCGTGTCTCGAACAACACTTCTCTCAAGTGTGTAAGAAGTTGTAGAATTATAGGGTTGGTTTGACCGGAGATCGCTTCTGTATTGCTCGGTAAGAGTTTGTGGCTCATGTCCTCTGATTGGCGGCGCACTTTTCGGAACTAGGGAGCCTTCGACTACAACTGATGGACTCAGTTTCACGAGGCCGAGGCTGGTACCCGTGCATCCGAATCCTGCCGTGCTTGTGGGCTGTTGTGCTCTGTTTATGATTCAAACCTCACTTCGTTTGTTTTTAGAGCTCACAGCTCCGCAGCGCTTTCTCCTCAATAGCTTGCTAAGCCTCTTGTCCGATTTTCTCCACTTGGTGATGCTATAAAGACGTAACTTGTCATCCTGATACCAGCCCGCCATCAAATAGCTCGTTCGCACGCCCGCTTGCAGTACATCGCAAGTGCAGTTGACTCCATCCGTCATCCAAACAATATTTTTCTTTGCCATCGCGCTTTTTGTCGATCTACTGCTGATATTATCGAGCCACTTCAGTATACGGCGGGACTTCTTTTTCAGGGTCAGTTTTATATCTCCGTTCTTGGAAATAACTCGTTTAACGCGGCTCTTTATTACTAAAAACAAAACGCGAAGCGTTACGAATCGTAGCTTACAACAATATTAATTATTACTCATGTTTCTGTTACAATACAATCACAAAGAACACCACGAAATCAGAAGCGGCCTCAGTCGTCTTAGTTATGCACATTGCAAAAGGGTAGGTAGAAGTCGCTAGATTTCTATTACCATAGACCGGGTATACTTACTGAAATCGAATGAGCACAGCTTTTTCTTGAAACTTCTTGATATCTTCTTTCGGCGGCATGTAAAGCATACTTTCGCTGCTAAATGAAATAAATACGATGTTAAGCTACACTTCGTTACGTCAGGCGGGCGACATACAGATGACGTCATGAATGAATTTCTTCGATAATATTGGTAGTTGCTCAATGCTCATATTACAATCACATATTTATCCTTACTCAGCCCTCGTGATCAGACTTATCGATAGAGTTGATGGAGAGTGTCCTTGAAAATTTTAGTCACATAATTAATACTGATGCATCCTCGGGTGTTGCATGTAGTTGTTTCTTGGCCTCCAATCAGGACTGTCGGTATGGTCAAAGTATATATTGGAATCGACCAAACGCACAAGAAATCGACCCAACGCACACGATTCCAAATTGTTATTTCTTTATGTACCGCATCATTTTGCTATGTGGTTCGCATTTATACGATGGGGGCTGAGGCTCAGATTATACAAGGACACTACTATGTTCAAAACGAAAAATACTTGGCACCCTGAAGTTGAATTAAAATCCCTCAAATATTTGGGATCCAATTTGTTAATTCAAACAGCATGTTCAGTTCATGTTCACATTGTTCACGGCCGCCAACACACGCTAATTCAATTATGCGCTGACGGTCGCACAATTATTGCTCTGTGGCCGCAGTTCGGTCACCCTGGTTGGCTTGGCGATCCGGATGCCTAGATGTTTCTTACTAGCCGGATAGTTACATTCCTGGCTACTTATGTTATTGTGTCAATAAAGAATCTATATGATAGCCTAAGGAATGCGTTAACGTGTTAAACCAATATACCCTACATGCCCTATTATTGTTCGTGTTCGTAAGTTCTGTTTTTCCATCATGCTTCGTGCTGAGATCCGTGACCCCTTCTTGTATAGGCGTTTACAAAAATACGATATCCTGACACCTTGTCGCAATGTCCTCGAAAACGTGACAGGCTGTACGCAGCGTATGCAGATCGGGGATGGAGCCTACCATTAAAAATAGTTCTGGTTACTGCCCCTTTTTTGTTTTGCAATTGAGTTAATCTATTAGCAGCAATGCTCATGAAAGCGAGCTGTCGACTGCTTGGACGGACTTCAATTCAATCTTGTTTCCCGGAACAAAGCGTGATGTTAAGTAGGAAATGAAGGACTGTGATGGAATCCGTTCTATGTCGCTTCGATTCTCCTCTTTGACGCGTGAATAGAATTCAAAGATGTAGCGCAATGCCGTAGCTTATCCGTGTTTTGTGGCATCGGAAAGTGACTATAGTTTTTCGCTACATTCATATCTTCTGTGCAATGCCGGATACATTCAAACGAAGTTTAACAGCAGTCACATTTTTGCGTGATGTGCTACAGAACATTGTCTTTCAAGTCGCGCAGCTGTGTTTGGCCTACATTTCCTCTAGCTTCTCAACAGGCTACATCGTGTTTTGATACGCAAATGCGATTACACATACAAACCTGATGGGGTTGGTTTGGTCTCCGCTAGGTATCTCTGCTCTGATGGGATACAAAGGGTGTCATCCGATGGGAATTGGGAGCAGTTGAACATGGTCGGCCAGGAAAAGTCGTAAACTGCCATGGCGGGCGAGCAGCTGTCGCGTACTGCTGTGCACAGAGACTGACAGGGCGGAATCGGGTCAGAGAAATCTGAAATATAAGTTGATGGAAATTTTCAGTGACAACATATGATGTTATGTAGATCAGAACTGCATTAAATCTTACATCTGTGTCCAATTACACAAACTCACTAATGTACTTCGTTGTATATATGAACACAAATTGATTGTTAATTTGTTGAATTCGCAAATCACCTAATCCCAAATTGCTACGGCACCGACGCAATGCAAATCGCGTTGATTTAATCATATACGATGCAATGATTGCGAATTCTTCGATGGTATACTTAAAGAGCTCGCGATTGGTCTTGAGTAGAGGCAAAATATTTTTCCGTTAAACTAATTGGAATACATAATGGCCTATTAAATTATTACGCAGTGGCTATCGTAAAATTAAGAGTTCCATTTATCATGATCATTAAAATGCCAGCTTAAAATGTATGTAATAGTCAATCATTGGCATATTTAGTAGGGATGGTGTGAACGTGAGGTTCACGTTCGCGTTCTGTGTGTGAACCTCGGAAATTTAGAGGTTCGTGTTCACAACAGAACCTTGGTAGGTTCTGCACTGTGAACCTTTTGGTAAATTGTAATTTTCACTCCATTATAAGATCTTTGGCTAAAATTTATTGCATTTCAACTGCGGGCCACTCCATGCATGGTGCTGGCAGCATAAGAAATCAACGCTTAACGAGCATGCACCACGCACCTCGACAACCTTAAAAGTTTTAGTTGCTTTGTTGCAAAAATTTTCTCGGAATAACCAGCTTTCCCTTTGTGAATATTTAGTGACTATCTGCTGTGAGCTTGACCCGCAATCACACAACATCACGAGCGATATACGTAGTCAGCGAATGATGCGTATTCAACCAATCAATGACATTGATATCGTCTTCTGATGTAAAAAATCGAACGGGCGTACGGGGTCAATCTTTACTTCATATCTTTACTGTATCAATAAAACCAAATCTGTGCGATTAAGGTGCTTGCTACTGCTGCTGCATAACTTGTTGTTGTTTGTGGTATCGGTAGCGAGTATTGATACCCGTTGTACACTCTGCTCAATATCAATGTAGCAATACCCAGACTCCGAACACATTGTCCGGTCTGGCTAAGACCGTTAAGGCGTAAGCCTATATTCCGTAGTAAGTCCTCGTCGAAATTGTTGGCAAAGCGACGGAATGTATTGATTTTACGCAATTATTATATCCTTTGATTACCGCTGTTGATACATTTAGCGACGTTTAGAACGCCGATATGTACTTCAGCATTGTGGCATTATGTGGACCGAGTCTTCGCTAGGTATCGTGTACTGTACATTAATATAGGCTATCACTTCATTGAAAGATAGGGTTGGAATTAGCAATATGACGTCACGTGACGTCACGAGGTTCACGTTCGTGTTCACACAGAACCTTTCAAAAAGGTTCGCGTTCACACGAACCTGAACCTTTCAGAGGTTCACACCATCCCTAATATTTAGTAAGTAAAAAATCGGAAGATGTGTGGCTGTATGGTGTAAGCTCATGGAGTACAATTTTACTTGAAATTAGTCATTATAATCAGTATCATTTATAAAGTAGGCTACTATGCATGTACTTTGTACATTTTGAATTGGAAAACATTGTAGTCCACTACTTATCTATAAGTATTTGCCATGAATCAGAATTTCCGCATTTTTTTTGAAACATGTATGATCTGGGATATTACAGATCGGCTACTGGTATATGTGCTATTTGAGACGGGCACACCGCGTTATGCAACTTGGATATGCAAGATTCGTTATCAATGCACGGTTCTCATTAGTGAATACCTGTGCGGGTGTGCGTATATGGGAATGGGTTTTAATAAAGTTAATTACGTCGATACTAATGCTGATATGTATCATGGCATCGTTAACATTTGATAGCGCCGTTACCCATCAGCGCCCTTTAACCATTACTACCGCCTATTTTAGGCCAAAACTGCGAATAATGTAAGATTTCCTGATTCTACTAATGGGCAGTGGTTCTTGAACCTTGATTAAGGTAAATTCGCGCATACCCGCTTTGTGGCCTCGTAAGAGAGCTTTCTTTTCGAACTGCATCAATTGGGCATAGCGTAATGAGTTAATTGAATTGGTATCAAATGTTTGTTTTATTGGAATTAAGTAATGAGGATCTAATATGTTTTCCAATTCCAATTTTCCATTCTCTTTTCTCAAGGTTCGTCCGATAGCGTGTGATGTTTTTGCCTGGCAACATGATATACGCTGCTTTGAGATAAGGTTGTGACATCATTGGTAGGAACCTTCCCACGCAGAAATCACTGTGATGTGTGTTTGATGAGAGTAAATCCTAGGAAATCTTCGTTTTACTTTATTTTTTTGACATGGGATGACAAGTTGATTGGATACAGAACAAAATTAGTCGGAATTTGATCGATCTTAAAATATAGAAACACCAAGATTTTCATGGGCCTTTCTATACTGAACCCGTCTATATTTACCTTTGACGCAAACCGGAGCGAAAACCGAGCACAGGAACTTTCGCGCTTCCGGATGACATCGCGTCGCAAGAAGCGGCGTCCATTCGTTCGATTGCTTTACCAATTCACCAATCGAATCATGTCCTCTCAGATTCGGCAAATGCATTCTAAAGTAGACAATATCGAGTTACTCCAGTGCCTAACGATAGTACCAGATAAGGTTGCATTTAAAACAAACAGTGTTTTAAAACACTTTTAAACAAAGGCCTTTAAAAATTAGGCCATAATTGTGTAAGTACTTTCCAAAAACATGTTGCATGAGCCTACGGACAATTACCACCCGATATAGCCGACGTATATCGATATGGGAGGGTTGGAATCCCTCCAAATAGTCGGTTCAACAGCAATAGTACAGATATTTCGTAAAAGGAGCTCTATTTGCCCTATATTTTCAATTGTCAATGTCAATCCACTATGACGTCACAGTTGCATATTCGTGACGTCATGGCTTAAATTGATATTTGTTTTAAATGCAACCCTAGTACCAAGTATATAGCCGTGTTAGAGTCGTCATAACTTGTGATAGAGCGGCGTTGATGAAGTTATATTTGGCGTGACTCTAGATGAGATCGTACATAATATATATGCCAATTGCCAAGTTTGATAACGATAGCTTGTATAGTGAGGGAGAAACAAGGTTTGAATAAGAATATATAGACTAGACTTGTACTAAGTACTAAGTATTGTAGGCCTCAGTTATACCTTCAATCAATAAAATGATAATAATACATAATTCAGCGGTACTAGGGCTGCGGGCAAAATACAATGCTATATCAGCGTGTATGACTTTGGAAAGTCTATAAATACATGAATTTTATTAGACTTTAAACAATACAGCGCTAGTTACACCACATTGAAGATAATATTTTTCGACCATATTTTATTTCCTAGCGCTTTTATGACAATGCTGCGTGTCAATCACTATTTCATAGACATGCGCGCAGCTTATCGCACTGCATATGCGAGAATCGTTTTGAGGATTCCACTACGAGAAGAAAGTATGGGAATTTCTCGTTGATGACTTGTAATTTAGTTCTCGAAAAAAATCGTCTCTCACTGTTCTAATCGAATCGTTGTAATTCACACTCGATCCAGATTCGAGTAATAGAAAATCATAAGGCCAATCCCTAGCTAGTAGTAGAGTACTACCACGTTCGTCAAATGGAATACACGTTTACACATACTTTTTGTATCCGATGTCATAACACAGAGAAAACTGAGGCGGTATTTCCTTGCATTGCGTTTTTCTGCGACCCTCTCCGCTCAGTGGGTTGTACAAATTCGGCTCCAGCACGGGTGTTAATTCCGAAACGACAGGCGACGGGTGTCTCAGAAACGATATGCTCCCATTGCGTCCTTGTTTTGACTTGTAAACTTTTTGCACGATGCTCTTTCCATTCCGTGTATTTTTAGCGTTCTTGCTGCTCCCGCGTGAAATAGCCAAAGCCAAAATAATGACGACAAGATAAACGCGGATAGTACTACTACTAATGTACATAATGTACAATACTTGCTTCAAAATAAACCGCGTCGCGTTATACGTCTGCTACTATCCTTTATCAATTGGGTGATGACAAGTTACCCTTCAAAGGTATTTGATTCATCGCCGAGGCTTTTAGCGTACTGACGTAGAGATAACCGCTACTACTATGGTACTATATGGACATACGGTCTTCAATTTAATATGTTCAGTTGTTCACATAAATGATCGGATAAGTCTGCCTTTGGTTTGTCTCTTTGAATATATTTATATGACATTTGCGTGTGTATAATTTATCTCTTACTTCACGAAGAAAAAAGTCTGAAATCTCGGGGATGTATTCAGAATATCCACATCCTGTTGCGCCTATACAATATACGTACAAAATGTGTATAAGTTTCATCGATCAGTGAGTTTCATCTTGGAGGTAAGGAACTTCAATGTACAATTGAATATTACATTCATATTGAAACAAACCCGAATATTTTCGGCTGACACTCGTCAGGGGTAATCGTCAGTAACTACAAGCAGAGAATTGAATAGAACATTGTATATCAAGAATATTGTATAGATAGATAATGTTTATCAACTGTTCATATCAAGTATACATGGGATAACAGTCACTTAAAGGTGGCAAACACTCGCCGTGAACTGTAAAATTTCTTTGTAAACTCTTGGAACTCACTCAAGTCTCATACACGCGTGTATTTGCGGCCATGTGCATTTAGTTCCTTGAACATCTCGGTATTTGGGCTCAAAATTCAATCAACTTGACTTTAAATTGCATACGAAGTAATCACTGGCATTGTAACCTCGTTTACCTCTATTTCAGCTACCTGACTCGGCTATGTCTAAACTCGTTTCAAAGAATCTTTCAAGTTCATCTGTATGTCTTTCGAGCTCCTCGATCTAATCACGAATGTCCTTCGACGCTGTGTCATTGCACGTTGGATTCTCTCGTCCGAATTAATCTTCTTCCCAGACTAGAAGTCATTTAAACCTCTCGTCCCGCGCACCTGTATACTTCGTTATGAAAATACTAGGGTCTTTTGTGGTCGGCATTTTAGTAAGAATCAATGATGTGTTGATATGTTGTTTGTTCTCGACTAGGAAGCCCGTAATTATCTCATTCAACCCGGGTTGTTATGCCAAGACCATCTCAAGTGGGACGGTTGTAAAACAAATATGACCACGCGCGATTTATCGAATTACGCGTTTTGTAAGCGCTTTATCTTCGGGATTAAACATGGTATCTGGAAATACGTTGTCTGAAGATGTGCATGGCAGATGCGGATTAGAAGTCATGCTTGCGGATCAAAATCGAATTAAGGATCGAAATTAATTGCTGGTTTCGTAAGCGATATGTTGGCACTAAGGGTGAATATGAAGTCTGCATAGTGAATGAAAAATAGTCAACTATTTATGGGCTATGTGTCCCAACTCCCAAGCACAACGGAAACGCAAATGCTGAAGTATTTATAGCGGTATATTAAAATAGCCTAGAAGTGGGTCGTGCTACAAGTCGGCAGATACGGAATCAGAATAAAATAAATCGGCCTGGAGTAAATGGCTTTGTAGCCGGCAAAACACCATGAATGCCAAAAACAAAAACAACGTATCTGTAGTTATGTGTAAATTTATATAATTACCGAAAATCAAATGCATTAATTCAAAGGAGAATGATTCGTTCTAATCAATCAAGCATCGTTAAAAATGCATTGGCATACCACAATTCGAGAAATATTTTAAATTCGCCATGAGCTGTTTGCCTCGTCGGCATCACTTTGATTGCATTGTCGCGAAATGATGACTGACGGTTTTCTGAATCTTTGGTAACCCATCTCAACAGCATTCCACTGTCGGCAAACCCAAAATTCATAACCCCGGTGATACGAATCACTCAGCACAGTTGCTCGCATATTCCAAATATCAGAACTCGCGGGACTTCTGAGTCCGCCCAGATACGGCCGCTTGACAACAAAGATGGCGAACTATCAACTCCTTGAGAACTTGTTAAAGGCGTGTGGAAACGGTGGTTTTTGCATCATTAAACAAACAAGACCCAAATACCAATGCTGTAATGCGATACTTTTGCGACCCGGGAATCGGTAAATTAGCGTTTGATAACACCGGTATTTGTTTGTACAGTCGTGAAGTCCGCGATAATCTTCATGTAGGCTTGCTACGTACCGTCTTTCGCATTGTACTTCTCAAAATAAGATCAACTACCATCGCACAGCTCCCAAGACACATATACACGATAAGCCTGAGAAAGCCTTGTCGGAGGTTAATTACAAATCACTTATTAAGACTTCCTATTATTAACATGAAATGAGACTAGCCTGTAATCATCGTTGACAATTGCTGCTAACAATTAATGTTATTAGGAAGTCACGGCCAACTGTCGCACGTCTGAACTTATACGTTGCTCATCTATATATGCCACACGATAATTTATTCTCAGAAGAGTATACTCAATATAGTATTTGCAATCAATTTACCTTCCGTTTCCACGGAGACGTTACCATTGAAGGGTATTATTTATGCAGTTTATGTCTGTGCAGTTGGGCTACAGTAGGGGGTGATTTGCTTTTACGACTATATACTACTAGTGCTGAAATTTATTCAACGCTGTGACGTTTTACGTCATGTTCCGCCATTCGGTGAAGTAGGGAAATAAACTTTATTATGAATTATAAAGTAAGCCCTATTACTTCTCCGAACGAATCTCAGACCATGATATTTCTTCCAGGATGTTTATATTTACCAAACCACTTATCCTGTCAAGGAAGCTTCTCGTTTTGAGGCCTAAAACCGGCAGCTATATTTACGGAAGACATGGGACACAAGCTTATCAGAGACTCATACGCCAGGCTTCGAATTCTTTTCTCTCTTTGCTTCAGATTCGGTGAAGTTCAACATGATTTTTAACCCAAGGTTCAACATCGCATGCTGCGGGGCGTAAGCCTACTTGAATTGTGATGGGGCGGAACTCCGCGTAGGGAGCGTGCTGGGTAATTCGTATTTTACTGCAAGCGCATAGACTGCACACCATTTTCTAGCCAGCATTTATGCTAGCATCAACTAAATCATGGTAAACCAGTTTGATTCGAACCAATTGAATCCGTGATTGATGTCCAATGTCCAATGAATCCTACGGAATAGTGTGCAACTTGAGCGCTATGGTTTGGTTATGCATAGTCTCTTGGTCAGGGGTCGGCAAACCCCGGCACGCGTGCCATTTGTGGCACGCGAGACGATTTTTCATGGCACGCCAAATGATTTCACGCAAACGACACATCGAGACCATGTTTTTGCAAAAGGTGAAACAGAAGTTTTCAAAATGTACAAAGCTCGTTGGCGATCCAGAATTATTTTGTAAATAATTAGCATAAAATAGAGTCTTTTAGGGCAGATTTTACTTATCTTTTTCCGCGCTTCGCGCTATTTATTGGTACCTGATGTCTTCATTATAATGTCGGAACCCCCAATAAATAAATATAAATGTATATATAAAATGTGTTTAAAAAATATGCATAATGCACAGGAATGAGTCAACCGTATTAGAAGTTATGAAAGAACGTCAACCGAATATAGTAAGAATAAACCGTTTGGATGCTTTAGTCTTAGGAGTGCTCACTGTGCAGTGTGCAACCTACGGGGGCGGAACTATTTTATTAACCGGCATTCCGACGCTGGGCATTTTCACAATATAAAAGACGCGACATAGACATAAAGTTTCGGACAACATGCGACATGCCACTCCCGTGCGGTGCATGCGTTGCCAAAATGATTGGCAGCGACAAAACCTTGAAACAAAATAACCGCCGCATGCTGGCAAAAACGTTCGACATTGATGTGTCCACTGTCAAGGCGTCGATGAAGTGACCGGCGCCGAAAGCCAGCGCCCGCAGCTTGAGCCGCTCGCATGACCCGCCGTGGAAAATAATGAACCCCGTGTCGAAATGCCAATTTGGAATCGTGTTCGTCTCTCGGAAGGAGATATTCTTATAGCTTCGTCTCGTGTGCAAGCGATTCCAATATATCTGGAGAAGCGACAATCTTTCTCGCTTTCCCGCGCGACCTTTGCAGACAAATCCAGTGTCAGACCGACCTTAATGTGACACCAAACCGACTTGAATGATACAGGGGTGGGCACATTTTTCATCATCATCAGATCATATCATCGTAAAAACACTGATCTGCCTGTCACTTATTGGATATGGTACCGATCACAGTCGACTTCGAAGCGACCAAATCAACCAGAGAAGATCGATCATTGCGCGACTTGAAATAAATTATGTAAATATCACGCACATGTAAGCGATAGGTCGTGTGCGGTAGCGACCAAAATTTATCCCCTTCACGACCAATAATTCAAGAATCACTGGCGTAACGGATTCCGTTGCGAGCTGCAGAAAAACGGTTGGTGGTATTCCTTGCTTGTTACGTTAAATATTATTAAATTGAATGTTTGGCACGCAAGCTGGTAATAATTTGATATTTTTTGACATTTTGGCACGCTGCACACAAAAGGTTGCAGGCCCCTGCTCTAGGTACTTAGGCCTACCTAGCATCTGTTACTGCACTACCATATCCATCCATGTAAGTCAGCAATTATGAATGGGCATTTTAGTGAGAGCTGCTGCGGATACCGCACAAGAACGCTCTTGAGAACCACCAACTGACTAACAACTATACTAATGCGGTGAGGCTCCGACTCCAATCCTGTTATTTTCAAAATGGAAACCGACTCTTGCGGTATCAGAAAATGTATTAACCTGGGTCCGGCCAAAAATAAAATCCTGCCAATATTAACCCCAGATCTGACTAAATCCTGCACACTACTCGCTAGCTCTAGTCTCTAGTATAGGGATGGTGTGAACGTGAGGTTCACGTTCGCGTTCTGTGTGTGAACCTCAGAAATTTAGAGGTTCACGTTCACAAACGAACCTTGGTAGGTTCTGCCCTGTGAACCTTTTTCATATGTTACATATCTTCAACATCTTTGTTTGAAATCTATTGCATGTCAACTGCGGGCCACTATATGCGTGGCGCTGGCAGCATAAAGAAATCAACACTAAACGAGCATGCACCTTGACTATCTTCAAAAATTTTACTTGCTTTGTTACAAAAATTCGAATGCTCGAATATTTAGTGACTCTCTGCTGTGTGCTTGGCCCGCAATCACATACAACATCAAGAGCTAAATACACTACATGTAGGCAGTCAGCGAATGATGCTTGTTCGACAAATCAATGAAGTTGATATCGTTGTCTGATGTGAAAAATCTAGCAATCTTGATTTCCTAAAAAAACGAATCTGTGCGATAGGGGTGTTGGCGACTGCTGTATTCCTGTATAACATGTTAATAGGGTAATATCGGTAGCGAGTAGAGAAATCTGGTTGCACTCTGCTCAATATCAACGTAGAAATACTCCGCCAAATACATTGACCGGTTTGGCGTAAGCTTATATTCCCTTGCAAGTCCTCGTCGAAATTGTTGGCAGAGCGACGGAAGATATTGACTTTATGGGATTTGTATCATTTTATTGCTACAATTGATACATTTGGCGACGTTTAAAACGTCAATATGTACTTCAGCATTACGGCATTATGTGGCCCGAGTCGTCGCTAGGTATCGTGTTGTACATTAAAATAGGCTATCACTTCACTGAAATGTCGGGTTGGAATTAGCAATATGACGTCACGTGACGTCACGCGGTTCATGTTCGCGTATACACAGAACCTTTCGAAAAGGTTCGCGTTCACACGAACCTGAACCTATCAGAGGTTCACACCATCCCTACTCTCCAGTGCTCCGGTCGTATCACGAAACGTACGAATCATGCTCCGGCCTTATCAGCAAAAGTATGAATCCGGCTCTGATCAAAAAAAAAATCAGGCGAATACCGATCAAGGATAATCTGAGAATTATCTACAAAAAAATTCAAATAACTCCGCTTGTACGGGTTTGGATCGAGTCTAATTTGTTTTGCATCCTTTTTGAAGACAACTCGACAATTTCATAGGGTTGACAGAGAAATTAGAATTTTTTTTTTAATTTCTAATAAATTAATTTTTTTTAATTGGCTCTGTGGCGGCTGATACTTGTTAGAATTGGACCAAATTTGGTGTGCAGCCTTTGTAAGGGTAACCTGATAATTTAATCAGTGAATGGCTGGAATTCGGAAAAAAAGTTATTTTTGAACAACCCTAACATCCAGTCTATGGGCTATTCGTGCCCCGCTCTAAACAGCAACATACCTATAACTATTGTCGATTATGGGACACATAAAACATAAGGTTATGCTTAGAAGAAACTTTTTTTACATTACTATATAAAACAATCAGGATCGATACGTCATTCTAGCTCATTATCAGATATTATGCGGCGAAGAAATTCCCATCTATAGCATTAACTAGACAAGAAGGCAATTAACGATAACTTTAATTTCAGTTTGCAAACCAAAGTGACGCAATGAATTCGTCAATTATTCCCATACCAATTTATAATACGGCTATATCGCCGTACAGCCACGCTAGATTTACTGTGCAAGTGTGCATGTAGTTCTCACGATGTCACAGCATATATATCCACACCATAATAATTGTATTTTGTGTTTTGAGATAAAATATATTCACTTTCGCAAATTCTACATCATCTATTCTCGCCATGGTTTGATAAAGATTCGAATTTGTAAGTATAATTCTGCACAACGTAAAAGAAATTAATTTATTTATAAAGGAGACGCACCCTGCTATTTTTGTGTTACCAATTCATCATCGAGTAGGCTACTTTGATAAAGTAGAAGACCGGTAGTGAATATAATAGAAAGCTTCGATTACATTCCTAATTTTGAAGACGTGGTAGATCGTTGATATATATAGGCCGAGTGTATTGGCCCCTTATATGTGACCTGAACGGTACGTACTACGTATATATCATAAGTTATTCAATTTGGTACAACGTTTGGCCTTTACAGCATTGAGTAATGTCTGGAAACCTCATTAATCTTACTCATTTTGTAATTGTCAGAGTACTGTGCAAACATGACATTCTGGCTACTTTTGGAATGTCAGGTTCCGCCGAGAGGTCGAAAGTGTGCAAATGTAACTTTCCGGCATTTCGTGTCAAAATTGTCGTGATGGTGTTAGTTTGAACGAATGGACTATAGTCGATCACGGGTAGCGTGTACCAGGATTTCAACACCCATTTTGAACCATGATGCACTCTCTATAAGCGAAAAGATTGAGTATTGAAATACCCAAACAGCCGAAAAGGGTAGTACATGAAAACAGATCCTAACTCAGAATTATGTCGCGGTCATAAATCCTACGTTCCTACGTGCATGCATGACCTGGATTACAATGTTGACATCCACCTTGGCCTAGGCGATGTAAAGAAGAGGCATGCACACTGAATGAAAAGTAAAGAAGATAGTATAGAAAAAAGCAAGCGACAAAAATGGGGTGGCATGTCATGGAAGGCGAGATCGATAGGTCAGTCGCGGTCCGGTAATCTTGAGGATGGACTAGTATTCATTTAGTAGTAATTGCTTGTATTTCGACTGTCGGATGTCGGATAGCCGGCGGGATACTGTTCCACACATCAGGTCCGGCATATGTGATGGAGCGATGATCTTTACAGTCGATCATATGATATTTGGACAACATGGACGCGCGTGTGTTGTAGGCCTACCTGTGCGCTTTTGATTCCGAGGTAAAAAAAAAGGCATTGAAAGATTCGGGGCAACGACCGCAGTGGAACTGATCCATAAACTTGTCGATTTCTAGTTTCCGCATATCTTCTATGTTTAGGACACCGAATCTCTTCAGCAGCGACTTGTTGAATGGAAAATCAGGCCCCTGTGGGGCCCTAGCTATTATACGGAATACCTCATGTTGTAGTTTTTGCAGTGACTCGAGTGCATATCGATATACGTCGGCTATATCAAGGGGTAATTGTCCGTATGCTCATACAACATGTTTTTTGGAAAGTATTTACACAATTATGGTACAATTTTACAACTAAAAAAGCACATTTTTTAAAAAGCTGGCCTTTGTTAAATGTGGCCCGCGAGAAGGTTTCGAGTGGCCCGCGAGGCAATTCTCGAAATTAGTTACAATATGAAAAAAATTAATTAGCCAGGTAATTTATTGTGAACTTGCAAGAGCAACCGAAAATTTAATTAGCCTGACCTCGGACTTTGGGACGTTGATGACTAAAATGTCAGGTCCGACGTATTGGCGTAGCCAGGGCCATCCACATTTTCGTAGATCTTCGTATATGACCATAAAGTAGAATATTTCGTGGCAGATTTATTTGACTTGATATTTTCCAGCACTGCGCGCGATTTATTGCCAATCGACTTCTTGCTTTTAGTATTGCTGCTTTATTCTCATGGAAATTAAAAATATGCCTAATTTCCGGAATTGAGTGTAACTATACTGGCAATTATGCGAGAACGTGTCGTCCAACATTCGATTTGGCGTCTGCACTCGCGGAAACATCGTCAGCGATGAAACCTTTGCGCAAAAGTGATAGACGCACGTTCACTGAAATCTTCGATATTGATATGTCGAAGCGGCGATTAATCATGTCCTGGCCAAATGAGCCCAGCGGTATACAGGAACGACCCACAATATATACAACTAACATTATTTTATTGACCTATCTTTCATTACCTTTAAAAAAATTCGCGCTTAGCGCGGCTAGGACATATACACAGAGTTCTCGTGACATAAGTGTTATCGATTTTGTTGTTTAGTAATATAAGTCCTTTTTTACCTTTACTATTAAATCCGGTTCGCTCCTATCGGACGACTAAAAATGACATCAACATGCAAGTGGCCCGCGCAATATGCTTCGTAAATCTCATGTGGCCCTTTAGTCGAAAAGGTTGACCACCCCTGCTATACATACACCAAGCGACGACAGGTTCTTAGCTATGTGCGTAAGATCTCCTACGTAGACCACCTAGAAATCAAGGTCAATTTGCATAGCAATATTTTCAATATTCGCCAGAAGGCGAGGAATACTGCAGACAATGGATCTCCAGCGATGGGTCTTGCATCAAATTGACATTGTTAATTATTCACTTTGTCGGCACAACAGAGAGGTCTGCTGCTACAATTATTGTTTCGGACTGTCAAAAACCCGTTTCTTTTTGTATCAGAGTATAGGCCTATATAGCATATCTCTTTTCCAATTTATACCGTAATTCCGAGATTAGGCTGTGTGGACTACGCATACGCATGCTGGCCACCTCGTCGGATGATCTTTTCATAATTCATCTCATCGTTCATTCTAGGTAACTTATTCTTGTTTTCAATCTATATCATTGATATACTATGATCATTGATCGGTTCAAGTTTATTCGTAAAATATCATCATTTCAGAGCAGCACATGACTGCGATACAATGAACGACAGGAAGGTGGCGAAACGACTTGAAGTAGTAAAGGCACTACCATCAATATAATACCTTGTGAGTTTAATTGTAATTTGCTAGGCCTATTATATCACTAACTCATGAGTAGGCCTACTTTCATCATGTGATGTGAAGTAGGCCTATTCATTGTCACAATTATACCAACTAATTGACGCGTACATCAAACTTCATTGTAGGCCCTATATGCTTTCTTGCATATGAATACTGAAGACGAATCTTCTGATGTTGCAGTTCGACAGCCCTTGGCACGCGATACGAGATGAGTTCCACTTCTTCATTCACGTACGTACGTACAGTCGTACACTCGTATATGAATCCATGAATGATGGAATGAAATTTCACGTTCCGTTCTACAAGTTCACAACAGGTCTATGTACTCTATGATCTACTGTTTTGCATACGAGTGTCAACAGGGAATTCGATTTTACATTCTCCTGGAGTCCGCTTACCTCTTTCTCATTCCATTTCATTATTACTATAGCCGAGATGAGGACTTCATATAGTTGTTTCGACTCCATGCCTCTTGTAACATCTTTGTGGTGTATTATGAGATGAAAGACAGCGAATTTGTAACAAATTAACTATGTATTACTAATCTCCGTAAGTTAGTAAATTATACTAACGTAATAAAATTTTGAAAGTCGCAAGATGGCAGCATCTTGAGAAACTGTTTTAGCAGTTTAGCAAACATATCATATCATTGGCTAGCACTGATCAGCATTAGCATCAGTCGCGTGGTACACGGCCACAAGTGAAGATGATCCAGTATTTGATGAAACATCCGAACTGTGATTATCCCAAGAAACTAGATACCACGGTAAACAAAATTAATGTCATTAACAGCCATTATTGCACTCACTGCACCATTTTGATAACCTGCGGCAATCCTAAGGATACGCTTGACTGCACAAAATGTTTCGTTGGCAGCAAAACAACCCGAAGTTGAGCCGAGTTAGTTTTGAGATTTGGGTGGTTGTAGTAGATTCAGGTGCTCCTATTTTCTCTGGACAAGGGTAGCGTAGATCAGTTACGATGGCATCTACCGAAGCTAATATTCAAGAAAACTGTCAAAACTGGCTTGATTGGGATAAAGTGAGTACGGTTTGAAGGAAAACTTACAGAAATCGTCGCTGTGGATCAGGGATGTCCGACTCGAGTCACGATTTTCTGATGACTCAACTTGACTCGAGTCATTTTCTCAAAATACAGAAATGACTCGACTCGACTCGACTCGAGTCAATCTGTGTGCGTATGCCGGGTATGACTCGAACCAAGTCATATGACTAGAGACTTAGACGGCCGAGACCGACATTTCATTGTAATTTCGAAGAATAGTAACGTAACCACTCTATTAGTACTTCGTCTATTGGTACTAGTACTTGAAAATGCGACCAGAAACTATGCTAAAAGTGAGGAAAATTGGTATCTTATAATGCGAATCATTTGGTATCACCAAACAGAGTTATAAAAGTGGGTTTAGCAAGACTTTAACTGGAAACTGAGCAGTCAACACAATGACTTGGACTCGGACTCGAGTCATAATACTATGACTCGGACTCGAACCTCTGCTTGATGACTTGGACTCGGACTTGACTCGGTGGTGAATTGAAAATGACTCGACTTGACTCGAGTCCAAACTATATAAGTGAGATTGGCTTGTGACTCGGAGCCTTATGACTTGGTTACAACCCTGCTGTGGATTCAAAGTATTGCTTAGCTCCATTTTACACGTTTTATGTAAAGTTTCATTTTCTTTTGGCCATATCATGGCCATGATTGACTTTGAAGCAATGTGATAAACATAATCATGGCCAAAATATGACTGAAAAAATGAAAATTTCACAAAAACTTGATTTTCTATAAATTTGAGAAATGGATCTCCAAATTTGAAAAACAGACATAAGGTACTTTGATTCTAACGCGACGGAATTATCTGTTTTAGTTTTTGGGGTATATTGTCAAAAACTAACGTCAATTTCACTGTTCAGAACCCAGACACCAGAAAAGTGATCGAGAACCTAATGCAGACAAAGGACAATGGCCAATTGTCGAAGCGTCTTGGGAAAAGAATGGAGTTTGGCACAGCCGGTAATTTATTCTTAGTGAATTGTCTTGTGACTTGATGGCAGCTAGTTTGTATTTGTTGCCTTTTGACCACAGAAACTTGACAGATAAAATGGTGAAGCGTTCGGCTATCTTGATTGGTAGGTCGTGGGTTCAATCCCTGGCCGGGTGGGACCAAAGACCTATAATTAGTAACACTTGTATCCATGACTTTCACGCTTGTCGCTCAGCATTTCCGGGATAGGGCGGTGCAAGACTTGAAAAGCCTTACAAGGCTATATCTTCACCTTCTTCCAGCGGCATACGCACATCATGCACTCATGGTATGCATATGCTGATATGCACATATTGTGTGTGTGTATCATGAGTCGGTGTATGTGCCGCAAAACATCAAGGACAAAAATATACAACGTCCTTTCCTTTCCTAGACTTCATAATTGGTGATCGGTCTTGATTGTTAAAATATCAATAAATATTTGCGACCAAGGCAACACTATAGCCCTAGAAAGCATACATTTCTACTTGCTTGGAAGTTGGTACTTGTACTTGAGTAGAGATTTATTCTACTTCTACTTGAGTGTTGATGATGGCTACTATGATCACCTCTGGCGTATTTTCTTATAGATGAAAGGCCTCATATCATATTATCAAAAGATACTTTTTATGTTCAGGGCTTCGTGCAGAAATGGGGGCCGGATTCTCGATGATGAATGATTTGACAATTATACAGACGACACAGGTACGCCGCATCGAATATTTTTCAACATACCAGCTTTATCATCTGATCAAAATATTACTTCAGGGCTTCGCTAAGTACTTGCAGCAGCAGTTTCCTGATGATATCTCCAACAGAGGAGTGATCATAGGCTATGATGCTCGACACAACAGTAAAATGTATGTTGATTTAAAACATTTCGCTAAATGATCACTCAAAAGGTTCCTAGTCGCAAGTCAATCTCACTTTTTATAGTTTCCACTCGAGTCAAGTCGAGACGAGTCGTTTTTTATTCATCACCGAGTCCAAGTCAGCCAGTAGAGTGTCATTCCGAGTTGTAGTGTTTTGACTCGAGTCCGAGTCCAAGTCATTATGTTCACTGTTTTCAGTTCAATTCGGTTTGACTCCCTTTTTTCAACTCTGCTCGAGAGCAACGGTTTGAGTCCGACTCAGTGTTGAGACAAGAGTCGGAGTTCAAGTCATGGTTTCCACTGTTCAGTCTCGAGTTCAAGTCATGTTCAGCACACTTTTCTACAACTCTCGGGTGATATCGAAGTCCTGATATTCATAATATCCTCATTTTTGTCACTTTTAACATGTTTATTCAAACAGGTAAAAGACCCTACAATTTAGAAAGTTTTGACGTTATCTCCTCTTTATAAAAGATACACACTTCCTCAAGAAAAACACATTATGACAGAATTACTGCTTCAGCCTCACTCGATGAGCATCTAATTATGTTTAAGTGTTTTTATTTGAAAATACCCCTCCCCTGAAATAAGCATACTTGCTGTCTGATTCATCTCAAATGAGTGACAGCTACTGTTCTATTTAGAGCAGTGGTTCCCAACCTTTTTCGACCCATCGCCCCCTTTTCAAGGTCAACACCGATCATCGCCCCCCAAATTTTGTGCACCGATAATTGGGCATACAGACTGTAATCACCGGCGGGTTGACTAAAAAAAAAAAAAAAAAAAGGTCATCTTTCTCCGCTCAGAGCTGAAAATAACGTTTTTTTCTCTCCGAATTGCTAGATGGATGACTAAAAAAAAAAAAAAAAAAAAAAAAAAAAGGTCAGCCGTTTTGACGCGTCATCGCCCCCCTATCGCCCCCTTCGCTATTTTCGCCCCCCGTCGCCCCCTTTGTCCATTTTCGCCCCCCTATCGCCCCCTTCGTCATTTTCGCCCCCCTAGATCGCCAAATCGCCCCCTGGGGGGCGATATCGCCCACGTTGGGAACCACTGATTTAGAGTGTGGTTTAGCTGCCGGGGTTAGGTTTTCTGCTACGGGAAAATATCTGTTAGCTTGAAACTGTGTGCAGATTTTTGTGATTTCTGATGCTAACAGCAACCATGCACACGTTAATGAAAATTTCCTGCCCATTCTCTAAGGCAGAGTGTTGTATTGCATTTTGAGACACAACCCACCATGTTTGAGACTAAAACTACATTGTTATCACCGCAATATCAACCCTCATAGGGTAATATCAAAAGCAATTTCCGGGTGATTATAAATCCATGATTGTACAATATCTGTATTTTGATTAAATCATCCCTCATAGTATAGAACTTGAGTGGCATTTGCCTCAAATTTCTTACAGCACCACCATTTCCATTCAGGTTCGCCCATCTCGCAGCCGCTGTTTTTATTCACTGTGGAATCAAATGTTACCTCTACAGCAGCATTGTGCCTACACCATTCGTGGTAAGTGTTTGATCGTTTTTTTTTTACAAAATCTGCCCGTACTTGTTTTTGCTTCTACTTATTTGGATAGTGGTACTTGGTCACTGCCCGTCCTCAGATAATTTCTAAATGACGGTACATCACCTGTCAGACTTTCTCACTTACCCTATAACAGATTTATTCAACTATATAATTCTAGCAGGGTTGTAACCAAGTCTCTAGGCTTCGAGTCACAAGTCAATCTCACTTTTGTAGTTTGACTCGAGTCAAGTCGAGTCAATTAGAATGCACCATCGAGTCAAGTCCGAGCCCAAGTCAGCAAGCAGAGGGCCGAGTCCGAATCATGGTATTATGACTCGAGTCCGAGTCCAAGTCATTGTGTTGGCTGCTCAGTTTCCAGTTGAAGTCTTGTTTAACCCACTTTTCATAACTCTGTTTGGTGGTATCAAATGGTTTGCACTTATAATATAAATTTTTTTTCAATTTTAGCATTTTCTGGTCGCATTTTCAAGTACCAGTATCGATAGAAGAAATTCCTATAGTGTGGTTACTTAACTATTCTTCGAAATTACAATGAAATGTCGCCCTTGGCCGTCTGAGTCTCGAGTCATATGACTTGGTTCGAGTCATGAGCAATGACTCGAGTCGAAGTCGAGTCAATACACAGATTGACTCGAGTCAAGTCGAGTCATTACAACTCTGAATTCTAGTTGTCTAATTATAGCAAAATGCCGGTAATCTAATGTGTTTAATGATTCTTCAAGTTTTCTAATTCTAATCTAATTCCTGGTTTCCCTGAAAATACAACAACAGAACTGTACAGTTCGAGACGAGCCAAGTTCGCTGTACAGACACTTGCCATTCTCATAATTATGAGGATGAGCTCTGGTTTGATATGAACTGAACTTATTCAATAGCCAACTTTTCGCGAATTCTTTAATCCTTATTCTAATTTAACTTTGGAAAAACCTGTGTAGCTATAATTCAAATTCTAATCTAATTTGAAAAAAAATGCGGAGCTATAATTCTAATTCCATCTAAATTAGATCATCTGAAAATTTTCTGTTTGTCCTGCTCTGCGCTATAATTGCCGAGTGGGCACTATTTTCAAGCTGAATATGTTTGTCAATGTTTACTCTGCATGGTCAGCGTTCTTTGCCGAATCTTCTAGACCGATAGATGTAAATATGATGTCGGCTGTGTGTTTTCTACAAACAACTTCATGAAATTGCAAGTCTAACCGCACGCAATATGTGTTTTCAGCCATTTGGCGTGAGAAAGTACAGCACTTGTGCGGGAATCATGGTCACCGCGTCACACAATCCAAAACAAGACAACGGGTACAAGGTATACTGGGATAACGGATCGCAAATCATACCTCCGCATGACCAAGGTAGTTTTTCCCGATGGTTACATATGTCATAGCCTACAATATTCGGTGCAATTCTCTGCAAGTTGCTATCTATATGAATATATTATTCGATTACTTATTTTTGTTTTTTAATGTGACTTTGAAGAGCTTCTCTGAGGTACAGAACTTCAATATACAATTGAATAGTATATTCATATTGAAATGAACCCGAATATTTTCGGCTGACACTCGTCAGGGGTAGTCGTCAGCGACTAGTAGAGAATTGAAAAGAACAGCGTATATCGACAATCGTAGCACAAAATAGGACGTCGCCAGCACGAAATCTCGAATACGAGAGCGTTCAATGCAGACATGGGGTGATTACTTTGCGAATGTAATCGATTGCGATTACGATTACTTGTGAATCCCGCGATTACGATTACGATTACGATTACAGCCAAATCAGTAAGTAGTCGATTACGATTACGATTACTTTTCAAAAGTAATCACGATTACTCACGATTACATTTGTTTTGCTTCTTAGAACTAATTTCAGAAGAGATATTGGAAGGCTTGCGATGAAAAGGTCTAATGAGATAACAACTTTCTTTATAAATCATACGTCATTTGTTTATTGCGGCATAATGCACCCATTGCCCACCTTTATGCAGGACTATTCGTCGCACCCAACGATTTGCATTCTTGCCAGGTCCGTAACTGCCACACCCCAAACTCCCCAATAGGACTGGGAGCGAGTTCTAAGGGGACTTAAAAGTATTTCATAAATCAACATATTTTCAAGAGAGTTATTTAACTTGAAAATTTTCTTCGAGCTTCGGGATTTAATGTCTCTAAATAGCTTGATTTTGAAATGCATACCTCTCCTCCTCAAGAAAATATGCATGCATAATTTATAGGAATAGGCATTTCGGTGGCGGTTATTACCTCGCCACGACACACCAAAAGACGTATGTAATTTCGGCCTACATGCAACTCCACAAAGTGTGCTACCAAAGAATGACCTTGGCCAAAACTTTGGGTATGCGTCCATTGTCAGTAGCCGCGCTCTGTGGGCGTGACGAATAGTCCGGTCCTTCAAATCTGAGCCCCAACAATGCAAATGCCACCCGGGGCACTCACAGAGGAATGAAGACATGACAATTTGTGTGTGCGTCTCGCGAATGTTTTTCCTTTAGTCTACTACAGTATCTTTTGATTATATGAAAGACGAGAGATCGCGCATTAACAACGTAAAATAATGAAATTATAACAACATACCAGATGCTATAATTATGAATTACTTGCCCCCAGCTCTACCGGTAAATCTGAATGAATAGCAATATAATGCAATTACCAATATTATTGACGAAATTCAGTCATCAACTTGAAAACTGACCCCCCCTTGGGGCCCCAATACCCAGGGTTGTAATGACTCGAGTCATGACTCGACTCGAGTAGCGATTTTTTGGTGACTAGACTTGACTCGAGTCATTTTTTGTATTGACTCGACTTGTACTCGGGTCATTTTGCGTGACTCGAACCAAGTCATATGACTCGAGACTAGAACGGCCAAGACAGACATTCCATGTAACTTCGAAGAATAGTAAAGTTACTACATTATTTGTATTTCGTCTATCACTCCTGATACTTGGAAATAGGGCCGTAAACTGTGAAAACTGATGAAAATTACTATATTATGAATACGAGCCATTCTATATCACTCGAGCAGAGTTGAAAAAAGTGGGTTGAACCGGATTGATCGGAAAACTGATATGTGAACATAACGACTTGGACTCGTACTTGAGTAAAAAAAATATGACTCGGACTCGACCCAATACCAGCTGACTTGGACTAGGACTTGACTCGGGAGTGAATTGAAAATGACTCGACTTGACTCGAGTCAAAACGATAAAAGTGAGATTGACTTGTGACTCGGAACATTGTGACTTGATTACAACCTTACCAATACCAATGTTTGGAGTGGGGGACGAATTGCTGTTTTGGTCCTGCTGATTGTACCTACCACCCACGCTAACATGGTGTTAAGCGGACGACTATGGCGACAGGTATAAATGTCGAGTGAAGAATTGTGAAATAACGATTGGCGCCCGTTTCAAGTAATCATATGAGAATATGATAAACTGCACTTAAAATTCTACCTTCCACTTAATACAGATACTGCAAGCTGCCGTTATGCCGTTACGAGAAACGGCAAAGAACGGCTCGGTTATGATATATGAACGCAGCTGTTGATTTTAACCATCGTAATGTTTTATTTGACGAGTACAAAACTTCAAATCTTTGTCCGGTGTACGCACAATACATCGTATACTACATAGATAGGCCTACTGCTCGCCAAGCAACAACGGTCAAACTGCGTTTAACTATAAGTATAACGAAACATCAATACATAAGTTACTATTTGAAACTAGGCAGAGTGGTGATTATTATATTGCTGCAAGGTAGTGGCGTCTGGAGTGTATTGATAAACTGATATACAGCATGGCTTACCCTGTTCTAACAATCACACAACAATGTACATCGAATATATATTTACCAGAGATGAGCGGATTTGAAATTTCTATGTCCTAATCCAATCCAAATCCGAACCTTCAGATCCAAATCCAAATCCTAATCCATAACTTTCTCATATTCAAGTCCATGTCCAATCCTAATCCGATTCCAACTGGAAATTCAGAAAAAATACTAATTTATGCAATGGAGGGATTCGAAAATTTTCTTTCACAACCAACGATTCACTTGATTCAAGATAACTTAGTGACCATAAGTACATTAATAACTGATCTGAATAAAGTTTGTCGCCATTCGCCACACGACATTTCAATCTCCCAGAAAACAGGTCAATCCAATCCAAATCCTAATCCGCTCTGAAAAAAATGTCTAATCCAAATCCAATCCAAATCCGACAAAATTTCACAAATCCTGTTTTTTCAAAACCTAATCCTAATCCATGCTCATCTCTGATATTTACTACGTGTAGATACTTCTTACGCAAGGACGAGCAAAGCTAATACTTATGGCGTAATAATGAGCAGTGGCGTTTGACAATCAGCCGCTTGCGCTATCAATAACCTGGTATAATATCTCTTCATTGTTCACGAATAAATATCATAAATGTGATATTCATTGTACAAATAAAAAGTAATCGTTCTTTCACGAAGAAATCGATTAGATATGTGAAGTAGTCGATTACGATTACGATTGCTTTGGATTTTTTTCGAATGTAATCGATTGCGATTACGATTACTTGAAAATGCTGTAATCATTGAATCGATTACGATTACTAATCGCGATTACCCCATGTCTGGTTCAATGTGCTATTTTTGTGTGACTTTACATTAGAATTGTCGTTTGACATACTAGGACAACGAGATTTTAGACTAATTAGGGTGAAAAGCCCGTAATCTAATTTGTGAAATGTTCCTATGTCTCGTTTTAACAGTAATCTAATTTCCGGTTTTCGAGAAAATGCTACAGGACTCAGGAGAACTATACACCTTGTAACGAGCCAAGCTTGCTGATTGTTGTGCAGACATTTGGTATCCTCGTGCTTATGACGATCAACTCTGATTTAATATAAGCTGAAATTGGTTTTTGTTGTATTTCCTTAGAGTTTTGGAGATTGAATTATATTCTAAAGTTTTTGCAAATTCAGTAATTCTTACTGTAACTTAATTTGAAAAAGCTGGTTACAACTCTGGTAGTAAGTACAGCTACTGAAATACGATATCTTGGTGACCTTGAGAGAAAACATATTATATTAACGATTATTACCACTACCGGTATTATGAAAATGCTGGGTAGCCATGTTTGCTGTGACATTTCGATGTTTTAGGCATATCCAATGCCATAATGGAAAATTTGGTACCGTGGGGCGATGCAGTGTGGGACACCAATGTAGCGGCGAGCTCCCCGTTGCGTTTTGACCCCTACGAGGAGGTGATGAAATCGTACTATGAAGAAACAAAGAAATACTCGTTATATAGGTAGGTAATTTTCCTTCGACTCGGCACTGATAATGAAATGTTTTGTCATACGATATGTGTAGAGGTTGTTGCTGATCAGTAGTAACTAGTACGCTACAGAATCCACTTTCCTACTACCCAACTCGAGTCATGCGTAAAATGACTAACAATAGGTGAGGTGGTGCCAGATTGAGAGACCGTGCTCAGTCGTTTCGACATCACCCTATCTATTCACTACATCGCACCCCTGGCACCCCTGGGCAGTCCAATCGGAACACTGGTGCGATGCGGCACACTGGTTGACAACCACAGTACCACCAGCCAGAAGTATGAGAACCCTCGGCTAAATTTACTTTATGAAAGGACTTGCATACTTTTAGTATAAATTCACAAATTAGTATAAATTTATGGCGTTACTTCTACTTCAGCAGGAGTGCTTACTACTTTGACTGTCTCTGTATAATATGTGAGATATTTTTGTTTCTTTCAGAGATCTGAACGAAAAAACGGACTTGAAGTTTACCTACACGCCGGTACATGGTGTCGGTTTGATATTTGCGGAGAAGTCTTTTGAAACTTTCGGACTGGCGCCGTTCCACGCCGTGCCTGAACAAAAAGACCCCGACCCCGAGTTCTCCACGGTCAAATATCCCAATCCAGAAGAGGGAAAGGGTGTTCTGGTGAGATGAATTATTTTGGTGTGCCTTGTACCTGATCAAGTGGTATCGGTTGGTATCAGGATTGCGATGACTCGAGTCGCAATTTTTCAGTGACTCGACTTGACCTCGACATATGACTCGAGACATTCGATATGTATTGATTTAACTATTGAATTATTGACCACCTCTGATGCTCTCGCGTGCCGTCCGAATTTACTTCCAGATCATGGGTCGCCAACTCAAAACGGGTCGCGGGCCACTTTTCAAATTTCGTAGAGGTCTTGGGCCGCGTGAATGCAATATCCAGATAGAAATAGGCCACACAGTTTAACACCGCATTTTATGACTGAACGTCAGTACAACGCTGTGGTTTCTTGACATGGGCGACGGGCATAGTTACCAGAAACGAAATAATATTTTATTATAAGAAATACAAATACAACAAAAACTATCACATTTGTTTGATTTTAAACTATGATCTGCGCATGATACCTGACAACACTTTTCAGTGACTAAAGAATCAATTTCGGGGTTATCTAGACACGGTATTTGCCCGAAAATTATCTTCTCGTAAGGCTTTCTCTTGCGGGGAAGCGTCAAGTCGTTTCCCAAGCGTCTCGGTCTTGGCACTGTCTGGGCCATAGTACGTCCAGGGCCAGGCGATATGGCCTTATTCATATTAGCTAATTCTTCCTCCATGGAATGCTATTACCATTGTCGGAGCCGTATCAGCTAGTGAGGAATAGTGATGTTAGGCGCAGGAGAATAGCTTATTTTGAGCAGAAATATTTTTAAACTGAAAGCAATCTCAGCATTTCATAATGATGTAGAAAGCTTTCATCCGAAACCTGGAACCAGGTTGCGGGCCGCAAAATGTGACCTCGCGGGCCACGTGTTGCTGACCCCTGTTTTATATACTATAAGTTATGTTGGCGGCAAAAAGTACACTGAGTAGAAATCTTTTCAAGTACCAGTATCAACAGAGACGGATGAAAACAGTACATATCCGGCAACTCAATAATTCTCAGGACTATAAAAGAGGTGAAGATGGTTCTAATGCAAAATATGCAAGTAATGCAACCGCATATTTGTTTCTTCAAGTTAAGATTTTGAACATTTTATAATGTCGTCGACATCTTAATGTTGTTGTATACATGAGATGGTGCGCCGGTGCGCGCAATATGAAGGGTATTTGGCTTTTTATACGACTTCCGATTTGCTCATAACAATACTCGGTGAATTGAGTGTACTTTTCCGTATCATTCACCTAAATATTGATTGTCACATGAAATCGTGCTGTCCAGAATAATATGTCACGATGAATGAGTTCGCCTCGGCACAAATGTTCCTGAATTGACAGAATTTGATACAACTATATACTCGCATTAGTGCGATTTTCCGAGTATTACATTGCCACCGGGGAATTCGCAACTTGTAATTTTTCCGTTATGAAAATTAGGCTCTGAAGATATACCTACAAGTAGGGATGGTGTGAACCTCTGAAAGGTTCAGGTTCGTGTGAACGCGAACCTTTTTGAAAGGTTCTGTGTGAACACGAACGTGAACCTCATGACGTCACGTTACGTCGTCTTGCTAATTCCAACCCTATCTTTTAATGAATTGATATTGATATTAATGTACAATGTACATGGTACCTAGCGACGACTCGGGCCACATCATGCTACAATGCCGAAGTACTTGGCATTTTAAACGTCGCTAAATGTATCAACTGAGGCAATCGAAGGATATGATACTCCTATAAATCTATATCTTCTGTCGCTTTGCCTACACTTTCGACGAGGACTTACCAGGGAATATCAGCTTACGCCTTGAGGGTCTAGGCCAGACCGGACAATGTATTCAGCGTCTGAGTATCGCTACATTGATATTGAGCCGCGTGTAAACGGATTTCTACACTGGCTGCCGATACTACCACATTAACATGTTATACAGCAGTAGCCAACACCTCAATCGCAAGGATACAGTTAAGATATGAAGTCAAGATTAACCCCGTACGCCTGTTAGATTTTTTTTGCATCAAAAACGATATCAATCTCATTGATTGCTTGAATAAGCATCATTCGCTGACTACGTATTTCGCTAGGGATGTTGTGTGATTGCGGGTCAAACTCACAGCAGAGAGTCACTAAATATTCACAAACGGAAAGCTGGATATTTCGAGCAAATTTTTGTAACCAAGCAAGAAAGACTTTTGAGATTGTCAAGGTGCAAGCTCGTTTAGTGTTGATTTCTAATGCTGCCAGCGCCATGCATAGAGTTGAAATGCAATAAATATGAACCAAAGATTTTAAAATGAAGTGAAAATTCTAATATATGAAAAAGGTTCGCAGTGCAGAACCTACCAAGGTTCTGTTGTGAACGCGAACCTCTAAATTTACGAGGTTCACACACAGAACGCGAACGTGAACCTCACGTTCACACCATCCCTACCTACAAGTACCTTGATTTGCTCAATGCTTGACTGCATAGTCTTTATTCCTATGTGATCAATATCGCGACTTAGACTTGGGACAATTTGATAATTATAACGAAATAGAACAGAGATAGATCATGTCTCACAATGTTTTATACATAAAAATCTATAATATGTTTTATACATAAGAATAGGACATGGTATATTTCTGTCCTAAAGAAATAGAATACACTAGGCCCGATTTTGACATAAATCTCCTGACTGGACATCTTTCGTTGAACGCGGTATCTAAACCACCTTGGTGTGTACGACATATTTCCTTCGTAACACCGGCTGACAACTATATAAAGTTCGATCTCTGCGTGACTGCTGGAGCGTGAAACTCTTGTGGAAATTTCAATAAATTGCAGCTCCATTACGGGGGCGATCTCAAGAAAATTGCTGCGGCCAAAATTTTTTTTTCGTTTTGCACTTTAATTTGAGACCACATCATTTTTAGAGTGCAGTGCCCCTTTAAGCTATGAAAAAGTTAATCACTCGTGCTGGCTCAAATATTTTGAGACTTGTCTAATGGATTGGGATGCATTTCTTCCGTAGACTTTAGCAATGAAGACCGCGGATTCAAACGGATGTCAGGTGATATTGGCTAACGATCCTGACGCGGACAGGCTTGCGATTGCAGAGAAGCAGAAGGACGGCAGTTGGAAAATATTTACGGGAAATGAACTCGGTGAGTCGTACTTGCAGTATATTTGTGTGATATTCATTACTATACTTCCTGTCGGTGGGGGAATATCTTCGGATATTTTCAAGGTTGTAATGACTCGACTCGAGTCGCAATTTTTCATTCACTCAAGTCATGTTTAAGCATTAGTCAGACTGCAGTTTTTGGTGAACGCTGTACAGTGAGAGAGAGATATGAGTATTCTTTTTCACCATCGAGTTGCTTTGACGATGGAGATGCGGCACGGCCTTTATAGCTTTTGTGTCGCTTCGTGGCCTAGTTGGTTGGTTAGGCGTTGACGTTCTGAATCCAACGATATATTACTGGTTGGTTTCGCATCCCATTAAGGTCGTGTTCTTTGGTTTTGAAAAGTGGAGCAAAATTTTTTGGAAAAATCCGCCGGTGCCAATCGGTGAAATGTGCAACTAGAACTAGAATTACTCACTTCTCAAATCCGCAACTAGAATTAGAAATACTCAAAAAAAGTTGATAGTGAGCTATCTAGGTTGGTACTTTGTACAAGTCTGGTGCATGTATTGATTTCGCTTTGAACTTTGTCATATCAATACTGTGTTGTGATTTGGCCTTTTCTCAAATCAAACTGTCATCATACAAAGAAAATCTGCTGCATTGTTTAGGATCACTGTTTGGATGGTGGGCATGGCATTGTTACGTAAAGAAAAACAGTTCTAAAAGTAAAGTCGGTGACGTTTACATGCTGTGCAGCACCGTGTCGTCCATGATTTTGAAGAGTATGGCGGAAGTAGAAGGCTTCAATTTTGAGGTAAGCGTTTCATTAGCAATTTCATGCCACCACGTTGTCGGTTAGTGCAGAATTATCTCTCCCTTGCTGTAAAAGCAACGAATTCTTAATATTATTAACTGGGTTTTAAAATAATAACGGCTCTGAAGAGCTTCTTGGAGGTGCTGGACTTATATATACAATTGAAAAGTATATTCGTGTTGCAATAATCATGAATATTTTCGGCTGACACTCGTCAGGGGGAATCGGCAGCAACTTGTTAAGAATTGAAAAGAACATTTTATTATCTAGGACACTTTGACCGGGTTCAAATGGATGGGCAATCGATCGTACGATCTGATACAAAACGGAAAAACGGTTCTGTACGCATTCGAAGAGGCGATTGGTTTGTGAATTAGATTTGAATTAGTATTGAATTCGTCAGTGACAATAATTTTTTATCAAGGTTACATGTTTGGAACCAACGTACTTGACAAGGACGGGATCAGTGCGTTGGGTGCGATGTCTGAAGCGGCAGTGTATTTACGAACTCAAAATTTGACACTGACCGAACAGTTGGAAAATATTTATGAAAAGTAAGCTCGCGATTACTATTCGTTTGTTTGTATCGACGCTGTCAGAGTAACGCTGTTGAATCACGATGTTGGTCATAATGGTCGAAGCAGTCTGCGTTGCTACTCAAGTCTGTGTGTAGAACTGTTAAAAAAAAAAACTTTTCCTTCTGATTTCACTGGCTATGTTTTAAAATTGTTAGGTTGGTGAAAACAATGCTACACACCAACTTTGGCTCAATTCCAAACAGTAGAAGCGATATTCTTGCAGTATATAATTTTGAATTTATCATTGAAACACAAAAAAATAAATTTTCGAAATTTTTCTGTCAGCTCCATAAAGTTGTTAGGCTATTAGTCGAGATGATGCTCACCAAATCTGGCTCAATTCCAACCACCAGAAGTGAAGTTATTGCAGTAGAAAAGTTTGGATTTGAATAAAGTAGTATTTACGGTGGCTGACTCTTGATTATTTATTGTAAAATCGTGGAATTGGAAATTTTTCTACTGCAATAACTTCGCTTCTGGTGGTCGGAATTGAGCCGAATTTGGTATGCATCATCATTATTGATAGCCCAACAATTTTATGGGGTTGACAGAAAAAATTTCGAAAATTTATTTTGTTTTTTATTGATAAATTCAAAACTTTCCACCTCAAGAAAATCGCTTCTATTGGTTGGAATTAAGCCAAAGTTGATGTGCAGCGTTGTTTTCACCAACCTAACAATTTTATCACATAGCCAGTGAAATCTGAAGAAAAAGTGTTTTTTAACAGCCCTACAGTGTGGAATTTTCTGCACGATCAAGAGCACAATGATTTGAGTACTCAAATCTGACTCGAGTACTAATTATAATGATTTGACTTGACTCGAGTAATGAGAGATCATTTTTCGAGTACTAAAATTATATGCTCGTTGCCACGATGAGTAGTTCATTTATCAACGAGAATTATAGTTTCGATGCTATCTACCGTTAAAGTAGCAGTGTTGGGATGACTCGAGTCATGACTTGACTCGAGTCACCTTTTTCATATGACTTGACTTGACTTGACTCGACGCTTCAGAAATGCGGATTGACTCGTGACTCGGAGCAAAATTTTTCGAGTCAATTTCAAGTCATCAAGCAATCGCTGTCGGTAAAAATCGTTGTATCTCGCTTATGGTCGGATTGGTGTAAACCGTGCGTTTTATTGAGCCTCCATTGTTTTCTCACAAATAAATTGACCGCAAACGAAGTGATCGAAGCTTACAGCCTACGCTGTCGTAAACTAGTATAGTAATGTAATTGTACAGCAAAAATTCTATTTCTGTTCTCTGTTCATACCTCGACCAAACCTCTTGTCTTGGGGAAATTGAATTCGAATATAGTTTATATAGTCATCAACCATTAGCGCAGGCTCGAATTGTATCATATCAATTTGTAAATGGGTAATGTATTGCATCGTATCAATTCGTTTCTCTATTCTCTATATTAGCTGGTAACTATAAACTGATGCTATGTATAATTACTTACGTAGATTAGCATTTCTACGTATATGTGAGCGATACAACGCTTTCTTGCGTATATTTCACTCTATTTTTGTTCATCGGTTCAGAATCTATGACAGCTAGCAAAATGCCATGACGTAAGCATTGCCTCATACTTTCAAAATACAACTTGACTTGAATTGTGACTTGACTTGACTTGACTTGACTCGAGTCACCTCCAAAAATCGAGTGACTTGACTTGACTCGAGTCACCTTCGAAAATCGATTGACTTGACTTGACTCGAGTCAAAATGTGCATTGACTCGAAATGACTCGTGACTCGAAGGTAGCGACTTGATCCCAATACTGTAAAGTAGTCTTAAACCTCGACTGGTCGTATGGCAGCATATGAAACTAGTACAGGGCTACAAACGTTACTGGAAATGATATGTCTGTGAAGTCATGATCATCCCACAGCATTGTCATGAAACGCAATGAAATAAGTATAATCGGAAAAGATAACAAATTATCTTTATTGCAATGCGCAACTGGCATTATATTCTTTCGCGTAAAAGGTACATGGTTGAATTTTAACATATTCATTCTGTTGCGATGTCGTAATGAGTGATATTCAAACACTCGAATCAAAGCCTAATACTTGATTCAAAATCGAATCACCCAGGCAGTGTTGTAATGACTCCAGCCCGACTCGAGTCACGATTTTTTGATGACTCGACTCGAGACCGACATTTCATTGTGATTTCGAATAGTAAAGTCACCACATTATTGGTATTTCGTTCATCAGTCCTGGCCAGAAACTGTTAGACCGAGGAAAATTAAAATATGAATGCGAGCCATTTTGAATCACTCGAGCAGAGTTGAAGAATGTGGTTTGAACTGGATTTAAACTCAAAACTGAACAGTGAACGCAATGACTCGGACTCGAGTCACAACACTATGACGAATTGAAAATGACTCGAGTCAAAACTATAAAAGTGAGATTGACTTGTGACTCAGAAGCTTGTAACTTGGTTACAACCCTGCGCTCGGGTAATCGATGCCCAGCCCAGTCTTGATAATAAACAAATCTTCACAGGTATGGCTTCCACACGAGCAACAACGGATACTACATTTCACACGATCGATCCAGAACCGCCGATATGTTCCGGAGGTTACGTAACTACACAGACGGCGATGAGCAAATTGTAGATGCCAAGCGCGGTCAAAAATATCCAAAAAAACTGGGCCGTTTCACGATCGCGCATATCAGAGACTTGACTACGGGATTTGATAGCAGGAGATCTGACGGAACTGCGGTAAGCACACTACAACACATTAGACGGGTCAACACATATTTTTCGGCAGGCTAAGTGAGAGTGTTGTCATGGGTTCTGAAGGGCACTGATTCCAGATATGGCCTTTGGATTTTCTTCAAATTTTCTCTAGTTTTGGAGATAACCACCAGACTATTTTGACCGAATTGTCTAATGCGCGAGATAAAAATAGCTCAGCTGTATTATAAATTTCTGTAATTAAATTTCATCTGTATTTGTAATATTGCTAACAATCAAGACAAAGCAGTATGACCAATCACCAGGGCAAGTTTTCATTGCAGTCAAATCCGTGGCCTGAAAAAAATTGACCCGGTGAAAATATAATTTTCGGCGATCTAGCCTGAATGTACCTCAAGTCAGAAAGGACCTCAAATTTAAACGACAGTGGAATAATCAAGCGGTATATTACATATAGCGCCAAATATTTCCAGTGAAAAGTTGGTTGCATGAAAAATCGAAAAAGTTCCATGAAATAAATGGCCAAAAGTTGCAATATAAGATTCCACCAAACGGCTTCTGAGTATTTACGAAGCTTGCGGAATCTGTAAAAATAAAGTTGCAAAATCTTGCCCTACTAATGACACTGCAAATAAGTCGTAATGACAATTTTACTTATAACAGCAATTCAAAGTTGTACCAAAACTAGCAGTGTAAAAAGTAAGTAATTTTTGCCAAAAAAAGGTTATGAAATAGGAGTAGCGTAAAAACAATTGAATAAGTAGTGCAAGGAGGCAAAACCTAGTTGAGTATTCTAAATAAGTAGACGTACTTTGTTACTGACCAAGTACTGTCTTTTTTTGTCTCAGACTCTACCGACAAGCTCGTCCAGCGAGATGTTAACTTTTTACTTCGACAACGGCGTTGTCTTGACGCTCAGGACCAGCGGGACTGAACCGAAAATAAAATATTACTCGGAGAAGGCCGGAAGCATTGGCGATAACCAGTAAGCATAACAGTCTGGAAAGTGACAATTTCGCTGTACCTTGTTTGTTGATAAACACGATGTTCTTTTGAATTCACTACTAGTTGCATACGATTACCCCTGACGAGTGTCAGCCAAACATATTCGGGTATATTTCAATATCAATTTATTATTCAATTGTATAATGAAGTAACACAACGCTTCTAACTGACAATTCTATCTACCGGTGATGTTTGTTGGAATTTAAGTGTTTCTCTGTCATAATTACTGGTTTTTGTATTCGTTTCTTGTTTGTTATATTTTTCTGCTCAACAGAGGGAAGAAATTAATTATTACATCCAAATATGTATGGGTGACAGGGTTGCACAGCTGGGATATTTTCAGCTAATCTAAATTAGATTAGAATTATAGTTAGCCTATGCAGTATTTTTCAAAGTAGATTAGAATTACTGTATCGGAAACATGGAAATCAAATTTGAACAACTCTCTCTCTCTCTCTCTAGAAATCGGGACCGTGATATTAAAGAATTACAAGAACTCATCGATGAAATGTGCGAGGACTTTTATCAGCCTGAAAAGAATGGATTTTTGGCAAAGTCGACTTGAAAAGACTTGTTGGATATCAAAGACTGATTTGTGTAATGAAATTGCCAAAAAAATTTAATGCCTCTGTTCCATGTGCTTATTGTTATTCGTAGTTTATATATATAATGCTTAAGGGTTCGCCACTGGATAGGGTTACCATAAGTCTTTTTTTTCGACGAAATGTCCGCACTTTACCTAAATGTCCACCTTTTGACAATTCGTCCTCCTCTTTAGCCTAAAATACCATGAAAGACGTCAAATTTTGGCTTAAAAGATAGACGATGGGTTACGCGGGAGTCAAATCTGAAAAATGACCTTTTTTAGTCAACACTGATAATAAAAGGTGAATTTCAGGAGTCAAATTGAAATAAATGACGTTTTTTCCTTAGTCGACACCAGAGAAGTATCGATGCAAAGTGAGAGAGTCTAGTCAGAATGATGACCTTTTTTTAGTCATTTAGATTTCCAGTAAACATTTGAAAATCAGCTATTTTCAATTTTGATAAGTGTCATCCTTCCCCAATTCCAAAATATGATAACCCTACCACTGACGCCACTGGGTTTACACCAGTAGGTTCCATTGAAATGGTGGCGTTTCCCATGTGATCAATTATTTATCGTAATTTTCTCTAAGCTATATCCTCTAGCAGCCTGTCGGAATAGGCCGCTAACAGTTGCCATTCCACCACTTGACGTTGTCGAAGGCTAAGACTCAGCTCGACAGTTGTATGGATCGTAAAATTTACCATGGAACCGCTGCTGATAATCACACGACTGGCGTAAACCCTTCCATGTGCTTTCGAGATTAACAGATGCGCTATTTATTCTGTTGACTTGTACAATAATTCCTTAGATTTAGTGTTCCTTATATGCGACCACAAGTTACTGTATGCAACATTGTTCTGAATAAATCATTCGTCAGCAAAATGAATGGCAGAAAGAAAGCTTGGAGGTACAGAACTTCAATATGCAATTTTATATTATATTCATATTGAAATAGACCCAATAGACACTTGTCGGGAGGTAATCGTCAGTAGAGATTTGGAAAGAACATAGTATATCAACAATCGTATCACCAACTATGATGTCGCCGGAATGAAATTTCAAATAATCAGGACGAAGAGATTGCTTAAGCTTAATTACTATTTTTAGACGGTACGTGAACTCTGTTGGCACATAATAGGCTAGCGTATTTTGATAAAAGTCAACTCCAAGGCGCACAAATGAAAGTGGCATGAAATCTGTTGAATAATTTTTCGGACAAACAGAAATATACAATTGAATAGTATATTCATAATGAAATGAACCCGAATATTTTCTGCTGACACTCGTCAGGGGTAATCGTCAGCAACTAGTAGAGAATTGAAAAGAACAGCGTATATCAACAGTTGTAGCACAAAATATGACGTCACCAGCATGAAATATCGAATACGAGAGCGTCTAATGTACTATTTTTAGATGATACACGAACTCGTTGTTGTAACAGACTTGGCTGGTGTATTTTGATGAAAGTCGACTCCAAGGCATACAAATGCAAGTGTGAACGACCCTTTCTGACTATGCGAAATCTGTCGTGTCGATAATTTTTCGCACATGCGGGATTATCCAACAAGTGTCTGCCAATTGCAGAATTTATAGCCTTTGATTGTTCCGCATCAAAATTGAGCGGATGAGTTAAGGGTGAGCTTTTCACCAAGCGTGCTCTAATGAATCTAGGGACATGTTGAAAACAGAAATATCCAAAAATGTTTGCCAATGGTAGAATTCATGGCCTTTGCCTGCTGTGATTCGAGCTTCGGGAGACGAGTCAAGGGCGACCTTTTCTCCGAGGGTGATGCTCGTGTTCCGATAAATCTGAGGACATGCTATTTGATGTGGTACTGCAAATGTTTCGTCGTTCTTCCCACGATTCTGACGATTACCCTTAACGAGTGTCAAGCGAGGCTCAAAGAGCCAAATCTTAACTTTCATTAGAGATGGGTAAAATTCACGGCATCCGGAGACTTCTCAAGGCATACTGAACTACATTATATTCTGAAATTCAACACGTAAAACATGAAAATAGATATTTGACGACATAGAATGACAAATATAGTGCAAGCTACAGTAACAACTTCGAAACTACACTGGACAAGAAGTGTAGGAATGTCAAAGCAGGCAGTAGTCTGGCTACAGACCAGAGACGGCATGCCCGGGCAGGGTGGGTTGAAAAATAAAATGGAACTGAATTTCAAAATGCCCAAATATCAAATGAAATACTTCTATCATGATTTTGGGTTCCTACACTCTCTGTTGGTCATGCAATTTCACCGAACGAGGCAAAAATTGCTAATTTCACTATATCTTGAAAACCACCGCCTATATTAGAAAGCTAGTTTTGGGTTCAAAAGCTGCAGAAGTAACACATGTATGTGTATCAGTGTATGTGTTTCATTTGATATTTGGGACCCTTTATCAAGAACAATTTTGCAATTCACCCATGCGCCAGGGTGCCTGATTCATGCAAAGGTACTTAGTAACGAGATGTGGTCTCAAAGTAGTAATTGTTGGTGCTGAAGTAGTGATTTACATGTAAGTATTCTAGGTATCTGGTAAGAAGTAGTCTACAATTATAACCACTTCAGTAGGCAAATAAAACTTGAGTATGCCAACTATGAAAAAGTACCACTTCGTATACGCCATACTATTTCCGTTAGTAAGCTAACTGATCAGCATCCACTTTGGTACTATCATTTTTGAATATGGTAAAGCTACAGGAACTAAATATAATAAGCCTAGTGCACATAGGCCTATATCTGTTTCCTAGCATAAAACTACATCAAAGTAAATAGGTCATAAGTTAGTAATCTAGTAGCAATGCATAGTATTTGATAGGCTATGCTTAGTTGCGCTTGTGGGCCAATTTTGCATCACATTCACAGATGACACGGTAGATATCATCCACACATCAATTCAAACTGGGATAACGCCTTCTCCCATCTAAATACAGCATCGACTGTCCATAAGTTCGCGGCAAAACAACAGGAACTTCACGGTCACATTCAAACGAAAAATTGAAGGTGTTACAAGTCGTATTTTTGCCAGTCATAGGATCAGTCACAACAGCATGGACTCTAATGTGGAACATATTCTCGTATGAGAAACAAACTTGTGATGACATCATTAACAAAGATCCGATTGAAACAGGGGAACGGAATAAGATATCATCCACGGCTTTGATAACAGGAATAGTTTGACAGTAAACGCATGCATTCGCCCAGGCTTGTTCGAACCCTTTTCTCATTATAAATCCTCCAAAAATCTTATTGTGGATATTTCGTTTTTGAGGGAAGCATATTATCAAGCTTTTCAATTTAGTTTCCTCCATCCAAATTGAGTTATCCGGTAGTTTACGTTCAAACGATAAATCAGTGGCTAGCGTATTTGTGAACAGATCGTGCACCAATTTTCTTTCTTCTTCATTCGGAGGGTGTTTGAGGAGAGAATACTCGGCTTCTTGGAGACGTTGCGCTTTCCCTTTTTCGCCTTTCTCAAAAATAGCTTTCTCTTCATCATTCGAGATTTGCAGTGGGTGTATAACTGCGGATTTATTGCAAGGGTCTCTTGCTACCATGACGAAAGTTGCGTCAACCATAGGAAGCCCAGCTTGCGTCATACACATTTTGATCTCCATTGAGCTTTTCCCAACCCAACTAACGTAACCTGTCATGTGTATATCATCATCTAATCCGAACTTATTGTTGTGCAATTGAATCTCATCCACCATGGCAGTGACAATAGACAATGGGCTGCCTCCGTCTGGTAATTTCGAAGGGTTGTTGTGTTCGTAACTTATGTGAACTGCGAACGTGTCAAGATTTTCTAACAGCTTTCCGAATTGTGCGTTATTACTCAATCCACGGTATTCGTCTTTAATCTTGTTGTCAGATAAAGGAACGATCGCTTCGCAGTAACTGTCGTTCATAAATCTAGGGGTGAGAAGGTCCTGTTGTTTTGGTAAGGACTCTGCTAGTTTTGTACGAAATTCATCGTTTTGGCGCCATGCCGATGCTGCTCCGAGGGTAGTTTGCAGTTGCTTGCGTATTTCTTGAATTGATTTAACATCGTGTTCTTGACCGCTTGTCCGAATGCCAGCGCTTTGCAAAATGCAAGGTCTAAAGATGTGACGTATTTTACGCAGTCCAATCATCAGGATGGGTGACTTTAAGTCCAAATGAATCGATATACTTAAAGGAAAAAATAAGAGTCACGTTAAATGCTACAGGATGCCCTAGTAAAGAAACTATATCAGAATGGTACATTAATCCTAATCAAAAATACAGCTGTGCCAGACTTGGTCTATGTCTCAACCAGAGCTTGACCGGTTATTATCAGTTCGCCGATGATATTGAGTGAATAGATCATATTTTGAAAGAGTTATCGGTACCGTATCAGACATTACACTTAACAAAATATCTGTAACTTTGATGACGTCACAACATACTAGCACGAATTCAGAGAGTATAATCCACGACTGCTGGACTGGGAATATCGATCAATTTCTTATATTGCAGGTGTCTAGATGCTTCATTTCTAGTATATTACATATCAAAGCATGCAATCCAATAAGATGGCTGTAAAGCTGTTCAAATAAACGCTTTGAAGTTTTGGAAATGCGCCTAAGCTAGATTCCATATCTTTTAAATATTTCAGAGTTATCGGCTCCAAATATGATATTAGTCTGGCTCTACTCTTAAACCAACCGAACTATATGGTCCCCACTTGCAGTATCCCCTACTATATGCAGTCTATGAGACCAACATTCTCCTCCATCCGTACTTATGCTACTTTCTCTTCAGGTTAGCCAAAACCAAAAGGCTTTGCTTTTGGCCAAAACACCGGGAGGTGACTGTTTGTTTATTTTTAGATGTAGCGACATCGAGCGACGAATACTTCGGTGATAAATGGGCACTAGGGTTGTCCATAATTTGGAAAATCTCAAAATGTATGCGTATCCTTGTCTCATTTTATAGATTATAGTTAAAAAACGTCAATGAGCCTGCAATAAGCTCACAGGAAAGTCGTTAACATTTGTCTAAATGCGTTTGAAAGTAGCTGCCGTAGAGTGGGCGTGTCAGCGACCATGGAGCGGCAAGCACACTAATAATCACGAAATCACGGCTCTTGATTGGCTAATCTGCTATGCTTCAATGATCACGACGGTGACGGCTTGCTGATCAGCTGGTCAAGGAGTCGACTAACGGCGGGTTTTCTGTAAACGCATTGTAGGTTGGTCCGCAGATAATGATTTAAGATTAGTTCAAAACATGTTGAGTGACGAAATAAATGATGAACAAAGAACAGCTGCTTCACAAAAACTTCAAATACATGACTTGATGGCTTATTGTGAAGGCAACCGTTGTAGCCTGTATGCCTTGCTTTCATCGAGAGAAAGCACAAAAACACGAGAAGAAATATTGCAAAGGTGTTTATGCAAGTGGCGAACGAACTTCTAGTTTCAGAGGGTATGTTCCATGATTAAATGCAAAGATGAAACTTGACATGGACACTACCGTGTCTGAACTTATATCTTGCCGTGGTAGCCTATATAATTGAAGTCTTAAAAGCTGTACGGGCTGGATGAATCAGCCATTTATGCTTGGCACTTGTCACATTCTTGCAGCATAATGAATCATACCCGCGAGTGCTGTCTAAGTCCTCAATGATGCCCCGGACGAAGGTCTAAAGGCAAGCATAGACTATGCTGGTAGGACCAGCAAAATACTGTTCGCATGCATTGTTTAGCATGCCCATAATGAATCTTAGATCATTACCGGCTGCATCACGACTAATGCTTGAATCAAAACAGACATGAAAATAAAAAAGAATGTATTGAAGCGAAGCGGTGCGGTAGTTGCATTTCTTTAGAGTCCCAATGCAAGCTACAGGGTCGGCCCACATATCTTCTGAGCATGCAGGATCCAGAATCCATCTCACATGATGTGCTGCACCAGTTTGGTGATAACTAATGTACTTTACCTGCACCGCACTCAGAAAAGCAGGACCACTTGGCGTAATCTCAATCACATCAGATAGGTATTTCAGGTATTTCAGTTCACAAGCATTCGCTGTTTCACCTCTGTCATGCCTTCAAGAGGGTATTGTTGTTCTGAACCTATCGTTATCTAGTTTTAACACTAAAAATTCAATGATCAAGTGTCTCATTTTAGTATTTAATCACCAACGTACAATGCGCTTACAGAATCATCATTGCCGTTAGCGTACTTCTTGAACAAGTAGAAGCACATAATCAGCAAGCCGCCGTGGTCGTGATCATTGAAGCATAGCTGATTAACCAATCAAGAGACGTGATTTCGTGATTACTAGTCTTCTCGCCGTTCTATGGTCGCTAACACGCCCACTCTGAGGCAGCTACTTTCAAACGCATTTAGACAAATGTTAACGACTTTCCTGTAAGCTTATTGCAGGTTCATTGATGTTTTTTATCAATAATCTACAGAATGAGACATGGATACGCATCTTTTTTGAGATTTTCCAAATTTTGGACAACCCTAATGGGCACATTGGGCAGTGGGCACTACTGGCGCCAGTAGGCAATAAGCATTGGGCCCATCAAATCACTAGGTGTCGCCAGACTTTTGGTGCTAACCGCCTTTGTTACGTATGCGGTTGCCGTATTCAGAAACCTGTAGGTTACTTTCTCGATTGTTTAAGGGTATTTTATATGGAAATAATGGCTACAACATATTCTACGTGGACCGTGAGCTCGCTGTAAAATGAACTAAAACTTCGGAAAGCTTCTACGGAAGGAAATAAGGCCGATTTGATAACTAGGTGAGAATGTGAAATTGTCAACTAAATGTCGGCTACCAGCTCAGCACCAGAAGTTTTCGAAGTTTTAGTTCATTTTATAGCGAGTTCACGGTCCACGTAGCCATTATTTCCATATAAAATACCCTTACACAATCGAGAAAGTAACCTACAGGTTTCTGATAACTGCAACCGCGTACGTAACAACGGCGGTTACCACCGAAAGTCTGGCGTCACCTAGTGATTTGATGGACCCAATGCTTATTGCCTACTGGCGCCAGTAGTGCCCACTGCCCAATGTGCCCATTTATCACCGAAGTATTCGTCGCTCGATGTCGCATGGATGAGCATGGATTAGGATTAGGTTTTGAAAAAACAGGATTTGTGAAATTTTGTCGGATTTGGATTGGATTTGGATTAGACATTTTTTTCAGAACGGATTAGGATTTGGATTGGATTTACATGTTTTCTGGGAGATTGAAATGTCGTGTGGCGAATCGCGACAAACTTTATTCAGATCAGTTATTAATGTAATTATGGTTACTAAGTTATCTTGAATCAAGTGAATCGTTGGTTGTGGAAGAAAATTTTCGAATCCCTCCATTGCATGAATTAGTATTTTTTCTGAATTTCCAGTTGGAATCGGATTAGGATTGGACATGGACTAGAATCTGAAAAAGGTATGGATTAGGATTTGGATTTGGATTTGAAGGTTCGGATTTGGATTGGATTAGGACATAGAAATTTCAAATCCGCTCATCTCTGCTATGGGTATCCGGTAAATTTGTGACAATGATCAATCGTATTAGAGTATGTCCAGTTGCCGTAACATAGTCACATTCGATAATGACATATATCATTGATTCGTGACGCTTGCGGCCCGCGTGTCAAGGCTTCGACCGCCCAATATAGTGCTATCTAGGCTGCACCCAGCGAATGCTCAATACTCAATGCTCATAGCACAGGCTATGCTCATTCATGCTCATAGTATGTGTGCGGCTGTGTGCCTATCGCCCACATTACGCACGTAACGCTGAATGCATTGTTCAGTTAGAAATTTGGATTTTAAATGAATATATATGCTGGCACTGTCCAGTGTCCATATTCGGTACTTGTTGTCAAAGTGACTTGGGTGCTTACTGCTTAATGTGGCGAAACGTGTGAGACCTGAAGCAGTTATTTATTCCGCCACCGGCACGAGAGACTGCGGCAAGGTTCTCGGCATTAGCACGTTTCGAAGTATCGGACTGTTCCCCCACCCCATTTCGCTGTTATTCTAGTGTACTTACAAAAATGGTCGAAGAAGGAAGAATACAATAAGCGTCAAGGACATAACCTAGACTAGACAGGGTCCACAGTCGAAAGATCAAGTACCAATGCTGTTACTTTGGGCATCAGACCGAGGTCGTGCCCGGTCAATATCTAGAATGCTATCACCGAGAATGTGCATTACCGAAAAATGGAAGACCGAGAAAGTATATTACGGAGACCGAAAATGAACATCACCGAGAAAGACACTACCGAGAATGGACATTAACGAGAAAATAATAAAATTATTCAGTGGCATTCGAAACGATAAAATTTAGATCGGAAAGGAAGGTAGGAAAGGACGTAGTTTATTTTTGTCCTTGATGTTTATCACTCGCAAGACGCGACTCATGGTCAGCACTCACCCTCAGCATACATTATTGTTGCGCTATTGATCGAATATTAGAGAGAGAGAGAGAGAGAGTTTTTATTTTCTTCCAATCTCAAAATACGTAAAAAAACAGACAACAATGATGGCGGTACAGAAAATATGCATGCACAGTATTCGGTATCAGATGGAAATGATCGATACGACCGTGAAGGTCAACTAGTCTGATCACACCAGCAACAAACATGTACACTTGACTCTATACCAGTGATTCCCATCCGCGACTCCCAGAGCCGCGTGCGACTCCAAGGTAGCGCTCTTGCGGCTCTGATTTACCTCCAAATGTGTCACGAAAATATAACAGATGACACTTGATAGTTTCTATGAATAGTTATAGTCAATTTCTGTATATCAACGCTAAAATGAGGAATATTATTTATGTCTAAAGCCGTGCAAGGCCTCTTCTGAAAACTTGGAAACAGAATTCTTGCAGACTCCGTCAAACGCATGGATGAATTGAATACCCATCAGACAAGGAGATATCTTGAGTTCTGCTGGTCATAGATCTTTCGTCTCTGTGAAGAGTGAATTTCAATGCGAGTTTACTAACATCAAAATCACGGCTCACAGTCAAGTATAAATTACAATAAGTCCAATTACTCGGCGCATAATAATATTAAAGTGCTGGAATGTATGAAGACTGAAGAGCTATCTCACGTAACGACATAATAGTATGTTTGTTTAGGGCTGCATTTAAAACAAATATGTTTAAAACAAGGCTCTTGTTTAAATGTTTTTATTTTTTTTTTTTCAAGCCAGGGCGTCACGAATATTCAATTGTGACGTCATATTGGATTGACATTGACAATTGAAAATATAGGGTAACTGTAGAGACGAAACATCTACGTAGTGTACTATAGCTGTTGAACCGACTGTTCTGAGGGTTTCCAACCATCCCATATAGTATACGTCGGCTATATTTGGTGGTAATCGTCCGTAGGCTCATACAACATGTGTTTTGGAAAGTATTTACACAATTATAGCATGATTTTACAACTTCAAAAACACATTAAAAAAAAGGTTTTGTTTAAAACACTGTTTTCAACAAAGTGTTTTAAACAACCATTTGTTTTAAAAGCAACCCTAGTAATGATATTCATTTTCGTTTATTTCAATTTATAGGACTCGCCAATCTGCGTTTATCAATGCTGAAATAACTGATATAGAATCTACAGAAGTCTATGTGCATGCTTCTAAATTAGCTGGATGGTGCGTTCCAGAGGTAGGTTAGCTACCTTTAAATCTTCGTAGTAAGTAGCCTACTCGAGCGTTCTCATGCGGCTCCGCTCCATACGTACTCTGGAGTTTGAAATGCGGCTCCGACATCCAAAAAGGTTGGGAACCACTGCTCTATACAGTCTGGCTGTAAAAAATGTTAGTTTAAAAAAGGGAAAGAACACATAAAAAGTAAACCATGGTAGCAAATATTAGAGCAGGACGATCAGTAATATTTAAAAGATAAAAATCACAAAATGTATCACGATATGTTAGACGCCGCCTTGGATATATGATTACTATCCACGAAATCGGGTTCTGACTGGTATGATATCGAGCCGAGGTCGATGAGATCTCATGCTTGACCGTATGTATGTCTACTTCGTCGCAACCCGCTTTTTGTGATTTTATGCGTAAAACCAGTTAGCTACGTACGACACTGGACCTATATTTTATTGCAACTGAGTTATGTAGGCCGATATGCGCAGTGTGAACGTTGTCGTTAACACGGGCAATTGCGATGAAACACTTACGCGGTTACGTGTTGTCGTGTAACTCGATTTCAGTAATTAGCGAGGGCAAAAACCAAGTTGCGTCTCCCAGATGGGCAAAGACGTCTTTCTACATGCGAAGACATTTTGCGTACGAGGACTATTGCAGATGCGATTGTTCAGGCCATCGATGATGTCGTGCGCATCAGGCCAGCAACTTCACTAAAGTCAGAACCATTCTCAATGACGCAAACTCAATCTCAGTTTTGTGTTAAACTTCATTTTTACTGCCAACGTGACACAAGCAGTGACAGTAAGTCGACATTCAAGGAATTTTGATCACCGATGTTGAGATTACCGAAACCATGCGTGGGCATATATTCGCTGTCAAATTTCAGGTATAGATATCGTTGTTAATGTCCGTCTCAATAATGTCAATTCTCGGTCGTGTCTATCTCGGCAATGTCTGTTCGGTCATGTCTGTTTTCGGTAATGACATTTTCGGTAACGTCCAATCGTCCATTCTCGGTAATGTCATTCTCGGTATTGTCCATTCTCGGTGATGTACATTCTCGGTAATGTCCATTCTCGGTAATAGTATTCTCAGTAATGTCCATCTCGATAATAGCATTCTTGGTATTCATAATCGCCCTATCGCAGGTCAAGGATACATTTCTTTTGCTGTGTATTATTTAGATAACCTATAATATATTACAAGCAATACACATAATTCATACTTTTGTAATAGAGCTACTGAATGAATGTATATGTATTATGCATTGGTAAAGTCGATGCACAGATAGTCGGTATAGGCCTATACAATGATGGATAGATCTGGATAAGAATGGATTGTTTATGTTCTTGTTTTGGTGCCTATGTATTATGCAGCGTGCAATTTAAAGTTGAAATCTCAACAAATTAAATTTAGGATTGCAAAAACTTTGTCCTAGCCACTGTCACAGTCAAATCGATCAAATACTTCGAGCACGTCCCTGAAACAATATACAAATGTTGTCAATACCAAACTGAAATAAGTTTTAAGACACCCGCCCTGTTTGCAAATAGACGGCGGTCAAAAATAATATGCGGGCTCAATTTGTTTGCTGAGATACTTTCACGAGATTTCAACTCGCGTATCGGCCGCGGACTGTAACGGCATGATCGCTTTCTCAAAATAGGCGATATAATTCAAAGGGGATATGTCACGTAGCATAACTGGTTTTATAGCAGCTGGGTTGAGATGAAATTAAGATTGAGCGACAGTCATCATTTTGGTCTTCTTTTTCTGCTACTTGGTTTACAATGCTCTTCGCAAGATGATGGGATTTCAGTCTTATCTAGTGAATTGAGTGAGCTAGTAACCTGGGAGGGCTCCGCAGAACCTCCCGTCAACGAACTGAAATATTTTCTAAAGAAGAAGAAATGCTACTGGCAATGTAAATATACGATATATGCATTTTGCGATTGAAAATTAGGCCTAGCCATCAAGCTTATTATCGATCTGTATATATCTTGATACGCATATTATAGCCACAATTTAATAGAATATAACGTGAATTACCACGTAGCCTAAATATTTTCACAGTGCAGAGGAAGGCAATGTGTTGTTGTCTACATATACTATTAATGAGCTATATTGTACAATGTACAATTGTACAGCGTACAATATATAAACTACAAGATGTATGGTAGCAATGGCCAGATTCCCCTCCTTATGTGGTGCAACGTAACTAGGAAATCATATTCAATTTATTAAGAATTTTTTCATCAATTCAAAACACCACAAGACTGCGATACAACGAAAAGATAGGAAGGTGACGAAACGATTCGGAGTAGTCTTTGAAATCAGACACCCACCCGGGCATAGGCGATGTAAAGAGGAGGCATGCACATTGCACAGTGCACACTAAATGAAAAGTAAAAGAATATAATATAAAAAGACAAGCGACAAAATGAGGTGTTATGTGACGGAAGGCGAGATCGATACGTCAGGTCGTGGTCCCGTAAACTTGCGGGCTGACTAGTATTGATTTAGTAGAAATTACTTGTATTCCGACTTGAATGGGGACACTGGACATGCTCGATGACTGTCGGATAGCCGGCGAGATACTGTTCCACAAATTAGGTCCGGCATATTTGATATATATTGTTTGCTAGGACACCGGGTAGTGTTTCAATTTTAAGCAGGTGAAAGGTATTCCTCAGGCTATTGACTTCATTTACTGGCAGAACTACGCTAGCGCTAGTAATATCGGTCAACTTTATATCGAAGTCGACCAAGTAGGCCTATATGGTCTCAGGAGTTATCAGAACTCACAGTAAAGAGCCGCGTACTATCTAAAGTTGTGAATCGCGCTGCTGTATTTTGGATTACGACCAAATTGGGACTCGATACAAATGGGTTAACTACATATACTATCAGCAATAGGGCCCGAACGATTATATCGGTTCGCCAATTATATCGAGTCGATGTTACACTTTGAAAGAATTATCAGTATCGGCTATTGGAGGTGAAAAAATATAGGTAATTTTCGTGACGTCACAACATGATGGCAGGAAGTCAGAAAACTATAATTATAATCCTTGACCGCTAGACTGGGAATATTGCTATATTTCATGTTCAAGTATGACAATGGCTGTAAAGCTGTTGAAATAAATGCTCTGAAGTTTTGAAAATACACCTTTTAGGCAGATTCCACGTTATTTGGATATCGGCTGAATAGATGGGTTTTATCGGTATCGGCCTTAAAATCCAATATCGGTCGGGCTCTAATCAGCACAACCCTGCAACGATCTGACCAGCCGAGCGATATCTTTCGATTTGAAGTGATTTTTATAATTATAAATGGTTATAACCTGCTTGGTACAAGACGACAGTGTCTGAAATGACAATGTTTTCAGACAAACATCTTTGTGACGTGCAATGTGATCAAGGGAAAATCCGTTACAGTGACAACTGCTGCTTGTGTGTCTGCAAGAAGAATTACGCTTTGGTTCGCGATACACAATGTATTCGAGGTATTAGCGTATTACAATGTGACTGACTGACTATCCTACTCATTTGTGGTGGATTAAAATCGGCTCGAATTCGCAGCAAAATGGACGACATGGTCGTCTTGGAGTGGATGTCTCAAATCCAATTGGGGCGGTTTGCAGACTAGGGAGCGTGTGTGCAAGGCTGGTTCGTCGGTATCGGCCGGGGCGTGTGCAGGACGGGGCAGTGCGTCAAGAACCTGCGTACCGGTTACGAAGGGTAGACTATAGAACCATAGTATTGTCAACGACGTTATGTGGAGACATATTCCAAGGCTATATGTAACTTATTAAAGCAACTTTACGTAGGCATGTTACTTCCCGAAAACGGCTCTGTGAGTGTTATTTATTGTAAAATTACAGGTGCAATTATAGGATTACCTAACTTTTCGATTCTTTCTTGGAAGGGAAGCAGTGTTCCAAACGTTATTTTGCGACTAATTTTAATTTTTGTCATAATTATCATACTCGTTGACTAGAAGAGACACATACCGAACAATTATAATGGCAATAATGGCTAGGAGACGACGAGGGTACGCGAGGCCTTCAAAGTCTGTCGCCATTGCGTTTGCATATATTTTTATGTTAAAAGGTGCGGTAATATTCCATGCATCCAGGTTTTCGCATTCGCAAAAACGTCCGAGACTTATCCGCGTATGAAATCCACGATCTAATCCAAGCCATGACGAAATTCAAGAAGGATTCTTCAAAAAATGGATACCGGGTAAGTAGCCTATATACTAAATCATGGACGGGCAACATACGACGAGATTTTGAGAGGTCCGCAGCAGAGAGTTTCTATCCTGAAAGTGAGATTATAATGTGAAAGTATTGACGAATTGATGCGTCACAGAATGAATCCAAGTTTGCCAACTTGAGAAAGATGGTAATGAAAATACTTGTTCTGTTCGGGTCTACATAGCCTACACTACATTTATGAGCAAACATTTTCGACCATGATCACTAACAAGACAAGACTGCGTTCCAATATTACTGATGTTCACGTGCAGTCGAAGGGTTTACACGCTCGTCAATCAGCCAGAGTGCAGAGAGCTAGTTGATAACTTTGATCGATCACAGATGTCTCATTGAATTCAACAGCTACATTAGGTTTATAAATTCATCAAACACTGCTTTTGGTCTCTATGCTTCAAACATAAAGTTTACATTAAATCCGATTTATTCCTTATGTGCAGGTGGATAAATACGCGATTAATGTATCGATTCTGTAATCCGGCCCGCCAGGTACTTAGTTTTCCCAAATCAGGCCCGCCCCTAAACCAATGCCCTTCATAACAGATACTTTGGAGGGTGCGTCTCAAAGGTATATGAGTCCTGTTTTCCTTTTAGAATATTATATCGTGGCATGGATGGCCGGGTCGCTGTCCTTGGTATCATGAGGTTCACCACGATAACCATTGCAGTTGGCATCGACATCCGTTGTTTCTACCTTGGCATCGACTTATCACGGTTCAACTTGAAGACGGTAAGTCATTAAATTATTATCACATTTTCGTTAATTCCCGGAGAGGATGAAGGAAGTTTCAATGAATAAGTTAAAACTCAAATATTACTCTATATATAACTGTCTATAATGAATTGATATTGAATAAGATTGTAATCCGGGATTGAAGTGTTCGATTATGGTCAGAATTCTTCACACAATCCATCTTATTCGTGGATGGGGGTATATTGATAGCATTACGAAATGCATGACTTCATTTGAGTCTTCTGTCTTCGATGTTTATAATGCATCTTTATATTTATAAAACGTAAATATTGGATCGCTGATGACAGTTGTATGGTATGTGTTGCTATAGGCATAGTAGGTCCGATACCTATGATTCACTTCTTTTGAGCAGGGAAATAACCTAACTATAAGTCAGTCATTGTGACGAAATATCACTCAACTGATGTGCGGGATTTTGTACATGCTTTGCATGCTGTGCGGTTAATTCAGGCTTTAAGGCAGAGGTCTCAAACACGCGGCCCGCCAGAACATTTTGTGCGGCCCGCGACGACATTTTAGATTTTTACTAATTTGACAATATATAAGTGTCACATATATCTTTTCAGGTTATAAAGTGAAAATGCCCTCTTAAATTACTCCGAAAGCCTCAAACTATTCATCAAACTTCACTATCACATCAATTGCAAACGCTACCATGAAGTGGAAGATTCACTATTTCGCCAAATTTCCAATTCATGATGACAAATCGTGACCCTTAGACGATTCGTGACTGAAATTTGTGAGTTGGACTTAGGCGCGACCTTTCCTAAATTACTCAGACTCGGGCTAACTCGAGGGCAAAATGAAAATGACTCGAGTGGACTTGGAGTGACTCGGAATGCCGTGAATTTGTTAGAACCATGGACGCAACAAACTAATCGCGTATCAGGGGAGTAATATATCAGAAGGTCGCAGCTTGGTATTTCGCTAACTAAGCAAGTTATTATGGCAACCATAGGCAATCTGTTAGTTACATCTCTGGTCGCTAAACCGTGTTATTAAGGCCACTTAAAGGTATCGAGTACCGTAGTGAGACGCTCCAACGATGTAACAGCAATGGGCCGTTCGGCGTTCCGACATTTCAATCAGTAGGACACATTCATTAATATATTTTTATTTTATTTATATTTTTTTCTGCTCCTATATTTGAAGATATGTGGCCATGAGATTAATAGCCTACTTATCAGAAGTATACCCGAATCATGGATTGGAATTACAATGCTCAAATTAAAAATGTTTTGATATCAGATCAGTCTCTATTATCAATCTGTTAAATTCAAAAAATTCATAGTAGCTGAAAAATAATAACCCGATAGCTTTTATGATGGTATCATACATTTGTCCGCCATACGGTGTCTATATATAATAATTATATATATATATATCAAGTACGACAGCAATTCTATTCAAATAGTTATAAATGTGAGGATTCTATTCGTGCCAGGCTTAAATTGATACAAGAGTACATCACATTTTGACGATGTGTGTTCACTGTCAGTCTGCTGGATCGGCTCACTTTCGATAGGACAATTCATTCCCGCAAAATAAGGCCTACTTGGAAAGACACAGAATACCCCCATAAATGCTGTGGCCCGCGGTGTTGTCAAAACTGGAAAACTGGCCCGTGAGCACATTTGAGTTTGAGACCTCTGCTTTAAGGAATCCACGAAAAAGTATAGAGACAATATATCTCGTTGATAATGTAATTCCTGGTGCAAAAATAACGAATAATTTCACACACTCGAGTCGAATCATTACAATTAACACCGGGTTCGGATTCGAGAATCATTATGCTCAGCCCTAACCTTAAAACACGTCAGAAATTGATGTTGCTCGTACAGGTTTGTCTCGATATTTGCGCGACCAAACTATCGGCATACCATTTTGGGACTGGACGGAGACAGCGGACGATATTCCGTATTTGTTGCGAGATCGTAAAATCTACGACCCGATTCTGAAAAAAGTAGTCGACAACCCGTTCCATAGCTCGTTTATTAAAACAAAACACGGAATACCCCTGTAAGTATAACCTCGGTATTGATCATCAGGTTAGTTTGATAACTAACTTCTTTGGAAGCGCACAAAGCGACTCCGCTTAATTTGGAAACTTTGTTCCCGCTCACTTTTTTCAAATTTTACTGTCAACCTCATGAAATTCAGTTTTCTAAAAGAACGACGTAAAACAAATTTGATGCAATTCAAACCGGTAGAAGCGAAGTTATTTGAGTTGTTCATTCATAATTCTGGGATCACCCACCGCCCAGGCTATTTTTGCGAATCCAAAATTTTCAACTGGAATAACTTCGCTTCTACCGGTTGGAAGTGAGCAAAATTATTGATTATCATTAGGTTTTGCAGCTTTTGCAACTTTTTTACAGCTACCTGCAGCTTCCTTCATGCTCAGAAGTTATGCAGTTTCAAGCAGTTTGGAGGATTCTTATATTGCAACTTTTCTCCACTCTTTGCATGCAACTTTTTTCGATTTTTCATGCAAATTTTTCCAAGATTTTTAGTTATTTTTCGTGCAACTAACTTTTTACTGGAAATATGTGGCACTATATGTAAATATATTGCTTGATTATTTCACCGTCGTTTAAATTTGAGGTCCTTTCTGTTTTGACGTATATTCAGGCTAGACTGCCGAAAATCATATTTTCACTGGGTCAATTTTTTCAGGCTATTGTTTTTGTTGAAGTCGCCAACACCGAGTTTTGCTACAGTGCCTTGGATACGGATCGATTCGAGTATCTCATACCCCAATAATTTCAAGGAACTTGTCCACAAATGCAACTTTTTAGTGCAACTTTGTGAAAAATAAATGTAACTTTTTGCAGCAACTTTTCTGAAATTCAAATGCATCTTTCCACGGATTTGATTGCAACAAAAACTAGCCCTAATAATAACGTAAGGTTGCGATTTTCAACTTATGTTTAATTCTAGTGGAAGTAGAAAATAGAAGGTCCAAAAGGTACCCAAGTAAGTATAGTTTCAAAATGTAGATGTCATCAATTGGGTGCATACTTTGAGCAGTTGATTGGAAGTGGCTAGTTTTAAAATTGCAAAATGCATCATTGCGACTAATGAAAAATGAAGAAGGAGACTAAAATAGGAGCAATATTCGAGAATATATCTCTTACTGTGATGTAGGGGTTATTTCAAACGCACGATGCGACTATTTCACTCATTATTATTATTATTATTAATGATGAGTTTTAAGTGGCGCGTGTCGCCGTTTCCGGCCTTGTGCACCACGGACAAAATATGTTATCAAGGATCGAGTTTTGGTGCTCTGGGACATAGGCTTATAATAAATTTCAAACTATATAAACTTTCAAACTATATATACAAGTTACATGCAATAATAAACTCGGCGACCGGCGTAAATAATTGCGGCATAGTAAGTAAATTGGTTAAAGTAAGCGGTACATTGAGCGTGGTACATGCGTCGGCAAGAAATGTTCGGTGAAAGTCGTATTTTTCGCAATGCAAGAGTATGCCTATTTCACTCATAAAATGAACGCAAACTCCTTGGAACTACTTACTGCTAGCGGTATTGCCCGAAAATTGTTAAGTACAAGTTAAAGTATACCCCAATACACAACCACATTAGTAAGTTGCGTAAAGTAGACGAAACCTACTTGGGTATCCCGAGAATGTAAAAAATACTTAGTTACAGAACACCTCTGGTTTCCAGCTACACAACACGACTACCTTCGTATTCCGGCCTTCTGATGGACGCGTATCTCTTGAAGGGGACCGTCCGCGCGGTGCTTACTCGCAACTATTTCAATTTCGTGGAGCAGCTTTCAAAAAATCCCCACGACCAGGTATCTATAAGTATCTATACATAATCGTGGATTCGTATTGAGAGAAACCGGTGTTGCGCTAGTTGTCAGGAACTACATTCAGATTTGAAAATGAGGTAGTATATAAAATATCGTATCACCAGTTTAGCAAAAGGCTAAAGAACCCTTGCTCGAAACGTTCAAATAGCAGAAAAGCATGATGTGAACAACACAATGTTTTCGTTTACCAGGAGTTCAGCGCCCGTAATTACTCAGGTGTGTAGCCTACTTTATACTGGTCTGCCGCACTGAGTTGCAGTCGAAAAAGGTTGGTGGCAATGAAGCGACAGAAACGACATTTTGTAGTAGTAATAACATGCAATAGCTATAATCAGAAATGTCCAAGAGGGCGGGAGATCAAGTGACGACTTGATTGACGGGCCAATAAATATTGGCTGGAGCGTGTCGATTCCGGTGTTACCACGAAGGCAGATATCGGCGCCGTTATATCTAGACTATCGTAATTAGGGAATCGGATGTTTGGTTATGCCCTTAAAGTAAACTCACACTGAACGCTGCTGCCAGCGACCAGCATGCAAACCGCATGAATTCACCGCTTTACCGATCAAATGATCGGAAACTTGACAGTCTTCAAACAATATACCAAATCACTAAAACTAGACGGTTGCTAATATAAATTACGTCTAGCAATTCGTAAGAGCGGCTATCAATATCCGTGTTAGGTGAAGTGCAGGTATATTCAGTACCCTAAAAGAGGACGTTTTTTGGCGGCAAGTCAAACGAAAGTAAAATTCTTACGTTTGAGCATTTCCTTTGTAGTCGCAGGCAAAAGTTACAAAACAAAGCAAAACAAAAGCTATAAACAGACACAAAACAACAACTCAAATTGGTTTTTCAAATTCAGCCCAAAATACTTTGCGGATCCGTTTCGTTGACCAATAACAGATGATCCTTTTTAATGAGTTCGTGAAATTGTTTACACGAAATATCATTGAAATTATATACAACTTCCCAAATGGTTGAAACTGGTCCAGCCCATAAGTATGTTAGGCTCGAACCAGCGCCAGAATATATGCGACAGATGCTCGTATGCAAAAAGGGCCACTTTTTACAGAGAACTGATACCGACATTGATACCAACGCAAAAACAATCAATAACAATCAAGACGGTATAAGGCTGACAGGGTGATTTGTTGGAAAACGCGATTTTTAAATCAGCAATTCAGAGTGTTTTATGGCTGCAGTAATTTTGTAAATAAATAGAACGCCTTGCCTAAAAGTCTCGTTGAAAGTATAATAAGAAAGTAACTCAAAATCTGAAAGAAATAGGACATCTGGGCATTTTAGGGCACTCGGAAGGTCATTCACTTTTCTTGAGGAAAAGATAACGAAGCCTCCTAAAAGATGACATATGGAAGAGATGGGGCTATATACTGGTATAATAGCCTACATACGTGTGTCACCGTTACGTTACGACAAGGATTATTCGTCGTGCTAGAATTTTGTGTTCATATATTGTCTTTTCCCCCGATGATCTTACTTGAAGCAGGGGCAGCTGTGATTTTAAAAATTACAGCCTGATCGCAATCTTCATATTTATTTTACACTCTTGGGCTCAAGTTCACGGAACCAAAATAAATGTCACCGTCAATAATCGCGATTACATTATTATCCATGTAGTCGTAATGGTAATCGAATAATGTGAGATTAAGCTGTAATTCTAATCGTGTGTTTCGGAAGTAATCTTAATCGTAATCGATTAAATTGATGCACTAATCGTCGCATGTCCGGATTGTAAGCTACTAAATACATATCTCGAATATCCAAAAAGAAGAGAGATAATGGACGCATAGAGTTGGGATCGGAAATGTCGTTAAGAATATAGATTTGTTAACTTTTCCTATATTATTTGGCCATATCATTCTCAGATCCACAACTGTTTTTGCTGGAGCAACGAAACCGTACTCGGCCAGTATCGTTGTCACTACAGCATCCTATCGCCCAAGTACGCTTCGTACGATCCGGCCTTTATGCTTCACCACAGCGCTGTCGACAGGCTGTTCGTGATGAGGCGAACTTTGGAGGAAGAAGCGGGAATATCGGACTGGACGTCGAGCAGTGTTGCTGGAAATTGCGCAAAGGTAAATTCAGAATGCACACCACCGCCCAATTGAGTATGCTACTGCCGCATGTAAACATATTTACGTGGCCAATTAGTTTTAGCCACTAAGCGTAGGCGGGACAGGAATTTGAGTTTGCAAGAAATCAGCCATATACGCGGCATTACAAAAAAGGCTAAACTACTTTTTTTTTTAAACTTTGGATTCTGTGAATAGGAAATAGTCTCGGAATATGTTTGCATCACTGCTATATGGATGAACTTTCATGATAACTGGCCGAAATAGGCTAGAATTACAGTAATTGGATATTCCACCTCTAATTAACTGTCAAAACTACACGACTCGTCGAGCAAGTTTACATTTTCAAACCACTTACTTGGGTACTTTCGAGACCTTGATTTTCTACTTCCGTTTGAAGTAGTGTTGACATGTCTTGGGAATCGCTACTTGTTCTTCCAATTGAGTAGAAAAGGACTACTTCTACTTGACCAAATATAAAACATGACAAGTACGTACTGTTTCGAGAACCGCAGAAGTGGAAGTCGTCTAAAAGCGATCGCTTCGAATGAGTATAGTGCGAGTAGAAAACTATTCTCGATTACCAATAAAAGAAAAAGTATTTCGTTACGTAACACCTCTGCGACATATATTGGACCATGACCTCACGCGTTTTAAAGTATAGTCTCCCAAGTCCCCGTCAGTACCAAATACTGGTTGGAGATGCGATGTGGGCAGTAGGGATGGTGTGAACCTCTGAAAGGTTCAGGTTTGTGTGAACGCGAACCTTTTTGAAAGGTTCTGTGTGGACGCGAACGTGAACCTCATGACGTCTCGTGACGTCATATTGACACGTAATATTTATGACCGCGATATAATTCAGATTTAGGTTCTGTTTCCGTGTAACACTCTTTGGTTGTGAAAATGCACACTTGTTTCGCTGAGAGTGTAGGTTCTATACAGCCGTTTCACGAAGTTTTACGATATCATCTAACCGACTAGCATTACTGGTTATTGTCAATGACGTTTTGTATCAGGATTGGCTGAGAATATATGACTTTGTGACAGCTAAGATCAGTAATTTTTTAAAAATCTTATCACGGGATAGAAGATGCCCAAATAAGTCTTTGAGTTGATAAATTGATATCTGCGGCGGATATTATCTAAAGCAGAGTTTTTTCAACTTTTTTGATTGGGGAACCCTCCAAGTTTTGTGGGCGATGGAAAAAATTCACCAGACCAATATCAACTCTATTCCATGCCTAAAATAAGCTCATAATAACTAGACAAGGTAGTCACAATCCTACGCATGGCGTCATTGCCAAAAAGACAATCAATCTAGTTTAGTAGTTTCTTGATAATGTAATTGACCATTGCCCTTCACGAACCTCCTAAAACTAGTTCACGGACCGCTAAAGGGACCCCAGTTTAAGAACCTCTGATCTATAGCATTCTATATATGCGAAACAGGGAATGGAGAAGTTGGGTATGGGTGTGACAAGCGACATTTCAAGATCCTTCCGGTGGCCCATGTCTCCCTTCTGCAACAAAACCATGAACCCGAACCCGCTCACGAACGGATACGAACGCTCCACGACGCACAAGTCGTACTACGAGTCTCAGCTGTTCGGTTACAAATACAGCAACTTCAATATCGGCGGAAAGTATTCTTGGGAAGATTTGAAAGCTGATTATAAGAAACTGGTAGTTGATTCCAAATTTTGGAACGACGAATACTTTGAGACTAAGATTGGCCTGCTGTATGCGGAGAATTCGAAAGACTTGGAATTAACGTGGGGTTGCGCTATTGATTATTATAATCCTCCGTTTAATATGTCGATATCATGGAACTAACACTGCCTAATAGCCGCAAAATACTAGAATCTTCCACCCGCAGATCTTTCTGTGACGCAGTTCCATTTCCGCAATATCTACTGATGTGCAATTGACTGTTTTTTGTCTTTATTGAACAATTTTGGCGCTTATCGCCGATATGGTCATTTGCACCCGATCATGAATATTGTAATATTCAAATGTGCGGTCAGCGATGAGAAGCCCAGATAAACCTCCGACGCATGGAGTTAGGTCCGAAGCAGGATTCGAACCACTGACGTTGGTGTAGTGACGCTGGTGCTTAACCAACTGCGCCGTTCGCCCGCAATTGATTGTTATATCGTCACAAAGTTTTGTAAATTGCGCCAATGAGCAGGGCTGGGCGAAATAGAGTACCAGAGCGATTCGTTTCTGAACGGATATTGGGCTTGGAGCCGAGGCGAGTATCACTCATTATAACGCCATAACAGCATGATGCGGAAAGTTCATATACGCACCTTTCATACTACCGCAAACAAGATAATGTCAGAGTTCTGCTTTGAATTAAATTTTGCATATTTTTCGACCTATCTAGGTTTCAAGGCTTCCATGGTGGAATGTCGAAACTATCATTTTAATTGATATATTCACTATTAGTGGCAAGGAGCGTATAATTTGTGTATACACGAAAAATCATCATTTATCAGACAACACCATTTCCATTTTATTCGGGGCTACATCGACAATACATAAGCATTGCAAGTGCAAATTCGATTTAGATACATATAAATATTCATATAATATTTGAAGTGTTGAATTATCAATATATCTGCTCTGTGAATATAGCTTGATGCACTTTTTAATGTCAATTTCATTCATCAGCACTTCGTATGCCTTGTGCTGGATGTAACATTCGCCCACCGCGGCGGTAATTGTCGGCGTTGTATTCATCGAACAGCCGGTATAACTCCTTTCCCTTGTTTGTCTTCCGTTGTCAGGCAGGTCTGGGAAAACGCGGAAATGCTGTCAGACAACGATTAGTAGTAATCTGTCAGACAATCGCGGATTCCACAAAAAATACAGACTGATGTATCAGTACGCGTGTGAGACTTCATCAGTCTGTCTTGGATATCCGGTTATTTGCCAAATTGAAATTGTATCTAAACACTCGCTTATAATCGAGTCAGCGCCTAGCCACAAACCGCGGTTACCACCCACAGTATATTATTGACGCACAGAAAAATGAAAGTTATATCACCAGTAGTAGTCTGTGTCGCGGTGGCAAGTCTGGTAACACCAATCAGGGCAGAGGCAGTAAAAGGCGAGATTCACGATAGAGTAAGATCATTTTTTAATCGAGTCTTCGATGATGACTTATCGCCTGGATACAACGTTGTTTTTCGCTACAAAGGTGGGTCTTAGAACTGTACAGAATAGCCGCTGTATGTATGTGTATTGTGTACAACTGTACATTGTACAATCCTTAGGCTTAGATGATAGATATAGGCCTACGTTCGGTTCGGAGCAATGGCGAGATAGCGTTGTGGTATAATCCACAGCTGCAACACCAATGGGTTGCGGGTTCGACATAAATGCTGTCTCATTGTGTCATTTGCTCCTTTTGTTATCTTATATTTCTGTGTCTCTATACACACCCTGGGCCCATGAGAGTCTGATTTCAAAGACTACTCCTCGTTTCGACACATTCGTACTATCTTTTCATTGTATCGCAATCTCGTGGTGCATTAATCTGAAAAAATTGTTAATATTAAACTAAACCGAACTATCTGTGATAATGTTGCGCATGAATTTTAGTAGTGACACTACCGTAGGCCTACTAGTTGAACTAAGATATTCAGCGATGCTAATTTCAAAGGGCTACGCTACAGTAGGCCTACTGCACACTTGTACATTTCCAGGCCAGGCGCTTTTTAATTTATATAAATCTTTGAGAAAAGATTTGCTCATCTTATAAACGTTTGGAGGTCGATTACAGACGGGGAGAGGTTCATTACTGTTACGAGCCGATATGACTATTGAAACTCCTCGTATAGACATGCAATGAAAACGTCAAATCTGCATTGTATCCCTGTTCATTCTCTCATATAGCTGTTACTCAATTTCCTGAGATTTCAACCCGTAATATGATACTTCTATCGGTATATAAATTACGAGTGTGCGTTATGGGTTAGCATATCAGTGTCGAGGATACAGTAGGCTACTATTGGCTGTGCACTGTGCAGTGCATGTGCAATGATGATCTCTCACTCTAATACTCGGTTAAAGTTTGACTGCATCCTGACCTTATGTGATTTAGTTGCGCTCATCCACTTCGAGTGATTGCATTATTATCATACGATTACGTGTACCAAAACATAATTCCGCATAGAGCATGTGTGAGTGTGTTACATGTGCGTTTGATTCGTTACATGCTTCCAAAGCCCGAAAAACGGCCGAAAAATCATCAACAACACTCATGCGACTATCACGCGACTATACTCATGCTGTATTCTTTGATATAGAATGCGAGATAACATAGGGATAAACAGCGGCTAAAATATTGCAATCGTCTTAAGGTTCGACTGTTTGCGCTTGGAAATGTGAACAGGGAACTATATATTACCCGGACAGCTCATGCAAATGCGTGTGTAGGAAGAACTATGCGCTGCAGTTTAACACTCGATGCCAACGAGGTACGTGTTTACATGGCATTACCATTAGGGTTGCATTTAAAACAAAAATCAATTTAAAACAAACATGTTCAAAACATGGCCCTTGTTCAAAACATGTTTATTATTGTTTTTTATTTGTTTTTTAGCAATGACGTCACAATGTATTGGCATTGACAATCGAAAATATAGGGTAAATATGACTCCTTTGACGGCAAAGGCTTCCGACCACTGTCATGAACAGACCAAAAATATCTTTAACCAGGACTACATCGTTATGCAGCATTTTTACGGTTGGCGGTCTTCATCATCAGAACACCCATTCCGTAGCCTACCAATGATCTATATCTGCATGCTATAACTGTTGAACCGACGACGATTTCGAGGGTTCCAGCCACCCCACATCGTATACGTCGACTAATTTGAGTGCAAACGTCCGTAGGCTCATGCTACATGTTTTAGCGCGAGTATTTACACAATTATGGCATAATTAGACAACGTTTGAAAAAAAATGTTTTAAAAAAAGGCATTTGTTGTTTATAACATATTTTAAACAAATTGTTTTCAAACAAAGTTTGTTTTAAATGCAACCCTAATTACAATACTGATATATAATGTAAATATTAATCAGTAATAACTCTATTCAACTTTGTTCGGGCTCCATAACTACGTAACTTCTTCTTTCATTTACTTGTGTCGAGCGTGAATGTCAGATTAGCATGCATACAGGCCTCTGGATTTCTTTGCGCAGGTCATCGCGTAGAAAAGAGGACATTTGCCGATATAATATAATTTAAAAACGACAATCATCAGTCACACTCCCGGTGCATTTAGGCAATACTATACTTTCCCCGGAAGTTGACCTGATGGCTTGCGCATCCGTCTGATTCCAATCGATGCTTTCAGGGGTTCTCTATATACTGGTATACAGATTGCGATTCCCTATAAGCCTATATGCTCATGCGAACTTACTGAACTCCATATAGTCACTCTACACAATAGCCTACTCCATGCACACAATTATGCATGCATACGGATTTCGAAAGAATACACATACGCAATGAACCTCAGACTTAGGCCTACATTCGATTCATTCATTCATTCATACATACATACATACACAGTACACACGTATAATAGAAACATATTTCAATTTTCATACGATCGCAGCGAAGATTATATCGGAGTAGAATTCTTTATATATATCTGCATGACTGCATCACTATAGCTTAATTTAATTTGTTAAATATGTCTAAATTGATGATAATATACAATATTATTGGCATACGTAATGCTTAATAAATGGATCTTTGGCATATTTCTTCTATTGATCAAAGTCGTTGGCCCATACATACAGGGATATCCCTGAGTTATATATATCCCTTGAGAACGTATATTTTGGTGTATTATATATTTTGATACAATTGTTTCGTTGACAAGTGTACAAGATTTTTTAGTCAAATTTACCGGCCCAAAATTTCTTCCATACCGCGTTGGGACTATTATATCGAGTTAAATGTGTTCACAATTTAGCCTATTGGTCAAGTTGGAGTTCTTGGACAAAATGCTTGAGATCTAGTTGGGGCGGACTGCAACGCAGAGAGCGGGTGTGTAAAGCCGGCGGACAAAGCTCTCCCGGTTCATGCAATGGTAGGGGTAGCATGGCCAGAACGTGTACTCGTGTCACCAAAGGTAAGGGTACTGTGCACTATATAGTATACGCAGAGTACTTTCCATTCTAGTGGGTACTCAATTACGATCTGTGAAATCAATCAGAACTATCATTTATTGCTAGAGGTGGCCACAACAGTCTGCGTTCGTATGCTCGAGTAATTATAAGTATCCTCATATATTTTTACTCCATTACAAGTAAGTAGCGATGTCCAAGACATGTCAAAATTACTTCAAGTAAAAGTATAAAATTGAGGTCTGAAAATACTCAATAGTTTGAAAATGTCGATTTGTCGTGGGTGTCGAATAATTTTAGCATTTAATCGACGGCGGCTAGTACCACCGAAAGTGCTACGTGCATCTACGCCGGAAAATGACTACTAGGGCAAGTTTTTGTTGCAGTCAAATCCGTGGAAGGATGCACTTATTTTTCATAAAAGTTGCAGTAAAAAGTTGCATTTATGGACAAGCTCCTTGAAATTATTAAGGTATAAGATACTAGAATCGATCAGTATCCAAGGCACTGTAGCAAAACGCAGTGTTGGCGACTTCAACAAAATCAATAGCCTGAAAAAATTGACCCGGTGAAAATGTAATTTTCGACTGTGTAGCCTGAATGTACGTCAAATCAGAGAGGACCTCAAATATCTCGACAGCGAAATAATCAAGCGATCTATTTCCATATAGTGCCAAATATTTCCAGTAAAGTTAGTTGCATGAAAAATCGAAACGAATTTGCAAAAAGTTGCATGAAAATCATAAAATGTAGCAAAAAGATTCATGAAATATCGAAAAACTTGCAAAAAGTTGTAATATAAGATTCCTCCAGACAGTTTAAAACACCATACTACATAACTTCTGAGTATTATGGAAGCTGCCGGAACTTGTAAAAATAAAGTTGCAAAAGTTGCAAAAACATGCCCTACTAATGACACTATATTGTACACAAATGGGTGCGATTTTCGAAAATATATTCAGTTACTGTGACACTGATATTTTACCCAATTGTGATGGTAATTTGAGTCATAAAAGTGATGATTACCCCAGAACTACTTTTTACTTACAATTTTAAAGGTGTAAAAAGTATTTTGACTTGAAAATGTGATGTGAAGGTAATCTAAAACATAACCATGTGAGTCAGTACTCCAAGTAAAGAGAACTTACATGATTACTTCGAAAATGTAGAAACAATTCGTAACTGACTACGAGTCTGCTTATTGGTATACTTACTTCAGCGCTTTTGAGAGTAGCGGCATTTTAATCTGCTGGGGAAGTGTCCAGTTCTCGGTCGGGGCCTATATGATAATTAAAGTTGGACCCGCCTGAGTGTATAAAAATGTGTGAAACTGTCTTTGCTAAGCGTATCGAACTAGTCGTTGACGCGAACACTATAACGAAATCACGCTGAATCCATGCGAAAGTTTATTACGCCTAGCCGTTTTCTTTCAGAATATAAAGTTCGTAAAAACTTGAGAGATCTGTCCGACGAAGAGTTCCATGATGTACTACAGGCGATGACGAGGTTTAAAGAGGACACCTCGAAAAAAGGATACCGGGTACTATATATACACATGGAGTAAATATATCAAAGCGTCTACTATACTAATATCCCAAAGCAACAATGCACATGTTACACCAGCTTCCACAACAAATCCACCATTTCAAAAGCATGAAGTTGTCCTAGACTAATCGTTCTTAGGCGCTACTAAACCGGTGAACCCTTCCACTAATCTGTAAGACTTCGGCGAACCGTCTATTTTCGCCCCACAAAAAGAACAACTGCCGCATTACACATCTAATACATAACTGTGTCTTGCACTGCAGCAACCCCCTGGGAGGGGCCCAGCGAACCCATGGGATTTGTGTAAGCCCCGGTTAAAAACCACTGACATCACCCTATTTTGAATGAGTCAGGCTACTAATAATCGTTATCTTAATCTATTGTTACTTGTGATGCAAACGACAAGATGGTTATCTACGGCAATTACAGAACATCATATCATGGCACGGTTATCCCGGAAGATGCCCGTGGTATCACAACATAAAAGAACACAAGGACAACCATTGCAGTTGGCATCACCACCCGATGTTTCAACCCTGGCACAGAATGATAACGGTTCAATTAGAGCTCGGTAAGTTTCCGCCACTTTGCGAAGAGATTTAATAACGATATAATAATAAAAATGATGAATGTCCCTAAATACCCCCCCCCAAAAAAAAGTAATTAAAATAACAATAAAAGGATTAGAAGCTTGTAACCATGTGAGCATATATTAGGTAACGTGAAGTATTTCAAGTATGAGAGTTTGGTGTAGAATAGGTTTACCTATCGGGCTATTGATATACAGTCGGCTTTGCTTAATTCGGACATCGGATAGCCCGAAAAACCGCTCTGTTCAGTCAATAATGCTCAGGAACGGTACAAACAAATATTGAATTTACAAACTGCGGCTATTTCGGACAATTCTAGGCTTTGTTAAGACGCAGGCTCGCAATTCCAATTAGATTAGAATTACGGCAAAAAAACATTTCACAAATTAGATTAGAATTATATTACCGGACTTCCGTTCAAGCTCAGGGGTTTTAAACCAGTGTGACATTGCCCACTGGTGAACCACATGAGATGGACCACTGAGCTATTTTGGGAATTGGATTTAGTGAAAGTTCATTTAAATTTGTCATATTATTCCCGCAAAAGACAGATTCAGATTGTCGAATTATAACGCACATCAAGATTTTCAGCCGACTCTGAACATGAGATTTAATGTCACGTTTGGCGCCACAACGTAAAAAGTCGGAATGGAAGGGGGGAAGGCGTCTTTTGCCCCTGGGTACGCCTCTGATGACAACCCAAGGCTTACAGTAACGAGAATAATTTCGATTATAATAACCGGAAGTAACCAAGTATCACGGCAATGTCATGTCCTATGTCGCTCGAAAAGGTATCTTGTAAATTCGCAAATAATAATTTATAATTGATTGCCATGTATATAGCTATAACAAACCCAGCTAACCATAATTATAGTCACACCGAAAAGAATCCGTCCCAGCTTCAAATTCAACCTTGTCCTAGTTGACTGGAAATCTTCAGATGCATGATACCTTGCGACTATAAGGCTACATTACAAGTTAAGAACTCATGCTCGATTTTCAGCAGCACTCTAGTCTAAGAGTTGGGCCACAGAACATTTTCAAACTGGAAAATGGGTCACGATTTTCACGACCAAAAAAGGTTGAAAACCCCTGCTCTAGCTAGTTTAATTGGACACCTGTAGAATTATCTAGCTCTCCAAGTCTGGTCAGTAGAGAGAGAATAGCATGGCTATCTGATTAATAATTGCAAAAGAGAGAAATTAAGGTGCCTGTCTCGAATTTCAGGTCTATCGCGTTATCTGAAAAATAAGACACTCGGAATTCCATACTGGGATTGGACGGAGCACGCCACCGACTTGCCATATCTCATCAGGGACGCGAAGATTTACGATCCTGTACTAAAGAAATACGTCATCAATCCGTTTTACAGAAATTTCATACGAATGGTTTACAGCGTTAAGATGTAAGTAGAACGAATCGCTTCCAACTCAAAGGCCGTCGTGCATGGCGCAAATATTGACCACTCATTCTGTTCTACGCAGACGCGGCCAGGAACGAAGTCCTTCTACTCTTTCAGTGCATTCAAGTATAGGTTCTTAGACTTGCACTCAGGGTTGCATTAAAAACAAAAATCAATTTAAAAAAAACATGTTTAAAACAATGCCCTTGTTCAAAACATGTTTTTTTAGTCATGACGTCACGAGTATTTAATCGTACGTACATCGACAATTGGTGAATATGGCTCCTTCGACGCAAAGAGCTTCCGATCACTGTCCTAAACAGACCAAGATTATCTTTAATCAGGACTATATCGTCAGGCAGCATTTTTACGGTCGGCGGTCATCATCACCAGAACACCCCTTCCGCACCATTGATCTATATATACATGCAAAATCTGTTGAACCGACGACGATTTCGAGGGTTCCAGCCACCCTACACCGTATACGTCGACTAATTTGGGGCAAATCGTCCGTAGGTTCATACTACATGTTTTTTCGGACGTATTTACACAATTATGGTACAATTAGACAACGTTTGAAAAAAAAAACACAATTTTGTGTTTTTCAAAAAGGCATTTGTTTAAAACAGTGTTTTAAAACACCGTTCTAAGTACAACCCTAATTGCACTATTTACTATGTTTATGTTTTGGACATCTTCCACTTCTACTTATTGAATAACTTATTTCTATTGAGATAAGTCTAACCACATTTCGTTCATATCAATGTGAAGCTTGATTTAGAAAAGATAAAGCCGATGATCTCTGCCATTGGCAAACATTTGTTGGATAATTCTGTCTGTGCGAAAAATTATCGAGACGACAGATTTCGCATCTTCGATAGAGGCCGTTTACACTTTCATTTGTGTGCCTTGGAGTCGACCTTTATCAAAATACGTCAAACTGTAGTTTGTGCCAACAGCTGGCGTTCGTGTACCCTTTAAAATAGTACATTGAGCTAAAGTGATCTCCTCGCTTCCATTTTTCGAGATTTCATACCGGTGACGTCATATTTGACGATACGATTGCGGATAATCTATGTTCTATCCAATTCTCCACTAGTTGCTGACGCTTACCCCTGATGAGTGTCAGCCGAAAATATTCGGGTTCATTTCAATATGAATATACTTTTCAATGTTGATATGTTATTCAATTGTTTTTTGAAGTCCTGTACCTCCAAGGTTCACGGATACTTTTGGCATACGTCTGCATCAGTTTTTTAAAGTGTAATCTCCACGACAATGGGGGCGGTAGAGCACATGTATGACGGTAGCTGAATGTATTTTGAAAATCGCGCGATTTGAAAGTAAACATCTGCGAGCAACTATGCTAAAATTATGCGAACCATCGACAAAAATCACATTTTCAAACCTACTTTTCAGACATTGACTTGATACTTTCACGTGTAGTGGGTTTGAAACGTCTTTCAAAATCGCTTCTATTCGCAAATGACCGAGTAGAAATATACGGCGTTACTTTACATTTCATCTTTCCAGAAAACACTAGAGCTGACTGGGACAACTGTAGATAATTCTAAATGGAGCGAAATGCTATTAATCTAACATAAATCTAATATACGAAATTGTATGTCGCGGAGCAACGAGCCAAGCATGCTGAACAGACATTTGCCATTCTCGTGTTCATGAGAATTTACTGTTATTTGATATAAACCGAACTTCATTTTTGATGTATTTATTTTTAATTCGGATTTTAATTCAACTTTCAACATTTTACGAATTCCATAATTCTAAATTCTAATCTAATTTTGATTAGCTGAAAATTTTCTAATCGCTCAACTCTGGTTCCAAGTAAGCTCGCAGAGATAGCGATGCTTTTTTAACGAGTTTTCATCTTCTTGAGAATATATATTACGTGTTTGGCTTGATTGCCAGCTTATTTCCTCTCCATGGTTTCTACTAAATAAATACTAGTCCATCCTCAAGATTGCCGGACCACGACCTGACCTATCGATCTCGTCATCCATGACATGCCACCCAATTTTTGTCGCTTGCGTTTTTCCATACTATTGTAGCGTCTCTTTCCTAGTCTGGTTCAATAGTCCGATTCTTTCATATACTGCTGATTTGCACTTTATGCAGCCACAGACTCCAATCGTATTATCTTAGTAACATTTAAATAAATTGATATAATAAATAAAATAAAATAAATTAAGATCTTCCTTTACTTTTAATTCGCCCTTTTAATTCAACCTACTTTTAATTCACCCTTTTAATTCACCCTACTTGATCACCTCTTGTCGTTACACTAACACTGTTGCCCTACCTCGCCCAGACATTGCTTCATTGATCATTTGCCACCATTGTTTAATTTTTTTTCTATTTTCCTTTAACGAAACATTTCTTTACAGCCAGACTGTTCAGAGTCAAGTGTACCTGTTTGATGCTGGTGTGATCAGACTAGATGACCTTCACGGTCTTATCGATCATTCCTATCTAATACCGAATACTGTGCACGCATATTTTCTGTACCACCATCACTGCCGTTTGTTATGTATTTTGGTTCGATGAAAATAAAGACTCTCTCTCTCTCTCAGTGTGCATGCCTCCTCTTTACATCGCCTGCCCTAGGCCAAGGTGGGTGCCTGATTCCATAGACTACTCCAAGTCGCTTCGACACCTTCCTATCTTTTCATTGTATCGTATTTTGTGGTGTATTGAACTGATAAAATTTGCTAATAAACCAATGATGATGGTCACCGATTTCAATGCGGAAATCATTTTATTTGCCAGTATCTTTTATCCGCTGTGGCATTCTAATTCAGGTACAACCAACGGAGCCCATCGTACTCGGGTATTCTTATGGATCGATACATACTTAAAGGTACAATCCGGGCGATGATGTGTCACGACTACTTCAATTACGACGAACAGCAATCGGCTATACCCCACGACCAAGTAAGGATTAGTCAAGACAGTCTAGAATGTCCAATACATACGACTATGTCCGATTATATCAGTTTGCGTATAATATGGAGTCGATATCGGCCATTACACGAAAAAAGATCGGCAATTTTCGTGACGTCACAACATGGTATCATAGGGAGTCAGAAAATGATAATCTGCTGCCTCTATACTGAAAATATTGATTTATTCCTTATAGATTACAGGTGCCCAGATGCAGCCTTTCTAGTATATTTCATGCCCAAGCATAGCGATGGCTGTAAAGCTGCTCAAAAAAAATGCTTCCAGGTTTTGAAAATGCGCCTTAAGCTGGATACAGCGCATCCCCTCAAAAAACTTGAAGGGGTACGCTTTCAAACCAAACCAACGATGATGGACCAGCTCGTAGAAGGTTGTTATTCGAATTAACCTTATGTATAGGCCTACTGATTGCCGTTACCTATCGTTGTCACCATGCGGTATATGCAATTTTATGGTAGGAAGCATAATATCACTGACTATATATATATAGACTATTATCTTTTTTTTTCATTCCGCTCATCCGTTATCACATGAATACGCCATTGCAGCCTTCGATTTAAAAACGATTCGTTTTCAGATACACGATTGCTTCTGCATTGTCAAAAAGATAATGGGGGAAGACGTTTGCGATTTCGGGATGCCTACCGTCGAATACGCTGCGTGGGACCCCGCCTTCATGATACACCACAGTTCCATGGACAGGCTGTACGTCATCAGGAGAGAGCTTGAGGAAATTCACGGTGTCGCGGATTGGACAAAGAGCAGAGTCATCGGTCAATACGTGAAGGTGGTGATCATATCGTTATTTGCATGCAAACTTAGAAAACTTTTACAACACCGTAACAAATAAACCTGGTGGTACTCATGGTTTAGATCTGGTAACACCTCTTTCATGCCAAGACATGAAACAACACTGTCCTGTTCATGTCAACTTGTTGACACCCATCTTTGGACCTGCATGACATGCATAAAGTGATGTCTTAAATATGATTCAAATTGAATTAGATAACCAACATCCTTCTCTAATATAGTCTAATTAGGCGACTAGAATTACATAGTTGTCCAATTTTGCTTTTAAAGTTCTTCTGACAGTGTATTTGATATTCACGACAGCGAGCAGCCTTGGTAAAAGTTCGTTTTAATCATTTCAGGCAAAAGGCAACGCGCGAGATATAGCCAAAGCATTCGACTGGCCGCTGTCACCTTTCTGCAACAGCAGCATGAATCCAGAATCCGAGACAGGAAAAAAAGGAATCTGGACTATGCACAACGCTTACTATAACGAACAGCTTTTCGGTTACAAGTACGACAAATACGATTTCGGCAACAATTACAAATGGGCGGATTTGAAAAAAGACTTCGAAAGAAATGTTGTCAGAAGGAATTTTTGGAACGACGATTATCATGTGACTAAATTAGGCGCATTGAACATTGCGAACTCCCGCGATTTACCCGTAGTATCAGGATGCACGGTCAAATACTCTAATCCTACATGGAATATTACGATTAAATGGAATTGACAATGCGCTAGAATAATATCGTTTGCGAACATTACTATGCACATAGACTGAATGAAACTTATGCATATGTTTTTTTATTTATAATAGGCAATGTGCAACACATATATCATATGTGCTGTGTAATTTAAGCGGGCTGATAAACATATTTATATAGATTATAGAGTTTATATAGAGTTTATACTGTAAATAAAGAAACACATGAACGTGATGTAGAGTGCGAATGAATTCAAAGTCTTATAGGGACCGATTCAATTATAGGTAGAAGCTAGAACATATATCCGTTTCTATGGAAATATTTTGCATCGCCATATAGGTCAAGTGAAGATGCTCGCAACAATGAGTTATATGTGAAGTAAATAATATTGTTTGTTAATAATACTTGGGTTATTAAGAGTGCTGTGCTTACAATCATAGATTATATATACCGTTCGTCGTTCATCAATTTAGGTTAGTTGTGAATCAGGGATCAGCAAAGGATCAATTCAAGCCATTCTATAATCGTATGCAATTTTTGCCTTGCGGTGTAAGCACCCCTGTTTTTAAAATCCCGAACAGCTTTTGGCGAGGATTCGAAGTCAAAGTTACCTACTTTAAAACATCGTGCAGAATATAGGCTTACACCGTTATTCCAAAATTATCGCCCATTTATTTGTGCTCGTAAATTCTATCTATTTCCAAGCCCGCAAATAGCCCAAAACGGAATCAGGTTCGTGGGATACACAGATGTTCGACTGCGCATAGTTTTAGCTTCACATAAACGAGGTTGGAGGATAAATTTATGCACGCTGGATTCTATTGTTAGTCAAAAGTCATTGCGGTTATAGTTGAAGGCATGTCGAAGCTATATATTCTGTAATGTCGAGTCTGGAATGGATTGGAAGGATTGATATCGAGGACGTGGTTATTACGTTTGGATGTGAGGTTCAGGATACCTCACGAAGTTTATAATATTTGACTTTGAAAATTGACGTCACGAGTCATTCCCCCTTTTCATACGCCGACTACGAGTCAAGTCACAGTCTAGTGAAATACGTTATTCGAGTCTGACTTAAACGGAGTTTTTGTTTTTGTTTGTGATGTTCACGGCGTTTTTCAGGCAGAATTTACTTATTTTTAACACTTTCTAGTTAGGAAAGTAAACTGGAGTTCAGGGGGTATGTATCGCGTTTGTGAGTGAAATTGTCACAGAGGTGGTGAAAGTAGTCAAGAAAGCTACTCAACTAGAAGAAGTAGCGACGCAAAAATCTACTCAAGTACGAGTAGAAGTATAGTCCTTTTAAAAGCAGCCTAAAACTACTTGAAGTAGGAGTAGAATTGACTGACTTTGAATCTGCTCAAGTAAGTAAGTAGTTGTGAAAACGATCATAAAGACTGTCAAAAGCTGCAAATTAAGCTATGCGAAATGTGCAGAGCTTGATTCATATTAATGCATCTCAGGAGGTATAAATTTTCTACAGCATAACTATTCACAGTATCATGGATGAAAATGATAGCATTGATATGGGAATGCGATACCAATCCTCTATATACTTGAACACCCCGATTTAGAAACTATCATGGTATACATCCAGCCCTATATTATAAGGCCTGTAGTTTGGTTGATGAGCAACACGGAGAAGTGGTGTCGGATACGGTGTTAACACTTTGCGCGACTAGCTAACGTTAATAAACAATGGCTGATTGTAAAAATGCCATATTGTGTAGCTTTATTTTCGTAAAATAGAGGCATTACTACACTTGCTTTTATACTTCAACATGTATGTTTTCAAACCAAAAGAACAGAAACTAATTAGAACTCGACAAGACAGCGTAATGGTGAAGCTTCTTGATCGGTAGGTCGTGGGTTCGATTCCCGGCCGGGTCAGATCAAACACCTGATTAGTAACACTGTTATCCACGACTTCCCGCTTGGCGCTCATGCATTACTGGGATAGCATGGAGGGGTGGTGCAAGACTTAGAAAGCCGCACAAGGCTATACCTGCACCTTCCTTGCCCATCGGCATATGCACATCATGCACTCATAGTCTGCATATGCACAGATCGTGTGTATGTGTATCATGAGTTGGTGGATATGCCGCAAAATATCAAGGACAAGAATAAACTACGTCCTTTCCTTTCCTTACGATATGATAGGTAAAAGTTGGATTGCGAAATGAGAGTTTCAAACGTTATGGTGGGACATATTTGCTGTGATTTCATATGGGCGACAATGCGGTGTGAGCGGAACCATACGCAACTCGCTACCTAAATTATATTCACCAATACGTTTGTGAAATCATATTGGTCGAAGCGAAGCGCAACGAAAGTTATGAGCTGAACTCAACTTTTATAAAAAGTAAATGTTGGTACTCCGTGAAAACAGCCCCGAAATTCATCAGGCTATCTTTCTGATTTTTAGAGGATAAATTCTACTTGACAAACTGAAAATAGCGAAAAGTAAGTAAGTAGATCACAAAATAATACGAAGTAGAAGTATAGAAATAGCGGGAAATTAGATCTACTTGGAGTTAGTACCCAAGTTACGAAAAACTAATTCAGTACTTCAAAAAAGTAGAAGTACTTCTTTACTGACCGCCTCTGAATTGTCATGACGACTAACCCCTATATCACCGTAGCTGAATATATTTTTGACAATTGCACAAATCTGTTGTGTCATGGTAGTTTTACGTTAGTCGCAAAGACGTATCTTGCAATATCGAAAGTGACAACGTCCGGTTAAGAGCTAAAATTATGTAACAACTGCCCCCTACCAGATCTATACTTTTTGAAACTATACTTCCTCGAGTACTTTTCATATCTTCAATCCAGGGTTGTAACTGCAAGTCACAAGGTTCCGAGTCACAAGTCAATCTCACTTTTATAGTTTTGACTCGAGTCAAGTCGAGTCATTTTCAATTAACCACCTAGTCTAGTCCGAGTCCAAGTTAGTGAGTAGCGGGTCGATTTCGAGTCATAGTGTTGTGACTCGAGTCCGAGTCTAAATCATTGCGTTCACTGTTCAGTCTGAGTTCAATCTGGCTCAACAAATTCTTTCAGCTATGCTCGAGGGATATAGAATGGCTCGCATTCAAAATATCGTAATTTTTCTCAGTCCCAACAATTTCTGGCCCTATTTTCCAGAGATGAGCATGGATTAGGATTAGGTTTTGAAAAAACAGGATTTGTGAAATTTTGTCGGATTTGGATTGGATTTGGATTAAACATTCTTTTCAGAACGGATTAGGATTTGGATTGGATTTACCTATTTTCTGGGAGATTAAAATGTCGTGTGGCGAATGGCGACAAACTTTATTCAGATCAGTTATTAATGTACTTATGGTTACTAAGTTATCTTGAATCAAGTGAATCGTTGGCTGTGAAAGAAAATTTTCGAATCCCTCCATTGCATAAATTAGTATATTTTCTGAAGTTCCAGTTGGAGTCGGATTAGGATTGGACATGGACTTGAATATGAAAAAGTTATGGATTAGGATTTGGATTTGGATTTGAAGGTTCGGATTTGGATTGGATTAGGACATAGATATTTCAAATCCGCTCATCTCTGCTATTTTCCAAGTATCAGGACTTATAGACGAAATACCAAAGTGGTGACTTTATTACTCTCCGAAGTTAAAATGGAATATCTGTGTTAGCCGTCCTGGTCTCGAGCCAATACTAGGGTTAACATATTTTGGAATCGGGAAAGGAGCGTTCAAACTCAGAATACTGGAGGAAAATCCGGTAAAAATAGTAAAAATTTTCCCCGACTTTGTGTCTGGTTGACTAAAAAAACCACATATTTCCTATTTAGCGTCATTTATGCTCATTTGGACTCGAATCTGTACACCATCTTTACTCTAAAAGCTGTAAAGGAGGACGAATTCCCCAAAAGGAGGACATTTAGGCATCCTCGGACGACATTTTCAAAAACCTGAAAAACGAGGACAAATCCTCCTAAAGGAGGGCATATGCCGGCAATACATTTTACGCATTTCAAAAAATGACTTGAGTCAAGCCAAGTCACCAAAAAATCGTGACTCGAGTCGAACTTGAGTCATTACAACCCTACTTCAATCATTACTTCTACTTGAAGCAGTGTTCTGTTGATGTCTTGTAAATCGCTATTTCCCATTGAGCGGAATGTTACAGCGTTACTTCTACCTCTGCCTGAGTAGGCCATACCAACCTACGATGACTATACTTTTACCACTTCTGGACTCTTTTAAACACGGAACTCTGACAACTACAGGGTTGAGAAGAATCGAGTCCGCGATTGATTGGATTCTGAATCAGTAAGATTAGGGTTGCCATATTCTGAGATCCGAACAAGAGAACACTTTTAAAAGTCGCAAAAGAGACAATGGTGGACCAGAAAACGGGTAATTTGAAAAAAAAACAGGTCATTTCACCAACTCGATTCCCGAAAGACCCCTTCCCACGTAAAATCAGTTATCGTGTTGACCTTTGTTTATATAATTTTTTAGTCAACTGTACCCGCACTGCCGGGTCAATTATGGCAATATTTAAGTCGTCCACATGCAATAGCCTAGCTCTGAAAGCCATTAAGGAGGACGAATTGCCAAAAGGGAGGACATGTGGGCGTCCTCGGAGGACATTTTCGATTTCTTGAAAAAGAAGGACAAATCCTAAAGAAGAACGTATGGTAACCCTTAGCAATATGCCTCGAGTCGACCATTCGATTATCACTAGGGCAAGTTTTTGCAACTGTTTGCAACTTTTTTACAGCTTCCGGCAGCTTCCTAAATACTCAGAAGATATGTAGAATGCTGTTTTAAGCTGTTTGAAGGAATCTTATAGTGCAACTTTTGTCCATTTTTTCATGCAACTTTTTGCAATATTTTGCAACTTTTTCGATTTTTCATGAATGTATTTTCGATTTTGGTGAAATACACGGCCAAATTCGACTGAAATACCGTAAATCAGCACTGAAGGAACGCTCTTACGGGTATTTCGGGAGCTGAACCGGAAACCTGACCTTTTTTTAGTCAACCAAGCAAAATGTGGCCTTAAGTGCAACTTTTGTGATAAAATAAATGCAACTTTTTACTGCAACTTTTGTCAAAAATAAATGAAACTTTCCATGGATTTAACTGCAACAAAAACTTGCCCTATTATCACTCATACTGAGGTAATAAGAATATGAGAAAGTCAACTCAACTATGCACTTTTCTTGCTACCACAAAGAATATAATGCGAATTTCTACATCCATGGCCTACTAGTAGGCCATGCTACATGACATTAAAGATAATTTGGTATTTTTCCAACATGCCTATACTTCATTGCATTTTGTTAAAATACTGTGGGTTGATCACGATTCCACAGATAGGCTATGCCATTTCAACTAACGTGCCTAGCTCTGTAGACCTGTACTGCGTGTTTCGTATGGTATGAGGTGCAACAAATCGAGGTGTCGAGGCTTCGACGGTGGAGAATCGTATCGAAACTATAATTTTCGCTGATAAATACGCTCCTAGTGGCAAGGAACGTACAATTTCAGCACTCGAAAAACCATCTGCCACTGTCCGACTCGAATCATTGGAATTAATACTCCATTCTGATTTGAGTTGAATGATTGCGCCCAGCCCTTATGATTACGCAACATGAACACTGAACAGTGAAGGCTATGCTAACGTCTAGTTCAGTGGTTCTCAAACTTTTTTAGACAAGCCTCCCTTGGTGATATTGAAAACTTTCGCGCTCTTTTATTGCCATATCAAAAAACGATTAAAAATAACAATAAGAATGTTTGCAAGCCCAACGCATAGTTTTGGGCATTTAAGGTTACGACTGTTGAGAGATCTCTCAGATATGAAATTCGGACCATACAAAGAGCAATAACCATCAGCTGAAAGTAAATGGCGCGAAGCGAGAAAGAATTTCAAAGGAATGATTTTTCAAAAATATTCATGTGCAAGGGTATAGCAGGTAGCATATAAATATTTTAGCTATTGTATTGTCTAATACCTAAAATTTCCTGAATTGGGCTGGGCTATATAGTTTTGATCCTCTCTCCGCCCATATGATCAGAGTTAGTGATAGAACTGATGGAGGAAGATGACTTTGAAATTGCAGGGAGCGTAATTGTACATCGTTAAGTCATGTTCAGGTCACACCGATAAGATTTATTTATCAGCCTAATGTTTGCAAGGCCCGCCACTGAGTTATATAAACACCACATATCCGGTGGTTTCCAACTTTTATGGTCACGACCCATTCCCAATTTGAAAATGATCCGTGGCCCAGCCGAAAATTTGACTAATTACTAGAATAAGACGCAGCTTTGCCCAAACTTACTCGCGGCCTATTTTGGAAGCTGACTACGTTCAGATTTCTTCGCGAACCCCAGAATAAATGCAAACAATCCCCCAGGTCACTATCTTTGAATAAAGCATATAAACGACCATGAACGACTCTAGGAATATACCTTATTCGTCCTACAATTGCGATCACAATTAGACTTATTTCAGTAAAGGAAGGTTATTTTTATTGATATACATTTTTAGTAGCAGTTTCTGCGTGGGCGGTAGACTCGTTACTAAAATCAATATAGCCTATGTGCTACTTATTCGCGCGCGGCGCGAAGAAAAACTCAAATTATAGCATAAATCTGCCCAAAAATAATGTTGTTTATGTTAATTTAGGAAAAAATTATGAGCCCACTTCAAGCCCCAAAAATTCCGGACATTTGGGCATATTTTCAAATTTCCTCCCGGACGCAGATTTAACAGTGAAATTCCGGACATGCCCGGGAAATTACGCACGTATGGCAACCCTAGGCTGGGCTAAAGTGTATGCGACGATAAGCTACAAAATATCGTAATGGTGAAGCGTCCGGCTTCTTGATCGGTAGGTCGTGGGTTCGATCCCCGGCCGGGTCAGACCAAAGACCTGATTAGTAACAATGGTATCCATGACTTTCCTGCTTAGCGCTCATGCATTAATGGGATGACATGGATCCGGAGGGGTGGTCCAAGACTTAGATAGCCGTAAAAGGCTATATCTGCACCTTCCTTGTCCAGCGGCATATGCACATCATGAACTCATGGTATGCATATGCAGAGATCGTGTGTGTGTGTGTGTGTGTGTGTGTGTGTGTGTGTGTATCATGAGTCGGTGTGTATGCCGCAAAAAAAACCCATCACGGACAAAAATACACAACGTCGTTTCCTTTCCTTTCAAAAACCAATGGCACGGCGCAGTTTTAAGACATTTCGATTTGAATCCGAATTTCTAAGATCCAAAAGGCATGTTACACATGGTACATGGCATGATCACAAAACGAAATAAAATTGTGTCTTACTGCGCGCGCTCTGTACCAGATATGCGGATTTGAATTATCTATGTAATAATTCAATCAAACTCCGAAGCTTCAAATCCTAATCCTAAACCTAATCCATAACTTTGTATATTTCAATCCTAATCCTAATCCGATGCAAACTTGGATTTTCACTTATAAAGCATAAATCTTATGCCAATGCCTTATGTCTTTATTTATTTTTACAGAATTAGTGCCAAAATACATCAAGTAACTTTGGTATAGGACGAGAAACGTTATCGCAATTCGCCACGGGGCAGAGGACAAGCGGGGGAGATAGCATAGTGGTAAGGTAACGATAAGCGCCTATGAATTAGGCGGCCCCGGTTCGATTCCCGTGGGAGATTCATCTGGGCTCGCCTTCCCCCGCCGTCGCCGTTGTTACGGCGATAAAAAAAGCCTAGAAAAACACCCGACGAAAGAAAGCACTCACAAGGAATAGAAATAACTAGAAAGTGCCGCGGCAACAAAAAGATCGACATGGAAAAGAACTGTTACATCGGGCACATCGGATGTCAGTCTTACAGGATCACAACTGCGTGCCGTTCGATATCCTCTCATCTGTTCATTATATCGCATTGTGTCTTATCGCATTGTACATTGTGTGTGACTTGTTCAGATGAAAATATAGCCGAAAATCGGAAAATTCAATCCTAATCCATTCATAAAAAATCTCAAATCCTAATCCGCCAAACTTTCACAAATCCGGTTTTCCCAAATCCTAGTCCTGCTCATCGATGCTCGACAGCCAGACCCTAACAGCATCAGCTAACACCTACGCCCATCCGATATCCGGTTTTTTAATCACATTCGACTAAGCATAAACATACGCGTAGATCATTAGGTGGTTGATTAGTCGTTGATGAATTCCACGTATATAGGCTATATGCTTCCATATATTTCCATACATTCACAGCACAATGTGTCGACGGAGCGCCGCTGGACTTGTTTTGCTGACCTTACTAGTATGGAAGAGCAGGGCGGATAGAGTAGAGCGAATTAACGATAGTACAAGGTTGTTTTTCAGCCACGTATTCGATGATAGCGTCAAGGCAGCTTACAGCGTCGCATTCGATTATAGAGGTTCGTTTAAGACATACGGCCATACAGCCATTGCTGAGCACATTTGAATGTCAACGTATATAGATTGTTTACGAGAAAATGAAATGCGTGCGGTCGACTCCACTTAATTCGGACACCTGGCAAGCCCTCTATTCGGCTAAAATGCCCAGGACCGGAACAAATGTGAAAATAACACGTGAAACCTTCGGTTAATTCGGGCCGTTCTCCGCTTAATTCGGACACATGCTCGCAATTTCTGTCGTTAGGTTATGAGACAATAAGCAAACTTCGTTTTAACACAAGATGAGTGATTATAGTGGAATGATGACGATCAATGCAGTAACCATCGCCGTGACAGCTGCATCTTAGCATTAAATTAGGCACAATTGCGTCCATCCGGTAGAACAGAGTGCTTGGTACAGCAAAGTTGAGCAGAAAATGTGGAATTGATTTCAAAGACTACTCCAAGTCGTTTGGAAACCTTCATATCCTTTCATTGTATCACAGTTTTGTGGTGTTTTGAAATGATGAAAATATTAATAAACTGGTACTTCTTATGAAAGTAAACGAAGGAAAAAGCAAAGACGCTCTCTTGACAGTTGAGCAGTTAGTTGCGTTGGTGGAGATATCAAAAAGTATTATTGTGTGACACAGTAATAACGTAGCCAATACAATAGGCCTATATGTTGATTGGTTTGGTATATAAAATACAGCACGATACAACTAACCTGAAGCTATAACTGATGTGTATTTTATGCGATTTGTGCCAATTATTGCAGTATAGCACAGCTGTAATCAATGTATTACACGCAGCAGCATTTTGAAAGTGTTATGTGCTGCCTTCACACGTGATCATGAAGTCAACCATTGATTTTCCGATTAACGCGGACAAAACCATTTCTCTGCCTAATTCGGCGAAAAGTGAGCGGAACAAAACTGTCCAAATTAAGCGTGGTCGATTGTCTACAATTGAAAAATATATACAAATAAACCCGCATATTTTCGGCTATGGTAGGGAATTGAGTAGAACATTTGAAATAAAAATTTCGAAAATTCGAATATTAATTCTTTTCTAGTGGGTGGCGAATAATCCTTATCGGTGTTAGCCGAACATATTCTGGTTTCAACATGCATTTTTTAAATTAGAGAAATCACGAGGCAGTTAGCTTCATAACTGCTAAAACTTCACGACTCACATAAACAGAAATGCTGTCTTGAGATGAAATATTCTACTGTGCAAACTCATTTTAATTGCCAAATTGCCAATAGCCTACTGATACAAACATATTGCTGTTTAGAGATGTATTGTTTGGGATTTGGAAAAAATTGCTTCAAAAATGCATTTCTCCTGTGATGCATAACCGCTACTCCAGAATAACTTCAAGATGAGCTGCTAGATAGAAATGACTATATGCTGGACGTTACATGTTCACTAAAGATCTGTTCCTCAATTTTGGTGTCAGATATGTTCCGATCGTACCCAGAGGTGTCGTGGGAGGCGTTGCGCGTTATTATCGCATTCACCACCACCTACATTATTCAATAGTATATTATAGCCATGTAACTACAAGAGTCTCTTTAAAACGAAATACATAATACACCTAAAGCAACTGTAGTATTGTACCGTTCACAGCTCAACCCTAATTGATCGAGGCTGCGGGATGCTGGCCGAGACTGACTCCAGAAAGGAATACACATATAACGTTATTCAACAGTCATATTTCATCCCGGATTGTCACGATTATTTTGTTAGCTCGCATCCGAAAATCAATCCACGATCTTCGAGCTATCACGAACAAATTCTTTTAGCCTTTTATGCTTAACAAGTGAGACGCAGGCGCACTCACCTGATTTGGATAACGAGTCACAGCGTGAGAGTGCGATACCAATCAGTAATCAATCTCGACCAAATTTATTGTATGTAGTGGTGTTCGGTTTATTAGCACTTTTTATCAGTTCAATACACCACAAAATTGCGATACAGTGAAAAGATAGGAAGGCGTCGAAACGACTTGGAGTAGTCTTTGAAATCAACCACCCACCTTGGCCTATAGGCGACGTAAAGAGGAAGCATGCACACTGAATGAAAAGTATACGATAATATAAAAAGCAAGCGACAAAAACGAGGTGATATGTCACGGAAGGCGAGATCGATAGGTCAGGTCGTGGTCCAGTAATCATGAGGACGGACTAGTATTCATTCAGTACTGTACGTACAATGCGGATAGACTGCGGAATTAGATCAAAGAAACATTTCATAAAATTGATCAGAATTAAATTTCAATCAATCCAGGTTCGACCATTTGCATACGGAAGTGTCAACACGGTACGATATTCTACCCAGACGGTACATGCAAATGCATTTGCAGGAAGAACTATTCGTTACAGGATAATATCAGATGCGCGCGAGGCAAGCTGTTACACCTCATCTATACTATATCGTCTCATATTAATCATATACATTATTTAGCTTCGTGGTCAAGATGGAGCTCTTGGACTAAGTGCTTGACATCGCACTGGGGCGGCCTCCAACTCAGAGAACGGGTTTGTAAAGCAGGAGAAATCGATGCAGCTGGCTCTTGCAGTGGTAGAGGGAGCGCGGCGAGAACTTGCAATCGCATTACCAAAGGTTCACGGTCTTCCACACGATATCACGCATTCGTTACCTTGTATGACCTTGCTGTTTCGTTTAGAGTTCAAAATACGTAAAAACGTTAACGACTTGACCGCTGACGAATTACACGATATACTGCAGGCCATGACAAAGTTTAAAAAGGATACATCGAAGATGGGATATCGGGTAAATTTGAAAACAGTCAATGCAACTTGTCATGTTCCATATTTCCCTTATGGGGCACAGCGAATATTGTATATGCTTTTTAAATATAAGTCGGTGGCTACAGAAATTATTTACTGATATATAATTCGGATATACTCATGGCCTACTAGTAGGACATGCTTAAAATTTATCCAAGTGACCAGAACGTGACAAACCGAATCGTCAGCATTGACTCCAGGATTAGAATGTGCGGAATCTATTCAACCCTGACGTGACGCAGTTGCCAAAAATGGCGTCGAAGTGTGTATGTCTAAGTTACAGTGACTCTTTACGCGTACTAGCGATGACAGGGCACACCAGCATATTGATTGAGATCACCGTTAGAATCTGATGAGAACACCGAATACTTTTTATAACGCGATATCTCATTCTCGGTTAAATTATAGAATATCATATCCTGGCATGGCTATCCCGGACGATGTCCATGGTACTACAATATCAAAAAGCACAAAGATAACCATTGCAGTTGGCATCATCACCCGATGTTTCAGCCTTGGCACAGATTGATAGCAGTTCAATTGGAAATTGGTAAAGACCTCTTTTTTCAAATATTAGCAAATTGGTATCTAAATCGTTGGGACGAGGCCTACATAATGTTTCCAGCATCCTATTCCACTATTGACAGCGTTAAACCAGTATCCGCATTATTAGGCCTGTATTCATTATGATTTATTCGATTTTTGAGATTTATGCAGATTTCAGGAACACTTCCGTCATTAGCATATAGCGTATACTTCTCGTCCTCAAATCTCAGGTCTTTCACGCTATCTCAAAAATAAAACCCTGGGAATTCCCTACTGGGATTGGACGACGCACGCGACTGATATTCCGTATCTACTGAGACTTCCGAAAATTTACGATCCAATATTGAGGAAACGCGTTGTAAATCCGTTTCACAGAAACTTCATAAAAATGTGGCATGGCGTGAAACTGTAAGTATATAACGCATTCTTCCATACCTATTAATCCGAGGTGGCCAAAGTAGTCAGAATTAACGTTGCAAATTTATACTCAAGTACAAGTATAAGTATCAATTTCCATGTAAGTATTCAGAAAAACAAGTATTCAAGACCTATATATAGTTTGCCCGAGAAATGAAATCTGTTAAGTTGAATTAGAAGTAATACAAGAAGTCAAAACCTACTTGAATATTGCAATTAGAAGTGCAACAGTGGATGGTGGGATTTAAAGTAGATTAGGCTACTCCTTTGTTCATACATCGTAAAACAACAAAGCTGTATTTGAGTGCGTACTGTGCAGCCTATATGATATTCGTCACATTCGAATCTACCTTTGGATTTCAGCTTTCTGAAATTTCGATATTTTTATGTTTGGAAATCAATAAACAAATGAGTTATAAATTCACCGAATTGTTCTAATCGATGACAATGAGAATATACTACGGGACAATTTGTTAAAAATAGATCTAAATCGGAACGGATATTCGAATTACATTGGACAGATGACATGCTCATGGCTGCTGGTTATGAAAAACTGAATCGTTCACAACACCACATATGCTATATTATGCCAAACGTTCAGGTACAACCAACGGAAGCCGGTGTACACAGGAGTGCTAATGGACCGGTACCTTCTGAAAGGTGTCGTCAGAGCGATGATGTGTCACGATTATTACGAATACGATCAACAGCAGTCTGTCATTCCTCACGATCAGGTTAGGTCTGCTTACTTGGGCTACGCCGCTAATGCTTGGCGGGTAATTTCAATATCGCCAACAGAACACGCAAATGTTTAACATAACTTCGAAACCGACTTCGTGAATGATCAAGATCGTTAGTAACGTATTCGACTCGACCTGTCATGTATAATGCAACTCGTGTACCACCTCGGCTCAGATAGGCCTACGGCACGGATCACATCGTAGTTTAACCAGCCTGCAATATATCTGCTCCTTGGGATAAACCAAATATCTTGATGAATACCGACGTATATAAGCTGAAACTGAAATACAGCACTTTTTGGTACAGTATATGTACATTGTACATGCACAATCTGACGTCTAACAGGCCTACCTTACAATTAAACGCAATTTAAAGCGCTTTGGCGATACTTTAAAGAACAACTTGCGGTAACTTCACAAATAAACTGAACCAAACTTCACATGGACCAAACTAGTATACTAACGCATCATGACGGCTGTTGCGCGGATGGGTGAAAGAGTGTAAAGCGTTGATTACCTTACCATGCGAGAGGAAATGTAATCAAAAAGGATACATGTATCATACGAGCGATAATTGCTCATCCGCGACATCCCCGTTGGAAAATTAATTTAAATGATTATGTATAGAATGCAGACATAGGCCTACTAACACCGATTTTGTGTAACATGTCATAATTCGTATAATACATTATTATTCTAGATACACAATTGCTTCTGTATCGGAAAAATGCTACTTGGACAATCCGTGTGTGATTATGGCATGCCCACAGTGGATTACGCTGCATGGGATCCGGCGTTCATGCTACATCACAGTGCGATGGACAGGTTATTCGTGATAAGAAGAGAGCTCGAGGAACTGCATGGCGTTGCGGACTGGACAAAGAGCAGAGTCATCGGGCAATATGTGAAGGTCATATAGTTATTTGTATTGCATATCATGTAAGCAGAAGTGTCAGTGAAGTGTCAAACTATTTAGCGTTATTACTTACTTTCTACCCTACAAAATATGAAGTGTAAAAAGTAGTATGTAGTTTTGGCTAAAACAATTGAGTGGAAATGGAAATAACTAATTGGATACGCACCGCAAGTAGGCAAAACCTGAGGCTACTTCGAAAGCGTCGAAGTAGGCTACTTCGTCACTGATCATATCTGGATGCATGAGACACACAGCGCCGTAACACCAAATATTTCACGGAAGGTTGATGCTCATTGCTCATGTCGGAATATAGTTTCAAACCACGCCATGCTACCTAGCAAACTGAAAGAAGGGCTTTGATATTACCGTAATTCACCCAGATACCGCTACCATGTCGAATAATAAAGTAGCCTACTTGATACAGCAACAGCGGAAGCAAAACAATAGTATTTTCGTGCTCAGGCAAAGGGTAACGCACGGGATATATCACAAGCATTCGACTGGCCGCTTTCGCCGTTTTGCAACAGCAGCATGAATTCAGAACCAGTGACAGGGAGAAAGGGGGTCTGGACTATGCACAACGCTTACTATAACGGACAACTTTTCGGATATAAGTACGACAACTACGATTTCGGCCACAACTACAAATGGGAGGATTTGAAGAGAGATTTCGAAGGGAACGTCGTGAAGAGGGCGTTTTGGAACGATGACTTTTTCGTGACAAAGCTGGGAAGCTTAACGGCCGCAAATTCACGACTTTTGCCGAGGACAAGCGGATGCGCTTTCCATTATTCAAATCCCGTGTGGAATATCAGGATCCAGTGGAATTGAAGAAATCTATTTATATATATCAGTGGTTTCCAAACTGGGCGGCATGGCCCACGTTTATCAGCTTGGAGGCTTCTCCACTATAGCAAAAGGAATAAATTAAAATTTAATTAAAATGCTAGTACACATTGGTACAACAATAAGCTACTTCTTCAACTTGAGTTTGCCGTCTTCCCTCCACCACCACACCAACAATTAGGACATTGTCAGAGCAAAAACAGGTTCAACCAACACTTTCACTGAACACGTAGTAACTAATTGAACCACTATCATGTTTGTTGTGCGTTGTATTTATATCATTTTATGATTCTAACCACCGGTTATACTGTATAAATCCGGTTTCCCATTAACATAGCGTTTCCTATCACTTTCAAACGGGTGAAAATACCTTTGAATTTACAAAATTCTCAAGGGGCCACGGTGTAAGACAGATAGTGAACTCCTGATATGTTGTAGCCTACTAAAATTGTCGGTTGGTCATATTTTCGGGTAGTGTGGAATGTATACCAGGATGTAGGCAATTCATTCATTAGTGTAGAAAACTTTTACATTGCTCTGAGTTTATGAAATAGATGGATTGAGTATAAGGCTGGTTGTATGCAATTATATATAAACGCCATGAGTTTTAACGCTATAAGCCAAGAGGTAAGTGATGTCTGGCTAGCCGAAAGGAATCGATAGTTTTCCGCTGATCGAACATACATTCACAGTGAAATTACTGAATCTGCGTGTTGGTGGTTTGAATGCGAGACAGAGCTGCAGTTCAGTTTATTGGTAATAATTTTTCTTTCAAAACACCACAAGATTGCGACACAATGTAAAGATAGAAAGGTATCGACACGACAAGGACACTCCTCGGGCCTAGGCGATGTAAATAACAGGCATGCCCACGGAGTGAAAAGTAATAGAAGATGACATAGAAGGACAAGTGACAAAACGAGGTGACACGTGATGAAATAGGCAAGACCAATTTATCAGATCGTGGCCCGGTAATCTCGAAAGCTGACTATAGTATCCAAGCCCCTCAATACTTAATTCATCAGGAGATTAGGTGGTAATCATTGGTCACCTCAATGGATAATGTTGGCAGATAGCCTAAGTTTACATATTCTGATTTGCGCACAGACTCGCTAACGCCATTAACCATTCAAATTAAATCTTGTACATATTTACTGACATACTTTTATGTTCCTTCAAGTTATTGATAAATTTTGGCGAACCGACGTAATAAGAACTTAATTCGTGAACAACAGGTAAAACTAGGTCTCAACCACTTCCGATTGCGTATTTGACTTCAATCAATATCCACAGAGACGTACGAAAACGCAATATCATGGTCACGAATTTTGCTGTAATTTTATTCTAGGTCCCCATGCAAGGTGTCTCAAAAACAAAACTCTTCGAAATCCATACCAGGATTTTACACCGAAAGTCAAAAAACATTCCGAAGCATAAAAAAATTACGATGTTATTTCGAAATAGCCTGCTGTCATGAACCCCTTTTAACATAGAACAGGGCCAAGGAGTCGAAGTGAAAATATCTAAGTTTCTGCGTGTGGTGCTGTGTTTTAATTTTATGATATTGTCGCCCAAGGAAAGAACTGTTTTCGAACAGTACAGTGCTGGATCAAAATGCCTGGATTCAGAGAGCCGAGTCTTAGCGCAGAATATCGGCCTGGTGTAAAATGAGCAAAGAGATCGAAACACATGATAACAGTAAACAACAATAATCTTAGCTTTAACGAATGTAATACAAAAATCCAACGATGTAGATGCCTCTTTTCCAGATCTACTGGATAATCTGTAGCTTCGATAGACCTAGGTATAGATATCTGCCAATGATTGAATACTTTACTCCATCAATTAATGTAAACGCAGGTCTGACGCCGAAGCACATAAATTCTATACCAGTACCGATGAGCGTCTCCGTCTAATCGATTTTTGATGCGCGGATTAAAAAATATAAATAGCCATAGTGGCGACTTTGATTTTGGGTAATAAAATATCACAATATTGACAAACACCGTATTTCCTTCATTCTAAGAAATCATAGGTTTTAAACAAAACAACTTTCTCTGCAATAAATCAATAGTGCGCTATTTATCCGAGAACACTCGCTTTATGGAGTCTAGAAATGTCGGAAAAGTATACTCACTATAGGCAATATGTGAAAAAATCACATTTAAAACAAGCTTATTGCACTTAACTCCCAATACTCTATACTGCGGAGCAAAAAATTTGAAATTGAAAATTTGAAATATGGGCCAAAGTACAAGATCAAATGCGAGCATGATTGGAACTTTGTCCCTCGTTTCTTCAAACATCTGCGTAGAATTGTGACCCTGTAATAAACTCAATCCTCCAATGAACCATGCATACAAAAGTGGCGACGACAACATGTCCACACCCAGCTTCTTGGATATAATCCTAAACGAATGTCCTGGATAACTTCTGTCCAGGAAACGGTACCAATAATGTATCATTGGACCCCATGACAGACACACTATTGTCATATCTCTAGTTCTCGTCTCATCCCATTGGAATCTCCCGGACTGTTGTTCCATTTTTTGCACTATAATATCGCTCAAGCATCCAAATCCTCCACTAGTGACGGTGTTCACAACAAGTGCGTACTTTCCCGTATAGCCTTCTTTTACAATAGCAAACGCACGCAAAAGTAATCTCATGACAACGATATCGGTAGCTCCAACCTAATCTTCTTCACTGCTTCGTTCATCACGTGCGCAATAGAATGCATATATATTCTGGTGTACTAAAATTTGACGGCGCGACTAAAACAGGGAAATCCCCGATCATGGTGCAAGTGCTGCTGCAAACTGGCACGCCGAGTCTTGGCGTGCGTCAGTGCCAGCGTTGGGAGACAAAGTCACATCCTTCGAGTTACAATTAGTCATATCGAATCATTGTACATGCTGACTCGAGTCAAGTCATATCATTAGATTTTGAAGAGGGGCTCCCCATTTCCGGCGGCCCTTTCCACCACGACGAAAGAGAGAGCTTTATATATCGACAGTGTGTAGCCCAGAGGTCTCAAACACGCGGCCCGCGAGACCGTTTTGTGCGGCCTGCGACGGCATTTTGGATTTTGTAGTATTCGTCAATATTTAACTACCATTTTCTTTAATTTGAGAACTTAAAATTCGTTCTAAAACTACTCCAGAAACCAGAAACTACTCTTCAAACTTCACTATTAAATCAGTTTCTAAAGTTACAATCACAACGCAGTGGAAATTTACCTATTACGTGACATTACTTCTTCATGATGGTTAAACATGTTGATGATTCGTACTGAAAATTGTGATTTGTACTTGGGCGCGAGTCGAGTCGCGTCAAAAGATACAAACATAGAACGGCTATTGTGACGCGGACCGCCGTGACTTTGTGCAACCACGGACGCAACAAACTATCAAACTGGTATGAAAAATAGTAAAATATCGAAGGGTCGTAGCACGCGTTTCGTAGTTCATTTCGATATCTAAGCAGATCGGTATGGCAACCATTGGCATGATGTTGCCCTCTTGATGTAGAGTTGGCTACATCCTGTGTTATCATGAGTAGACTATCTTTATCCATGTTATCATATTCAATTATTGTGAGTTGTGACGAGTATAAAATAGTCGTAGCCGACGCTTCACAGCTGTAACACAAATGGATTGTTCAGCGATTGGACATTTCTATTGCTATTGCATAGTAATCATTATATTGAAGTTGTTATTGATCTGTTCAAATATTCGAAGGTAAATATAACGCTGATTTAATTTGACCTTGGTAATGACATGACTAATAGCCTAGTTATCTGGAGTATACCCGAGACCCGGATTAGGCTGTATTGCTCCCATGTTCTGATATCAGATCAATCTTTGTAAAATTCTAAATTCCTCACTATAATTGCGGCACGTCAAACGTTCGTTAGCTGCAAAATTATAACGCGACAGCTTTTACGATTTTCTGATGCATTTCTACACTGACATGATGTGTACAACTAATTATTTTGACAAACTATGCTACACCAAGTATTTTACTCAAATATCTAAAAAATGTTATTTTGTTCATGCCAGGCGTGAATTCACAATACTAAATCACATTTTTACGATGCGTGTAGAATGTCAGTCTGCAAGGTCCCGTCAAATAAGGCCTACTTGGAAATACATTGAATTCCCCTATTTCGGTGCTGCGGCCCGCGGCGCCATCAAAAAGTAGGAATTGGCCCGCGAGCACATTTGAGTTTGAGACCTCTGGTGTAGCCTATATGTATATGTATATATTATGATGTAAATGATGTCTCTTCGCGTCAGGTCAATAATATTGGTGATTAAGATATATTACTATTACGTTTCTCCTCATTCATCCAACCTGATCAGATTTACTTGTTGTCTTGTTGGTATCCTGCGTCAAGGACATGAGTATTTGGTGCCAGCCGTTTAGGAGCCTATGGACTGTGGTATGATAATTAGACAATTGGACATAGTTGAATATATATCCAAGATTACGGCTATGTTCGGTCAAGGTTTTCTCCCCACCGATATTTTTTTACAGCGCAATTCGATGAGTCAGATGGTAACCTAAACTTCATACGTGTTGATTAGGCTTACCATACGTCCTCTTTTAAGAGGATTTGTCCTCTTTTTTGACTTTTTTGAAAGTGTCCTCGGAGGACGCCCTTTTGTCCTCTTTTTTTGAGATTTTGTCCTCTTTTTAGAAAATTGAGGTCAGATTCAGAGCAAATTGCGAGTGATATGCCGCAAATTAGCACAGAAGTGAAGCTCCGGCGGGTATTTCGGGGTGAAAAACGGTGATTTTAGCTCTGAGCGAAAAGATGACCTTTTTTTTAGTCATCCACCTGGCAACGTGGAGAGAAAAACGGTATTTTGAGCTCTGAGCGGAAAAGATGATTTTTTTTTTTTTTTTAGTCAACCGATCACAAAGTGGGAAAAATTCACCGGTTTTTGAGAATTCTTCTCCGGTTTTGCAAGTCTGAAATTTCTCATAAAGTGTCCTCTTTTTAGATTTCCAAAATATGGTAAGCCTAGTGTTGATCAAGTCTAAAAATCTAGCAACATTAACTCGCGCGAGGCGCGAAGAGCATTGACAATTGTAAATTCTCGCACATATTAGCCAATAGTTTTGGTGTATTTACGTAATAATTTTTGGTCCGTTCGAGCTAGCCCCTCTAATTGGGGGTGGGTGGGAGTGGGTACGGCTGTTACAGCCCTATATATTCTGCGCGCTCGACTCCACATCGCCGTCACAGTTAAGAGTTTAAAATTGCAACCAGTGGGAATTTCTCCCAGATTGTGAAACACAGATTTGTACTTCGGTAACTGAAATGAGGCTGGTGATGGCTTCACACTTCATACCAACAAACTTTTAGGTTCCGTTCAGTTAATTAATATATCGGCACGGACGTAATAAGACATTAATCCGCCGAGAACAGGTAGAACGATGTCTCAACGATTTCCGATTAGGCATATTTTGCTTTAATCAATATTCACGCATTGTGACCTTTCCGTGCACGAAACTCTATACTAAAGTCGTGAGATATACTATGGCACATCAACAAACACAGGTTAATCATCGGAAGATATCTGCCAACGCACGACCATAGCTTAATTCATATTGAAATGTAAATGCAACACATCTCATATATTTTGCACTAGCACCGATAGCGTTCTATCATAGTGTCCTATATGGTGTGGACGCAGGCAAATATCACGCCTCAGTGAAATTGTATCACGTCACAATTTCCATTTGGCTACAGGCAATTTGACGGTCATTTTTGACCGGCTTGCCGAGCATTAAATTTGGTAAAATTGGTATCAATCGAAAGCTGACTCTGCACTGATTACGAAAATATAAATTTTATTCCGCTCGTGGCCCTGGCACTCCCACAATCAGCCTCGAATTTTTCATTGTTATTGAGATTGGGACGAAACAATTCTGAACAATGCTGTCTGGCTCTTTTTCTCTTGAGCTATTCTCTCGTTTCGCCAGACAGCATTATTGCGTCCCAATGCCAATCTCGAAAACAATGAAAAATTCGAGGCTGATTGTGGTAGTTCCAGGGCCACGAGCGGAATAAAATTTATATTTTCGTAATCAGTGCAGAGTCAGCTTTCGATTGATACCTGTTTTACCAAATTTAATGCTCGGCAAGCCGGTCAAAAATGACCGTCAAATTGCCTGTAGCCAAATGGAAATTGTGACGTGATACGATTTCACTGAGGCGTGAGATTTGCCTGTGTTGACACCATATAGGACACTATGGTTCTATAATCGCATTTAGAGGCGTCAATATGAAGTTTAAATGGTCAATTGGTCATAGTAGCGACGTCATTTTGGTTAATACAATATCACAACAATGGCGAGCACCATATTTCCGTCATTCTAAAAATTATACTATAGGCCACAGAGAAACAAAGCCCCCGTAACAAGCCAATAGTTCACTTTTTAGTTGAGGCCAGCACTCTCTGCATGGCGTCTAAGAAAGTCGAAAAAGTATACTCGTTATAAGCAACATGTGACGAAATCCCATTTAAAACAAGTTCATTGCACTTAACACCCAATACTCTGTACTGGGGAGCAAAAAATTTAAAGTTGAAGATTTGAAATACCGGCCAAAGCGCAAAATCAAATGTTAGTAAGATTGGGACTTTATCTTTCGTTTCTTCGAGCATCTGCGTAAAATTGTTGCCTTGCAATAAACTCAATCCTCCAATAAACCACGCATACCAAACTGGCGACGACAACATGTCTAAACACAGCTTTCTTGATATCATCTTGAATGAATGTCCTGGATAAGTCAGGTCCAGGAAACGGTACCAATAATGGACGAATGGGCCGAGCAATAGATTCATTGTTGTGATATCTCTTGTTCTCTTCCCATTCCATTCGAATCGCTCAGATTGTTGTTCCAACTTCTGTGCTACTAAATCGCCCACGCATCCTAGTACTCCAGACGTGAGAGTGTTCACAGCAAGTGCGTGCTTTCCCGTATAACCCTTTTTTACAGCAGCAAATGCACGCAAAAGCAATCTCATACCAACGATTTGCGTAATTCCAACCGTTTTTTTTCACTGCTTCGCTTCCCACAAGCGCTATAGATGAAATTACATTTTCCCGTACGGCGAATGTCTCTCTGCCGATAGTATGGTCTACTTGCAGGACTTCCGTCAAGTGATTGATTGTGCAGTGCAGAACAACGATGGACTGGCAGTGCGCAAGGTGTAAGAATACATGCCGCCAACTGTGTGTGAAATGCGGGAAAACAGTAAGAACCGAAGAAGAAGAATGGATATCCCATTGCTCAAATGCGCAAAGTCAATGAAAATGAGGCCAAGGCTCAAGCCCCTTAGAGAAGAAAGTAAATAAGTTCCAAAATGATGTACGCCCGACAAAGAAAACATAAAGAAGAATAAAAAGGAGTGTATAAAGTTAAAATGAAACGAGAAGAAAAAGAAAACATGAATGAAACATGAAGGAATGGGGGATACGAGATAAAAGTAAAGTGGAATTTCTGCTTGAACGCCCTCATCACCCTCGTGCACTGCACAATCTCCTTTAGGATTGTGCATACCGAGATGTAGAGGCAAACACCTCAAATGTAGACTAGTGCAAGTGGTTATAGCAATAACACTCTCTTCCAGAGTTAGAGAACTAGAAGATTTCAGCGTTTCCAATTTAAGATTAGAATTAGGCTTATTAGAGCTACGCAGCTTTTTCGTAGAATTAGCCTACTGTATTCGCAAAAACTTGGAAATTGAATTAAATTTCGAATTTGAAGGATATTGCGATGGGAGGAGCTGTCTGTCCGATAGTCCGCGATGGTATTTACAGCAAGTCCTTATGTTACGGACAGCAGAGCTTACAAAATACTTAACTGGCAGTAACTGATACGAACGCGTCCTGAGTGAGATCTTGGCTGGGAGTTCAATAGACGAAAATATTGCCTTCTCCAGATATATTGTGCGGATGGTTCGTAATTCAAACATTAGGGTGTACGTACAGCGTACATGAGACTCATATTCTGAGTCAATAATATGTACTGTATAATAGTATGTAGTATGTATAATATGCACTATGTTATATACAGGGATATCTATATATCCCTGGTTATATACCAGCGATAAGCGATAAGCCACGTGATGTGGCATTGTACCATAACAGATAGGAGATAGAGAAGAAGCCAGAGCTCCGCAACATACAACAAAAATCAAGTTCAGTTCATATCAAATCAGAGTTCATCCTCATAAGCATGGTAATGGCAGGTGTCTGTAGCCTACATCAGGGCTGTTCAAAATAAATTTTTTTCAGATTTCTGGTAGGCCTATTCACTGACTAAATTGTTGGGCTGCTTAAGCACTGAATTTGGCTCAATTCCAACCATAGTAGAGCGGCGGCATATTTCCTCATTTCGCCACAGCCAACCACCGTGTTCCATGTATCGACGCATGCCTGATGGAAGAGTTAGTGCGTTTTCCATGCGTTTCCGTGTTGAAAAGGGTTTGTGATAGCGTTTGGATATAGACATCACTAATTACTGAAAAATAATAATGACACTGATTAGCTGAAAGCCAGCCTACTCGTACAAGCATGGCTCGTCCCGCACTATATAATTCTTCGGTAATTCAGGAAAACCATAATTTAGATTACCAGCATTTCGTTCCAATTATTCAAGTATAATTAAATAGGCTTAGTTGTCCAAGTCTGCTCTCTGCGTCTGTGCTTATGTATGGATGATACCATGTCATCTTTTGTCCTCCATTTTAAAGAAACCCGAAATGGTCTCCGCTGACGCCAAAAATTTCATATCGCACAAAATAAACGCTGTAGCGGTCGGTGCAACGACTTGTTGCAAAGACACGCTGGTATAGTGCTTGATTGGAGTCGACGCTACAGCTACAGTTCCCGTTGTACGCACTAGTTGACTGACTAATGACCGCTCTGAGTATTCTGGCAATCCTGATCACTAGGGCGATTTTTTTTTGACCTAAAAAACGAAAGATTTTGACCTAAAAAATCTAAATTTTGACTTTTTTTGACCTAAAAAAACTGAAATTTGACCAAATTTTGACCTCACGTATGCAAATTAGGTGTTTTCGCACATAATGTTAAAATTGTACTACTTATCTTCATTTCTGGTTGGAACTGTCTGTCCTTACAAAGTAAATTGGCCTGAAAGAACGTTTTTGGCTCAAAAACGGACAAATTTTTACATGAAAAAACTAGTATTTTAACGAAATCTGGCCCTAGGAAGAATTGCAGTAGTTACATTACGTATTATGGTGGAATAATTGAAATTTGTTGTAGTACAACGAAAGATACTTTACTACATTCTCGGGTAGAAAGTGTTAGTTTTTTGGTATTCATGGTGTTTGTCAACTACTGTGGTCATTTACACCAGGCCGATATTCTTCACTATTTTCCGTAACTGCCAACGTATAGCACGGCCCACCTCTAGGCTTTTTTGCAAGACACCGCTTACGCGGATGAGGTGGCGAGGAGGAGCCTAGGTAAACCTCCAACACTTAGCTATCGGTATTATGAAGTCGACCTCGGTCGGAATCTAACCCACACCCATTGGTGTTGCAGCCGCGGATTATACCACTGCGCTATCTCGGGTAGAAAGTGTCTGTTCTTACTAAGCAGCTTGCCAAGAATGGAGAAAGAACGTTCAACAGCAGCAGTGGTTAGCTGACAACACTGAAGTTGTGTGCACACTGCTTGCTGGTGATGCACTGTGTTGCTTCATTCTGACAATGTTGTCTATATCACAAATTTTCAGCTTGCGCTTCTTGATGTAAGAACCATGTAATGCCCAAGCAGTCTTGCTTCAGTTAGGATATTGCGGTACGTTGACCATAAAACCATGTCACTATTTGTTTCATTTGACCGTTTATGATTCCCAATGAGCAGACGATGGGCCGTTTACAACGGTAGGCCTATAAAGTAGGCTACAGGCTGTAAATTATCAAATGATAAGTTCACAGACAGCGCAAAATCTACGATACAAACGACATGTAGAGGTCAAAAAATGTTTGATTTTGTAAACAATTTTGACAAATTTTGACCTAACGCTACAATTTTGACCTAATTTTGACTTTTTTTGACATGTCAAAAAAAAAATCGCCCTACTGATCACACACGCAGATCCAAGGAGCTTTCTTTTATAGCACAGAACAGCCAAATAGTAGTAATTAGTGGTCAGAAACTTGTCGATTTACCAGGTTCAAATCATACTGCAATATATTAACGAATATAGAAAGAACAAAGTTAGATGTACCTAATTGCCTGTATACGACTCCGTGACTTAAGAGCGAGCACGCCCGCTACGGCGCTACAATGGCGATCTGGCGATCTCTCAAAGCACGTGCTTCGCAGACTACTTTATCGATACGAGATTAAGGTCGTGGGAAATAAGGTTAGATGCCGGGTTGTGCGGGAAGATTAATGGCACCCTGCTGGGACGGATCTTACATTCCCCCCTTTAAGGACATTTTTGTGCAACACAAAATGTATTTACAACTATTTTCGTAAACAATGTGGCTCCACGTCGGGTATCGGACTTTTACAAACATTACATCGAACACAAAGGGAGAAATAGACGGATCTTACAAACGCGAAATGGGTCGTAATGTTACTGATGCGAAGGTTGACAAAAAAAGTCAACCCAACCTAAATTGGACGTGGAAACCGGTTTTTAGGCGTCGACTTGGCAAATGACCTTCTAAAATTTTAGTCAACCTACGAGCGGTCACCAATTTCCTTACAGGTATGCCGTTTGAATGCCCTCTTTCTCAAATCTGAAAATATGGTAACCTAGCTAATGGTAAAATTATTATCTTAAATCTTCGTAGCAGAGTAGATAAATTGTGATGGTTGTATCGCGAAGTTCCGCTTGCAGCAATGCCAGTTGCTTACCCACGCGTTTCAAATCGACCTCGTGGACGCAAATTATGGACCGTAGGCCTAACTAACACCGGGGTTACCATACCATACGTCCGCCTTTAGGATTTGTCCTCGTTTTCAGTTTTTTGAAAATGTACTCCGATGACGCCTAAATGTCATCCTTTACAGCAGTGGTCGGGAACCTTTTTTGTCCGAAGAGCCATATTGGCCCTATTTTTTCCATTTTAACTCCCAAAGAGCCATACATGTGGATCGACTGTTACGTCACAATTGAAAATTCGTGACGTCATGGTAGCACTAATTTCAACTAACTACATGGGATCCGTCGGGTGCGCCACATTTTCTCTGTTAAAACCCGTTCCAATCATACTGGTTACCTTATTTAAGCATGCAAAACATGAGTTACTAGAACGTAGATTCGTCGTGATTGTCCTTTTAAATGCGAGAACCCATGATCACATGCGTAGGTGGAGCCAAACATGGCCACTACTGCAGTAATATGCCTACCAATCTAAAATTTGTGATACATCAGTGACGTTGGGTTAGGGGAGGCAAGTGAGGCAGTACCTCACCTGTCGTCAGGATGAGTGAACGAAAATTTTGAAACCTTCAATTACTTTTGGTATCTTCTATCGATGTTCATGAATGACACGATTTTTAACATTTTTCTCCCAAAATCACACAATTTACATATTTATTGTTCGTAAATAAAGCGCGAAACGTGAGGTAGACACAGACGCAGACCATTGATAACACAATTCATCGTAAATAGCTTATATGATATATTATAACTGATATTAATCTGGTCTAATTGTCCCCGTGATTCCGAAGATTTAAATACTGATCGAATTCTCAATCCTCAAAGTGTTCGGCAGTTACACATAACGTTGCGCCGCACGCCTACGTCTTATTGCCGGTAGTACAGAGCTACTTAGGCCTACCAATCAAAAACATGGATAGCTACTACATTTTTTTGTAATTTATTTGTAATTGTGAACGTCCACGGCATTTCATTTCGCGCCGTAGATCAGTAAGATAATATGTATTTGAAAACTGCGTTGTCATATGGGCGTCGCCATGTCTGCTAATCTCTTTGATCAATCAACGTATTGTGCAATCCAAGATTTCGAGTCGGGTACATCGGATTCGCGAGTGATATTGGTCGCCGGCGCGACAGTAACTTAAATTTGATGATTTTGAAAAGAGGGGGTTCCTGCCCCCAAACCTGAAGACGGCGTTGTATTTACCTCTCAAAGCCATGTGTATATTGCCACGAGAATACTTATTCTGGCCGTGATGAAAATTTTCTAACAAGTTGCTGCAATATTGATCAATTCAGTACAACAATATATATTTGGCAAAGCAGCATATTTATACTCAAAAGAGCTATATATGGCTCGAAGTGCCTCACCTGTCTACTAGATTTTGAACATTTTTACTACCAAAATCACGTAACTTATTGCCTATTTATTGTCAGAAAATAAAGTTCGAAACAGAGGACAAGGCATTGTGATAGGGCAATTCATCGTAAATATCATTGAATGTATAATGACTGATATTATTCGAATGTAATTGTCTCACTGATACCGATTCGGCTTCTTAATTCTCACGTGTTAGGCGGTAACATTTGCGCAACACGCGTACATTTTAACAGCGTCTACATTCTACAAAGCTACGTTATCAATCAAGAACGTGGATAGCTGAGAGAGAGAGAGAGAGAGAGAGAGAGAATTCTTTTATTCGTCAAACATGAAATATAGTAAAGGCAATGTCCACAAACAATTCACGTCGAATAGTATACATTTTTTCCTACTTTATTTTACATGGTATAGACTGGGAGACCCGATATGACCGAAGTCTTCTAGGCCGGAGTCACCCAAGCATATTGGCAGTATTAATAATATTATGAATCAATTTCTTCTCTCAGCTATGGCGTTGTTTGTAATTTAAATTTGTAATTGTGAATGTCACTTCCATCGCAGTTTATTTCTCGCCGCAGATCAGAAAGACAATGCATATTTGAAAACTGCATTGTGATACAGGCGCCGCCATGTCTCCTCGTCTCTTTGATCAATGAACGCATCGTGCAATTCAAGATTTCGTACCGGGTACATCGAATTTATTGCGAGTGATATTGGTCGCCGACGCGACAGCAACTTCAATTTGAGGATTTTGAAAAGGGGGTCCGAACTCTTAACCTTGAATACGTCACTATAATAACCTCTCAAATACATTTTATACTGCCACAAGAATAATTATACTGCTCGTGCTGAAGATTTAACAACTCGTTGCTGCAATATTGAAAAATTGGGCACAAAAATAAAAAATTCGCAAAGAGCCATATCTTATGCCCAAAAGAGCCATATATGGCTCGCGAGCCATAGGTTCCCGACCACTGCTTTACAGCTTTTACAGCGAGGCTAATGGACAGTGTTATCAGAAAAGCGGCATAAATGACGCGAAATATGTAATGCGGACGTTGGAGCGGGTCATTCGAGGCCAATCAAAGTGATGGCATTTTTTTTAGTCATCACAAGATTTCCAGGAAATATTTCATTATCAACTGCTTTCAATTTCGGTAAACTAACGTCTATGATTTTTAAAAAGCGCCATCCTTTCCGGATTCCAAAAGATGGTGACCCTAACTTACACCCGTCTGAATCATACAATAACCAGACAACCCATTTCTTTCAACACCAGGCTTTTAATCAACGTCATGAATAATCACCATAACAACAGTACGTTTCAAATTAACATAAATTGAAGCTCTGCGTGGTTTTATATGGCGTTAGTGACCAGAGGTGTTCAACGAATGTAGTCAGCGTTGCTAGAAGTAACGCTGTAAATTTCGAACAATTACAAGTAGAAAACGAAAGATGCTCAAATAGTTTCCAAAATTAGATTCGTTTGAGGGCTCTCATACTTTTAGCAGTTAATCGGCTGCGGTTTCTTTCGCAAGACATATCTTAGCGACTAACACATAAATGATTACAGTACAAACAGGAGGGATCTACGAAAAGAGCTGTGTCACGCGGTTATTCAGACAACTTTATCATAAAAGTGTAAAATTGTTAAGTTGTCTAAAAGAACGATGCTCAACAACTTTTGCTCACTTTCTACCGGTAGAAGCGAAGTTATTGCAGTTGAAAACTTTGGATTCGCAAAAATAACCTGGACGGTGGGCAATGTTCTCTCTAATTTTTCACGAGTCTGCGCGCACTCACCAACTAACTCTGCACCGTCCCTTGGACAACAGTGCGTAGCGAATTTTTTATGCAGAGCTTAGATTTTCTGTGCGCAGAGACCGTGTCAGCACTGCACAGTGCACATTTGCGCACGTGCACAGCTTAGAGGGAACATTCACAGTGGGTAATCCCAGAATTATTAATGAAAATCTCAAATAACTTCGCTTCTATGGGTTGGAAATGCGCGTCAAATTTTGTTTCGCATTGTTTTTGTGGACAACGCAACAATTTCATGGGGTTGACAAGAAAAATTGAAAATTGTTGAGGCATGAGCATAACGTTAATTAAAATTCACAAGACAAAATCACAGCAGCTAATACCCACACACAGTTTCTTACTAACTTGAATTGAAGTCGGACCAATTTGGACGCACGGGAAATCACAGCAGCAATCTACATCTGCTTTCGAAACGAAGGTGTACGAAAAATAATGTACCAGTGAAACAACCACACAGTAATCATAAGTCTAGCGAATTTTCGTACCTCTAGTACAAGTGACGGCAGTGATTAACGTGACGCAGCAAAATGCTTTAGATAGAAGCACTAATTATAAGGCCTGAATTGAGTTTGAGTACTCTTGACCAGAACAAATTTTCGGCATTTCCAAATTAAATTACAACTTACAAGTAGCATTATAGCTAGGGTTGCATTTAAAACAGAAATCAATTTAAAACAAACTTGTTTAAAACACGGCCCTAATTTAAGACATGTTTTTTATTTTTTGTTTTAAGCCATGACGTAACTTATTTTCAATTGTGACGTCATGGTGCATTGACATTGACAATTGAAAATATAGGGTAAATCTAGCTCCTTTGACGAAGTATCTGTACTATTAATGTTGAACCGACTATTTAAAGGGTTCCAACCATCCCATGTCGATATCTGGTGATTGTCCGTAGGCTCATACAACATGTTTTTCGGGAAGTATTAACACAATGATGGAATAATTTTACAGCTGAAAAAACACAATTTTTTTAAAAGGCCTTCGTTTAGAACACTGTTTGACACATGTTTCAAACAAAGTGTTTTAAAACACCGTTTGTTTTAAATGCAACCCCAAATATAGCTACACGTTTTTGTCAAATCAGATTAGAATAAGATTTATTGAATTTGCAAAAACTGACTTAAATTACGAATTAGAAAGAACTACATTAAAATCGAGCTCCGTTCATGTCCAATCAGAGTATATTCTTATAACCATGAGAATGGGAAAAGTCTATAAACCAAGCTTGGCTCGTTTCACACTATGTTCTACTGCAGCATTTTCAGGAAATCCAAAAATGGGAGTTAAAACGAGTGCACGAAAACCTTTCACAAATTAGATCACCGACACTTCGCTTCAATTAGTCTAAATTAGACAATTAATATTATCTAGTTGTCCAAGTCTGCTTTCGACGGTCAATTGGCGGTCACAAATTGACTCGAGATGTATACGTGATCACGTAAGTCGGATAAGCGCTCCAATCTCGAAACACTACATAAATCGTAGGGGTGCCACAATGATCGACCACGCTGTCAAAACGTTCTCCGGTAGAGCTGTTATCCGGTGCGTCAACCATCCAACCACCGCCTTTACAGTAATCTCCCGTTAGTACATCCGCCACAAACATACGTTGTTTCCCTCTGATATCTTTTCTGGCGTAAGATGTCGAGTAGGAGGATTCCGTCGAGAAATAGGTGCCTTTACCGTACATTGTAGCTGAAACGACAAAAAATAAGTGTCATTCACAACAAATTACACAGTCACGATGTACAACATTTAGGTACGGTAAAAGTCGAAACCTAGCTGGCTTCAGGAAATGCGGATATTTTTGTCAACAATGTCGATTATTTGTTCGTACTTTGCATCGTATTTCCCATCGCATTTCACGTAAAAAATTTTAAAACCAACTTTCTTGCAAGTGTGCCACAGGCCGAGAAAGTTCCACCACTATATATTGACAATCCTGTGAATTTTTCAATTTTTACTCAAAACGGTAAGGTTAGAAACAATACTATTACAATACGCATGTTCCTATTGCTAATACATGATGGAATGTATCGTTTTATAACCCTGTTGCCCAGGGTTGCAATGGCTCGAGTCATGACTTGAGTCGCGATTTATTGGTGATTCGACTTGAATCGAGTCAATTTCTGACATATCAAAAATGACTCGTCTTGAGGCAATTTGTGTAATAACTCGACTTGTACTCGAGTCATTACACATGACCAGTCGACCAGTTGAAGAATAGTAACTACCGCATTATTGATATTTCGTCTATCAGTATTGGTGTTTGTAAAATAGGGCCAGACACTGTGTAAAGTGAAGAAAATTACTATTTTACGAATGCGAGGCATTCAATACTACGCAAACAGAATCATAAAAAATATGGGTTGAACAGGATTGGACTCGAAAATGAGCAGTGAACAGAATGACATGGAATAGATCCGACTGACTCTCTCAAGTATCCCTAGTAGTGTAGGCAGGTCAATTTTACCCCCTTAAAACAACGTGCAACACTAGACATTTCATCGCTCACCATTTCGTCCCGCGAAGCTTCGGTTGAAACCCTCCTTGCAAATGGCTTCCACCGTTTCTTTGTCAGTACCATGAAAAAGCCTCATTTCAACATGAGCGGGCGGGGTTTTTCGTTTAGAAATTTCCACTTTTTTCGATTGATATTGCCGATACAGCGACAAGTTCTGAATTCTGTCAATCTGTAATTGGGCGCTGTGTTAAGGCGAATAAGAGAATGGCAAATTATCACGGAATTACTTGTTCCACACTAAAGTAGCAGCCAGTTCGTTTATTCGCAGCGTAAAACAAATTCTCGATATCCCGATACTCGGCAGAATGACGGTCGAGCTTCACCGGTATCATCTTTTCATCGGTCGATATCCAATTTTTAGGCAGATCTGAGCAAAAAGCAACGTAATACTAATACGAAGGGTAGGCATCAACAGACTTCGTGCATGTTAGTAGGGAAGATCAAACTATTAAAATATGATTTTCACATAAAACGAAAACATAGTAATGGATATTTATGGCAAATCATTGTGGCTTTTGCCGTTCCCTTTCAGATACCAGTTGAGAAATGCGAGTCTTCACTTTGACAAGTGCCATTTGTTCGAAACGCAGCAGCCTGATATCAATTGCCTATTTGGAAATGGGCTGATAAATATTGGAGATAGAATTGGCATTTCAGAAAGTCGGCGTTTAGGTTTTGAACCCCAGCCTCTCCTACGCACGCCACTGCACATGACAGAACGCCCCAACCGTCACAATTCTACTACTGATCTGGCATGATTACCTGCAACAAATCAAGGCCAAGACGCTGTGGCCCATTGAAAATGTCTAGGTGGCCTAGTACTGGACCAGGGCCCATAGTTTGGGAACCACTGGACTACAACATCCAACTACTGGGATGTACACTAAAGTGAATGAAGACGACATGAAAAAGACAGGCAGCGAGAATGAAGTGGCATGTGTTGGTGGGCATAATCGATCTAACAGCTGGGGTAAAGTAATCTCAAGCACAGACATAGCATTTGATGCAACAAAGGCACACCGATTTGAAATTGTAGCTACTCGAGAAACTTTTCTTTTGCTGCAGTTGCGACAGTTTTGAAAATCAATTTACTAACCGACAAACTGAGCCTTTTGTGAAGTGTTTTTGCATAAACTTCAAAAGCTGCTCAAGTGAAGAACAGTGACTAGGTAAATAAAGAAGTGTTGAGACAGGAAACAGTTGAAGTTATGCAAGCCATGCGGTAAACTGTGTGTAATTAATAGCAAATTACCAGTAGATATCCCAGACACGATCTCCTGCACTTTTTTTTCTACCTTGGAGGCGTCGTCTTTATTTCCTTGAATTGTGACCGAGTGCACATCGCTAAAATATCACAGCAAGATGAGCTTACATTTAGAATTCATCACACAGAGATCTGATATTATATTTCTATGAGCTACAAACCCCAGCAACGCATGTGACTGGTGCATATTTCACGCCGGCCGATATGCAATAGAAATATTGAGCCTTGACAAATTCACGAAGGTGGTCAAGTAAGGATGTACTACAACTGTCGGAGAGTACTCGAGAGTAGGTTCCACATATTTGTGCTACTTACTCAAGTGGTAATACTTTTAGACTGCTTCAACTTAATAGTATTTTTGACATAACCAATTGCTTTCTACACTTTGGATTTTCAATATATACCTTAATAGTATATTCATATTCAAATAAATCAGATTATTTTCGGCTGACACTTGTCAGCAACCAATAGTAATTTTCTACTTGCAGTTGAGGTAGTCTTGACATGGAATGGAATTGGCTTATTCTACTTTTACATCCATTACTTTGTAATACTTACTGGAAAGTGAATGTGGAGTCTCGGCAGCCTATCTTTAGGGTTTGGCAAAATCAAGCACCCTTGTGTTTTGACTCAGAATCAACTCTTGGGCTTCGAGTCGAGTATGACAATATGAATGGTGAGGAAAGTTAGAATTAGGAACCTCTTATGCAACCAAAAAGAAAATATTGCCAGTTCTAAATCACATTAATGATTATATGGTACATTTTGATCACACCTAAGACATTGCTCAATGCTCATAGTAACAATGTTGCGGGTTGATTATGATTTCACAGATATGTCATTGGCTCATGTTTTGTATGCTTTGATAGAGGTTTCTGTCATTCCACAGTGGACAATAGTATCGAAACCATAATTCTCGATAATAAATTAAATCTTAGTGGCAATGGACATATCATTTCCGTACGAGAAAAATCCTCTCCCACTATTCGACACAAATCATCGCTACTTGTCACTTACTTTTTCTTGTTGACAATAACACGAACGTCGTGTTCCTTTGCCATTTTGTGAATCTCCGACAGATCCGATTCGCTGATTCTCAAAACCGCTTCAGAATCAATAACAACGTTCGTGATGAATCGCTTCACCATTGTTTGCAGTTCCTCAACTGCCTGCAGAAAATTGAAATAAATGATTACAGGCTGCCGTTACAGGTATATCGACTACGAGTTCAGAATTAGGCTTCACTTCAAGTTTCCGAGTATAATTATTTAGAACTTCGTAACAGTATGGATGATGTTGAAAGTTGAAATATGTACCTTCTAATTAGTTCTCAAAGAAAATATTGCCAGTTCTGAATCATATTATGAATGATTTGGTGTTTTGTCGACCACACGTATATCATTGCACTTTGTGAAAATGTTTGCTGCGTGTTGATCATGACTTAAAGAAATAGCGACTGTTGCCACAAACTCAGCCACTGATTACAAACTTGTACTAACGATCAATTTAATGGTTGATGGTCAACTAACTACCGGTAGTGGTTTTATGAGTAGTTTTAGCTCTAGCTGCTGATTTTGAAATGTGAGTAATTCTAGTTATTGATGCGCATTAAAAAAATCTATTTGATGAACCACCAGAATACGCGTGTTGTCGTTTGGCGTGAATCGTGATACCAGTGTTCTGTTGTGTCACCTTCTTGCACCCAATACTAGTTCAGACTCATCACTACTAAAAGTGGCATAGCCAAGGTATTTGGGGGTAGCAACTCCTCACATTTCAAACTCGAAACCCCATCGTTTTAAAGTGCCGATTCAATCTCTGACATTTCTTAGCTCATTTGCAAATCAGAATCAATTTAGTTGCGGATCTTTAAAGATCGTTAGTTATAGCTTTAGTTGCGCATTTTGAAAATCGAGTAGTTTTTGCAAGTATGCCTCTGGCAAACAATCTGTATTGAGCCTCATGACTAACAATTTGAATAGTTCTAGATCTTGCTGCAGATTTTGAATAGTGAGTTGTTCTAGCTCTAGTTGAGCATTTACAAAATTTAGTAGTTTGCACAAGTCTGACTGACAAGCGAAATTGCGAAATCCATCCCAGTGCCAGTCGGAAGGAAGCCCTGGGTACGGTCATGGCAGGAATAGCATGTAGCCAAACAATTATGCTACCTCTACACGGGAAAAGACAATGAAGAAGCTGAATTTAATGAAAAACTAGGGATTTTATTTCATAATACGAACAGCACCTTGTTAAGGTTGTCTTTGCTATCAGCAGACACGGTGACCTTGGCGTGTTGCCCTGTCGCAGCCCCGGCAGCTTCGGATGGCGCGGTCGAAGCAGGAGCGGCCTTTGGGGGCGGTTCCGGTACTGGCTCCGGAGATCTGAACAAATGCAAGTTTCATACCCACCAAGAGTGACACCAAACCCAATAGTTTAAACAGACCCAAATATTTTGAGGCTTTGCGATTACAAGGGCTGGGAGTGATTCGATTCAGAATCGAATATTAGCTTTCGAGTTGGCTATTCCATTATCACTCATTAAGAACATGGAAATTTAAATATGTGCCTTTTATGCTACCAGATAGGAAATAATGCGAGTTCTTGACCACATAAAGATAATTTGGTATTTGTTCGACCACCTATTGCAGTGGTTCTCAACCTTTTTTCAGACACGCCCCCCTTTATGATAGTGAAAAATTTCGCGCCCCCTTATTGTCATATCACAAAATTCAACCGGGATGCTAGCAACCCCAACAGATTGTTTGATGGCATGGAATGTTATGACTGTTGATGAGAGAATAAAAAGTATGAAATTCGGTTAATATATATAGAAACCCACGTGAATTGGAGGTAAATCGTGCGGAGCGCGAACAAAATTTTTCAGTTGACGGCTTCTTCGCGCCCCCCTTCAGATGTTTCACGTCCCCCAGGTTGAGAACCACTGACCTATTGCATCGTACTTTGTGACAAAAGCTGTTAAGTTTCTCACAGCATCACTGATATATTATTTCCACTAACCTATGTAGCTTTGTACTAAAATATGTAGTTTTAAAGATGATGATATACTCAGCGTGTCGCATATCTCTAGCAGTTTATTGGAGCTGGCCACTTCTGAAATTGCGATTAACGCAATTTGACTGGATAACACTCCGAATAGGCACAATTTTCGAAACTATATCCAGTCATCTTGACGCAGGGACTATTTTGCCCAGCGGTCATGACGATTTCACTCGTAAAGTGACGCAAGCATGTCGCAAAACTACTTTCTGCTTTAGAAAATCAAAACTAAGTAGTGTGAGTAAGAAAAACCAATTTGAGTATTTGGAAAAAACAAAAGTGCTTCGTTACTGACCACCTCTGAAGCTCTGATCTTACATGAAAGAGAAAAATCGACGAATGAGCGCTATGATGCCCGGCTTTTCCTCCACCGGAGCGAGCTCCTGTTTCAGGATATTCTCATAAAGTGCAACGACCGATCTCCCATACAGCACGACAACGATTTTTTTCAAGTCCGAGCTCTCGGCTTCGAATTTTTCGAATGATTTTCTCATGGCTACGGCGACATCTTCATTATTCCAACCGCCATTACCTTTAAAGAGAAAGAGGGTTGAAAATAAGTCACCTTTGCATTGCCAAACGGCAAGCATCCACATTCCATCCCAAAAACGGTAGGGCCTTCCTATTGGAGTTGTGCAGAACGCTGTAGGACTGTCACGACCCATTTTTGAGTTAAAATACAAGCAAAGTCTCAATTAACGGACCACGATACGACACACCTATTTTGTCTACCGACATATGTCATTTCACTTCTGTTTCTTTTATTCAGTGCACATTAGGGCTCTTCAAAAATGACTTTTTTTCTCAAATCGTACCGGCTACTTGATAAAATTGTTAGGTTACCTAATTTAAGCCTACACAGCAAATTTGGTTCAATTCGAACCAGTAGCCGCACTGCTACAGGAGAAGAAAGTTTCTATTCATTATATAAAAGTAAATAGCAAAAAATTTAAAAATTCTCTGTTCACCCCATGAAAGTGTAAGGTTGTGTATAGAAACGATGCTCACCAAATTTGGTTAAATTCTAACCAGTGGAAGCGGAGTAATTGCCGTCGAAAAATTTGGATTTGAATAAAATAGTATTTACGGTGGGCACCATTATAATAAATAATTAAAGAGTTGGCCACGGTAAATACTATTTTATTCATTTAATTCATTTTTCGACGGCCATAACTTCGCTTCAACTGGTTGGAATTGAACCAAATTTTTGCTATTTATTTTTATATAATAAATAGAAACTTTCTTCTCCTGTAGCTATGCGGCTAGTGGTTGGAATTGAACCAAATTTGGTGTGTAGATTTAAATAAGATAACCTAACAATTTTATCAAGTAGCCAGTACGATTTGAGAAAAAAAGTCATTTCTGAAGAGCCTTAGTGTACATTAGAGCAAATCATCAAATTTTACTAGATAACCCATGAAATTGCTATCAGATTTGGCGCAATACCAATTCACAGAATCAAGGTTTTTGGAGTTGAAAATTTTGAGTCAAGTCGAATCATTCTTGATTCACCACCGAGTCCGAGTCGGAGTCAGAAAGCAACCGATTAAGTATGACTCATAGTGTTCAAACTCAAGTCAGAGTCCAAGTCATAGTGTTAACTGTTCAGTATCGAGTTCAAGTCAGGTTCAACTCACTTCAACTCTTGGGTGAAATCAAATGTCTCGGAGTCATAATATACTAATTTTTCTCACTCATGTTTATTCAAACAGATAACAGACAGTCTCTGGGCTTATTTTTCAATTATCGGTTCTGATATATGAGACTTGTATAGGTCACATAGAATATGTCGAGTCATATGACTAGGATGAGTCAAGCGCAATGACTTGAGTACCAGTCGAGATTGACTCAAGTCGAGTCAATTTCCACTTTTAAGAAAATGACTCAAGTCAAGTCGAGGCAACGAAAAATTAAGACTCGACTCGAGCCATGATTCCAGTCATTACAACCCTGCCGTAAATACTCCCCCCCCCCCAGCATTCAAAACTTCAATCATACCGCATCTCCCCGTCAATACCATCCAATGTCAGTTTGGCAATTAAAAATTATCTCATTACATAACTTGTGCGGTCATTATAACCGCCCCTTACATCATGCTTGACGAAATAGCTCTCTTTCACTCTATCTCTAATCAAACAAAGGACCCGTTCCATTAGGACCCCCAACTATTCCCAGCCAGACTGGGACAACTAGATAATTGCAGTTGTCTAATTAGACTAATTAGAGCGAAATGTCAGCGATCTAGTTCTAATCTAATTTGTTAAATGTTTCTACGTTCTAAATTTAGTTCCGACGCAATTTCTGGTTTTTCTGAAAATGCTACAGGTGAACTGTATAGTGAGAAAAGAGTCAAGTTTGCTGTACAGATATCCTTATAAGAATGAACTCTGTGATTTGAAGTGAAATGATTTCAGTGATTTAATCTAATTTGGAAATACCTGTGTAGCTATAATTCTAATTCTTATGTAATTTGGAAAAAAAGTGTTTATCTATAACTCTAATTCCAGTGTATTTTGGAAAAAATTATACAGCTATAATTCTAATTCAAATCCAATTTAGAAATGTTGGAAATTTGGTCCCAACCTCCTCCAAGAGCGGGCAAAGCGATGCTTTTCATTTTCATTCCGTCAGCGTGTCTCAATATCTTCACCAATAGGTCCTCCATGGATTCGTTCGTTTTCGGTATCGCCACGTGAATGATCTTTCGACATTTCAAGTTGCCTGCGTCGCTGTACCGGATATCGGCGTCTACGGTGATCATACTGTTTCGAAGATCTTCACCGGCTTCACGGAATACGGCACGAGACAAGGGACCTGTCGAAAAAGTCTATTATATTGTATGGAAAACTCCAGAGGATGCCAGTAACGAAGTACTTCTAACAGGGTTACAATGACTCGAGTCGAAATTTTTCTTTGACTCGACTTGACTCAAGTCATTTTATTAAACATGGAAAATGACTCGAGTCAGAATATCTACTGACTCGGCTTGTACTCGAGAGAGAGAGATATGATTTTCTTTTTCGCCTGCACCATCGAGATGCTTTGACAACGGAGTTGCGATACGGCCCCATGAGGTCATCTAGTCTGCGCCCCCGTTTTTTTTTCTCCTCCATGCTATCCGTGATTGCTGAGCGCCTAGCAGGGTAGCTGCGGATACCAATTTTCGAGTCTTTGGTATGACCCGGCCGGGGATCGAACCCACGACCTACCGCTCGAGAAGCCGGACGCATTACCATTACACTATCTCGCTCGAGTCATACGTCTTGATTCAAACTCGTTTATCAGTACTGATACTTGTTGTTGTTGATGAGTATCATTTGATTGGTGATTTTTACTCAATGGTTTTGTTCGCCATTTTTGCGATAATTGTTCAATGTTCATGTATTAGATGACTGCATTCGTTAATAGAGTGAAAACTGATACTTGATAACATGTTAAGAGTGGAAAAAGTCAGTAATTATGAATGTGAGGCATTCGATATCACACAAGAGTTTCCAAAAAGTGAGTTTAATCTGATTTGAACTCGATAATGAACTGTGAACACTGTGGTTTTGACTCGAGTCTCCACACTATGACTCAGACTTCATCCTTTGCTCACTGACATGGACTTGGCTTTTGGTGCTGAGTTAAAAATGACTCAATTTGACTCGAGTCAAACATATAACATATGGTTGACTTGTGAGTCGGAACCTTGGGACTTGGTTACAAACTGACTTCTACCTTTTTAGAGTACACTATTAGGTGTTGCATACTTCTACTAATGGTTACATTTTATAATACTTTCACTTCTACAGTTTTACTACTTACTAATTACAATTTAGATTTTCAAAAGGAGTTTGAGGATGAGTTTGTCTCATTTTTACGAGTGGAACTGTCATAGGAGATGTGTGAAATAGCCCCTGTTTCACGGTATCCAAATTCAAACATCACACCTCTTTGTAGCTTTGTTAGAGATTTTACGTTAGTCGCGAAGATCCATCTCTCAATTTTGAAAGTGTTCGACTCCGATTAACTGCTAAAAGCATGCAAACCTACAAACAAATCAACATCTTGAAAATACATACTGGAGTGCTCTACATACTTCCTTTTGTGCCTCAACTGAAGTAGTTTAACGTCTTTGAAATCGCTACTAAAACTTATAATTGAGTAGAAATTCAAGCCTTCTATTTCGACTTGAGTAGTAACATGATTACTTTGACCACCTCTTCTAATGAAAGCATATTGTTCACCACACTGTCAAGTGAGGGTGCTAGAAAAGTCGCAATTGTAACGACTCGATTGAACACACCACATTCAATGCATCTGGGAAAGGAAATTGCAAGGCCAAAGACACCCACCATCAAACGAAAAACTTTTGTTGGTGGTATTCACGATCACATCCACATCTTCTTTTGTGATATCACCATCCTTGATTTCGTATGTGATGCTTCCGATGGATTTCTGAATAAGACACGCCGCAACTTGTAGCGTTCACAAATTGCAAAACATATGGCTCCTAATAGCGTTTAGCTGGATATAAACTCAAGTGAGTCGTGTCAACACAATTAGGAGATCCCCACAATTATTATGGGTGATAGCTGAGTAACAGAAAAAAAGTTGTCCAGAGTAACACATTGACACGCTATATTTGAATCAATTGAGTGTGTCACATGGATACCTGTATAAACTTGAGCTCAACTTGAATAATATTAGTGACTCAAATGACTATAATTGGCATTGTTACTAAAATTAACACTAATTTTCATTTCAGACTCCGATCGTGCATACCAAATATTATCATTTTACACTTTTATGATTATATTCTAGTATTAGCGTTACCATAGGACTATAGGAAGTTGTGTACTTTTGTCGCAGGTAAGTCATGGATACTAGTGCTACAAATCAGGTCTTAGGTCTGCCCCGGCCATGGATCGAGCCCACGATCTACCGACCAAGGAGCCAGACGGTGCACCATTTCGCTATCAATAGTATTTCTTTAATACATTCTTGTACGTAAGTCATATGTGGCATATGCGACGTGGTATATACAGTATGTAAGTCACATATGCAACGTGGCATTTCCGGTACTAGAGTAATATTGAAATACGGCATATCTAGTATGAAAGTCACATATGCGACGTGGTATATCCAGTAAGAGGGTAATATTGAAACACGGTGTATCGAGAATGAAAGTCACATATGCAGTGTGGTATATTTAGCACCAAAGTCACATATGCAACGTGGTATGTCTAGTGTGAAAGTCATGTAAGAAACATGGTATATCCAGTACGAAAGTCACATGCCATATATCTGACACGAATCGGTGTCGATACACACCTTGGGAAGCTGAATAAATATCTCATCACCGAATTCCGTATCTTGCAATCGATCGATTTGCACGCCGCAATTGCAATTTATTTCAACCTCTTCGATAAGACACCTCGTCGTAGCCTCCTTCAAAAGCTTATAGACCCCATACTTCTCGATTGACCATTCTTTTACAGATATAGAATCGATGAGAGTTTTCACTGCAAAATAAAACGGCTCACTTTGGGGCTTGAATAAACGTTAAGTTCAGGAGTAGTTTCTCATCATTGCAAAATTCCGTCTTTTGTAGCTAGGATAATTGATTTTTTTTACTGACCGACTACTTTTTTGGATATTTTGCCTACTTGAATTACTTACTCAGGTGGTTATGGTTTTAGGCTACTTCCACTTCTAGTGAACAGTTTTTCGAAAGAAAACTATCTACTTTATATAATGCGTATTTTCCAAAGTAGAACATAGTTTCGGGATACGTTTTATCATTTTTATGAGTGAGAGTGAGTGTTATACCAATTGGCAAAAATGTACCCTAGAGTTTTAAACGAAGCCGCCTACGATCAACGGCTGAAAGCACAGATCCCAGACCAAGTCTACTTTAAGATGCCATATTTTGAAGAGATCTGGAAAAGAGGACACTTTTAGAAATCACAAAACTTATAGTCTCGGACGAGAAAACACTAACTTTAAAAATTTTCATGAGAAATACTGCTGTGTTGCTTAAAAAAAGGTGATTTTCCAACTCGACACCTGGAAGACCCGTTATGGTTGATTTTTTAGTCAAATTTGCTTTCATTCCCACCGATACATCCAGATTTCGCGTCAGTTATGATGCTTTCAAGTTCTGCCTGTACAATCGCCTGCCTGTCAAAGCTATGGGGAGGACGAATTGCCAAAAAGGATACCATTTGAGCGTCCTCGGAGGACGTTTACGATTTCTTGTAAAAGGAGGGAAAATTCCCCCACGGAATACGTATGGTAACCCTGAGCAATTTACTTGAGTACTTTTCAGGGCATTATCCACCTTAATTCGAAGAAATTTAGGTCGTGGAAATCATGAATTCAATTTTTAATCGAGTAGAAATTTAAGACGTTGCTTTTAGCAGAGATCTTCGACCAATTCTGCTCCCCATATTGGTGAAACATGTCAAGTGAATTTACCTTTTTGGACCTTCCCCTCTTTTCCCGTTATCTCGATCCCAGCATCGCTATTCCGATATTTAACGTCTCGCAGAATTCTTCTTTGCTTGCTCAGTTCCAACCATTTGAAGGCAGAATTGGCAGCTTGGACGACCAGCGTTATTTCCTTACTGTCATCAACTGAAAGGGATTCGTGCGCCAAGCTCACGGCGCTTTCCTGTAAACAGATAAGCGTGGAACTAGTAAAGATGTACAGAATCAGAATGTCGGACTTTAATCAGAAAGAGATTTAGCAAGTATTTTTGAAACAGGAATGGATCGTATTTATGCCCGACTGTCAGATTCACGATCAGGACAAGATTCTAAATTTTTAATGCAGGAAAGTTGACTTTTTGCCTCTTTATTTTGGTGTTTCGTATGAAATCGACTGGTTTCGGCATTGCACCAATATTTCGAAGCAAACTGCAAGGTATCACCGATGTAGAATCAGAAGAATATCTACAAGGGCGATTCATTATATTGTTCGTTAAAAAAACGGTGCACGCCAAATTTCACTCAATCACGACCAGTAGAATCAAGTAATTTCAAATTGGAATCTCGCCAATTTTTGGACGTAATAGAAAGCACAGTGGCAAATTTCGTCACTTTATCCACGACTATACAACCAGATACGCGTTTCAGTCAAGTCTGAAGCCTGATGCTTTTTCAATGCGTTTTCATCACAAGAAAGGAATGTGATGCTTGATAAGACGTTGTGACAAATTTGGTGTGTACAGTTCGTTCAGGCCAGTGGTTACAAATGCACGGGTCACAACCCCAAATTTGATTCGCCCGATTATTTTTTAGGTCGCTTGTTTTCAGGCATATAAATATCGTAAGAATTTGATCAGTAAAGGTATCGGTATGTTTGGGTCGCAACATTTTACTAGTCTGAATTTCACTAGTTTTCTTGACTGGGTCGCCGTGAAACTGTGGCGGGAATCGGTGCTAACAGTTTGAGTGAAATTCGAAAACAAAACATTTCTATTTGAACATTACTAATGTAAGCAGGGTCCATATCAGATCAGGATTCCATTTTATCAAACAATATCGGATTAGGATCCAAACAATCCAAGATTTTCATGACGTCACAACACGGTGGCAGCGACTAAGAACTATAATCTGCAACTGCTAGACAGGGATTATTGATATATTTCTTACATCTTACAGATGTAGCCTTTCTAGTTTATTGCATATGCATTATGCAAGTACGGCGATGGCTGTAAAGGTGCATACCTAACTAAATGCTCTGAAGTTTTGGAAACACGGCTTAATCCAGATGTCGTGTCTTTTGAATATAGGCTGAATATAGCGGAGTTCTCGGTATAGCTGCTAATTATCGATTTTATCAGCATGGCCAACAAATTTGGATAGCCAAGAGAAAGCACACCTCTTTAATAGTCTCCCTTAGCGACTTCTCCATAGCATCTACGAGAGAGTTGATGCCAATGATAAGCAGACTATTCTCCTCGTCGATCCAACGCACTGCAACATTGCTGCCAGACTTGGCCAGCGTCATGCAGAAGCCTCTCATTGAGTGACCAACATCGATTTTTGAGAATTTGTAGCGGAGAAAAAAGTGCTCGATTTTAACTCTGCATTTCTCCTCCCACTTCGCGGTGGACTCGGTCTGAAGGTAATGATAATCCGTAATCTTATGATAAAATGAACAATACACATTTTGTATCAGAATCGACCTGCTGCAATAAGCACAATATGCACTTTATTCAGTATCAAATCAAACATGGTATATAAAGCAAGTTTAATATAACAGTTGCAAATTTTGACTCGAGTCAAGTCAATCGATTGTTGGTGGTGACTCAAGTCAAGTCAGGTCAAGTGACGAGTCAAGTCACAATTCATATTAAAACCAGCCGACGAGTAATGAACATAGAACCCATATTAAAATTCGATTTCAAAGAGTGGTTCTTAAACTGACGGGGGGAGGGGTTGCGAGGTTGTTATCACGAGAGAGCGCGCAGATCATATTACAGTACAGCGGGAGATCTCTCCATTTTGCGCTCAAACACGAACACTTGAACAGTGAAGATACACAAATGAATTAATAGTCTGTTGCCGTTTGTATCAATTTTCAGGCCATCCTGCTTTTGCACATGATCTGAATTAATTTTGCTTTAAATCAATATGATATCTACTGTCTGCCAAGATGGTGTAGTATTTTTGATGTGTGGAGATCGTAAAGACCAATTAACGCTCAAACTTGTGCGATTGTATCACATGAATAACAGTGGCCCGGCGCAGGCTCAGGCTCGCAATCAAAATGCATTCCTAAATGCGTTTGCAGTGCAAAAGTGACAAATGCGAATTGTCCAGGACAAGACTATAACTTCTCGTCATTACACATTACATCGAACATTGATAGCACTATCACTCGCTGCCAGTCACGGAGTGGCCTGATTTTATTAGCCTCCGATGTTTTTACTACTGGCCTAGCGCATTAAAACAGGACAATCAGCAGATGCGCCAGACGCCTGTGACACGAAAAGACTGGAAATCCTGAAAACTACACAACAACCGAACTAAATCATCGCAAATTGAATCAATACATGATAGATTACACGTCACAGATTTGATTAGTACAATCCGTTTTGATACTGTAGAGACCTGATATCTCTGAAGATACGAGCCTAGGTCGCGTGCTTATTTGAACGGGCAATAGCGAGATCTTCGGAGGCAATGCAAAATGACACACTAATCACTCCCGTTGTCACAGACGAGAGAGAAATAGAAGAAAAAGGGGTATCGTCGAATTTATTTTTCTGTGTAATTGCTCATTGGGCATCTAATCACGGATGAGCATTGAGTAATTATAATAAGATAATAACAGAGAGCTAGATTTTGGATTCAAGAGGAGGGAGAGTTGCGCTTGGGAACGGGGGGGATATTGGACACCGATTACCCCCCTGTCTACGCCCCTGCTTGTTAGTAATAATTCGGTGACATCGATACCAGATTCCGAGAAAGCATAAAAGTGATCACTCAGTTTAGAGTTTTCTGAATAAAGGGATCAAATGGCAGAGACGAAGAAAACGTCAATGCAAAACCTTTATATGCAAATTACATAGACAATATAATAGTTACAAAATGAGTCTGACACCGCTGAACTTGAGTTTTTTTGGCAAGACAACATACTTTTTACAATTAGAATTTTGAAAAAGTATGAAGATGTTTTGCGATGAGTTTGTAGTACTTTTACGAATGAAATTGCTAGTAAGAGTCGCTAAATAGCCCCTGTATCTCAGTGACGGAATATATTTTCAACCATCGCACCTATTTGTCAATCAGTTAGCGTTAGTCCGAAAAGGGCATGATGAAATTTCTAAGCTCGTCCACTCAGATTAGCTGCTAAAGGTATCTACTTTTTCAAAGTACGTACTGAGTACTTTCATTTGAAGTAGTTTGACATGTCTTCGAGATCGCTAATTTTACTTGGAATCGAGTAGAAATGTATGGTATTACAATTTTGACTACTTTCACTATTTTTGTTTAGTTTTAAAATTATTACAGAAAACATAGCGAAACACAACCTCAAATATATCCCCGAGAATCGTGAAACTGTCTCTGGTGTCTTTGTCCAAAGCAGGGGAGCCAAGCGGCCTCATATGCTCCACAAGATTTTCCATCTGTTCGATATTTTCTGTGACAAAAGCCGCAATTTCCGGATCTTTGCACTGATAACGCATCGTCACGTTTTTCTTTTTGTGCTGTTACGAAGATGAAAGGAACGTCAGAAACGTTACATAGGAAATCGTCAACTGTGGATCTATTCAAGTAGGTGTCTTTATTTTGTACTAAAAAGAATGAGGATTATAATGAGACCTAATGATCATATGAAATATGGATATAAACAAAATTAACCAGCCCCTCCCTAATTATGGATTTCTTCTATGCTAGGCACTAAACCCCCTAAACTTCAACACGGCATTCCGTTACTTTCAGTTTAAAATATTGTCATATTTCACATAAATAGCAAAGTCACACATCTCAAGGTAGGTACTGTTTTCGGAACAATTTCAGCGTCAAAATTGATAGAGTTTTGATTTTCAAGATCATTCATCACCAGATTCCTTCACTTCGAGTTTAAAATATTGTCGCATTTTGCATAAATAACAACGTCACATATCATAAGGGAGGTACCGTTTTCTGAACAATTTCAGCGTCAAAATTGATAGCAATTGCGTTTTCAAATCCATTCATTTTAAATTTCCTTCACTTCCAGTTTGAAACATTGTGGTATTCCGCATAAATAACAAGGTCGCATATCTCAAGGTAGGCAACTGTTTTCGAAAGAATTTCAGCGTCAAAATTGATAACTTCTGCATTTTTAAGATCATTGATATCAAGATTCCTTCATTTCAGTTTGAAATATTGTCGTATTTCGCATAAATAACAAAGTCACATATCTCAAGGTAGGCACTGTTGCAGGACCATCTTAGCGCCCAAGTTAATAGCATTTGCAATTTCAAAGTTCCTTCATTTCCAGTTTGAAATATTGCCTTATTTCCCATAAATAACAAAGTCACATATTTCAAGGTAGGTACTGTTTCCGAAAGAATTGTAGCATAAAAAATGATAACATACAAGATAAAAACGATGGAGAAAAATACAACATACTACTCACCTCCAAATCGTAGAGCACAGCTCGTAGCCGCTGGACTTCATTATGAGCGAAATCCTCACAACCGTACACGACCAGACAACTGTCCTCCTGGCACCATTCCACAGATACCTCATCACTCTGCCGGATCTGCTTGCGCATATCCCCGTGGTAGATCAGCGGCACGTTGACCTTGGTACAATTCAATTTCTGCAGGATTTCGTCAAGAGCCTTCTCGCAATCGGTTTTCCAGTCTTCCACCGAATCCACCTGACAACGGTGATCACATATTCATTAGTGCTGGACACAAAGATTCGAGTCGAGTGATGAGAGAGATTTCTTTGAGTATTGAAAGTATACTTACCACTATGAGTCAAATTATCAAATGGAATTGTAGTTTGGATACTATTTTCCATTGGGAAGGCTGCAAACCGCGATTTGTCGTATCACAGCATAATGTAGTACAAAAGCTACACAAGTTGGTGGAAATTACATATCTGTGAAGTCTTGATTAACCCACAGCATTGTCACAAAGTATAATGAAATCGGTATGGTGAAAAATATTCAAATTATATTTATGTGGTATGAAATTGGCATCATTTTATTTGTTGTAGCATCAAAGGTACACATTTCAACTTTCGACACCATTCATACTGTTTGAATATTCCACTCGAATCTTATTACTCTATTCGTAATCAGGTGCTCAGTTACTCAATTTCGCCCAGCCCTATATATAAGTAGACTTGGAAATAGACTTGGAGGCAGAAGTAATCCAAATCTGGAATCTTATTCAATGGCACTAACGATTCAATCACCTGAATGGAGTAACTGTGAGCATACCTCAAGGATCTCAGACTGAAAACCAATGTGCTCGCTGTGTAGTGTTACATGTCCGCTGTCAGTAAACCTTTCATCTTCGTTATTGAGATTTTTCCTCAGGAACGAAAGAAGATACTTATCGCAAGCTAATTCCACAGCCACAGACTGCTTTCGGCTCTAGAACAACAATGCGAGCAACGATTGAAATTGAGACACATCACAAACTTTCTGGACTACACAAAGAAGAATTATGAGCGAGTATTGTTGTTGGTTAATAGTTCAGTGGAGGATTTCACTTTCAAACACGATATAAATGAAGACAGGCAGCCAGAAGATTTTCTTCAAAAATGAGAGAAATTTTTCCACCAAAGAAGGTCAACTAATCAACTGTACGGCCGTTATGTAGGGTTACCATACGTCCTCCTTTTTACAGTTTTTGAAAAACTGTATTTCGGGAGTTGAGCCGGAAAGTTAACCTTTTTTAGTTTTATTTTTAGTCAACCAACCACAATTTCGTGGTAAATTTACCATTTTTTCCGGATTTTACTCCAGTATTGTATATCTGAAAATTTTCAAAAAGTGTCCCGACACCGAAATGGGGTAACCCTACCATTATGTCCTCGTGTCAGATGGTTAGGTCTGTGTGTTATGAATAAAAATACAAAATGTGATACAATGGAAAGATAGGAAGGTATCGAAACGGCTTGGAGTAGTCTTTGAAATCAGAAACTCCCGAGATCTATTAAAATGACCTTGAACTCTTTAAAAAGCAAGCAGATTTACCAAAAAATTGTTCAGAAGAAGTGGAAATAGGCATAACCTAACTGAGTAGTCCCCAAAAAAAGAAGTAATCTGTCAATAATCACCTCTGATTAAAATTATGTCGTTATTACATACCTTGATTTTTTCGAATTCAGCTACTTTTTCCGATACTCTTTCCTTCACACCGCACACCAAGCATGTATTGTCCTGCCATTTAACCCTCAATTCGCTGTCGTCAATATCGGTTTTATCAATAGTAGTATTGGGATGAAACTGCACCACGTGGGAGTCGAAGTTACCAAAGAAGCTTTGCAACTTGGCGTCGACCGTGCTCTGCCAGGATCTGGGCTGCAAAAAATCAAGTTCACGATATCACAATTCAATTCAAATCTGTATTCTGTGATGGTAATCGATATCGTGAGAGATTGGGAAGATCGGCATACTGCAGCTAGTACTGTGTCTTGTAGCCCCAGCATCGATTCATTAGTCGCTGAAAAGCGCTGTCGTGCGAAGCTCATAGTTCAAAATAATATGAAAGTGATGGTCATGATGTGTTGTTGTTGAATTTGTATTTATTTAATAAAATATTACTTCTTTGGTTGGAAGTATCTCCGTCGCCCATGTTAGAGAGCACAGTAACGTTAAAAAAAACGTGGATCGATTCGGTTTATTAGCAATTTTTATCAGTTCAATACACCACAAAAATTGCGATACAATGAAAAGAGAGGAAGGAGTCAGAACGACTTGGCGTAGTCTTTGGAATCAGACACATAGTGGCCTAGTGCCTAGGCGATGTAAAGAGCAGGTGGTTGAAAGTGTGGCTTATTTTGTCTCGATATTGCATTCTTGCGACCTGCGACCTCTCTGAAATTTGAAAAGTGGACCGCCAACCAGTTCTGAGCTGGAGACATCTCATCTAAGGGGTAATGAGAGAAGTAAAACATTGCTTTAGAAATTTAGAATGCTTTTTGACATAGAATAGAGCTAATGGCTACTACTTTCGGCTCATCCAATATCACAATGCAAAAAAAAATTTGTGCAATTCAAGCAGTACAATTTAGTGACATTTTGACTTTATAATTGGATCTGCATATGTAATTAGGATATCTTTCATAAGAAACCCAAGTTGGCGGATTTAACATGACTTTCCTTTGCAGAAACAACAACAGAACGATGCATAGAAGGCGTAATATCAAAAATGCAACGGAAAATATCTCATAAATTAAAGTTCCAATTCTTCTTCACCGGTTCACAGATTTTGTTTTAAGAAAGGTAGAGGAACAGTGCATTGCACAGACTTGTACAAACTAATGAATTTTCAAAATGCGCTACTAGAACTCGAACTAGAACTACTCACTTTTGAAAACTCTCAACTAGAACTAGAATTAGAACTAACGACCTTTGAAAATCGGCAATCAACCCACTGAAACACACCTAACACAATTTAATTCCAAAGCAACTCAATTAATTGTTATCTTATCGGGGTCGGAACGGTTTTTCGCATGAACAACGGTACAAGTTTGGATGGGAGGGGTTTCGATACTCATAACCCGCCCCCTGGCTACACCACTGTTAATAGTGATGATTCTAGAGCCAGCAATAGCTGCACAAACGTCAGAACAACGGTATCTTGATTCATGCAAAACGAAGGCATATATTTTCTAGTTGTTGGCAGCAAGAACTAGAAATACTCACTTTTCAAAATCCGAAACTACAACTAGACCTAAAACTTCTTAGAAGAACAGCTGTTCGTGGACCGCCAACAAACTACGTTGGTACTTTCTACAAGTCTGGAACTGCTCTATGTAACTAATTGTACCGTCGAAACTTTACAGCCATGATACATCCTGGGCTTGTTTACAAATGTACTCACATCATTGGCTTGTCCAACAACTGTAACCGAACGTTCCGTTTCTTCGATCAAAGATGACTCATTGGAACCAAACAATCTGTCAAATTGCTTCATAAACTGCTCAGAACGTTTGATAAAGTCTAGCAAGTCCACAGAGGGCGCTTGCCATTGGTACAAAACAGCCTGCTGATTTGCGGCACAGTCGGAGACTGAGGAGGTTTCTGTAAACAAATAGGATGCGATTGGTTGACATCCACCAATTTTTGATAATATCTTGGAACACACAGGCTCCTTTCTCATTTTACAGACTGCTTAAAGCAGTGATAGAGATATTATACGAATTTTGTAAGCCAGTGACGTCATATTTGGTGATACAACTGCTGATATATAAAGTTCTTTAAAAATCTCTCCTATATGCTTACTAGGGATGGTGTGAACCTCTGAAAGGTTCAGGCTCGTGTGAACGCGAACCTTTTTGAAAGGTTCCGTTTGAACGCGAACGAGAACCTCATCACGTGACGTCATATTGCTGATTCCAACCCTACATTTCAGTGAAGTAATAGCCTATATTAATGTACACGATGCCTGGCGACAGCTAGGGCCACATAATGCCACAATGCTGAAGTACATACGAACATTTTAAACGTCACCAAATGCATCAACTTTGCCAACAATTGCGACGAGGACTTGCAAGGGAATATAAGCTAACGGTCTAGGCCAGACCGGACAATGAATTCGGTGTTTGAGTATTTCTACGTTGACGTTGTGCAGATTGTAAAAGGGGTTTCTAGACTTGCTACGGATATTAACCTATTAACAAGTTAGAGAGTAGTAGCCAACACCCCAAACCCACGGATTTGGTTTTCATGATAAAATAAACGTATGAAATCAAAATTGACTCCGTACGCCTGGATATTTTTTTTACATCAAACAACGATATCAATCTCATTAATTGGTTGAATAAGCATCATTCGCGAACTACCGACATGTAGTGTAGGCTATTTCGCTCTTGATGTTGTGTGATTGATTGCGGGTCAACCTCACTGCAGAGAGTCACTACATATTCGAGCAAACTTTTGTATCAAAGCAGGCAAAATTTTGGTCAAGGTGCATACTCGTCTAGTGTTTGATTTAGTTTTATGTTGCCAGCGCCATGCATGGTGTCACCCGCAGTTGAAATGCAATAAATTTCAACCAAACATGTTATAATGAAGTGAAAATTGTGATATATGAAAAAGGTTGACAGTGCAGAACCTATCAAGGTTCGTTTGTGAACGTGAACCTCTAAATTTCCGAGGTTCACACACAGAACGCGAATCTCATGTTCACACCATCCCTTATGCTTACCTCTTACAAGTGTCGGCTGAAAATATCCAGGTTCATTTCAATATGACTATATTTTTCAATTATAAACCAATTCTAATTTGGAATAGGTTCAATAAATAAGAATCAGTTTGATCTTAATATCTGTATTTACGAGTCAGGCCATCATGGTTAGGGCTGGTCACAATGATTCTCTCGATTAGTGAGAGATGATTCAGTCAAATACTGAAATTATGTACTCCTTGCCACAAGGGGTAATTTATCAGCGAAAATCATAGTATCAATAGTATTATGAGAGCTTTGAAACCTCGAATAGACATATCACAGAATACGAAACATGTCGTACAAAGTTACACATATTAGTGGAAATGACATATCTGTGAAGAAGTCATCAACCCACAACATCGCCATAAAACGCAATGGTTTTAAAAATACCAAATTATCTTAAATGTGATGCAGAAGTGGCATTATATTCTTGGTGGTTGCATAAAAGGTACATATTTCAACTCCTCTTCGTCGTTCATGCTGTTATGATGCCATAACGAATGATAATCGAATACTTGAAGCCAATGTTCCCTCTAAGCTGCGCACGTGCGCAAATGCGCAGTGCTTAGACCAGGGGTGTCAAACATACGGCCCGCGGGTCGCATCTGGCCCGACAGACGATTTCATCCGGCCCGCGAAGCAATTCTGAGTAGATCTAAAAATTGTTATATTTTTCAGCGTATTTGTTACAAATGTTGAGTTTTTTTTGCAGGAAATACTTCCATGTTCATAGGCACCATTGTAAACACCCGACTACGGTGCTGTGGTTCCACTCCAGTTACCACTAGTAACAAGTCAGTGAAATTTACATCCAATTTCAAGAAGGCCAAAAGTGCACACTAAGTTCAGAGTTTTCTACAAATATGGACCAAAAGGTACTTATTCACAGAAGCGAAAACGCCAATGCGGAACAGTTATATGCAGTTTACCTGGAAAATATATTAGTTGCGCAAATATATAATTGAAATATCCGTGGTCGCACTGCTGTGTTACTTTAGACCCAATAGATCCCCAGACACGAGAGATACCGGACTTGTGGTTTAATAATAATTAACCAAATTCCAACGTCCGCGTTTCCAACCAAGTATCTTTTATTCCTCACATATGCCGAGTTAACGCCATATTACGACTAAATCAAAGGGAGCAAAGAATATGCCAACTTATACATCATCGTTATGGCCACTGTTTCAGCGGTTCTTTTTGCCAATTCCATTGTTCGCGAATAAAGGTGTTGTGACTTGCTCCTTTATAAACGCTATGACCCATGTATCATCTATATACGAATTTATGGTATTCAAGTGAAAAGCAAGAGCACAATGAGGTAACACTTTGGAATCAGTTGACTGGTCCGGCCCGCGAGTGATTTGAAGGCTTGAATCCGGCCCGCGATGCAATCTGAGTTTGACACCCCTGGCTTAGACGGTCTCTGCGCACTGAAAACCAAGTTGCACACAAAAAATCCAAAGTGATGACCTTTTTTTAGTCGCTGCGCACTGTTGTCCAAGGGTCCGCGCGGTGAGTTGGTGAGTGTGCGCAGACTCATCAAAAATTAGAGGGAACATTGCTTGAAGCCCAATACTATATTCATAATCAAATACCTCAGGTAGCTGATTTTGCCCAGCACTAGTTCTGGTAAGTCGTGGAAACCAGCCCACTCGCAGCAAAGTCAAGAATACGGCGTACCATACACAAGCAAACAACTGTTAACTTTCACAAAAAGAATGCAGACGATTACCAGACCGACGATCATCTTCGTCACCATTGAGACTCAACACAGACCCTGGCTCGTTGATTGAAGCTAAACTGGCCATGGAGTCATGTCTTGGAATTCTGTTTCCCCTAACCTGATACTGCTGGCATCCGACCTTCAATATAAAAATGAAGCATGAGTTACTCCAACAGAGGTCGACTCATTTCCGTTTGTGATCTGACCAATCTGTGACATGTGGGGTATTCCGATATTCCGATAACAACAATGCATCTGCATCTGTATGTGTAAAATTTTTATTTTCAAATTTCACTTATTCATTGAATAAATGAAGACTAAAAAATCGCCACGCAACAAATTTGGGTCAATTCCTACCAGTAGACGCCGTGAAATCCCTAACTGAAATTAGTTGTATTTGCAGTGGCATACGTGACTTTTTCGAGGCAACCTAAAATTTAATCAGTGGACATATAAAATTTTGGAAAGAAAACCAGCCCATTGTACGATGTATCGACAATCTCTTCCCGGGAGTCGAGGTCCAAGGAAATTACCGCACCAAAATTATTTTGATGTAATCAAAAGTCTTTGTTATGGGTTTTAAAATATTAAATTATTTCTGACAAAACCAAGTACCAAATGGATATACTCACTGTTTCAGCTCTGTACCAATCTACCAGGTTTCGCTTAACCCTTTCAACCATCATTCTTTCGCCAATAATTGTAACGTTCTTCCTTGCGTTGACCCGACCTGGACGGTCAGTTATTATCTCCACCTGTGGTTAATTCTAATCATTTATTTGATAAATTGGTAAATAAGAATTTGCAGGTTGGCATACTAGGTCTCATTTCTGTCTTCGCCAGCTATTTATGTCATTCTACGGATAAAATGATGCCAAATTTTAGTGTGATGTCATTACAGAGAATCTGTTGGACCAAGTCAATGATGTTCTTGCAATAAAAATGCAATGCATCATGCATTTGCACGACTCAATGTGAGCAGCCTACTTCTATAAATTTTTACGTCACCTAATACATGTTTTTATCAGCATGAATTTCGTAATAACACATTTAAAATACACCGAGATCGCAAAAATTTGGCCATAAAAACGACTAATTGGCAACCGTGATCAGACTAATGAAAGATCAAGTTGATCCATCATCATATTTCCAAATACATTAATCTTAAGTATTTTTGCGAAAAGTCAGCCATAGAGATTAATAGTGATAATGCTCAGGTATACAGAATCTAGCTTTGGCGATTACCGTATATCTATTCTAGATCAATTCTTTTAACAATTGGAAAGTTCAACAAGTTGACGTACACGATATTCCGATTGCATCCATATGATATTTCTTCCCTGTCTTCCAATCACTCTTCCCATGTCATATTCATCGATTTTTAGGTCGAGAACGCAAAAGTTGTTCTGAAAATAATAACGACAATCATAGGCAAGAGAAACAACCATTGGTAGATTTGCAGGCGGCCTACGAGCTCTACCATCAATTTTCGTCGAGCTTGATAAGGGGGCAATGAGTTGAATAAGGTTGGGAACCACTCATTCAGACCAAACAAGGTATTGCCAATCTTTGAATCAATTACTGCCTCATTATGGTAACTAAAAACGTTTTACAAAATACCGACATAGTGGTGCAATGGATTCTATCACATTCCGACTTGTGCAAACTACCAGTCTAGATAGTTGACGGTCAACCGACTGCTGACTTTTGGAGTGGTTTTAGATCTAGTTGAAAAGTGACTAGCTCTAATTGAACATTAAAAAATTTAGTAGTCCATCAACTAAAAAACATGTGTCGTCATTTGGCATGAATCGTGATGCCAGTGTTCTGTTGCGTGATATTTTTGCAGCCATTGCTAGGTCAAAGGCATCAATATTAACATAGGTGCAGCCACAGAATGGATTTGGTCTTCGGGGTCGAAAGCCCTTCATAACGGAATATATATTCATTATGCCATTTCGTAATTCAGTAAACGTAGACAAATAGCCTCGCATTATCTCGGAACATAACACATTCCCAAGAAACACCAAAAAAGTTGATAACAAGTGCCACGCGGTTATACTCTCGAATTTCATTGCATATATATGCACGTTAGGGTGGAGTGAAAATGACTTTTTTTCAAATCGAAAAAAGGGGGTTCTTAAATTCTGACAAACGACCTAAAACTTCAATAAGACTTGGTTTTAGGGGATTGTCTCCATTTTCCAGCCGGCAAACCCCAATTTCTGCGACAGGGGGTAAAATTGCCATCTCGACAACCACTGGTCGTATCGTCATGATATATAGGTCAAAAGCTGCCAAAACATCATGTTTCTATCTGTCTTAAGAAGAAAGTTTTCTCTATTGTGAACACAAAACGAGTTACAGCCAAAAAACACTAAAATTTTGAAGCGGGTAAATGGCGGTAGTAACTATGTTACATGTTAGTGTGATTTACACAAGAACAGCTGAATAAATTAATCTCATTATGTGAAAGCTCAGTGGTAAGGGCTGTTACTCGATCTATTTTTAGAACAGGCCCGCGGGCGATTCATCTTGTCCTGGCGGGCTACCTGAGGCCCGTGGGCACAGCATTGGTGACCCCTGATCTAGAATATGGCTCCACCCTAAAACGAATTTATTCCTGGTTCAATAAATACTACGTCTGTTGGAACGGTTACAACAAATCCTTGCCGTGTCGTCATCTATATTGCATGTTACGTCAATGCAATATACGCGAAGGAGTCAAGTTTGTCAGAAAAAGAAATCATACACCTAGCAAAGTACGCAAGCAACTTTCTGGACTCATATTACACGTCAAAAACACCACATAAACACTCGCTCTGCGTTATACCGTCCCATATCAAACTTGCACTGATGTTCATCTGGCAAACTGATCCCATTCCGATAAAATAACATTTTATTAGTTGCTTCAGAATTGAATCTAGTTAGCAGTGTTTTAGTTAAGTTAGTTGCAGATGTTTAAAGTTCGTTAGTTCTAGTAGCAAGTTTTTTGAAAATGTCAGTAGTTCTAGTTCAGGTTGCACATTTTTTTAAATCCAGTAGTTTGTACAAGTGTGATCGCAATAGAAATAGTAGCAAGAACCATTGGACAAAATATAACGGGACAGGAACTCAAAGCTAGGCCAGTAAGCGATCGTAAAGAAACAAAACGAGTGCACTCCTTGTGTTGAAGATAAGATTTCACAAGCAAATCATATTACTAACAATTTCAAACAATATCAAATATTGTCATACATAAGTTTGAAGTTGCTTCACCACTCTTACATGGCCTTCTTTCAAAAGCGCACCATCCCCTTTGATGACAAGTGAGGGAATTTGTTTCTTGAAAGTTAAAGTCACCTGTTAAAGAGACACTACCGGTTATGACTAGGGCTGGGCACAATGAATTGTGTACTTGAACCTTGGTCGAGTATTTATTTTATTAATTCGAGTCAAGCCGTACGAGTCAATTTCTTCCAGTACCTAATTTATACGCCTCTTGCAACTAAGAATTATTTATTCAACGAGAATTATCGTATCGAAAATTCCTTCACCCGACACCATCCAAAACACGTGACAAAAGGACTAGGCATACTCATAAACATAACATTTCTTTGATATAGTGATCAACACCAGTTAATGGTGATCAATGTAAACTAGCAATATTACATTTACGACCGAGTCAAAGGAACATATTTTAAATTCTCCCATTAAAAAGTGATATTTGATAACCAGATTCGGAAAACACTATAGTAACATATAAGGAATGCCAATTATTACCCTGCTGTCGACGTTATTTTTGACGTAGGACCACTCCTTCTGTGAAGCTTTCAAAACCATAGCTTGCAAATCCGTTAGTGGTACCGAGATGGTCTGCATTTCGTTACGCAATCGCCTCTGTCGAAGTGAAAAATTTTCATTGAAAATAACTTGCTTTCTTTCAGAAATCAAGCCTAAATTTCCATGAACGAATCGTAAATGGCATGGTTTTGGCCGACCGGTTGTGTAATTAGAGGGGCAATCTGTTAAGATCAGGACTTTGAGGGAGGAGATCATAAATTTAGCTTATTGTGGAGAATGCTAATCGTCTGATTAAAACTATTAATCGTGGCACATAAACTTGGATGAGATTTCGCCCAGTCATCCGGTGAAACATTTATTCAAGTGAAGTAAGTTGTCACGAATAACAGTTTTGAATCAGACAATTAGCATTCTAGCAAGTAAGCTAACTTTACGATCTCCCTCCGCCCTAGGAGTCAAAGAGCAAATCCAACTTTAAAAATGACCATCACGGGATATTTGACATCGCTGATTTATTCACCCCGCGAGATAGCGTAACGGTGTGTGTCCGGCTTATTGATCGATAGGTCGTGCAGAACTGGCATTGACTTATCTGTCATCGCACAAAAGTTACTTATTTGAACTTCTCACATCAAGAATACTGTTGTGGCGTAATAATGAGTCACACTCGACTCGACTCGATGCAGAATCAAATCACTCAGGTACTAGATTTTGGCCAGCGCTGGTCACAACGGCACACATGAATGGCACTTACTTGTGAATTTTGTGATGGCAATAGTGCCACAGAGCTCCTTACATCCTCCTTCTCGTGTGGGGCGGAACGTATTGAGGTTTTGGATTTGCGGTCCTTAAATAACATATATTAGGCAGTGCTGCTGAGAAGATATAAGAATGTGGCAAAATTTTACATATTAATTCAACTTTGGGGAAGAAAAGTACCTATTTTCACTTTGCAGTATGTTACATAAATATTTCCATATTAATGACGCATGGCTTACATCAGGGGCCGGAGAAAACAGCTTAGGGATTACCCACAAGATCAAGCTTTACAAGGAGATAGAATTGCAACTATCGTAGTACTGGGTCTCGTAATATCGATTCCTTGGTCGATGAAAAGCGTTGTTAGGTATCGTGTTCAGTTCATAGTGTAAAATACAATGAAATTGATGATTATAGTAGGTTTTGTTGTACTTGTATTTCTTTAATAAAACATGATTTCTTTTGTGGTAACTATGCCCGTTGCCCATGTAAAAGTGCTGTTCTGTCGTAAAAGTGTCGCCTATTTTGTCTTGGTATTGTGTTCTTGCTGCCCGAGGCCTCTACAAATTTGAGAGGTGGCCCATGACCCGTTTTGTGTTGGCGAACCCTGGATTACGTGCTTAAAATGAGCATTTTCACAAGAGAAAAAACTTTTTGGGGTACAGAACAATTTAATAACATTTACCTAAATATATTAAAACCCGAGTAAGCCAATAAGTCAACAAAGTTGCGTTTTAGATTACCGTAATGCGAGCCATGGAAGAGTAATAATCTTTGTTCAATTTTTAAGGCCTTTCAAAGTGGAATGAGGCAGAAAAAATTTGACCAGAAACAGTAGCGTATATGATACCCGATAGCTAATCATTTTTTGAATATCTTCGACGGCAGCACGGACCCCTTCTTTAATGCCTTGAACTTTCACTTCACAGCTGTCAGACTTAGTTGAAGGCACCGTGACGGCGACCTGTCATGACAAAGACTTGAAATATAGCCAGGGCAACATTACGTAATGATACAATATAGACCGAACATAGGTAAGCAAGCTCATAGAAAATACTTTACCTTAAAACGTTCTCGCAGTCTTTTAACGTTTCTTCCTTGAGCCCCAATAATGCATCCGTGCAGTTGTTTCTCGACAGGTATTACCTCACATGTGAACTTTGATTCCTACAACACAGCGATCGATTGAGATGAGAGCAATCAAATTTGTACATATAACTAAGTATTGGGTTCAAGTAATACCCTGTTGGAAATATGTATTGACTGATTAAACTAATTCGCGCCACATGACGGTAAACTAATTCTAATCTAAATTGTGAAATGTGTCTATGCTCGAATTTGAATTCCAATCTAATTACTGCTTTTCTAGAAAATGCTACTGGAGAACTGTGTAGCTCGAAACGAACCAAGCTTGGTTTACAGACATCGGCCGTTCTTGATTTGATACGAACTGAACTTAATTTTTTTTGTATCACTATCCAAGTAACAATGTAATTGAATTTTCAAATTTGCGCGTATTCGTCGATATAAAAATATAATCTAGTAACCTGCCGACAATATTTCAATAACTCGGAAGAGACTATATTCATATAAATTTGAGCAATTGGTGCAACCACTGATTGGGGTCATACCGTGTTTATAATTTCATGAGCTTATGATAGAAAGAGTACCAGTATAGTATCAATATTCATTGAACGGGACGTTTTTGGCATAGCGAGTGACTTACCACGTCAGCTACAACTTCGCGTATCATGGTCGCATATATGCCGACTTCGTACGGATGACCAGTAAGTACAATCCGATCCACGTTACGGTCAAAAGCAACCTACAATACAAGAAAAACGGCTAAAATGAAAGAATGACTGATCCAGAGTACTCAAGTTCAATATCTTCCTATCTGTTTGGTATATCGCATTGTACAATGCAGGGTTGTAATGGCTCGAGTCATGAATCGATACGAGTGTACGACTCATGTCATGATGTTTTGGTGACTTGACTTGAGTCATTTTTTTAATGCGTAAAATGACTCAAATCGAGTCAACTTGTGTATAGACTCGACTTGAACTCGAGTCATTGCGGATGACTCGAACCAAGTCATATGACTCGAGACTAAGGCGGCTAAGACAGACATTTCATTGCAACTTCGAAGAATAGTAAAGTCATCACATTATTGGTATTTCGTCCATCAGTCTTGATTCTTGGAAAATAGGGCCAGAAACCATTAGGACTGATGAAAACTACGATATTATGAATGCGAGCCGTTCTATATCTCTCGAGCAGAGTTGAAAAAAAGTGGGTTGCACTGGATTGAACTCAAAACTGAACAGTGAACACTATGACTTGGACTCGAGTCACAACACTATGACTCGGTGGGGTATTGAAAATGTCTCAACTTGACTCGAGTCAAAACTATAAGAGTGAGAATGACTTGTTACTCGGAAACTTTGAATTGCTTACAACCCTGGTACAATGTGTGAATTACTTTTATTGCAGATCTTAACTAGGGGTGGGCAAAATTTGAATCTGAATCTGAAACTTGACTATGTGGTGGACATTGGTTCTTATAGCACAGCGGTTCTCAACTTTGTAAGGACATAACAATTCCAACCAGCAATGTAGAAATGCACTACAATTCAAAAATGATATCCAATGATTATCAATTTAAATACTTGATGGCAAAATTTTGTCAAAACTAAGGTTTTTATTGTAGAAAAATGTCAAATTTTTGATTTTTTTATTGGGAATCGCCCTACTAATGACACTACAGATAAGCACTATTTTTAAAAATATATTCAGTTACCTTGATCGGTGAGTCTTTTACTCATAAAAGTGACACAAGCACATCCCAAAACCACTTGGTACTACACAAAATCCGAAGTGTTAAAAGCAAGTTGTTTTGCCTAAAAAGCCTTAAAATTAGAGTACGGCAAAAAAACATGACCCATTGGATAAGCAGCACAAGTGGACACACCTATTGCTCTTGAAACAAAGAAGTACGGTACTTCGTTACTGAACGGCATTTGCGTCGACTGGCTGAGCAACAATATTGACAAAAATAACGGCATATGTACAGAAACAGTAGAATCACCTTCATCTCAGGAAACTTGGTTTGTTTTTCTCTCAACGATTTCATGACCATCGGTTTCAGCCAGTCTTTCGTAGAGACATATTCGCGCTTCTTTTTGGCTACCTACCACATGAACGATGCCAGCATCATTAAAACCAATTTATTTGAAACAACCAGGGTTGTAATGACTCGAGTCATGACTCGACTCGAGTCAGACTCGAGTCACGATTTTTGATGACTCGACTTGACTCGAGTCATTTTCTCAAAATATGGAAATGACTCGACTCGAGTCAAATTTTATATTGAATCGACTTGGACTCGAGTCATTGCGCATGACTCGAACCAAGTCATATGACTCGAGATTCAGCCGGCCAAGACAGACATTTCATTGTAATTTCGAAGAACAGTAAAGTAACTACTCTATGGGGTTACGTCTATTGGTACTGGTACTTGAAAATGCGACCAGAAACTGTTAAACGTGAGGAAAATTAGTATATTATGCATGCGAACCATTCGATATCACCAAACAGAGTTATAAAAGTGGCTTTAACAAGACTTTAACTGGAAACTGAGCAGTCAACACAATGACTTGGACTCGGACTCGAGTCATAATATCATGACTCGGACACGAACCTCTGCTCGATGACTTGGACTCGGACTTGACTCGGCAGTGAATTGAAAATGACTCGACTTGACTCGAGTCAAAACCGTAAAAGTGAGAATGACTTGTGACTGGGAGCTTTGTGACTTGGTTACAACCCTGCAAACAACGCAAATATTTTGAAGCGTGTGTCAAATATACCTTGAAATTACGTAAAGTGTGGCTATTTTATTTTTTGAACGAAATGACACGAAAAGATTGATAAAACCTAAACTATCACTGTTACACCAAGAACGTGTGAATCAAATAAATATGTATCATCAATATATTTTTATCGGTAAGTTTTTACGTAGTCGGGTACATAATTGATTTCTCTCTCTCTTCCAAACTGTATTCAAATCGACAAGTGCTACCCACAACCATCAACTGTGTCTACATGAAACTCGATATAAGCGTTCAGGGTCAGGTAAGTGTACCGTGGAATATAGCAACAATTCCGGAAATTCCACATGTTTCTGTTTCAAGAAAAATCAAACAGGAGTGGTTTAATCCAGTCGGCAGCATGGATAATATAATGCTGATGTATAGATATTAGATAGGCCTACATATGAAAACTGCGCAACCGTAGTTTTACTTCTCCAAAATCTGAGCAGTGATTCAACTTTCAAATCAATGCAGCTTTATTCAAGTTAAAGTCTACATTTGGCTACTAGTAATCTAGTATTTGACTATCGCAGTATAGTAATATTCTCCAACGAATTTCGTGACCTGTTTTCAGCATTTGAGACAACCTCGAATCATCGGCCGGCATTGCCGAACAAGTTTTTATTTCAAGGTACAAACGAAAAATAGGCTGTACCTCAGACAAAATATCTTCGCTGGTGTTTTGAACGTCTGCTTGTCTGCCCTTGATCACAACTCCACCTGCTACTTTTGAGATCTCCACATTATTGTCATTTTCTGTTTTCTGAATACATTGTATGCAAAATAAAAGTGAAACGTTATTAATTGGATTAGGACTGTATTTATCCAAGTGGTTCCCAACCTTGCAGAATTTTTTGAAAAAAACAAAAAGCGATCATTTTACTTTCATTTCTCTCTGTAAATGCAGATGTGTGAAGTTCAAGCACACGAGGATAAACTGTACCGGTTTGCAATAAAACAAATTGCTGCCTACAGTGCCGGCAGAAAATCTTCAAAAAAAAATCTGCATAAGTTTGTTTCCGACTGAAGCATTGCACGTACGTCATAAGCTACTGTCTGGTAACACTTTACGGCTAGGTCATTGCTCTGCGTGCCTTCTGCTGCATTACACCTTCCTGAATAGAAAGGTCTCAGAAGTCGCACAATATTGTTCAGTTTCACAACATTTCGCCGGCTGTCACAATCTATTTAACTAGAATAATTCAAAAGAACACGCAAACGAAAGAAAAACATCATGTCTCGACTTTGTTAGAGAAGGGATGTTCTGTGATAAAATTACAATGCTACATCTACCACAATGCATGTTGATTACAGTCAAATCAGGATTGGCTTGTCGCATGCGGTTTAGTGGTTAATCATTTAGCCCTCTCATTCATTGCTGACAATGTAACAGCTTTGGGTCACCTTTTAAAAATTTATATACCAAGGGAAACCTCTTTGAAAAGGGCGACTAAGTCCTAACAGTGAGAGGCGCAACTTCCGTTAAAAACATCTGGCCCTCTTCCCCTGCTATGCAGATTAGAGGGTTGGTCGTCAGACCATCTCGTCTTTATCTATATATTTTCTCCTACTTTTTTTTAGTTTCTTTGTATTATGTCAATTGTTTATTCAAGTTTTATGCCAATAATGTACGTACTCAACTTTTGTTCTTTTGTTCGTTCCATTACTCTTTCTTCAACAAAAACAATTTGGCACAGTTTAGCACTTGAGTAGCATAGTTATTACAATAAACAATGGTGTGTAAATTGAGTGTCAGGCAAAATTTAGGCAGGGGTCAGCAGAATTAAGAATTTGTCTAAAGGGGTCCGTGACAGCAAAATGGACGGGAGCCACTGCTATGTAGTATAACAGATCCCTGTTATCGTTCAACCATAAAATGTGTATATCTCGTAACCGAGACACATCCTGTTCTAGAGTAATTTGCCTCTAGTATAAAACTACTGATTCGAGAGAATCAGTAGACTCATTTGCTAGACCTACTTGTAACAACATCTGAAATATATTCGTATGTCTTGCGTCTATCTGCGTCTTAAGAAGATCTCACCAGGATACAGGATTCCAGGTCAAGTAGTCAGCCAGCTAAACCTATAATACTTTGGTTAGCTATACTTCTACTCCCAGGAACTATATACCATGTATTGTTGCAGTAGGAATGGATTCCAGAGCAAAAATTATTACACGAACCAAGATGCAGCGCTGGAACCTTGATTTTTTGTGAGTCATATATGGTGCATGTTTTCAATTGCTGCATTTTGCAACTGGAAGAATGTAAGCACACCTCAATTTGAATACTTGCTGATCTACACTACATACATGGACTAACATCTATTAAAAACTTGGATATATTTCACCACTGCAATTATAATGAAGATGGTGGCGATTGGAACTGGGGTCAATATAATTTGTAAGTATGGTAACCAGCCACATTGAGGCTAGCTATGACCTCAATTGAGAGCAAACGTTTACAATAGAATATGATTCTTTCGAAATCAATTTGAACATGAACATTGAACATATTACAACAAGAAGTAACTTGGACTTGGGAGAATACATCATACCATATGGTCACAAAATATAATTTTGTTGGTAGGCCCAGCATAATGCAAACAGCGTCGCATATGCTAGCTCGTGAGTATTGCATTGGTGCCAGTCAAGATGGAACTGAGCACAAAATTTGGAGAGCTCACTCGCTTTTACAAAGTTCCGATACTATTTAAAGGTATGACTTGGGTTGACTTTGAGACATGAGAATTCTCAGACCACCACACGCAATTTGAAAATACATGTATCAAAAAGCGTTAGTCATGCTATGAATCAAATATGATCGAACTTATTTTACTAACCTTGATGAAATCAACTTCAAGTCTATGTAACAGCTGCAAAGGCATGCGTAAAGTGGTATTGTTCTTCTCCTGAAAGCAAATACACAAAACAGCTTGAATCTTACAATCGGATTAGAGTTTAAAATACATTACTAAGTTGAATTTTGAGTATAGTTAAATTTGTTGTAAAAATTCCATTATTTTATCACCATAGCACTGAGTTACAAGAATGCCCACGTAATCTTAATTTATTTCTGTAGCAGTGCAGTCTTAATGCAACAGACAACTTGATTCGCTAAGTTACCAGTGAATAAAGATGATTTAGAAAATCAACTGTAAATACAATAGCATACATAAGGGAGTAAAATGGCACACATATCCTGGTATTGAAACAATGTCTAGTAACCCTAGGAGTCACAAACTGGAGTAAAATACTTATTACTAGCGAAACTTCATCAGAAATTTTACGGCATTCTTTATGTTTCATGTACATTTCTTTAGACTCCATCTAAACAAGTATATAAAATACTTCCGTTGCACTTAAATATAAAGAAGGAAAAGTACAGATTCCAGTCACTATGCATTGGCAAACATGATGTTGTCTTGTTACAACTGTTTGCCATCTGACAGACAAAAATAACCAAAGTATGTCACCGGTGGGTGACCCCAGTTGAAACAGAATACTCAGGTGGCAGGCATTTACAACATATAAGCTCACGTACCGAATATAAATATTGTCAGTGTCAACAAGATTCAGAACACACATTTACAAATGAAACTTCATAAAAGTAAACATTACTTCGTTCAAATAATGATAGTCACCTTCCAGAAAAATAAACAACAAAGGTCCTCAAGATAACTGACTTTACAGAGTACAGATACTCAAATAAAACGATACAAAATAAGAAGTTGCAGTCCAGTGTCCATGTAGAAAGTAATATCTCATAGGCAAGTGGCTCTCAAACTGAAGTGGTTCTCAAACATTTCAGTTTGCGAACCAATAAAATTACTAGAAATTTTTCAAGTTTTACTGGCTACTCTGTGAAATTGTTAGGCTGTCTAAAAAAACGATGCATAACAAATTTGACTCAAGTCAAACTCGTAGAAGCAAAGTTGTCAAATTCGAATTGAAAAAATAGTATTTATGATGGGAAATCCTATCAACATTTATGTTAGAAATAGACACCGTAAATAAATCCAGCCCTAGTGTGTCTCTTGTCTCAGCATCAGACTCATGCACACCTAGTCCTATTGCAGCTGTATCCGGCCGATATCTTTGAGATTAATCCCGTGAATATCATTATGAAGTCCCATTCATTCAGAGTGACAAAATCCAAGCTTACCTGGTTCTCTTCTCCTTCCAACTGATGTATCTTCTGTTCGACATCTGACAGTCGACCAGTAACCGACATTGTCACTACGCCTTCAACGAGCAAGTGCGAATGCACATCCACAGCCGGATCGTCTTGTTCATTCCCAGGAGAAAACATATCAACCGCGCAAGTACGCACCGTGAATTGAGTGAAAAATTCGCCGAGGATTTTCTCGCATTCCTGGCGCCAATTTCCTGCAGTCTGCAAGATAATCATATGATCTGAATCGATACCAAGTGGTAAGAATGAAAAAAATGAGAAAAAGAATGTTCAGATTCAAAATGCAAGGGTGTGGAACTTGGTGTGTCAGGCTACAAAGTTTCATGGATTTTACATTCAGTGTAGACCAGTGGTTTTCAACCTGTGCAGATGAAAAAAAACTTGTGCAGATGAAAAAAATTGCAGTCGGGATGAGAAACGTGATGCCGATGAAAATCGTGAAAATTTGTTACTTTTACTGCCGTTGAATAATTCAAATAAACGTAACAGGAAATTCAAGTACATGGCTCCCAAACTTTTGTCGTTGCGACGCATTTGTGAAAACTCATTTGACTTACGATGCACCACTTATGTTATCTTTTACGACACTGTTGTATCGCAACAGCTGTAGTGAATTAATATTTACGCACTCTTATTATGACGAAAGCGGGTTTAGTGACAGGCATACACCGTATCAGCACGTCTGGACCTGCGAAACGCAGGAAAAATGACGTAAAATTGACTTTCCGTATTCTTTTCTTAAACAATCATCATTATTTTGTAATAACGGTTAGAATCGCACGAGGCGTGAAGATAGTAGAAAATACCATCATAAAAGGCTCACAGTTTCTGTAAGGCAATTTTTTCTCCCTTTAAGGCAGGGGTTCTTAAAGCAGGCCTATGGGTTGCAACCCGTGAAGCCGGTGAAGGATATAATTTTGGGTTGCAATAATAATGTAATATATATTTAATTTCTTTCCGCTTCACACGATATCTTCTGGATAGTTCCCAGGTCATTTGTATACGATACTACAGCCAATAAGTGACACAGTTAGAAAAGTCTACACTACAATATGACTTGATCAATAAAATGTGCCGACCTTTGTATTACACGTAGTGGTTTGAATTATTAATAAGATTTGTTCGACATTAGTTTCTCCTAAAATGCTGTCGGAAACTGTTGGGATGATTTAGTGTAGGAGTGCGCAACGAGCGAGTGCGGGACTTTGATACATAGGTATTTCGAGTCCAACCTTGACCAAAATTGACCTTCGCTGGTTGGCCAACACCTTCGATATTAATATGTCCCGCCGTTGAAATGTCCGGCGCAGAATAGTCCCGTCCTCGCAATTTGAGTAGCCAGTAGTGCAAAGACAGTACAAATGTGACCGGCAGAAGAAAATAATGCACCCCAATTTGAAATCGTGTGAAGCCAAATTTAGGTTTAGGTAGCGGTCTAAAATGTGCAAGGTGACAATTTGCTATCAGTTTGTGCATATGAAATTTTGTAATTTGTAAAAAAGGGCATGAAGCCGTTAGCACTATACAGAACTACCCAAGCAAATGAATAACTTACTTGACTAACAAAATTGTCTGGCGGCGTAACCGCCACATGATCTGCTGCAATGATCACATTCGCATTTGCCTTTTTCATTTCCAGTTCAAGTCTCCTTAAATCTTCAGGTCTCAACGATATGTACTTCATGATTTTCTTTTGAAACATATCGTCTTTTCCTTCTGGGTGTTGCCATTTAAAAGGTTCCAGCGCTGCAACAAATTTATGTCGCGTTAAAATATATCTCAAAGAAAAGTGCAACACGCATCCTGAAATGTCTCTGGTAATTCTTGACATATTACAAATTTTTAACATCGGGCATAATTTCGCATAAAGCATGTGTGAAGAGTTTATTTAGGACATTGTTTCAACTAAACGGCATAAGTAAAAGTCTTATGATCTTTACTACTGACGGTTTGTAAACAGGGATCCTATCATTTATTCCAGTAATTCAAAGCACTTAGGTAGCTTTCATATGAATTTTGTCCAAGATGAAGATTTGGTCAAAACCGCTGGAAACTATGACATTCTAAAAACTATAACATCAACTGAAAATATTGATGTAAATAGGGTTGTAATCAATAATGATTTTGATGAAGTTTCAATTATAGTCACAACACTAAACAGTACCATGATACTATGAAGAAATATTCTGACAATTTAATTTTGTAGCTCTCAAATACACATATATTTATTTTGGCAAAAAAGCTTCAGAGCATCTTTAATGTAAAAAGGGCTCTCACTCTCAAAATTGGTATGACCCAATGTGAACTGCTGGATACAATAACTAGTTCGAAACATTTTGTGGAAAATAACCCGAGCTAGCGTGATGAGAGTGTTTTAACGGGGAATTGCCGATCTGAAAGTACATGAATTATAACAAGCAAATTATAAATACATTTGACATGGAAACACGTCGCAAACATCACTGGAAAAATTTTAAAGATTTGACAGGTTTTGTTGACTGTTAATTTGCAACGAGAACCCATGGATATATAGAACTATTGTTCTACTATATAATCATTAATCATATTCCCCAACTACAACATTTACTGCGACACCAGTTTTCTTATCCATTATCAGATCACGATTAGGCTTGTTGACTTCATCTTCCATCTCGGAAAATATTGTGAAGCATCTATTTTAGACCAACTGCCACATGCAAGATTGTCAGTATTGCAAAATGCAAAAGTGTTTTAATTGTGCCCATAAAATTGTTAACATATCAATTATAAGATTACTGTCCTTACAAAGCAAACAACCAATAGCCGCCTTATGACATATTGAATAAAAACCTACTCTAACATTTACAAATACTTCGTGAATCCCCCGAAATAGCTGACCCAGTGGTTGGGGCGCGCTGTTGTAGGGTAATTAGCAAATTGAAAGTGCCTTTGCCATATTGATTTCAAAACATCAAAATAAATTTCAGTCAAGTCACTAGATAGTGTGATGGCAAGTTTAAGTTTCATTCAACAGAAAATTTAGCATTGCGAGGACAAGTTGCCATTAAAAATTCGATATTTTGAAAAATCAATCATCAGGATTCTGTTGAAGGATGAAATATGCTGCAGCATTGGCTGAAAACATTGATTTCTCCTGACAAAATATACTACCACTACATTACCCGTTCTTTCCGTAGCTGTAGCGCCTTTGTTTGAAGATGCCTTTTTATCATGATTACCTGAACAAACAGATATGACCCATATCTTAGACACCTTCACTGATACAGTAAATCTGGTTATGAGATTGAACATAGCTACAAACGCATGTACTTTCAAGTACAGAATGCATAAGTGGAATATGAAAAATCAAACAATACCAGGTATGTTGCAAGTGATATAATTGATAAAAATGGGGTGTATGAGCTCTGCATCATACAATCCCTATGATGATTATTATCATTTGACCACCATATTGTTATACATTCATAAGCTGTATTTAGTCAGATTACACCATTAACATATGCTTTGAAGCTAGCAATTATATTGGCACAATAATACCATAGTAGATTGTGCTTGATAATATCAAGATCGAGATGTATCCTGTAAGGGTGATAAACTTCAATTCGGATTTCAGGATATGTGGTAGAGTATTTAGATCCATGTAATTGCCCACAGTGAATCTGGCCCAAAACCAGACCTTATATATGTCATATATTTATATATAGTTGCAGCAAATAGTAACGGAGACATACTCAATCGGCGAACAAACAATGCTGTGTAGTGACCTATCATTGTATCAACACACTGTCTGGATGTTGACAGAGCTATGCTAACTTTCCCTGGTGTTAAGGCAGTTATGGTCGCTACTAGGGCTATTCACCAATATAGAACAAAAATCAATAAAATAAATAACGGTACGTGGAGAAATAGGATATCATACCGGATTGGTTCTTTTCTTGTAGAGAGCAGGGAACGGCTTCTGGATTTGCCTGTTCCGTACTACCTCCACTTTCTATTTTCGAAGCAAACACACACACACCATTAGTAAATGAGTTATGTGACATTTGCTAGAGATGGAAAAATCATACCCTTACTCCTTAGAGAAGTCTTCATTCCATCCCCAGAAGCCCGCTGGTGTTCTATGAAGCGAAATGAAATGTCATCGTTCTCCCAGACATACCGTAGTCAAAATGAAATAAAGGACCATACTGAGTCAATCTATATGTAATCAAAAGGAAGTGTGCTGAGTGTGCTAATGTCTATTTGCTTTTCATCCAAGACGGTAAAGATTCAGGTATGAATTGTCAGCCTTTTATCAACCGTACACCGTGAAAGGGGATCAGAGGTTGTCAGTAACAAAGTACTTGTACTTTTTTGAAATACTCAAGTAGTTTTCCTCCACTTCTAGTACTTTCTCAAGTGGAACTTATTTTTCCCTACTTCTACTCATACTCCATAATATTTTGTGATTTGCTTACTTACTTTTTGCTATTTACAGTTTGTGAAGTAGAAGTATAATATTCTTTCAATGAGAGAGTGAGAGAACGAGACGGTGACTTTTTTCGGAGTAACAACAATGCGAGCACTCAAAGAAACTATGTTCAATAACAATAAGCATCACTAATTATGACGTGACGCATGGTAAAATACAAAATTCGAAAAATGAGAGAACAAGCCTATAGTGCTGGCACGGAGATAGCGAAACAAAACAAGTCAGTGTGCGATTTTTAAATGATACACGAATTCTTTCTGTTGGCATAGACTAGGTTGACACATAGTGTGATGATGGTGGACTCAAGAACAGACCAATGCAATAAATTACGACCCTTTCCCACTATAGAGAACATGTCCTCGTTATAATTGACAGCACACGTTGGATTTTCCAGCAAGTGTTTACTGATGGAAGACTTTTGAACGGTGGCTTGGTTGTGTTCGAGAACAAACGTATTATTTTGATGTGACTTATAAATATACGATTTGATAGACGGTGGAATGCGTTCTCTGATACGTTACTAAAACTGCTTGGAAGTTCTCCTTACGTAGTGAGTACGTACCGACAATCACAGTGACACTTGAATTGATAAATTACTTGTCTTTGTTGTGAAGCCGGGAGAATGTCTTTTTGGGTTGCAGGAAACATTGGTATAGCAGTAAAGACAACATTGGATTTTACAGTTGTACAACAACGGTGGACAGCTAAAGTCAGTTGTTTCTCAAATCGATATGAAACCGAGCCGATCCAAGGTAGATGGATGCATACATCGCTACTTCCGTAAACAACTTCTTTGGAAGTTTCTTGTGGTTTAGTATCATTCCAATGACGAAACTCATTATTTATTGTGCGCTTGATAACATACTCTGGGTATCCGTTGCCAATGAAAATTTTGCGATGTAATCAAGTTCTGAATTCAATTTATCCATGGAGCAAATCATCAGCGCCCGGTGGACCAAGGTGCCGATCAAATTGATTTTACGACCTTTTGGACAAAAAGAGTTCCATCCAAGATAATGACCTTAGAACGTAGGATTGCTATAAACAGATGTAAGGAATTGACCGTCATGTTTTTCCACTAGAACGTCAAGAAATGCCAGGCAGTTGTCAATTTCCTTTTCCGACGTGAATTGCATTGCCGGGTGCAATTTGTTTAAATTATGTAGGAAACTATCTCAATCAGATTCATTATAGAAAATAACGAATATGTCATCGACCTAGCGGTGGTATAAGGGCGGTTTACTACAAGAAGAGAAGAGCTTATCTTCATAGAACACCACAAATATAGGCTATTAGCTAAATTAGGCTTCAATGGCGATCCCATGTATCTGTCTATACATTATATTGTTGAAACCAAATTCAACGGAGCAAACCGCGTTTCTCATCAATTCGATGAAGATAGCTCTCGAAAAAGGAGGGAGTAATAGCCAGGGTTGTAATGACTCGAGTCAACTCGACCAGAGTCACGATTTTCTGATGACTCGACTTGAATCGAGTCATTTTATCAAATTACTGAAATGACTCGACTCGAGTCAATTTGTGTATTGACTCGACTTGGACTCGAGTCATTTTGCATGACTCGAACCAAGTCATATGACTCGAGACTCAGACGGCCAAGACCGATATTACGTTGTAATTTTGAAGAATAGTAAAGTAACCACACTATTGGGATTTCGTCTATTGGTACGGGTACTTGAAAATACGAACAGAAATTCCTAAAAGTGAGGAAAATTAAAGTGAAGAAAATTAGTATATTATAAATGCGAACTATTCGATATCACCATGTAGAGTTATAAAAAGTGGGTTTAACAAGACTTCAACTGCAAACTGAGCAGTCAACACAATGACTTGGACTCGGACTCGAGTCATAATACCATGAATCGGACTCGACCCTCTACTTGCTGACTTGGACTCGGACTTGACTCGGTGGTGAATTGTTGACTCGAGTCAAAACTATAAAAGTGAGATTGACTTGTGAGTCGGAGCCTTGTGACTTGGTTACAACCCTGGTAATAGCTTACCTTTATATTTAACATCAGCTTACATATTCGGAGTCTCATTTAGTGGTACATTGGTATCATTTAAAAATCACACACCAACTTGTTTTGCTTCGTTCTCTCCTTGCCTGCCCTATTGCTGACGATATATCCCCTGATGAGTGTCAGTCAAAAAGTTTCGGGAATAAATATGAATATATTATTCAAATGAAATAGCTGTCTTAGCCGTGCTAGTCTCGAGTCATATGACTGGTTCGAGTCATGCATAGTGACTCAAGTACAAGTCGAGTAAATACATAAATTTACTTGAGTCGAGTTGAGTTATGATGGGCTCATCACATACAACTTGAACACAGAATCAGAAATAATCGCGTAAAAATTGGCATGCAATCAAAATTATGAAGCGCCAGGATATGTTGGTTCACGATGAAGAGAGAGAGAGAAAATTATAACAAAACAGGCAACAAAATAGCGTAAACTTCAGAAACACACGGACACATACAAAAAATTTTGTTACAATGTCAATTTCAAAGCAAATGAGAGGTGTACAATGTACAGTTCCTAGAATAATGCCAATATGCTTCATGATGGCAAGATGATGCTGCAGCGAAGTGATCTGTTGATCATCAAGTCTACTGCTGCTGATCGAAGTAGATTGGCTATAAATTGCATACATCGTACTGCAACAGTGAATTGTAAGACTGACAGGATAAATGTAAGAGCACATGTTAGGATAAACGGAGGAAAAGAATAGAAAATGTACTAGTCTGAAACAAACAAGATATGATGACCGGTACTAGTTCGAAACAGTGTTGGGATCAAGTCACTACCTTCGAGTCATGAGTCATTTCGAGTCATTACACATTCTGACTCGAGTCAAGTCAAGTCACTCGATTTTTGGAGGTGACTCGAGTCAAGTCGAGTCAAGCCAAGTCACGAGTCAAGTCACAATTCAAGTCAAGTTGCATTTTCAAAGTATGAGACATGATTAGTGATTACGTCATTGTAATTTGCTAGCTGTCTGAAATACAGATTGAGTGGTTATTGATTCTGAACCCATGAACGAATATAAAGTTAAATATACACGCAAGAAGGCGCTGTATCGCTCACATATACGTAGAACTCTTATACTACGTAGCCTCAGTTAATAGTTACCAGCCAAAATAGAGAATAGAGAAACGAATTGACAAGATGCAATACATTACCCATTTACAAATTGATATGATACAATTAGAGCTTGCGCCAATGGTTGAGGACTATATAAACTATATTCGAATTCAGTTTCAATAGGACAAGGGGTTTGGTTAAGGTAAGATCAGAGAATAGAAATAGACATTTTGCTATTATATTACTTCACTACTAGTTTACGACAACATAAGCTGTTTAGCTTCGATCACTTCGTTTGCGGTCAATTTATTTGTGAGAAAACAATGGAGGCTCAATGAAACACACGATCATTGAATGATTGGTCGCTCTCACGGGTTACACCAGCGTTTTGCGAACAATCCGAACATATGCAAGATACGGTGACTTTTATCAACACCGATTACTTGATGACTTGAAATTGACTCGTGAATTTTGCTTCGAGTCACGAGTCAATCCACATTTCTGGTACGCCGAGTCAAGTCAAGTCAAGTCATTTTAGCAAAGTGACTCGAGTCAAGTCAAGTCAAACGAAAAGGGTGACTGAAGTCTGACTCGAGTCAAGTCATGTCTCGAGGGTTGCCAGTGAACCCGTCCCTCGGTGAACCCGTCCCGTGAACCCGTCCCTCGGTGAACCCGTCCCGTGAACCCGTCCCTCGGTGAACCCGTCCCTCGATGAACTCGGCCCTCGGTGAATTCCGCCCTCGGGAAATTTTGAAATTAAGTGTATTAACAAGTATTAATATGAATTATTAAACTAATAATGTTATTATCAACTGATTTGTCGATCTTGTAAGGAGGTCAGGGCATGCGTAGATCACGCAGTTACGGAGTGATCAGATCACGTGATCACGATTGCGTGGTCGGCTCATTGTTGAATTGACTTGGTGAGGGGCGAACGTGCGACGTTCGACATCCTCGTATCTGTTCATGACATCGCATTGGGTCTTATCGCATTGTATATTGTGTGTGACTTGTTCAGATGAAAAATATATCCCAACGATTGTTATTGCTCACATATCAACCACGCGTGGTCTGCTCGTTATTGCAACTGTAGGTTGAGGTGGGGTGTTAGGGTTGGGTAGGGGGGGGAGACATTAGGGTTCGGGGAGTGCGACATTGGGTTCGGGTAGGATACTAGGGTTGGGGGAGGGGGGATATTAGGGTTGGTGGAGGTGGGATATTAGGGTTGCCGTAGGTGGGATATTAGGGTTGCCGGAGGTGGGATATTAGGGTTGGGGGAGGGGGGATATTAAGGTTGGGGGAGGATATTAGGGTTAGGATATTAGGGTTGCCGGAGGTGGGATATTAGGGTTGCCGGAGGGGGGACATTAGGGTTGGGGTAGGATATTAGGGTTGCCGGAGGTGGGATATTAGGGTTAGGGTTGAGATATTAGGGTTGGGGGAGGTGGGATATTAGGGTTGGGGGAGGTGGGATATTAGGGTTGCCGGAGGTGGGATATTAGGGTTGCCGGGGTGGGATATTAGGGTTGGGGGAGGGGGATATTAGGGTTGCCGGAGGCGCCGAGTTCATCGAGGGACGGGTTCACCGAGGGACGGGTTCACCACGGGACGGGTTCACCGAGGGACGGGTTCACTGGTAATCGTCTCGAGCCATCCCAACACTGACTAGAAATACACTTAGCTTTTGTATGAGTCAATAAGTCTTCACGAACCAAGAAGTGCCGAAAGATTCATGAGCGAAATTGTGAAAAGAACGAGCTTGATACCAACCAGTCGGCTTTTGCTGAGCGTTATTTGCTGAATCCATATCGCCCGCAGTTACGCTAGCTCCCTCGGCCGGCCTTAATCGGGGCAAACCATTCAGTTTGGATTTTCGAGTCAGGTTGCAGACATCGATTGAAAACAGACAATCCCAAATCCAGTGGGAATATTCTGATTCGCTGCTGCTTTGCTAAATGCAAGGCTTCTATTGATACCGGGGAATCCCCAGATCGAGTCCAGTCAAATGTGATGTCATCATCATCATTGGTTTATTAGCAATTTTATCAGTTCAATACACCACAAAAATGCGATACAATGAAAAGACAGGAAGATGTCGAAGCGACAAGGAGTAGTCTATGGAATCTGACACCCACCTTGGCCTAGGCGATGTAAAGAGGAGGCATGCACACTGAATGAAAGTAAAGAAGATAGTATAGAAAAAGAATGCGACAAGAAATAGGGCGGCAAGTCCAGTTAAGTATGATCATTTTACTTGGCACCCTCACAATTTATTATTAACCATTTCTTCATTTCAATACACCTCGAGACTGCAATACAGTAAAAAGATAGGAAGGTGTCGACAAAACTTGGACCAGTCTTTGAAATCAAAGGGGCATGCTCATTGCTCACTGAATGAAAAGTAAAAAATATAAGATAAAAGGGCAGGCGACAAAAAGAGGCTGCATGTGTAGGAAGACGAGATCGATATGTCTGGTCGTGGGCTGACTAGTATTGATTCAGTAGAAATTGTTTGTATTTCGACTTGAATGTGGACACTGGACCAGTGGTGCGGCAGCCACTTGGAGACTGTGGCTCTGCGGCAAGCTACAACGGGGCGGCGAGATGAGGTTGCACAGTGCGCAGTGCACACAGCACAGTTGCACACGCCACACGGACAGATGACTGATCACGGGCTAATTTATTGCGATTCAGACTGGAGTTGGTGGTTGTTTTCGAAAATGTTGCGCGTGACAGAATGATTGGTCAGGTCTTGAACTCTTAAAACATCCAAACGGCTTTACCCAACTTTAGGAATATACCATTGCGATTGCAATTACACTGATTTCAGTAAATTATGGGTATGTATTTTGCGAGTGCGGTGCGTGGTCCGGATCCCCAACAACAATGCTGAACAATGCTGTCTGGCTCTTTTTCTCTTGAGCTACTCTCTCGTTTCGCCAGACAGCATTGTTGCGTCCCAATGCCAATCTCCATAACAATGAAAAATTCGAGGCTGATTGTGGGAGTTCCAGGGCCACGAGCGGAATAAAATTTATATTTTCGTAATCAGTGCAGCGTCAGCTTTCGATTGATACCCGTTTTACCAAATTTAATGCTCGGCAAGCCGGTCAAAAATGACCGTCAAATTGCCTGTAGCCAAATGGAAATTGTGAAGTGATACAATTTCATTGAGGCGTGAGATTTGCTTGTATCAACACCATATGGGACACTATGGTCACACTCACTTGACTCGATCTGGGTATTCCCCGATATCGACACTAACCTCGCAAACGCTGCAGCTGATCAGAGATGAGCATGGATTAGGATTACGTTTTGAAAAAACAGGATTTGTGAAATTTTGTCGGATTTGGATTGGATTTGGATTAGACATTTTTTTCAGAACGGATTAGGATTTGGACTGGATTTACCTATTTTCTGGGAGATTGAAATGTCGTGTGGCGAATGGCGACAAACTTTAGTCAGATCAGATATTAATGTACTTATGGTTACTAAGTTATCTTGAATCAAGTGAATCGTTGGTTGTGAAAGAAAATTTTCGAATCCCTCCATTGCATAAATGAGTATTTTTTCTAAATTTCCAGTTGGAATCGGATTAGGATTGGACATGGACTGGAATATGAAAAAGTTATGGATTAGGATTTGGATTTGGATTTGAAGGTTCGGATTTGGATTGGATTAGGACTTAGAAATTTCAAATCCGCTCATCTCTGCAGCTGATCACTGCTGTCATCTGGGCCGAATACTTGTATGAAATTTCCAAACCGGAAAAAAGATGTGACCTACCATTACCATTTTTAACGAATTACCTCCGGGAGGATGAGTTAATACCTTTTCTGGATTCAATAGTGGTATAAATTACATAACAATATGAAATAGCTTATTTCCAGCTGCATAAGTACCAGTAAACGTCCACCAAAATTTCTGTGATGTGATCGCATTCGCAACAATACACCATTGCTTCGATCAATTTGACCCTGCCAATATATCTTATCGGTAGGGTAACTTATACTTTGTTCCGGAAGATAAGTTATACCTTTTCTGAATCTAATAGTCATCTATTTTACACCCATACTAGAGACAACTCATTTCGAGGTACACAAGTTACTCTAAAATCCACCTAAATATGTCTTATTATCGCTACAAAGGCCAATTAACATTCGTTTCACGCAACTCGACCATGCCAATATATGTTATCGGTAGGGTAACTTAAACTTTGTTCCGGGAGATGTATTATACCTTTTCTGAATGTAATAGTCATCTATTTTACACCCAGACTAGATACAACTAATTTCGAGGTACACAAGTTACTCTAAAATCCACCTAAATATGTCGGATCTGATTGCTACAGAAGGCTATTCACAATCGTTTCACGTGATTTCATCATGTCAATATGTCTTATTGGTAGGGAAACTAATACTTTATTCCGGAAAATGAGTTATACCTTTTCTGAATCTAATAGTCATCTATTTTACACCCAAACTGGATACAACTTATTTCAAGGTACACAACGACCCGCAGAATTCACATTAATATGTGTGATATAATCGTATTCTGCGGCAATGCACACACGATTTTACCATGTCCTTGTCCATATATCCTATTGGTAGGGTAACAAAACGAAGCTGTTCTTTGCTGTTAATCGTATCAGCGTCACGCCGTTTCCGTGTGAGGAGCGATAAACACTGTAAATCATGGGTGTAAAAATAGATATAAATCAGGCGAACGGCACGTCAGGGTTGCCAGACATCTTTTGAGAAAAAGGGCCAAACAGCGCCGGAAAAGGGGCCAAAAAGGGCCAAATTGTTCAATAATGTTAATATCGCTGCAAAATTACCCACAGAGCTTTTGTCAATCACCTGGAATTCCAGTCTTGTATTGCTGATGCTGTTGTAGGACACCAAATCAACAACCTACAACTACACTGGATCCAACTACAATAATTGCTATTATTTCAAGCCTTTTCCAACTGAATATAAAATCGTAAAAGAAAACTTTTTGTGCAATAATATGACAGTGATTAAATTTTATGAATTTTAATTAAAAACTGAGAGAATAGTTTCTTTACATTTGAAACTTATCCGACTTATATACTCAAGTTTTCGGTTTTTCACCAAAAACTCTCCGGTTATGTTAAAGTTTATTTTCTTTGAAATGTCTATCAATCATTAAGTACTAATAACTAGGGTACTCTTCTTCAGACTTTTTCTGCTACTTAGCTTCTAACCATGTTCGATGATTTTTCGTCCACCTGTTCACAAATATGAATATAAAATTCCGACACAGTGTACATTCTACAAAAACAAATCCAAATCTTCATCTTCTACAGAGTTTCCACTGAAACTTTGCCATTGACATAAACATAAACATTGTCAGCTCAATTTGCGAGAAACGTTTTTTTGAATAGCTAGTTTGATGGTATCTCTCAACTGCTTCCAAAAAGGGCCAAATATTGAAAATAAAGGGCCAAGGGGCCAAATTAATTTTTGGGGCCAACTGCCTCTAAAAAGGGCCAAATTTGTCGAATTTGGCTCCGAAAGGGCCAATCTGGCAACCCTGCGGCACGTTCCTATATACCAAATTTTGCTTTCACACTTGTTCCAAAAAGTGAAAATAAATCAAACACGCCAATTCTTATGGAGATACATCCCAGGGTGTAGCGTTTTTTTTCATGTACTACTATATAGGCAATCTAAAAGTGGTGATATATACACGCATACAGGACCCACGGCACCCCAGGGGTGAATCTCCATAATGATTGGTGTGCTTGGTTCATTTTCACCCTTTGGAAGGGTGTGGAAACACAATGTGGTACCTGATATATCCGTTTACCAAATTTACACCTAACAGTACGGCGGCGACTTTAGTTTTCATCTTTCAAATCAGATTTTGAATTGGTGAACTTCCCGCACAATAAAAAATTTATGGGCGAATTTTCCTCCCAGCACATTTTGTAAAATTATGATGTTGCCAGAAGCGATCAGATCCGAGATATTTAGGTGGATTTGGGGGTTACTTGTGTACCTCAAAGTAAGTTGTCTCCAGTTTGGGTGTAAAGTAGATGACTACCAGATTCAGAAAAAATATAACTCATCTTCCGGAAGAAAGTATAAGTTACCCTACCGATGAGATATATTGACATGGTGGAATCGTGTGAAGCGATTTTGAATTGCCCTTTGTAGCGATCAGATCCGACATATTTAGGTGTATTTTAGAGTAACTTGTGTACCTCGAAATAAGCTGTCTCTAGTTTGGATGTAAAATAGATGACTATTAGATTCAGAAAAGGTATAATTCATCTCCCGGAACAAAGTTTAAGTTACCCTACCGATAACATATATTGGCATGGTCGAGTCGTGTGAAACGAATGTTAATTGGCCTTTGTAGCGATAATACGACATATTTAGCTGGATTTTAGAGTAACTTGTGTACCTCAAAATAAGCTGTCTCTAGTTTGGATGTAAAATAGATGACTATTAGATTCAGAAAAGGTATAATTCATCTCCCGGAACAAAGTTTAAGGTACCCTACCGATAACATATATTGGCATGGTCGAGTTGCGTGAAACGGATGTTAATTGGCCTTTGTAGCGATAATACGACATATTTAGGTGGAATTTAGAGTAACTTGTGTACCTCGAAATGAGTTGTCTCTATTCTGGGTGTAAATTGGATGACTATTAGATTCAGAAGAATTATAATTCATCTCCCGGAACAAAATTTAAGTTACCCTACCGATAACATATATTGGCATGGTCGAGTTGCGTGAAACGAAAGTGAATTGGCCTTTTTAGCGAAAATACGACATATTCAGCTGGATTTTAGAGTAACTTGTGTACCTCGAAATGAGTTGTCTCTAGTCTGGGTGTAAAATGGATGACTATTAGATTCAGAAAAGGTATAATTCATCACCCGGAACAAAATTTAAGTTACCCCACCGATAACATATATTGCAGAGATGAGCATGGCTTAGGATTAGGTTTTGAAAAAACAGGATTTGTGAAATTTTGTCGGATTTGGATTGGATTTGGATTAGACATTTTTTTCGGAACGGATTAGGATTTGGATTGGATTTATGTATTTTCTGGGAGAATGAAATGTCGTGTGGCGAATGGCGACAAAATTTATTCAGATCAGTTATTAATGTACTTATAGTTACTAGGTTATCTTGAATCAAGTGAATCGTTGGTTGTGAAAGAAAATTTTCGAATCCCTCCATTGCATAAATGAGTATTTTTTCTGAATTTCCAGTTGGAATCGGATTAGGATTGGACATGGACTTGAATATGAAAAAGTTATGGATTAGGATTTGGATTTGGATTTGAAGGTTCGGATTTGGATTGGATTAGGACATGGAAATTTCAAATCCGCTCATCTCTGATATATTGGCATGTACAAATTGCGTGAAACGAATGTTAATTGGCCTCTGTAGCGATAATACGACATATTTAGGTGGATTTTAGAGTAACTTGTGTACCTCGAAATGAGTTGTCTCTAGTTTGGGTGTAAAATGGATGACTATTAGATTCAGAAAAGGTATAATTCATCTCCCGGAACAAAATTTAAGGTACCATACCGATAACATATATTGGCATGGACAAATTGTGTAAAATGAATATGAATTGGCCTCTGTAACGATAATACGACATATTTAGGTGGATTTTAGAGTAACTTGTGTACCTAAAATGAGTTGTCTCTAGTCTGGGTGTAAAACAGATGACTATTAGATTCAGAAAAGGTATAACTTATCTTCCGGAACAAAGTATAAGTTACCCTACCGATAAGATATATTGGCAGGGTCAAATTGATCGAAGCAATGGTGTATTGTTGCGAATGCGATCACATCACAGAAATTTTGGTGGACGTTTACTGGTACTTATGCAGCTGGAAATAAGCTATTTCATATTGTTATGTAATTTATACCACTATTGAATCCAGAAAAGGTATTAACTCATCCTCCCGGAGGTAATTCGTTAAAAATGGTAATGGTAGGTCATATCTTTTTTCCGGTTTGGAAATTTCATACAAGTATTCGGCCCAGATGACAGCAGTAGCTGATCTGCCAGATAAGCCAGCGAACCCTGCAGCGGGTCAGAGAAAATATTCGCCACTGGCACTAGGATCGCATGTTTGCAATCGGTGTCTGCAACGTGGTTCCAAATTGAATGCTTTGCCCCGATCGTCGGCAGTCCGTGGAACTAGCGTAATTGCGGGCGAGATGGATTCATCAAACAACGCTAAGCAAAATCCGGCTGGTTGGTATCAAGCTCGTTCTTTTCGCAATTTCGCTCATACCTCTTCTTCATCATGGACCAGCATATGCTGGCGCCTCATAATTTTGATTGCTTGCCCATTTTTGCACTATTTCAGTATGTACACATACATGGAAAATGACGGTAAATAGATACATATAATGCCCATTGCCCAGTAAAGGGCATCTGAGTTTGGTTACAAAAACTGTAGAGTAGAAATAGTGTCACTCGATTAGGTTGTGCAAGCATACCAGGCCACTTGAGTAGTCGGTAAAAAGAGAATTACTCAGCTGTTGACCACAACTAATTTTCAGAGATGAGCATGGATTAGGATTAGGTTTTGAAAAAACAGGATTTGTGAAATTTTGTCGAATTTGGATTGGATTTGGATTAGACATTTTTTCAGAACGGATTAGGATTTGGATTGGATTTACCTATTTTCTGGGAGATTGAAATGTTGTGTGGCGAATGGCGACAAACTTTATTCAGATCTGTTATTAATGTCCTTATGGTTACTAAGTTATCTTGAATCAAGTGAATCGTTGGTTGTGAAAGAAAATTTTCGAATCCCTCCATTGCATAAATTGGTATATTTTCTGAATTTCCAGTTGGAATCGGATTAGGATTGGACATGGACTTGAATATGAAAAGTTATGGATTAGGATTTGAATTTGGATTTGAAGTTTCGGATTTGGATTGGATTAGGACATAGAAATTTCAAATCCGCTCATCTCTGCTAATTTTGTAGGCATGTGAAGGTATATGTGTAAATTGTAAAAGTGGCCTGCCGACGAAAAGATTGCCCAACACTGGCCTAGACTATGAAAGGAGACTTGTATGACTGTAAGATGTGCTAGTCTACAAGCACACATTGATTATATTTTGGATGAGGGATAAGATGTTATGAATACAACCGATGAAGAATTGAAGCAAGTTCGAATTATGTGAATGATTCTAAAATATTGCTCTTCATTGTACAGGTCAAGGTAAAAAAAGACCACGAAAAAGACGTGCCAAAAGTTAGATAATAATGCATTCCTGTCAAGTTTATTCCATTAACAACACTTACTCCTGTTTAGAACCTGCTAGCGGCGCCTCCAATAATGATCCTGCAAAGCCTTCAGGTGACAAATGTACTACACTGGATGAACATTGTTTAGTAGATACACCTTACAATTACAGCTGGGCTCAATGATTCAAGTACTTGTATCCGAATTGGGCATTAATTGTATTAATTCAAGTGGAGTAGCTAGAGGCGATATTTTTGAGTACCGGTACTGAAATTATGTACCCTCTCACTGAGAGCCATATTATCAACAATATTTATAGTTTCGATACTTTATTCCCAACATTAAAAGCTTGAAACCTGAATTGGTCGAATCACATCATCAAAACATGTAGTAAAAAGCTGCACGTCGGGTCATTCCATGCCAAATCAACGGAGGCAGTTAACCCTATGTTTAGAATGTCCATCATTTGTAGTTAACAATCATTGTTTGTCAATTTCAAACCAAACAAAATTTATTTCATGAAAATCGATTCATCGGTTCAAGATATATGGGAGTTTCAAAAAGTGCACTTTTTGTGCTCAGTCAACCGTGAAAATTATGATTTTACAGAGCAAGAATTTTAAAACTTTATTGTAAATTAGTCTTAGCTTTTAGCTACAACTGAAGTGCATGTTCAGAAAATATATATTGTGATGCATATTTTAAAGCTTTTTCCTGTGTCGAAAACCTAGAGGTCAGGGGTGAAATAGGGGCTCAAATGTCATACATGAGTAAAATCAGTCAAGCGTAGCAAAATTTTCAATGCGCTATATTGAAAAAAGCTATACTTGGAATTGATTAAGTCAGGTATCATATGAAAGCTAAGAGCAAGAGTATTGCCGTCAGAGGAATAGCAATAGTGATTTCAACGATCTAGGCGGTATAATATTAAGAAAACTGTAGCCATGTATTTTCCTTTTGCCGTGAGATACTCGAGGTTGTATAACTCGTGAAAATACTTTATATTTATCAGATTAGTTGATTCTAGCATATCCATGGGCTCATTAGAGCCCAAATGAGTGTGTAGCTTCAGTTTTGCAGTGGTGAGGATAAGAGTAGCACCAGCAGAGGAATACCTAAAGTGATGCCAAGGATATAGTTGGTGAAATATTAGGAAAACTGATGTATTTTCCATTTGTCGTGAGATATTTTAGACTATTGTGTAACTCACACAGATGCTTTGTATTCCTCAGGTTAGTTTTTCTAATATACCTATCTGCTTACGAGAATCATCATGAGCGAGGAGCTTCAGTTTTGTAGTGTTGGACTTCTAACCAAGAGAATAGAAGAATGTAATAAAATTTCATTTGCTCCAAAAAACCTCATGCCGTTTGCGGCTTTAGATAGCGACGAGAAAGAAAAAATCATGTTTCGAGTCAAGCTGCTGAATAGAGAGGACGAAATACAAACCATTTGTGCCCACCACAAAGCCATCATACTGGACAAGTTTGAATTGAGGAAGAAGAACTGTTGTGATCCATTTAAGTGTCACAAGAAAAAGATATCTCAGGTCCTGCAGGTCATTAGCTTGGAATTTGTTAAATTACTTAACGGCTCTACAGGTGAAATCGCAATTCTTCCAGGAGAGAAAGTATGCGGAAATTGTAAAACCAGGTTGAATAAACTCATTAATGATCCAGTTTCGGTAGCAAGGCAGCAAGTTAGTTTCAACAGAGAAGAGTCCGGTGACAGTGAGATTGAGAATGTTACTTTGGCAGTCAGCAGATCAGAGTGCAGAATGGGGCTTGATAGAGCATTAATTGAAATAGGACAATCCCCTATCAAGCTTCACAGCACTCCATCCACAAACAGGTCATGTTATGGCAAGAGGAAACTTATTCGTATAAATAATGATCTGACTAAAAAGATGGCTAAAGCTCTTGATGTACCATTGCAAAAGTTTGTAATTGAAGAAAAATCTACCGATAGAAAGATAAAAGAGAAAGCAAAAGATTTGGATGATTTGATGTTTGAGGTAAAGGAAAAGATTTTGGAGAATGGTACAACGAGATCACAAAAAATCCAACTCTTGACGTTTGTACCAAAATCATGGACTCACACTGAAATTACACGCTTCTTCCATGTTACAGATTATATGGTGCGACAAGCTGCAGTTCTCAAACAAAAATCAGGAATTCTTAGTACACTGCCGATTAAGAAAGGAAGACCTTTGAGCACAGATATAAAAAAGCAAATTTCGGACTTCTATTGTGACGACAATTACACAAGGATTATGCCTGGGTATCGTGACAAAGTTAGTGTGGCCCGTAATGTTCATGAACAAAAGCGGCTCATTCTGTGTACTCTGAAAGAGTTATATCAAGAGTTTAAAGTCCAGCATCCCCAAATTACAGTTGGGTTTTCATCATTTGTTGCACTGAGACCAAAACAATGTGTATTGGCAGGTTCGTCAGGAACACATGCTGTATGTGTGTGTTCCATTCACCAAAATGTTAAATTGATGTTGAAGGGGGGCCAGTTCGAGCAAACCTACAATGATTTGATTGATATGATGGTATGTGATTCAAACAACAAAGAATGTATGCTACAGCGCTGCAACAACTGTCCCTCTCATGATGTTGTTAAGAATTTTTTAGCTTCAAAGTTGGTTGATTGCACAGATGTCACATTTTCACAGTGGGTCACGACCGACAGAACTGAAATGTTTTTTCAATCCCTTCCTGTCGATGACTTTTTGGATCTTTTGTACAAAAAGCTGGTCAAACTTTTTCCCCACTCTTTCATCGCCAAGCAGCAATCAAATTATTTGAAATCACGAAAAGAAAAATTAGAAGATGGCACAGTTTTGTGTTTGCTTGATTTCAGCGAAAATTATTCGTTCTACGTTCAAGACGAAATTCAAGGCTATCATTGGACCCACAGAAATTGCACTGTGCATCCTGTGGTATGCTATTATAGTGCCAAAGGAGAACTGAATCATTTTAGTATGTGCTTTCTCTCAGAAGATTTGACTCATGATGTTGGGATGGTGTACGAAATCCAAAAACAACTAATTGACTGTCTTAAAACTAAACTACAAAACTTTATCAAGATTGAATACTTTAGTGATGGCTGTGCGGCACAATATAAAAACTGCAAAAATTTCTTGAACTTATGCCAGCATCAGAAGGATTTTGGAATAGCTGCTGAATGGACATTCTTTGCTACCAGTCATGGAAAGTCGGCTTGCGATGGAATTGGCGGTGTAGTTAAGAGGTCAACTGCAATGGAAAGCCTGAGAAGACCAGAAAGAGACCAGATTATAAACTTGGAAAAGATGTTGGACTATTGCAAAAATAAACTGAAAAGTATTTATTTCAGCACTATCCAAACCAAAGAATTGACGGAGACGAGGAAGTGGTTAGAAGTGAGGTTTGCTTCTGCTAGTACAATAAAAGGTACCAGAAGTTTTCATAACTTCATACCGATTTCCTTGACAAAAATAGCTACAAAAAGAATAAATTTTGACACTCAAATCTGCTGCGAATTCGACTTCAATCGATGTGCTAAAAAACGTGACATCTCAAAGCATGTAAAACAAGGCTGTTACATCGCTGCTACCTACGACAACTCTTGGTATGTTGGAATTATATTGGAAGTGGATGAAGATAATGCAGACGTCAGTGTCAAATTTATGCACCCAGAAGGTCCAGCAGTGTCATACCACTTTCCCCTACGTGATGACATCTGTTGGGTACCATTTCAGCATATTTTGTTTTGCATCGATGCTCCCACTCTTGCCACAACCAGAGGACAGTACAAAATATCTGCAGATAGAGAACAAGATATTATAGCTGCTTGGGAGGTTTTGCAACATACAATGCTTAATTAATTTATACTGGCATGTCAGTTCAGTTCGATTTCCATGTGAATTCTCAATATCAATACCACCAACTGCGGTATATGACAGTTATGTGCCAATCCATCAGTTGATTACTTTGCACATGATATAATCTCGTATATTTGTGAGTGGGAATACATGCATAGTCATTTATTTTGTATTAATAAGTTTGAACAATTTGCAAAATAAGAGCTTTTAGCACTCAAAGAACGAGCTAACTAAATACTCATGTGGAATTATTAATGAGAGCTAAATCACTTATGAGAACAATGGTAATGAATACTAGACGTCAACAGCTTTCATATGATACCTCACTTGTCAAAATCGAAATATAGCTTTTTTCAGAAATAGGCGCGGGACATTTGGTCATGCATGATTGATTTCACTGAGGCCCCCACCATTTTGGATCATTTAACCCATGACCTTTCAGTATATAAAGCTAATTCTTGTTCTTATAACAAGTTCACCTAAATGCTGTCTAAAAACATTGATAACCCCAAGAACACTCAATCCAAGCTTATTTTATAACGATTTCAAAATAAGTTGTTTCAAAAGGACATTTCGACATGGTTCAATGAACGCAAAAAGTGCTATTTTTGTAACTGTGGTAAAATACAAACGAGTTATCCGATTTTGATAAAATCAAGTTTTTTCTCATCAGGCAATGATTACCTACGTTTGAGTGCAATGTGATTGAAATTCAAGACCATGGGTTAACTTTGGACCAAAAATTCGTTGATTTGGCATGGTATGACTAATTAGTAGAAATATCAAATCCGTAAGATCGGGATGAACCCATAGCATGGTCATGGTCACAAAGTGCAATGAAATGGGGGTGTCGTTGAAAAAATACCGAATTATATTTATATATGTGGTTGAGAACTGGCATTTGTTTTCTTTGTGGTCGCTTTTTGAACTCATGACATCATCCATACCCGGATGACGTCATAATGAGTGATACTCGACTTGACTCAAATCCTAACAGTCTGTTCCGAATCGAATTACCTAGGTACGTGATTTTGCCTGCCCCCATTTCTACATTCTTTGGAGTATGCAGGTCACGTTGTCTGTTGCAATCTCCTTGCTATTCAAACTGATGTTTTATGTTGACATGTTGTATTTGTTCGAAACGCGGGCTGACTTTTTGCCCAAGTTTAAAACAATTTGTTGTATCCTGTCCGACAGTGTTTGATTGATAGCAGGCTAATACATCATACTTGAATCTTTGCTGCCTTGGATGAAAAGCAAAAAGACATTAACGCACTTTGAAAATTTCCTTTTGATCACATATATATTGACTCAGTATGGTCGATTATTTTATTTTGACTGTGACCTAGGAGTAAAATAACATTTTACTTCACTTCATAGAACAAAAGGGGGCTTCTGGGGATGGAAAGAAGACTTCTCGAAGGCGTAAGTGCATGAATTTTCTATCTGTGGCATATGTCACACGACTCTCTTATTGGTGCGCATGTTTGCTTCGAAAATAGAAAGTGGAGGTCGCAAAGCACAAGCAAATCCAGAAGTCGTTCCCTGCTCTCCGCAAAAAAAGAACCAATCTGGTATGATACCCTATGGCTATATGCATTTATTTTCTTAATTTTTGTTCTGTATTAGTGAATACCCCAAGTTGTGACCATAGCTGCCTTAATACCAGGGTAAGGTGATACATCTGTTAACATCCAGATAGTATGTTGATACAATGATAGCTCATTACACAGCACTGTTAGTTCGCCTATTGCAGTGGTTCAAAAAACTTTTAAAAAAAGTCACGAAATACTCCCTTATCAATTCTTTAAATGTCTAGCGGTCTCTAACAAAATCTACAAAAACGGCATGTTGGATTTTATGGTGTCAGTGTAACTGGTGTAGCTGATTTTGCGACAAGCTAAACTACGGTGGGTCGCATTTTTGACAGCGCAACCATGATTCAACCGGTTCAAAATAACATTCAATCTCCAAAAAACGCTGGTCTTGGCCCATACAGGGTGATCAACGTAAACACTTTGATACGAAGCCTCCAGACTCGTCTTACCGACACAGATAATATCTTTACTATGCCCTTCAGCCTTTATACATCTGAGTCGCAAATGGTATTAGGCGATTCACGAACGCGCAGAAATGTAAAATCGGTGCAGTTTTTTTCTAGTCGCTCGAAGCGTGACATTTTTGACTGAGTGGACTACTCTGTACCAGGACATATTAATATCGAAGGATTCGGTCGACATACGATTAGATCATTTTGGGCCACGGTTTTATGGCCACTTGTCTTTCTATCGGATCCCTTCATGGAGTCGAATGATGGCGAAACCTTTAAATGTCTGGCTGCGTCCCAAACGAAATTAAATGGTCATCCTCGAAATGCCGATGATGCATCCGCAGCCAGCACAGCCTACATTAAAGCATACCAACGGTCTCTAGCGATACTCTCATAATTGTGAATACAGGTAGCCTTATTACTTTAAAATTATGCGTATCTTGTTCCAGAGTGCACATGTGCATGTGCATACGCACATAAAATCCAGAAACTTAGCGATACTGAAGGGTGACTAAATTTCAATTGGAATAAGTCTTCACCAAAATTACTCTACTATATATCGCTGTAAATTTCTTCTGTATATTTGGATATAGGCAATAAGATCATTTTGCGAGAAGTTCCTTGTCGCTCTTTGAAGCTATGTAATCAAATCATTGATCGAATGAGTAATTTCAATAATCATCAATGGCCATTCTCGATATTTGTGCAATCATTTGTTCCGTTTTGCAGTGCATTATATATTGTCCATTTTACTGATTATGCTATTTTTCATTGCTTCTTTGCCTTTATACTGCTTCAATCTTCTGTTCGATATGAGTTACGCTGTTATGCCAAATGATAGCAATTTAAATAACCATATTTGTTTCAACTTTCAACCAAAATCATTATTAATTACTACCTCATTTCTGTCTTATTTTCAGTTTATATCGTAGTTATTTGAATGTCATAGTTTCCAGCGATTTTGAACAAGTCTTACCTTTTGAACAAAATCGGTCCATGGACATATGAGCATGCGACACTTCAGCATACGACAATTGGGCATGCGGCACTTTGACGTATGGCTAAAATTTGGGGTTATGGCCGGGTATGGTTTGGATCAGGGGTCTCAAACTCAAATGTGCTCGCGGGCCAATTTCATTGTTTTTTTTTGTCGGCACCGGGGGGGCGCAGCACCATTAATATGGGTATTAAATGTATTTCCAATTAGGCCTTATTCGACGGGAACTTTCAGACTGGCATCTACACACATCGCGAAAATGTGTTTTACTATCGTGAATTGACGCCTAGCACGAAAAAAAATCAGATTTTCAAATATTTAAATAAAATTGTAGTTGTACTTGGCATAGTTTGTCAAAATAATTAGTTATAGACACCATGCAAGCGTACAAATGCACCATGACATCGTAAAAGCTGTCGCGTTATAGTTTTGCAGCTAGCGGACATTAGACGCGCCACAATTATAGTTATACTCTTCTAGAATTTAGTAAAGATGAATCTGATATCAGAACATAGAAGCAACACGGCCTAATCCTGGTTTCGGGCATACTCCTGATTACTAGGCTATCGACCATGTCATTACCAAAGTGAAATTAAATCAGCGTTAGATGTACCTTCGAATTGTGGAACAGATCAATAACAACTTGAATATAGTAATAGAAATGACCAGTCGCCAATGAATCCATTGGTGTTACGGCTATGCTGTTTGATTGAAACACGGCCCGGAATGAACTCTTCGCACTTGCTTATGCGAAATATGCCCAATGTTAGAAATTTGTGTCATGTCAGGAATTACCAGAGACATTTCAGTTGGGATCATCCGGATACAACTCACGAATTGAAACTGTTGTGGTGTTATAGTTTTCATTGAGATGTATTATAACTCGATATAAATTTGTTGCAGCGCTGCAACCTTTTAAGTGGCAGCACCCAGAAGGAAAGGACGATATATTTCAAAAGGAAATCATGAAGTACATATTGTCGAGGCCTGAAGATTTAGGGAGACTGGAACTGGAAATAAAAAAGGCAAATGCGAATGTGAGCATTGCAGCAGATCATGTGGCGGTTAAGCCAACAGAGAATGTTGTAAGCCAAGTAAGTGTTTTTTATTCATAAGCTTGGCTAGTTCTGTATACCGCTGTCCGCTAGCAACTTTACACACTTTATTGCAAATAACATATCCGGACAAATCAATCGAAAATTGTTACCTTGAAAGTTCATAGCAATTAGCTTAAAGTAGGGGTTCTTAAACTTTTTAGCTCGCTACCCAAATCTTACTTTTGGTGGCGGGGGATTTCAAATTGGGGTTCATTATTTTCTTCTGCCGGTAACATTTTTTCTGTATTTGCGCAACTGTCTACTCAAATTGCTAGGAAGATACTATTCGGTGCTGAACATTTTATCGACGGAATATATCAATATCGTAGGTTATGACCAATCAGCGAAGGTCATTGTTGGCCAAGGTTGGACTCTAAATACCTATGTATCATTGTTCCGCACCAGCTCGTTGCACACCCCTGCACTAATGCATCCCAAAGGTTTCCGACGGTGTTTTAAGAGAAATCAATGTCGGACAAAGGATGGCGTATTTTAGTGATTAAGCCATATTGTGGTATCGACTTTCCTCCATGTCTCGTACCGAAGACAAATGACCTGGCAAATATCCACAGGAAATTGTGTGAAGCGCAAAGAAATTCAGTATAAATTACATACATATCAGAAGCTCTTGGCCCAAAACTATACCCTTCACGGATCGCGACCCATACTTTGAGAACACCCGCCTGAAAGGGAGAAAAATTGCATTGCAGTAACTTGTTGCAAATGTGAGACTTTTATGATGGTATTTACTGCTATCTTCATGCCTCGTTCCATTCGATCCATTATTACGAAATTATGATGATTGTTGAAAGAAAAAAAACAAAGTTAATTTTACATCATTTTCCCCGCATTTCGTAGGCGTAGACGTGCTGATTCAGTCTATGCCTGTCACTAGACCATAATAATAATAGTGCACAAATATTAATTCTTTTACCTCTATTTGAATTATTCCACGGCAGTAAAAGTAACAAATGTTCATGATTTTTATCCGCACAAGTGCGTACCACCCCACTGGTCGATAACTACTAGTCTACACTGGATGTCAGTTCCCTAAAACTTTGTAGCCTACCATACCAAGTTCCACACCATCTTGAATTTTGAATTCAAACATCCTTTCACACATTTGTTTTTCATTCTCACCATTTTGTATCGATTCAGATCATATGATTGTCTTGCAGGCCTCAGGAAATTGGCGGAAGGAATGTGAGAGAATCCTGGACGAATTTTTCGCTCAATTCACTGTGCGTACTCACACGGTTGATACGTTTTCCCCTGGGACTGAACATGATGATCCTGCTGTAGACGTGCATTTGCACTCAATCGTGAAAGGAGTAGTGACGATATCGGTTACTGGTCGTCTGAAAGATGTGGAACAAAAGATACATCAGTTACAAGGAAAAGAGCACCAGGTAAATTTGAATTGGTCACCATTTCTTATGAAATGTCACTTTGTCATGAGATTCAACGGATTACTCTCAAAGATATTGGTCGGAAACAGCTGCAACGGGACTAGGTGTGCAATGTGCATGAGTCTGATGCTGAGAAAAGAGATACACACTAGGGGTGGATTTATCTAAAATGGCTGTTTCTAAAATATATGATGATAGAGTTTCACATCGTAAATACTATATTTTCAAATCTAAAATTTTCTACTTCAACAATTTTGCTTCTGCGAGTTTGAATTGAGTCATATTTGTTATGCATCGCTTTTTCAGACAACCCAAAAATTTCACGGAGTAGCCAGTAAAACTTGCAAAATTTCTTGTAATTTTACCGGTTCGCAAACTGACATGTTTGAGAACCTCTAGCCTATGAGATATTACACAGACACGGGACAGCGATTTCTTATTTTGTACCAATTTGTTAGAGTATCCGCACTCGAAAAGTCAAATATCTTAGGCGCTGTTGTTATTTATTTTTCTGTAAGGTGACTTGCGTTATTCAGACAAACTAATGTTTGCTTTTATGAAGTTTAATTTGGTAATGTTTGTTCTGAATCTTGTTGACGCTGACAATATTGATATTCGGTATGTGAGCTTTTTTGTTGTAAATGCCTGAAACCTGAGAATTCTGTTTCAACCGGGTCAATTGCCACCCACAGGTTACATGCTGCAGTTATTTTTTTGTCTGTCAGATGACAAACAGTTATAACAAAACAGCATCATGCTTGCCAATTGATGATTTGCATGATTTGAATCTGTACTTTTCCTACTTTATATTTCAGTGCAACGAAAGTCGCATTGTACTCCTGTTGGTGACTCGTAAGGTTACTAGACATTGTTTCAATCCCACAATGCGTATGCCATTTTGCTGTGCTATTGTATTTACTGTTGATTGTCTAAAAATCAGTGGTTCTCAACCTTTTTGAGCTTGCAGACTGGCAACACTTCAAAACATATGTTGCGGACCGGCGAACCTTCGAAAATCAAAATTAATCTCAAATTTAATTACGACAAATGCAACTCAAATATAGTAGGCCTATTGGAATCTTCATTTAATGCTGCCTTTTTCATATTATACATTTGCACGTGGTTCGATGAAAGTTTCCCCAAGGCGAACCTTCAAAAATCAGAATTAGTCTCAAATTTAATTACGACAAATGTCTGCAACTCAAATATAGTGGGCCTATTGGAATCTTCATTTAATGCTGCCTTTTTCATATTATACATTTGCACGTGGTTCGATGAAAGTTTCCCCAAGGCGAACCTTCAAAAATCAGAATTAGTCTCAAATTTAATTACGACAAATGTCTGCAACTCAAATATAGTGGGCCTATTGGAATCTTCATTTAATGCTGCCTTTTTCATATTATACATTTGCACGTGGTTCGATGAAAGTTTCCCCAAGGCGAACCTTCAAAAACCAGAATTAGTCTCTAATTTAATTACGACAAATGTATGCAAATCAAATATAGTAGGCCTATTGGAATCTTCATTTAATGCTGCCTTTTTCATATTATACATTTGCACGTGGTTCGATGAAAGTTTCCCCAAGGCGAACCTTCAAAAACCGGAATTAGTCTCTAATTTAATTACGACAAATGTATGCAAATCAAATATAGTAGGTCTATTGGAATCTTCATTTAATGCTGCCTTTTTCATATTATACATTTGCACGTGGTTCGATGAAAGTTTCCCCAAGGTGAAGCTTCAAAAACCAGAATTAGTCTCTAATTTAATTACGACAAATGTATGCAAATCAAATATAGTAGGCCTATTGGAATCTTCATTTAATGCTGCCTTTTTCATATTATACATTTGCACGGGGTTCGATGAAAGTTTCCCCAAGGCGAACCTTCAAAAACCAGAATTAGTCTCTAATTTAATTACGACGAATGTATGCAAATCAAATATAGTAGGCCTATTGGAATCTTCATTTAATGCTGCCTTTTTCATATTATACATTTGCACGTGGTTCGATGAAAGTTTCCCCAAGGCGAACCTTCAAAAACCAGAATTAGTCTCTAATTTAATTACGACAAATGTATGCAAATCAAATATAGTAGGCCTATTGGAATCTTCATTTATTGCTGCCTTTTTCATATTATACATTTACACGTGGTTCTATTAAAGTTTCCCCAAGGTGAAGCTCGCGAAGTCGTGCTAAAGACCACTAACTTGATTGTGATTGCTTGGTATCCTTTGAATGAAATACGACTTTGCCGTTTGCTAGGCTCTATTATACTGCCAAGTGTCGCTTGATTGTGCTGTCGTAATTCAACGAAGTTTGTTTAAAAGACTTCGCAGCTTTTTTCAATTCAAATCACTTCCACATTTAACTTATCCGGAACGAGTTCTATGCTTATTTTTAAACAGTTTCATACAATATTTTCAGCATAGTGACATACGCCCAAAGCACATTAACTGTCTACTGTGACACCATGCAGGAAATACGATCCAAACTTCGGAATGAATTTAAAATTTGATGTTCTGTTTCTCGAATTAATGTATCACCGTCCAACTTCTTGCATTCCATAATTGAGACATAAAATTCAAAAATATTTGACGGACTGGCAGGTAACATGCTCTGGACCGGTGTTTGAGAACCACTGGTCTAGGTCATCTTTATTCACTGGTGACTTCGAGAATCAAGTTGTCCTACTTACTGTTGCATTAAGACTGAACTGCTACAGAACTAAGATCAATGTTGTGTAACGGATGGAATTTTTACAACAAATCTACCTATATTCAACTCGGTAATGCGCTTCAAACCCTACTCCGATTGCAAGATTCAAGTTATCTGTTTTGAGCATTTTTTTCAGGAGCAAAACAACACCACTTTACACGTGCCTTTGCAACGGTTAGATAGACGTGAAGATGATTTCGTCGAGGTCAGTGAAATAGATTTGATCGTACTTGATTCATCGCATGGCTAACGCTTTTCATTTAATTTAATTTTTAAATCGCGTGTGATGGTTTGACAGTTCTCGTGTCTCAAAGTAAAGCCAAGTCATATCTTTAAATTGCATTAAAACCTTTGTAGAGCTTTTTGGAAGTACAGAACTTCAATATACAATTGAAGAGTATATTCATATTGAAATGACTCGAATATTTTTGGATGACACTCTTCAAGGGTAGTCGTTAGCATCTAGTAGACAATTAGAAAAAAGCATTGTATCAACAATCGTATCACAAAATATGACGTCACCAGCATGATATTTCGAATGGGAGAGCGTTCGATGTAGGCCTACTATTTTAAGATGGTTCACGAATTCCTGTTGTTGACACGGCCTTGGCTTGTAGCACAAATGAAAGTGTGAACGACCCTCTCCGCGTATGCGAAATCTGTTGTCTCGGTAATTTTTGGATAATATTGGAACATTGTAAAAGCGAGTGAGCTATGCCAATTTTTGGCTCTAGGGAAATTCAATAAATGATAGCTCCTTCAGGAAACACCTTGCATTACATTGCACGGACATACCAGAATTGAGGCAAATTTTTGGTGGAGATGTATTTTTAAACAGTTCCATCTTGACTGGCACCAATGCGATATCCACGAGCTAACCTGTGTGACTTTGTTTGCATTAGGCTGGGCCTAGCAATGAAATCCTATTTTTGTGTACTCTCTCAAGTCTTGGTATTTCTTGTTCTAATTTTGTATTCAATGTTCATGCTCAAATTGATTTCCAAAGAATGCTATATTATTGTAACCGATTGCTTTTAATTGGGCACATAGCTAAACGCCAATGTGGCTGGTTACCATGCTTACAATTTACATTCACCGCAGTTCCAATCATCACCATCATTATTGTAATTGCAGTGGTGAAGCATATCAAAGTGCTCAATAGGTTTTAGTTCATGTATGTAGTGTAGACCAGCAAGTTGAGGTGTGCTTATATTCTTCCGATTCCAAATCGCAGCAATCCAAAACATGCACCACATGCAAGTCACAAAAATCGAAGTTCCAGGCTACCAGCATTGAATCTTGGTTCGTGTAAAGATTTTTGTACTGGAATCAGTGGCGTAGACAGGGGGGGGTAATTGGTGTCCGATACCCCCCGTTTCCAAGCTCGAAATACCCCCCGTCTTACATATATTTCCATTGATCTAATATTTCTTGTTCTAATTCGATAATCCACTAATTGCCGCGCGGCATCATCACGCCATCGATCAATCAGACAATGAAGTGCGGTGATGCCTTTTTCTCATATTGTTCTCTTGTCTACGGAAGCCCGAAAAACGCATCTCACACGGCTCTCCCGTCTCATCTGAACGATATTATCCAGTTACCGAACCAGAAGTCACAGTAACAATAACACTCGCATTGAAATTTCGATACCGCGCGAGTTGGTTTATTGTCAACAAACGTTTAGAACATACGCGCTAGGCTTGTATCATTAGAGATAGCAGATCCCCACAGTACCAAAACAGATCGTACTAATCAAATGTTCTGTATGGAATCTATTATGTATTGATCCAATTTGCGATCATTTAGTTCGGTTGTTGTGTGTGGGTTTCCAGATCTCCAGCCATTTCGTGCCTCTGGCGCATCTGCTGACTGTCCTGTTATAACGCGCTTGGCCAGTAGTAAAACATTGGAGGCTAGGAAAATTAGGCCGCTCTGTGACTCGCGGCGCGAGATAGTGCTACTCGATGTGCTATTGTAATGACCAGAAGTTATAGTCATGGCCTCGACAATTCGCAATTGTCACATCTACACCGCAAACGCGTTTAGGAATGCATTTTGATCGCGAGCCTAAGCCTGCGCCAGGCCACTGTTATTCACGTGATGCAATCGCACAAGCTCGAGCGGTAATTAGTCTTTACCATCTCCACGCACCAAAAATACTACACCATCTTGGCAGACAGTAAAAATCATATTGATTCAAAACAAAATTAATCCAGATTGTTTGTATCAAACGGCAACAGACTATAATTCATTTGCGTGTCTTCACTGTTCGATTGTTCGTCTTTGAGCGCAAAATGGAGAGATCTTCCACTGTGCTGTAACATGATCTGCACGCACTTTCGTGATTACATCCTCGCTTTGGTAATTAAGGTCAAGATACCTCGCAGTCATCGAAATTTGTTTGCTACTTCCATCTGATCTGATACATTGTGATTTGTGAGGTGATCATCGATCACCTGCTGCGTTCAGTCATGATTCGAGAGCGCTTTGTATCAAGATCCCCGCGCATGAATCTCGCTGTCGGCAAATAGTGGCGCGCAAGGCAAAAGCGCCTTCCGTTTGTTACTGTAGCATGCGACTGCGCATAATAGAGCTATATTTTAAGATAACTGGCAAATGTTCATGTGTATAAAGACGTAAACACAAACGAGATTATCTTACCCTTGTTGTATCGGCATTTGTGTGTATTAAACCGCAATAAAGTGGTTAGCATAACGAATATCATCTTTTCAAAAAAATATCCCCCGTTTTAATAAATATCCCCTGTTTTTTTCCGGCTGGCTACGCCCCTGACTGGAATTCATTCCTATATAGGCTAAATACAGTCCTAAGCCAATTATTGACTTTTCACTTTTATGTTGTATAGGCTACTAGTGGTTTTCAAACTTTTCGATAAAATTCAAGAAACGGTCCATTGGCAATTTTTTAAACAACCCAAATTCCCTTACAAAATCAACACAACACAAAACAACACGACATATATGCAAATCTGATCTGTGAAGCGGTACCTGAGCAAGTAAGTTGCTCACTTTGCCAATAAATTCGTATATTCGAATCAGTAGGGAAATTATTCTCCCATTCTAAATATCATAAGCTCATTGAATTATAAACAATGTGTGATGCACCAATTGCACAAATGTATCTGAATTCTGAACCCAATCTTCTTTTCCGAGTTGTTACAGATTGAGATGGGTCTTGTCAAAATTTGTCAGGCATTAATTCTGATTATTCGACACTTAGAGATGATTTTCGAGGGTACTGAAACAATATATAGAAATTGATTTATTAGGAAGAATTACAGTTTAAATACTATGCCTTGAAACCCCGACTGGTTGTATCGCAGCATGAAAAACATGTAGGCATATGTACAATGCTACACATGTTAGTGGAAATTACATATCTGTGAAGTCATGATCCACCCACAGCATTGAAACAATGAGAAATGAAATTGGCATGGCGTAAAAATACCAAATTATCTTCAATATGATCTATCTGGCATTGAGTTCGCATAAAAGGTACATAATTGAACTTTCCCTACCCCAAATGTCTTTTTTTATTGATGATTGATAATCCCTTGATAATCATGTAATCCATACGCCGCAAGTATGGAAACATATCTGTAACGCATTGCAAAGGGGAAATGGTTAGTCTTCTTTCCAAAATTGAATTTCGCCACTTTCCCATGTCTATCTACTCTACTGCAACACTGATTAATATATGTTATTTTTTGAGGAACGCAACTCCCAAATTGGATTTGGTTTCTCGTCACACGAGAAGGGTGACGTAACGAGTATTGTGGCACAATTAGGATCCCAATATTCACAAGTGCGAGTTTTATGTGGTGTTGTGACTAGGGCCGGGCAAAATCGAGTACCTGATAGATCAGATTCCGAATCGAGTCTTGACCTTCAAGTCAAGCATTCCAGTATCACTCATTATTGCATCATAAGAGTAGCGATGATGTGGAAAGTTCAAATATATACCGGTAATCTTGGTATGGCAACGAATAAAATATACAGAATTTCAGTATGCCATTGAATAATATATTCGTATCTAAATAAACCCGAATAATTCCGACTGCTGATACACAATGTTCTCTTTCATTCTCTACTAGTGTTAGCCAAAAATATTCGGTTTTATTTCAATAGGAATATAGTATTCAACTAAAATGCAACACATTAAAGATAATTTCGAATTTTCCAACCATACCCATTTGATTGCATTTTGTTACAATACCGTGTGTTGTTCTCGACTTAACTGAAATGACCTTACCGCTAACATGCATGGCTTTGTGTTACATGTTTTACAATCTGTGATATGATCTATTGGAGCTCTCACGGTGGAAAGAAACTGTCGAAACTATAATGATTGATGATGATATGACTCAAACGAGCATATAATCATCTGTCACTACTCTACTCCAATCATTGCAATGCAATTAATACTCGATTCAGATTGAGTACTCTATTCATTGTGCTGAGCCAAAGTTGTGACTCATTCTGCAATGTGTTGTTTGACTTCAGGTCAAAATAGAAATCAGGCGCAGGTGCGCTTCTTTCACTGGACCCTTACACGATATGCATACTCTTGTAAAATTGTTAAGTGAGGAATTACAAATCAAGGTATTTAGCAGATACTGTTTCCCGAGTTCTACACATCGTCATTTTTGTGCTTTAACCAGCAGATTCTGTATATTTTTCAATGGATGTTAAATCACAAACCACCTCTGGCTCTGAACAAAAATTACCATTTATATTTCGTTTGTGGAAATGCATGCTTGAGTTTTCCACATAAAAATCTTCAATGACAATTACATTCAACTCTTGAAATCTTTTCACTAGAGGCGACCACGTGACGGGATGCACAGGATATCCGTCCCACTGACAGATTCACAAGCTTTAGCTTTGACGGGTTGTCGGGAGACTTTGGAAGATATAAAACTGAACGTCGACAGCAAGGTGACGCTTGATTTTACGGTCAACATCCAAGATACGATTTTTGTTTTCATGACTGCGTGGAATTTGTAGACGAGCATCCAACTTCTGTGTTTTGGAATTAATCAATAAAATTCTGATATATCTGGCGGACCGGCAGGAAATTTGCCTCGGACCGGCCGTTGAGAACCACTGGTTTAGTGACAGTGTATAATGAGTAGCGATCGTTATATCATAATTGTTCAACAGTAACATCGCAAAACAGAATGACATCGAATAGCTGTGAGCAGAGTTCATAACCATTCCCGGTAACTAATCATACGCGCAATTCGTCAGCGCTAGAAACTTGTATAGTTGGCATTAGGGCTTGTGCTATTCATGTACTGCAAGAGCAGGGTGCTTACTATACATGGGTATTGGGTTCAGGCTTTTTCCCAGAATCTACATGCCCTTTTTAAGGTTCCAATTATACATGGGGGCGTATTATGCAAACCAGTTCCGAGTAAAGTAAAATTTAATTGGGATAATTCCATTGATCAGTTCTTGAGCAATCACAGTTTGAAAAATGAAGATTATGAACCTGTGTATGATTCTAACAGATATAATCATTACTTCTACAGACATGAGGTTTGAATGCCGATAGGTTATAATTGGTGCTAGTCTACATGTTCTTCGCGGATCAGAATTTCCTTCCGCGGTATGGAATCAAAGTTCGCTGATTTTTTAAAACATGATGATTTTGAATGGACATTTGATCTCAAACCCCACGCAGTAAAGTTGGAAAGTTGTGTCCATCACAATAAACCTATACCGGTACCAACATATATTACTGAATAAATCAAACCTTGCCCGGCTGCAATTTTATCACAATAATGTCAATTACAATTATGCAGAGGTTCTATGCAGTATAGTGTCACAGTCGAAATGCTATTTTTCAAAATGCAAAAACTTCTAAACGAATTGTTAGATTTTCTTTAAACAAATGTCGGTATGTTATATTATGGAGACGAGTATTTGCATGTTGACACGGAATTACTCTGTTTGCATTTTTTGTGTGTTCGTTACAAAATAGCATCCATCAATTGAAAAACCTGCTCGTGGTTGGTGCGTTAGTTTTGATGGTACTTTGAATTTTTTCCTCATCACAACATTTAAAATCTATTCGACAGGTGACAATAGATTTCAAAAGAGGAATCCCCGCACTTGTCATCAAAGGCAAGGGTGAACCACTGAAGGAAGGTCATGTTGCAGTGGTGGAGCAACTTCAATATTATGTATGTGAACGGTCGCCGATATTGCTAATAATATGGTTTACTCTCGATATTTCATATCCCGATTCAACGATTACAACGATGTTTACAACGATGTTACGTGCATAGTTTTGAATTCCCTTCAAGTATATTTATCCAAGTCCAATCATTATTCCCAAATCCCACTTTTTCTACTTGTGTATAGACTACAAAACACCATTGCTTCTATCTCTTTGAATTTACTATTGACATATTGGCATATTGAAAAATGTTTTGTAGAGCAGGGATGATCCCTTTTAGTTAACATAATAACGCGTCAGATTGTCAATAGCTTGTTCGTTCAAAAAATTCATTCAGATACGGAAGGCAACATTCTTTGAACAATTTGATATTTGATGTTTATTCAAAATATGAAAGTGTTATGGTAACGCTCGAAGCACACTGCCTGTGAATCTAACACCTGGGTGCTTCAATTCCTACCTGTGATTGTTGTTATTATTTTCAGAACCACTACTGCGTTCTCGACATGAAAATCGATGATTCTAGGAAATCTAACGAGATGGGGAAAATGATTGGAAAAGGAAGAAAAAATGTTGATCGGATGCAATCACAGCATGGAGTGCGGCAACAGCTTGCTTGTTACTAATATGAGATACATATATTCACCCCAGCTCAATTGCAACTCCACCTAAAAATACTTCTATGTATTGAAATATACGGTTGTGATTGTAAATGCCTGGTCGCCACTTGACAGATATATCACCATAATAAAAATCAAACATATTGATTATGAGTTCTTTTAAACTGTTGTAAAGCACGATTGTTCTACGTTTCAGCTAGCTATCCAACAAAGAAGTCAGCTGTTTATTGTAGAGGTGTGGTGATGAACTTCCGTGCAATGCTTTGATGGTAATTGGAGAAATCTGAAATGCATCTGTCTTTATTGTCCACGTCTAGTTGTCCACTACACTCAATTTCATGTCTGATCGGAATTGCCTAAATTTTACAAAGCAGACATTGTAATGCATCACTGTTGTAGAATATGTTACTGTAAAACTCCTGTCGGTACCAACAGTGTATTCAATGTGGTAAAAATTTACAAAAAATATAGCTTTTCACTTGCAAATATGTGAGTATTTTGTAGTCACTACTTTGTTAGTTCCTTACTGTGATACCACGAATCTGCTTGGTCCTACCGATTCTCTGTGATGTCATCATTGTACTGAAATCTGGGGCATTTTGATATTAATAGGAATTAGATTGGCAGTGAAGACTAAATCGACCTGGCATCTTTACTTGCAAATTCGTCCCTACTAATTTTTCAATAAAACGATTGGAACGTGGACCGTATTTTTCCGCAGGTGGAGATAACTTACACTTTTGGCAAGACAAACGCAAGACATAACGTTTCAATTATTGGGGAAGAAAACAGGGTTAGAAAAGTTGAGAAAATCATGGTGCGTCGTCACAGTGCAACGACAGTGAGTATATTGTTTTGATCCTTGACTTCCTATCAGGGATTTGCTCAAATTACACACGGTAAGGTGTCCACCGCTATAGAAGTAATTCATGCATCATTCGTATGTTGAAGGTCGAATACCGGCAATATAAGGCTCGGACAAAGCGAATCAAAAGGCCCGACTCAACGGCCAATCTGCAGTCCGTGCGCGGTGTCGATGGTGATCAAGATGATCGTCTGTCTGGTATTCGTCAACATTCTTTTTGTGAAAAATAATCTGGGTTTGGCAAGCGAGCTACATTCAATTTAATGAGAATATGATACAAGCGACAGCCCCATGTCATTGCTCATCGCCAAGTCTTCTCTTTTAGAATTGGCCGGCTTTACTATAATGATAGTAAAAACCTTGGGATTTATTCATTTTGTGCTAAAAAACAGGAGCAAATCCATGAAAATCATTATGCATCCCATCCCATTTTGATGTGATATAGGAAAGGAAGACAGTATATTTTAGCTCGCGCCATTAAATGTGCTTTACGTTGGAGATTGAATTTTTTTGTGAAGTAGACATGAACCGTTTTATTAGTAGGGCTTGGCACAATGATTCGACTACTTTAATCCAAACCCACACGCGTTAGTGGATATAACATTTCTGCGAAGTCGCGATCAGCCAACAGCATCGTCATAAAGTCCAACGAAATAGGCATTGTCAAAAAAAAACACCAAATTATCTTTATGCGGTGTACAACTGGCGTTTCTTCCTATGTGGTCGTATAAAAGAATCGTATTTGAACTTTCCATACCATGGATACTGTCATGACATGCATAATACTCGTCTTGACTCAAAGACTGATACTTGATTCAGAATCGAATCACTCCGTTACTCGGTTTTGGCCAGGCCTATCCGTTGGACGAGATACTAGTCACGATTAACCAGACTTGTGTCTCGACAGAAGTGACGAATCATTTCAAAGCTGAAAAATGTATAGATTAAATTATGCGATATATGTCAGGGTCGACATGAAAACGTGATATTAACCCTTTGTAACCGGCCGGCCTACTGACCAAAATTTTACTGCATCCACATAAAAAACGATAAAATGTCATCCATATGGCTTGAATCGACGCCCAATATATTGCCGTAAACCTGAAGTAGCCGCCTAGCGGTCTGGGATACTCTCACGGCTCAGACGCCAGAGGGAATAGCGTTATGCGAGAAAATGTTCTCGATTTCTTGAAAATAAAATACAATTTTGTTCTTCTATATCTCCTGACGTCATACCTAGGCCCACTTTTAGTATATGACGACCTGATTGCATTCCGCATGAATCCCTACGTTTCAACGAGACATTACATGCTACTATAACGCTTCATAGCCCAGCGCTACAATCTTGGAAAGGTAGAGATGATAAGCACAATCACGCGGCCGCCGCCGATGAGTAATCGATTACGTAATCTCGTATTCTCGCTGAAGGCAACGCGCGTCCAGTTCTACATAACATAGTAACTGCCTTGGCAATTTTGCCGTTAGTATACATCTCCATGCTATTGAAGTGTTATCAACACCAGTTGCTTGTTATATGTAACTTGCAATTGCAAGGGATCCGTAAGCATACACATATTGCCTTATTCGACACTGCCCAGTGCCCATATACGCTCGGGAAGTCATTTCACGTGATACATTGCTTTATTTCGCATCAATTTGAACTGTATTCTACACGGCTAATGTTCTATGTATGATCAACAGTAGTCATAGAAGCCAACAGTAACTTCGTGTGCCATCTAAAACATATATATAACTGCCTCTACATGATGTTGTTATCACAGGCTCGGGCACAAAAATAGCCTAACTCGCACGCTTATTTGTGCGTTGTTAGGGCTGGTGACGGCTTTCTTATACAAAACTAAGCTCCATGATAGGGATATTGATGGATAGGCCAGGATAATGGCTAACCATATGTATAATCTGCTATTGCCTGAAGCAATTGTACATCTGTTTGAAACCGCAACGAGTCAGGTCATCTTACGCAGCCATGATTTTCACGTAATAAGGTATGCTTCTTTCACGTCAATTTTGAGACATCTTCTACGTCAGTGGTTCTCAACCTTTTTTGACACGCGCCCCCCTTGGAGATGGTCAAAAAATTCGCGCCCCCCCCTGACCCCCTTGCATTTATCGTCATGTCAAAAAGAGCACATCATCAAATACAGAGGTGGGCAACGTTTTTGATAATCATGGCCGCATTTCGATTGCTTATGTAGCGTAAGGCCGCATTCCAGGGCATAGCCGCAATGAACGATCTGGACGCAAAATACCTATGGTAAACTGTCCATATCCAATTCCATTCCCGGTGAACTCCGGACATCTACTTTTCACAATGGCCTATTGTACGCACCGAAATCGTGAGTGGTAATGTTATGAATAGTTGCCGGGAGGTGCATATTGTCGCGCGGAGCGCGAAAATTTTTCAGGGCCGCGAACGAATTGTTATTTCTTGCCAGTTCCCATTCCGGCTCAGATTAAGAAGGGCGCTACTGCATTAAAATCGAAAAATGAAGTCTTGTCGAATTGCGCAGAGGGCGAAGAAAATTTCAAGATTAATTAAAATCTCTCGGAAATGCGGGAGTGAATTCGTAATTGCAATTTGCATGTCTACGGCCGCCAACACATACTAATTGAAATAGGCGTCGACGGCCGCTCCAATTCCCTTTTACGGCCGCAGGCTGCCCACTGCCCACCCCTGATCTAATAGTATACATAAGGTCTATCTTACGCCAATTTTGAATCTGCATTCCAGTTGTTGAGTCTTTTACATTGCTGACAAATTTCTCCAAACTTGTTTGAAAATAACAAAAAAACATTGAACAAGACATCCATTAATTAATTTCATGGTAGGTCACCCCGAGACTAATCCTGATGCTGGTAGTGAGTACAGAGAGCAAGGCGTCGTTCCGTCCTGCCAGGCTAAATTTGATCAGTTTTGGAAATTAATTAAATTGTATTGATTTAGAGTAGCCTAATTGAGGGCGAAACCGGGCAACCTATGTTGCATCTAAGTCTGTCTTAGGCAGTGCAGTTCGCAAGCTACTAACAAGAGCTGCCCGGCGCGACAAGCTTTAGGCTACTGTCAAAGCTATGAAGCAATAAATGACTTATACGTGGGAATTGCTCTCTATATCTCCAAAGAATTTCAAAAACTTGCTCAAATGAAGTTGAAATCAGACTATACTCCGTTGAGCGCGGTTGCTAGAGTTTGTATTTTGCAAACTTTCTTGAATATGGAATAAATTTCATCTTCATTAATCGTCTTCTCATAATGGATGTGAAACACATGTTCAGACACGTACAATTTATACTGACTTTGTCAATTTCTCGCGCCCCCCCTATACTGACTTCGTCAATTTTTCGCGCCCCCCAAGGGGGGCGCGCCCCCCAGGTTGAGAACCCCTGTTCTACGTGCTAATCTTCGATATAAGGACTTCCATAGAATAGTTTGACCAACAACAAGTCATAGAAGATAACTGTAATCGGTTATATGACGTCTAGAACGGAAGATACAATGGTTTATATTTCAGGCGGTCACTCACGCGAACATCATTACAAATTCAATTTTGCGGGAAACGTTTTTGCGTGTTCAATTTGCATTTCAAGCAGGATATACATTGCAACATTAGGTTATACCTGGTCTGATGCATTCGTATTTATAAGAGCTATACATACAAACCGATTGCAATCGTTTATGACCAATACAGGTCTAGCTATCTTGGATTGAATATCGACTCCTCTGCGTTAAACAGTCGCGGTCTAGTATACTAGACCGCCGGTCGCAAAGGGTTAAAGCAGGGGTGTGCAAACTACGGCCCGCGGGATGCATGTGGCCCGCAACAACGTTTTGTGCGGCCCGCCAAAGCCTCAATATAAACGATGTAAAAATATTGATAAAATGCGAAAAAAAAACTCACTGTGAGTACTTGATTCATCTTTTTCTTTATATATTTCAATATGATAATGATAAGTTATCTTCTTACCGTAGCGTTTTAAAAATTTTATTGACGGCGCGGGATGGCCAGACCTCGCGGCCCATCCATTTTGAAAGCTTTCAATTGCTAAACAGAAAGGGAATCGTAAATGACTCAATTCGGACAACGAGTGTGATTTTAGGTTGGAAAACGAGCATGTTTAATACGTACTTGGATAAACCGATTCGCAAGTGTGTTAGATAGATTCGTACTTTGTATTTATATTTATAATATTGTTGTATTGTAGTTGCGTATTTGAAGTTAACATGTTTACATGGTTATGATGCTGTCAGCATTGTGTGTCCTGGAGTTGAACCAAAAGCACAATCAGCAGATTTATGAACAAATCGCCGCTCAGTGCTCACAGACTCAAATTTATGACCGGTTCGAGACAACTGACTTTCACTCCTCATTTTGTCAATGAGGACGACCAGCATATAACTTCTCGTCAATGTTTCTGAAGCGTTTACGTTATCATCAAAGCAATGTTTGGTTTGTTTTAAATATACAAATACATATGTATTATTTCCATGTTGTCGGTCACTATGTCGTAAATAAAAAAATTTAATTTTGGCTTAGTATCCCAATTATATATAGTGCGGCCCGCGAATGGATTCATCGAGCTAACAATTTTGCCCACCCCTGTATTAAAGTATCTCACTGTCACAGCTCCAAGCAGTATGTACGGTGAGAAAGTGTATTGAGATTATATACGATTGCTCATATACATTATTTTCTCCAATTCTCTACTAATTGCTGATGATTACCCCTTACGAGTGTCAGCCGAACATATTCGGGTTTATTTCAATATGAAAATGCAATTTAACTGAATATTGATGTTCTGTACCCCCAAGAAGCTTTTGAAAGTATTGATTAAGTGATTGGCGGAGTGAAACAAGCTATTCGGTTACAGAAACATCGTCGGTATCGGATTGTGCTGCAAATCCGCAGTCTGTTTTGTACCAATGGCAAATGCCTTCTGCAGAAATGCTTGACTTTGTAAAACGTTCCGAGGTGTATACAAAGGAATTTGACGAATTGTTCAACTCCGATGAGTCTGCTTTGATTGAAGAAACATACTGTGCAGTCACTGTCGCAGGGCAAGCGACTGATGTGAGTATAATTCTGAGGAAGCCTAAGATGTATCTTGGCTGTTAAGTTCTAATGATAAAATCAATGGTATAGTACAGTGGTTCTCAACCCTTTCAGCTTGAGGATTGTCAAGTCCTGTTGAAAGCACCAACTCGATTTTGAATGTTGGTTTTTCTCCTGAAAGAAACGCAGCTTAGCTGTTTTCTGGATTCTATTAGTTGCTAGATTTTATAGTTTCAATTGCATGGAGGAATTTCGTCAATTTAAGTTCAAAAAGTCTTCTTAACTTTTGCACATTACTGTTCCTAAACATGTTTTAGGTTACTTTTAAACAGTTTAGTACATTTGCAGCAATATGGCCGAGGATGAATCGAAAGTATCTGTGAGCTCATGCCTGAAAGCGTTCTTAAATGATTCCAAGTTTAAATAATTTGGTGTTTTATTTCTGTAATTAATGGACTGCAACCTTTTACATGTTGCAATTGAGAATGAAATCGAAATATATATGTCGAACTAGCTGTTGGGAACCAGTGGTATAGTGTTGTTATGCAGGTACTCTACGATATTTCGTACTCTACGATATTTCAGACATTATTGGATCTGCTTTCAAGTATTGGGTCAATGTACTGATGCGCTTCCAGTCAGTCATGGCATAGATTGACATGATAGGATTGAATTCCGGTATCATCAACCTAATTTGAATTGCTTTTTAGCCTGAGGTTTGGCAGTACACAATCGATACCAAGTTGCAAAGGTTTTTCGATAACTTCGACTGCCGTGAGGTGCAGTTTCATCCCAGAACTACTGTCGATAAAACCGATTTCGACGATGGCGAATTGACGGTGAAATGGGAGGAGGACGACGCATGCTTGGTGTGCGGTGTGAAAGAAAGAGTCTCTGATAAACTAGCTGAATTCGAAATCATCAAGGTAACTGATTACTGGGACTGGGCAAAATCGAGTACCTGAGACATGTGAAAACTACTTTGAGTGGAAGTAGAAAATGAAAAGTAGAAAAAGTACCGTGGTAAGTCGTTTAAAAGATGAATGAGATCGAAGGTTCGCATACTTCTGGTAGTTATCAGAGATGGCTACTTGGAAAATTGCAAAATCCATCTTTGCAAATGGCCCAAAATGACTGATAACTATGGCGTATTTTACCTTGAAAAACTTGAGATTTTTCTTAAAAAAACCAAGCTTATCACTAAAAATTCAAAATGACATTTTGATGTTAAAAAACTTGATTTTGACAAAATTTTGCCTTCATGTATGTAAATTAGGCATTTTCACACATAATGTTAGAATTGTACTACCGCACTTTACTTGACTTCTGGTTTGAACTGTCTGTCCTTACAAAGTAGCTTGGCCTGAAAAATTTTTTGACCTGAAAAATAACAAATTTTTATATGAAAAAAATTTATTTAGCAATGTCTCCGAAGGCACTGGCCGCCCAAGTTCGTTGGAAGTTTTGTAGCTTGTGCAAAGGGATGTCTGCTGCTGGAAAGGCCTCAACCAACTAGCTCTTGAAGTCAGTATTTGAACTCGGAATGAAAAACTATATTTGTGTCACTGCGTCGGTACTATCCGGCAAACGTTGAAGCTTTGCTGGCGACTGGGGGCTTTCTATTCTAAAATTTTCCTGGAAACTCTAGCATATAAATTCAAACTGTGTTGTCGTGTGTATGTGATAATTTTGGCGTTTTGAAAAGCAAAACCGAAGCAAGAGCTGCATCGTACCTACAGTTGCAGCAAAATCAGTTAGAGGATATTTGGGGTATGTTGGGTACAACACCATGTCAGCCTATTTGTTGCATTTGACCGTTTATGAGTCACAATTAGCAGACAATGGGCCGTCTACAACGGTAGGCCTATAAAGTAGGCTACAGGCTGTAAAATGTCAAGTCATAAGTTCAGTGACTATGCAAACATCTATGATACTAACGAAATGCAGGTTGCAAAAATTTTTTTTCCTTTGTAAGCAGTTTTGACAATTTTTCCACCTAAGTCTACAATTTTGACAACATTGTGCCTTTTTTGCTAGGTCAAAAAATCGCCCTAATAATGACGCTACAAATTGTACTAGCAGTTACTGCGATGGCTATTTCACGTGGTTCATATCACGTTTTCACACATAAAATTCATGCAAACCTATTCTGAAACTTCGTTCTACTTTTCAACATACAAAGTAAGTAGCTTTACCTCATCAAATAAATGTGGATGGAGTGCAAGTATGCAAAATCTACATTAGCACTTTGAAAAATAGAAGTACTTCGATACTGACCATCTCTCGGTGCCAGTAACCAACACTAATGCTGGCTCATAATTCTTCTCAGAGTAGTGCAGAAAGTTTTCGATTCGCATTAATTTCAAACGTTTGTTTCTAGAACCGTAAACAGTCTGTGACCGTGGAATTCCCTTGCGATAAGAATCTCGTATCGTTCATGAGGAAAAATCTCAATATCAACGACGAAGGGTTTAATGACAACGGACACTTGACTTTACGCAATGAGCATGTTGCTTTTCAGTCCGAGATCGCCGAGGTATGCTCGCAGTTGCTCAATTTAGAGTATTGGATTATTAGCGACGTCGAAACGGATGACAGATTTGGATGATTACTTTTACTTAGCAGTAGGACATTGCATGATGTTTTTGTGGCATATACGCCGACTCATGATATGATCTGCGCAATGCGCATATGCATACTATGCATTCATGATGCGCATATGCCGCTGGACTAAAATGGTGCAGGTGTAGCCTTGTAAGGATTTCTAATCACGGAGATGATAAATTTCGATGAGCGGCTAAGTCTATTAGCGCGTTCCTCCGGATTTAACAGCCCAGGATTAAGAACACCGGTTGATCGCAGCTCATTAACTTTGTTTTGTTGTTAATCTCATGATTTAGCAAGCCGGAACAGAGTACAGATAACTAGTTCGCTATAAGCAAACTGTTCAGTGTATGTACGCTGCGTAGCATTCGTACTCGCAAATATTTCCGATAATGACCGTGACGATTGTCTCCTAGGTATTATGGTGTCACTCAACAATCAACCGCTTGTGTACGCACAATTGCACATCGGTGTATTTATCTTCTGTAATCCATTTCGTCGCTGTATACCGTACTGATTAGTAATTAGTGATTACACACGACTTTATTTGTCACATCAATCGCAGATAGCCAGAAAAAATAGAAGTTGTGAACCTTGTTGACCTGTTGGAAAATCTTGAGCATGAACCCCTGCCAGCTCGCATTAGTAAGAAAATATTGGTAGACGGGATAAATCCGTTCAGCTCGCATGCATCACTTGATCACAACCTCGCGCTTATCATCGCACGTAACTTTTGGGTGTGGATTAGCAGTTTTTAATCACACGATTAGCATTCTATGGGATCAGCTAACTTTATTATCTTCGCCCTAAGTCTTACACCACCCGTCCATGCTATCCCGGAAAGGCTGAGCGCCAGTGGTTAAGCCACGGATATCAGTTTTCTGGACGCTCCACCACTACGCTATCTTGTTTTCTACATTTTTTTACAAGTAAAAATAGAATCGCCGTAGTGATTAGCAATCATGGTTATTTTGTTACCAGGTGGATTCAGTGGAAGACTGGAAGGCCGGTTGCAAGATAGCCATCGAGGAAATCTTGCAGAAACTTGATTGCAGCAAGCTCAAGGTGCCGCCGATCTACCACGGGCATATGCGTAAGGAGTGCCGACAGAGCAACGACGTGTCTGTGGAATGGTGTCAGGAGGACAGCTGTCTGGTCGTGTCGGGCTGGAAGGATTGCGCATGTAGGGAATTCAAGAGGCTACAAGATGTGCTCTACGATTTGGAGGTGAGTGAATCCAAGGTTGTAATGACTCGAGTCACGATTTTTTGACTTGGGCCAAGTCAATTTCTTCGATACAGAAAATGACTCAAATCGATTTGTGTGTTGACTCGACTTATACGCGAGTCATCGCGCATGACTCGATACTCGTATGGCAAACTTCTATGAACTGCTGGATTTTAAAAATTCGCGACTAAAACTAGAACTACTCAATTTTCGAAATTCACCACCAGAACTAGAACTAACAAGCTTAACAAGACTTCGGAGGTACAGAACAAACTACTGAACTAGAATTAGATCCACTCCCTTGTCAAAACTTACTCGCAACTAAAACTAGAATGAATGACGTGTAAAAATCCAAAACCAACTAATTAGATTAAATTCCAAAGCAACTCATTGATTTATGTTTTTTGGAATGAGATCGGCTTTCCGCATTAACATCATTAGAAGTTTGAAATGGGTTGGGTTTCGACCCCCGAAACCTACCCCCTGGTTACGTCACTGTTAGTAGTGACCAATGTTTCCTCTATGCCAGAGGGCCACGTGAAATTTAAGAACCATTGCGTGGGCCACTTGGATGGATAGGAGCAAACTGGATTAGGTAACTTTGAAAACAAGATCTTATTACGCATCATAATTATGTCGTGAAACTCTGTATGGATTCATGTCCTAGCCGCAATAAGCGCGAAATCTTTTTGAAATTAATGATAGCATTCGGTCAATAATGATGTTATTTACTGTATATATTGCGGGTTGCCTCTGTATACCGCTGGGCTGAATTGGCAAGGACTGGATTATTCAGCGCTGCTTTCGGCGTACATGCATGTGAAGGTTTCTTTGCCGACAATATCGGATCGTCGGATGTTGGACGACAACTTCTCTCATAATTGCGAATATAGATAGACACTATCCTATAAATTGGGCGTATTTTTGAGTTTTAATTTTTAGGAGGGGGCACCAATTCTAAAAGAAAGAAATCTAGTTACAATAACTCGCGTTAAGTGCCGACAAAATACCATGTCAAATAAATCTGTCACGAAATATTCTTCTTCGTGGTCGTATACGAAGGTCTATGAAAAACGTGATCTGGCCCCTGACTAAGCCAATATGCAAACTGATATTATAGACATCAACATCCCTAATTTCGCGGTCGGGCTAATCAAATTTTTAGTTGACCTCGCAATTTCACAATAATTACATGGGTAATTTATTATCTTGATATTAAACTAGTTTCGAGAATTACCTCGCGAGCCACTCGAAACCTTGTCGGTGTACAGATTGTACGACGCAATTATGATATTTAAATACATGATATAATTAGGATTATTGCTGTTGTTGAAACTTGGAAGATTCAGCGCAAATTAAACTCATTCCGAGTTCAAGAAACCTAATTTCTCTCAGGCAGCCTCACTCCTCCCCACGGATGCTTTCAGTTTGAGATCCACTGGTCTAATTTGACTAGAATTATTTAGTTGACCAAGTCTGCCGCATGGAGAGTTTGGAATGGGTGTTGTGTTCTGACAGTTATATACTGGGCCCTTGGTTTCAATAGATCCACGGTCGCGTAACTATGGTGACATTCTGTGTGTACATGTGACAGAACAAGAAGAAAATCGTGACGATGCGTTATCGGTGCGAAGAACCGGAAATCGGAGCTTTTGTTGCTGAAAATACCAAACAACTGGAAAATCTCGTCAAGCATATGGAGCGTCTCGGGTCGCCCGTTTTGGACGGAGACACCGGCGACACTTTTCTGATGCACGGGGATATACTGGAGGTTGTATTCTGCTTTGTTTGTCGTTGAAAGTTTACAAAATACTGCACAGAAGTCAACATTGCTGCTTAATTTGTGTGCCTTCGAGTTGATTTTCATGAACATACACATATCTAGTTGTGCCAACAATAGTAGTTTGTGTACCGTCTGAATACATTGAGCTTAAGCAATCTCTCGATTATCTGAAATTTGATACCGGTGATACGATTGTTGATGTGCCATGTTCTTTCCAATTCTTTACTAGCTGCTGAGTATATTTTATTTTATTTCTATTCAATTCAAGGAAAGATGTCCAACATTAGTTCCTGTTGATATAAACCAGAATATTTTCAGCTGACACACGTCAGGGGTAATCCTGATAATAGGTTATACGGCTGTTGATGTACAAAGTATTTTGCTGACGTCAGCCGAAAATATTCAGGTTTATTTCAATATGAATATAATATTCAATTTTCTAGCGAAGTTCAGTACTTCCGAAGGTATCTTCAAATAAAACAAGCTTATAGATTGCCTTAAAAAACTTATTTTGTGCCCGTTCAGACTGAGTCCACCGCAGAGTGGGAAGACGAATGCAGGGTTAAATTCAAGCAACATTTTCTCCGCTACAAATCCTCAAAAGTCAACGTCGGTCACCTGGCGAGAGGCTTCTGCATGGCGCTGGCCAAGTCTGGCACCAATGTTGCAGTGCGTTGGAATGACGAGGAGAATTGCTTGCTCATCGTTGGCATCAAGTCTCTCGTAAATGCTATGGAGAAGTCGTTAAGAGGGACTATGGAGGAGGTGCGCTGTCTTTGCTATTACGCTTAGATCAGATAGCTAGAAGTAGAGTGATTATTGTCAAAATTGTAGCGATCGCTCTAAAAAATGTCTAAATTGTTAAAAAGTCAGAATAATTTTGTAAACTGAATTTTGTTGGTGTCGCAGAAGTTGCGCTGTCGGTGAACTTATCATTTGGTATTTTACACCTTGTTGCCTACTTTATAGGCCTACTGTTCTAGATGGCCCATTGTCTGCTCATAGTGATTCATAAACCATCGAATGAACACAAATAAGTTGACATGGCATGATGATCAACATAGTCCAAAGTTTTTACAATTTCACTCTGGTATCTCAGATAGGAATCTGAAATTTGACTGCGTGGAAGACATTGGTTCTTATAGCACAGGTGTTCTCTACATATGGGTGGATTGTAAGATGTTGACAAAACTCAAGATTTGGGTTGCGGTCTAAAAATTGCGATGTAGATAGCATTGTCGGTATGAAGCAGCAGGTGTATTACTAGCACTCCAGCTGTATACAGTGAGGTTCAATGCTTCCAGCATACAACTGCTGCTGTTAACGTTTTTTCTCTATTCTTGCCAAGCTACTTCGTTAGGACAATCAGTTCCAACCAGGAATGTAAAAAAGTACTACGGTCCGAACATTATGTGCAACAATGCCTAATTTAAATACTTGAGGTTTAAATTTTGTCAAATTTTAATATCAAAATCTTCATTTTGAGTACAAAATCGTCCGTTTTTAGTTGCCGAAATAATCACCCTACTCATAAGAATTGAATGATATATTGATTTTGATATTATTCTTATATACTCATATCCAATAGTATATTAAGGTTCGGCACCTCCAAGAATCTGTTTGTTACAATAGAATTCTGACCCAATCCTATTTTGAGAAAAAACTTTCCCGGATTCCTTTCTGTTTAGGAAAATCCTGATCCTATACATCTCTATTATAGTTTCACGCTTTTATGTAATCAGGAAAACGCTCATGTGAGCTTGCAGCACGAAGGGCTCTCAGTCGATAGAGATAAGGAAACAACCTTGACCATCCAAGCTACAGATTCCGCATTCAAATGGCTGGAACGGAACAGGCAAATGCAAGTGATACGAGACGTTAAATATCGAATGAGCGATTCCGGGATTGAGATATCTGGAAAAGACTTGAAGGTCCAAGAAGGTAAATCCACTTACCACAGGGTTCGCCAATTCAAAACGGGTCGCTGGCCACTTATCAAAGTTCGTAGAGGCCGCGGGCCGCATGAATTCAAAATCGGGATAAAAATATGCAACGCATTTGAACAACCACGTGTTGATAACTCTTCGTCAGTACAACGTTGTGCTCTCTAACATGGGCGACAGGGATAGATACCACAAAAGTAATAATATTTTTTATCCATCAAATAATCCCCAAAGACACCAAATGTCGAGTACGTTCAATGTTCAGAGGCCACATTACAGCCATCCAAGAGCGGTGGTCAGATGTCACTGTATTGGGCATTAGGAACATGTCGCTGACATTGACACCCATTACGAGAAGGCAAAAAATACGCACTTCGTTCACAGTTTTATGGAAAAATGGACCAGAAAGTAATTATTATAAGAAGCCAAAACGTCAATGTGAAACCTTCATATGCAGGTTATATGCAGAATATAATAGTTGAAAAAAATATGGTTCAAATATCTGTGGTAGACTGCTGTATAACTTCTGAATCAAAAGGTTCCCGGCCTCCAGAGCAGGGATATCTAGAACTAGTACAAGAGATTTAACTGTAAACGGAGACGTTGGATTTTGCTTGCGATTCGGGTTTCTCTGGAGCAGGCACATCTAATTCCAGCACTTGCGCAAATGCGCTGACATGGTCTCTGCGCACAGAAAATCCAAGTTGCGCTCAAAAAATCCTAAGTAATGACCTTTTTTTGGTTGTTGGTTTTGCGCAGTGAATTGGTGAGTGTGGGCAGACTCGTCAAAAATTAGAGGGAACATTGCTTGTCAGTTCATTTCCTTTCCGTGGCCGTTACTGTCAGTGTAAAAAGTTCTCTATTTGAAAATTATTTCACCATCCTTCAAGATTTTTGAACAGCCATAACTGTTGCGATCATACATGAAGGTGTCGTCGGAAGCGTTACATACGCGTTACTATTACATTGGTCAAGAAATGGATTTTTAGCACTCGTTCAAACCAAATCAAAGGCGACCGCAGAATTCGCTTCAAAATAATAAAAGTCTATCCAATTTTTACATAAATAGTAGCCTGTTGGTAGAATAGAACCTCTATGATCCGTCATATAATGTAATATGCTTGATAATAAAGTATTCATGTGAAAAACTAACATTTTTGAAGTAAAATTTTGGAATCACTGGATTAGTCCAGCCGCGAGCAATTTGAAGGTCAATTGCATAGTGCATCTTTGCTAACGGCTATGACAATCTCACTCGTATGACTGATTCAAACATCTTGAAACTACTTTTTGCTTTAAAAATACTTGAAACATAACCACTAGAGTAAGCGATACAAGATACCAAATCTGCTCAAAAAAAGTAGCAGTATTGCGTTACCTCTAATGACGAGTAGGAAATAAGGCTGATACTCGAATTAGTTTGCTAAAATTGTGGAATTTTGCAATGATGAGAAACTCCTCCTCCGTTTGCTCAAACTACCCTCTAAGTGATGGGCCGTTTTTGTTTCAGTGAAAATTCTCATCGATTCGATATCCGTTAAAGAATTGGCAATGGAGAGGTACGGGGTTTATAAGTTCTTGAAGGAGATGTCGACAAGCTGGCTTATCGAAGAGATCGAAATCAATTACAATTGCGTCGTGCAAATCGATCGTTTGCCAGATACGGAATACGGGGATGAGTTATTTGTTCAGCTACCCAAGGTGTGTATTGACAAATAATCTAGCCAGATATACCACGTCACATATGTTGCTCTCGTGCTAGAACACCACATTGTACTGGATAAATACCATGTTGCATATGTGACGTTCGTACGAGATACACTACGGTTCAATGAGACTTTCGCACTGGTATACCACGTTGAATATGTGACTTCCATACTAGATATACCGCATTTGATATGTTACTTTCGTACTGCATATACCACATTGCAAATGTGACTCCTGTACTCGATATAATTGATAGTAGTTGTATGTTAATGCTAATACCAGAATATAATCATATAAGTGTAAAATAATAATAATTGGGATACATTTAAGGCAGTCACAAATGACAATAAGTTTTAATTGGAGTAGCAATGCCAATTATCTTCATCGTCGTTCATTTGAGTGACAGATGACCATGATGGTTTAGGATTAGAGTGAGAGGTTAGACTTGGTTGATTAAAACAGAACATGTTAATGTTTTGATATGGACAACTTTATTTCTGTCTCACCTGTCATACAAACGTTAAAAACAACACGTGAATGTGGCTCTTGAAAAAATAATTATTTATCTTTATCAGCATCTCACTCAAATGAGGTATTACTCAGTTGATCCGTCAATCACTTGATATATACCCATAATAATTATGTGTATGTATAATTGTGTTGGTTCAACCCACTTGGGTTCAAGTGCTAATCGTGGGTGGAAATTAGGAGCCCACAGAGTTTTCAATACAAGCGGTACAAGTCGCGGCATGTCTTCTTCAGAGGTCCATTGGAAGCATCACGTTCGAAATCAAGGACGGAGATATCACAAGAGAAGATGTGGATGTCATCGTGAATACCACTGACGAAACTTTTTCGTTTGACGGTGGGTGTCTTTTGCTCTCATCTCCAGACGCGCCATTTTCATTCACAGATGCGTGGACCGCGCTACGTGTTCACCCATTGACAGTATGCATGGGGTGATCGTGATTACAGATATGATGTACTCTTTTGACAGGTCCGTTGTCTCGTTGCGTATTTAGAGAAGCAGGTCAATATCTTCGAAACATGAGCATCGTTGATCACGATATCCGGCACAGCGACGCGGGCAGCTTGAAATGTCAAAAGATCATCCATGTGGCCATACCGAAAACGCACGAATCCATGGAGGACCTGTTGCTGAAAGTATTGAGACAGGCTGACGAAATGGGCATGAAGAGCATAGCTTTGCCTGCTATCGGAGGAGGTTGGGCATAGTTTGGGATAGGTTTGGTTGGGCAATTTCTTGATGATGATAAATGGGTCAGACACTGTTCAGTAGGCTTGTGCAAATCTGTATATTTTCAAATATTACCGGCTAGTTGACAAAATTGTTAGGTTGCCTAGACAAATGCTGCATATCTCATTTGGCTCTCTTCCAACCTGTAGGAGTGAAACAATAAGAATAAAACATTTGGATCTATTTCAAACCTTGCTGCCCATCCAATGAAATTGTAACGTCTACAAAAACGATGCACAACAAATTGGCACATTCGCACTCATTGATGTGAAGTTGTTGGATTGGAAAATTTTTGATTTAAGAAAAATAGTATTCACGGGTCAAATGCTATTATTTAGGTCTGCTACTCCAATAAATTTGCTTCTGCGGGTTTCAATTAAGCCAAATTTGTTATACATCATTTTTGTGGACAACGTCACGAATTCATTGGATAGGCAGTTAAATTTGAAAAATTATGATCTTTTTTCAATATATCCCAAATTTTGCACTCTTATAGCTCCGCTCCACTCAACTCGAATCATTAGAATTATTACTTGATTCAGATTTGCGTACTTTATTCATTGTGCCCTGCCCTAAGTCATTAGCAAGCGATAGCAATATGATAGATGGCGTATTTTCAACCCTGTTTCTCTTTCAAGGTAATGGCGGTTGGACTAATCAAGATATCGCCAAGGCCATGAAAAATGCATTTGCAAAATTCGAAACTGAGAGCGTGGGCTTGAAAAAAATCGTCGTCGTGCTGTATGGGGGATCGCTTGTTGCGGTTTATGAAAATATCCTGAAACAAGAGCAGTCGTCACCCGCTCCAGTTGAGCAAAAGGGCCTTTTTGGGTTCCTTGCTTGGTTACTTCCAAAGTAAGTTCAGAGTTGGTCAGTAACGAACCACTTCTACTTTTCCTAATACTAAAATTGGTTTCGCTTACTTGCGCTGCTTACGCTTATGCTGGTGAAATTGTCGTGCCAACCAGGCTAAGAGAGTCCCTGTGTCAAGATAACCGAATATATTTTCGAAAATTATCTCTATTTGTTATATCTGTCGTTTTGTGTTAATAGTCATTTCAAAAGTGGTCAAATCTACTAAAATTATGTGACCCACCGAGTATATCAACATCATTAAAACTACATACTCTAGTACTGTTCGGTTTGGTGTCACTCTTGGTGGGTATGGAGCGTTTATTTTATTCAGAGCTCCGGAGCGAGTGCCGGAACCGCCCCCAAAGGCTGAGCCTACTCCGGCCACGCCCGCCAAAGCTGCCAGTGCTGATACAGGACAACACGCCATAGTTACGGTGTCTGCCGAAAGCAAAGATAACCTTGCTAAGGTGGTGTTCCTGCTTTTTGAATGCTGATTTTGACTTTAATCAAGTAAAATCTCTAGTTTTATGTTATCTATGAACGCATAAAGGGTCATCATCCATACAGTTATGAAATCATTATTAGTGATTCTCGGAAACTTGATTCGCAGCCTAATACTCTTCTATTTGAAATCGAATCACTCACCTAATAAGGGGGTGTTCCTGCTTTTTGAGTGCTGATTTTGAATTAACCAAGTAAAATCTTTAGTTTTACGTTATTTATGAACTCATAAACTTGACTCCTAAACCTAATACTCAATTCGCAATCGAATCCCTCAAGTAATTCGAATTGACCCAGCAGTAATTTCGTGTTGTGTTGTCGATATACCTGTAACGGCAGCCTGTAATGATTTATTTCAATTTTTTGCAGGCAGTCCAGGAACTGCAGGCAATGACAGACCGATTCATCAAAGATTATGAGATAAATTCTGTAGCAGTTTTGAGAATCAGCGAATCGGACCTGTCGAAGATTGAAAAGATGGCAAAGAAACATGAAGTTCGTGTGATCGTCAACAAGAAAAAGTAAGCGACAAATAGGGATGGGCACAATGATTTGTGTCGGTTATATAATATTTGGGTTTATTCATATATGAATATATTATTCAATTGTATATAGAAAATCCGAGTTGTAAAAAGCAATTAGTGCTGTCAAAAATACTATTAAGTGCAAGCAGTGTAAGGTAAGAATATTACCATTCGAGCAAGTAGCACAAATGTGTGGAACCTACTATCGAGTACTCCGTAAAAGGAGTAGTACATCGTTACTGACCACTTCCGTGAATTGTAAAGGCCCGATAACACCTTGCCAGTCATGTGGACTCCAGGGTTTTATACCTGATAAAATCAAATGTCAAATCTACATGTGATGAATTCTTAACGTAAGCTCATCTTGCCGTGATATTTTAGCGATGTGCACTCGATCACAATTCAAGGAAATAACGACGACGCCTCCAAGGTAAAAGACAAAGTGCAAGAGATCGTGTCTGGGATATCAACTGGTAATTTGCAACTACTTGAACACAGTTTACCGTGCGGCTTGCATAACTTCAACTGCTTCCTGTCTCGAGAGTTCTTGTATTTATCTAGTCCCTGTACTTGACTTGAACAGCTTTTGAGAAGTATATGCAAAAGTTCGGCTAGTAAATTGATTTTCAAAACTGTCGAGCAACAAAAGAAATATTTCTCGCCCAGCTGCAGCCTTTGTTACATCGAATGCTAAGTCTGTCCTTGAGATTACCTTACCTCGAGCTGCTCTATTGATTACGCCTACCAACACATGCCACTTCATTCTTGCTGCCCGTCATCTTCTTTCAATTTAGTACACATGGCTCCCAGACTATGGGCCATGGCCCAGTAATAGTCCACAAAGTCATTTTCAATGGGCCACTGCGTCTTCGCCTTCATTCGTTGTACAAGTAATTAGGCTTGATCAGTAGTCGAATTGTGACTGTTGTGGTGGTATGTCACGTGCAGTGGCGTACGTAGGGAAGGTTATGGTTCGAAACCCCGTGGTTGTGAAATGCCAACTTCATCGCCAATATTTATAAGTTCCTTAGCAATTAGGCAATTGGTATTGTGTTGCTGCGTGTCGATCGAACAACAAGATGACATTCGTCACAGTGAAATGTAGCATATCTGAACTGATATCTGATAGGGAACGGCCGAAGTCTCACTGATTTGCAATAAATATTCATTATAATGTGCATACTGAACATGCATAGAGTCCGTTGATACCTATCCTTCGTATTAGTATCACAAGAACTTATTGGAGATGCAGAACTGCAATATACAATCGAATTGTAAATTCATATTATCGCAGCTCTGCATAAAATAGCATGTCCCTAGAGTTCATGTACCATCTAAAAATAGTACATTGAGCAATGTTCTTTCTAATTCTTTACTAGTTGCTGACGTTTACCGCTGACGAGTGTCAGCCGAAAATATTCGGTTTCATTTTAACATGAACAATGAACGTACTATTCAATTGTATATTAGTATCATGTTGCTTTTTGCTCAGATCTGCCTAAAAATTGGATATCGTCCGATGAAAAGATGATCTCGGTCAAGCTCGACCGCCATTCCGCCGAGTATCAGGACATCGAGAAACTATTTCACGTTGCAAATAAAGGACATAGCTGCTACTTTTTCGTGGAACAAGTACTTCCGTGATAATTTGCGATTCTCGTTTTCGCCTTAAGCCAGCGCCCAATTTCAGATTCACAGAATTCAAAACTTGTCGCTGTATCGACTATATCAATCTAAGAAAGAAGAGATATCGAGAAGACAAACTCCGCCCGCCAATGGCGAAATGAGACTTTTTCACGGTACCGATAAGGCCTCGATGGATTGCATTTGCCTGCATGGATTCAACCGAAGCTATGCGGGGAAAAACGGTGAGCAGTGAAATATGCGTATGGCACATCATTTTTAAGGGGGCAAACTTGACATACTTACCCTACTAGTCATTATTTCAGCAGGTTGTTCAGACAAACAAATGATTCACTGATTCATTCATTGAATCAAGCAAGTTTGCTCTAATATTTACAACAGACAATCACATCGATATGGCAACATTCAAAAGACGTGGTCATATCAGCCATCTGTAGTCCATGTAAAGAAGAGGTCATTCTTATTCAGTACTTGAAAGAGAAGCTTAAATGATACCAGAAAGTATCGATGAGTGTATGTAGCAACCAGTGAATGAAGCTCTGTCACACGATAAGATCTGAAGTTAGCTGTGATTCGTCCAGCGGTGTTAAGTAGCAAAATACTGGAGTAGGTTTTGGCTACTTCCACTCTGTACTCGTGGTTATAAGTACTTACTTTTAAGACTTCAGATTTTGCAAAGTACGAAGGACTTTTGGGATATGTTTCCATAACATTGACATGTAAAATTATCATAACTAGGCAAAGTAGCCCCGGTGTGACAGTAACTGAATGTATTTTCGCAATTCGCGTGAATTTGTAGTGTCATAAGTAGGGCAAGTTTTTGCAACTTTTTTTTACAGATTCCGGCACCTTTCTAAATGCGAGCAAAGCTAATACTTTCGATGCAATAATGACAAATAGAGTTTGAAAATACGACGTTTTTGCTATCAATACCCTGATATAATAACGCACTACTCGCGAATGTTCAGTTTATCATAGTTCTTGTACAAGTAAAAAGTATTCGTTATTTCACAGATAAATCGATAAATGTGAAATAATGAGTTAAATTGCTCTCGATTTATTTCGGATATAATCGATTACGATTACCCGTAATTTTCCATGTATAATCCGCAAAATTCTCACGATTTTTTGCCCTAAAATCGGGGGGGGGTGCGTTTTATACATGGGAACAACACGCTTGAAAAAAATCTCCCGCGATAAAAAACTTGAAATCACACCTTTCTTCATGTTTGTTTCCAATCGCGCATCACTTTCAGCCATCGTGTCCAGTAATTCGTATTATAAGTGTAACGCGCTACCAATTAGAAAAACGCGTGTTGCCAATTAACGAGAGTTGTCCGCACAGCACGCAATCTCCTGCTGAGTTGGTTTGCCGTTTGCACGCGAGCGAAGTTAGGTCATTCATTGATTGCTGAACGGGCGCGCGGCAATCCTTGCTAATTCATCGACAGTCCATGTGCGCAAAATATAATCGCTTGCGTAATCAGTCGCACCTCCAACAGGCGTGGTGCGCACGACATAACGGTTGGCCCGAGCCATCGCAGCTGACCTCGCGCGCAAGATATTGCGTCACCAGCGTCGCAGGCTTTGGCTGCTATCTACTATCGCATAGAGGCAATACCGTTAACTGTATAATGATTAGCAATCGCATCTGTAACAGGCCTCGTGTCGCTGGCCCGCGTCGCCAGCCTCGCAGGTTTTGGCTGCTCTCTACTATCGTTTAGAGCAGAGGTCTCAAACACGCGGCCCGATGCGGCCCGCGAGTCCATTTTGTGCGGCCCGCGACGGCAATTTGGATTTCGAAGTATTCGACAATATTTAAGTACTTTTTTCAATTTGATAACTTAAAATTCGCCATAAAACTACTCCAGAAGCCACAAACTACTCATCAAACTGTACTATTACATCACTTTCATAAGTTACGGCGCAGTGGAAGATTACGTGACATTACTTGTTTATGATGGTTAAACATGACCCTTTGCTGATTCGTATTCTGAAACTTGTGATTTGGACTTTGGTGCGACCTTTTGTAGAATTACTACTTCGTGGTTAAACAAAAATGACTCGAGTTGAGTCGCGTCAAACGATACAATCAGAGGAGGACTTTTGTGACGCGGAACACCTTGACTTGGTACAACAACGGACGCAACTAACTATCAAACTGGTACAGAAAATACTAAAATATCAAAAGGTGGTAGCTTGCGTGTCGTAGCTTATTTCGATATCGAAGCAGATCGGTGTGTCAACCATTGGCATTGTGTTGCCCTCTTGATGTATAATTGGTTACATCCTGTGTCATGTTGGGTATCTTTATCAATGTTATTATCGGCGAGTGGCAAGTATAAACTAGTCGTAGTCTACGCTTCACAGCTGTAACACAATGGATTCTTCGGCGATTGGGCATTACTATGGCACAGTAATCATTATATTCAAGTTGATATTGATCTGTTCAAATATTCCAGGCGTGAATTCACAATAGTAAATCACAAGCGTGTGGAATGTCAGCCTCCAAGGTCCCGTCAAATAAAGCCTACATGGAAATACATTGAATAACCCTATTATTGGTGTTGCAGCCCGCGGCGCCATCAAAAATAGGAAATTGGCCCGCAAGCACATTTGAGTTTGAGACCTCTGGTTTAGAGACAATGCCGTTGATTACATAATGATTAGCGATGGTTATGTCATGATTGTTCGACAGTGACATCGCAAAACAGAACGCCATCGTGTACTAAAACACAGCTATTCATGTACCGTGAATGCCGTGTGCGTACTATACATGGGTACAGGCTTTTCCCAGAATTTGCATGCCATTTTAAGTGTGCGTATTATACATGGCGGCGTACTATACTTGGAAAATACGGTAATTGAAAATGCTGCAGTCGTCACAAATCGCGATTACTTGTAATTGAGCCAAACTTTACAGCGTTACTCTCACTTACACTTGAGTGACAAGACAACAATGACTATGACCACTTCTGGATTTGATATGCTCTGTGACTGAATGTTGGACATCGCTCCAATGTAATTTTCAGAGGATGATGCTTAGTTTTTGTTGTTTCAGCCGCGATTTACGGTAAAGGTACCTATTTCTCAACGGAATCGTCCTACTCGAACTCTTACGCCAGAAAAGAAGGTTTCACTGGGAGACAACGAATGTTTGTTGCGGAAGTGCTAACGGGAGATTACTGTCAAGGCTATGGTTCGATGGTTGATGCGCCTCGGAAAAACTCCACCGGAGAACTCTATGACAGCGTGGTCGATCAATGCCGGAACCCTACAATTTATGTCGTGTTCAAAGACTGGAGCGCCTATCCTTCTTACGTTATCACGTACACCTCTCGTTGACCGAATTTATGAATTGACCGTTGAAAGCAGATTCGGACAACTCGATAATACTACTTGTTTAATTTAGACTATATAGACTAGAGCGATGCGTCGGCCATCTAACAAGTGAAACGTTTCTATACTCTCATTTTTATTGTAATCTGATGTCTTGATTTCCAGAAAATGCTACAGCATAATATTGTCACATAGAATGTGTCAAGTCATGCATGATAATTAGTACAAGTCGCGTCAGTACACAAACTGAATCAAGTCGAGTCATTACAACCCTGGGTTGTTTCATGAAGAAATGCGACTTTGCTGCTTGCCATAGCCTCTATTATACTGCCTACTGTTGCTCGATTGCAATATCACTGTAATTTAACGAAGCTTACAAGTCTCTTTAGAGCTTTCTCATATAACTTGCCAGAAACGAATTGTAGGCTACTTATACACACTTGCACCATTATGACGTACGCACCGTGAACTCTATATTACGACACCATACAGAAATATTTACTGATGTTGTGAATAAATTGAAAATTTGACGTGATATTTCTCTAATTAATGTGCAAATGTCCAGCTTCTTGCATTCGAGAATTGTGCTATAAAATTTATATTTACTCATGTCGTTAATGAATTGAAAATTTGATGTGATATTTCTCCAATTAATATGCAAGTGTTCAACTTCTTGCATTTGGGAATTGAGGTATAGAATTCTAATATATATGGTGGACCGGCAGGAAACATGCCACAGACAGTCGAGAACCACTGTTTTAGGATACTTCCACTCCTAATAGTTTTATGGCAAATGTACTTTCTAATTAGAATTTGGATTTTTAGAAGTACTTTTGGGACCACGTGAAACAGCTCCTTTTTCGTAGTCCCCAGTATTTGTAGTGTCAATATTAATAATCATTCTGAATTAGTCACGAAAGCAGCCGACCCTGAGTTACTGCTAAAACTTTACGAGCCCCCAAACGAATTTACTCTTGGAAACTACTCATATGAGTTCTTCTCTGACATTTCGTTTCCTATTTCCTCTTAAATCTTTGGAGATTTAAAACATACTGTTTACTATGGTGATTTATTGATGGCGTTGAATAAATGCCTGGTGTTGAAAGAAAGGGGTTGTCTGGTTATTGCATGAAGCAGAGATAGCGACTTGTGTTGGTTGGGTCCGTAGTTCGCGTCCCATTGCACCAGGAAGCTTTGAAACCTATGGGTATACAGAACTCACAGCTACAGAATCAAAATAGAGAATATCAGCCTGGTCTAAATGACTATTGTAGTCGAAAATTACCATGGATACCACACACCCTGGCACTGCCGAAAGCTAAACCTCACGTTCAATAAAACATGATCAATCGACTCTGCTGCGAAGATTTGAGTTACGAGCTTTACCATAAGCATTATTAAGTACAGACAGATAGCAGTCTTGGACAATTTGATAATTCTGTTTGTCTAATTAGACTAAAATACTGATGTTCTAATCTAATTTTCAAGTGTTTTTGGTTTTCTTGAATTTGCTACAGCGCTACAGGTGAAGTATATATAGTGCGAGCCGAGCTTGATGAGTCCTGCATATATTTGCTATATTCTGATAGCAATGAGCAGAGGAGTATTTGGATGCATTAAGGTTCGCTCTTGCTTAGGTGCCGCAAAACCCCTGTGGGCCGCACCTCACTGTGTCCTTACTTCGACACACTGTAACCCTATTACCAACGGGGAATTGCTACAGTTGGGTGCAAAACCTCAGCTGAAGTCACAAACATCCCCACGGAGGAGGTTGGCTTTCGCCCCTCCAGACCCTTAAAAAAGTTATCAATCAATCAGGTTTATTAATATTTTCATCGTTTCAAAACATCACAAGACTGCGATACAATGAAAAGATAGGAAGGCGTCGAAACAACTTGGAGTAGCCTTTAAGATCAGACATCCACCTTAGCCTAGGCTAAATAAATAAGAGGCATGAGCACTGAATGAAAAGTAATGCAGAGAATATAAAATGCAAGCGACAAAATGGGGTGGCATGTGGCGGAGGGCGAGGTCGATGTTAGGTCGTGGTCCGGTAATCCTGAAGACTGGCTAGTATTGATTTAGAAGAAATTGCTTGTATTTCGACTTCAATGCGGACATGCTCGACGACTGTCGGAGTGTCGGATAGCCGGCGAGATGCTGTTCCACAATTGGGGTCCGGCGTACTTGATAGAGCAAGGCGTTTTCTTGTATTCAGTCCTGATCATATGGTAGTTGTTCTTCGTTGACGCGCGTGTGCTGTACTTGTGCGCTTTTGTCTCCGAGGTGAAGTAGTCGTTGAAATTTGAGGGACATTGACCGCAATGGAACTGATACATAAACTGGGCAATTTCTAGCTTCCTCATATCTTCTAAGTTTAGAAGGTCGTTGGTAGGCCTACTCAAGTTGTAGTGACGCTATATATTTCTACTCAATTAGATATACAAGTAAGTATTGTGGGACTGGTTTCGTCTCGGGCACTGTCGAGTAGGATTCGTATAAAATCAAAACCAACTGAAGTAGCATGTGAGTAGGCAAAATCTCCATGAAATCCCCTTCGTTATTTACCACCTCTACTTTTGAGAAAGTACTCTGATAAACTGAACTTGATTTTTGTATAGGCCTATATGTCTTTCCAATACGGAAATTGATTGAATTTTTAAATGTTAGCTATAATGCAATAATTCTAATATAATTTGGTAAAAACTGTAGCTATACTTATAACTTGATTTGAATAAAATCTGAAAATGTTTTAGTTATCCAACTCTGTAAGAAAGCATAGGTTTCCAGTCATCAGTTACTGAACATTTGGATTCGGACTGGATTTACCTCCATTTCATGGCTTCTACGCCAGATCATGTTTCTGACATTTTCAGACATGGCTGTAACTTTTGTATCGGTTATTTCGCACAGTTGTGACCATAAGCGACGTCATTGGTTTCAATCCAAACGTTAAAATCGTCAACTTAATAACCAGGCACGGAGAGTGAACGAATGACCTGTGTTGTGAAGAAGACTAATGTCTCGAGTCGCGAGAGCTACTTGCAGGACTTCTGTCTAGTGATCGATTGCACATAGCAACAATAGACTGGCGGCTGGAAAGCTATTCTCTTCTAGAGCTGGACTAGGTTTTCAGCTTTTCCATATCAGATTACAAATACTGAGTTCGCAAAAGCCTGGAAATCGAAACAACTCCATTAGTTGAAGAGAAATTCAACAAAAATCAAGTTCAGGTTTATATCAAATCATAATTGATTGCCGTGTACATGAGAATGGCAAATGTCTGCACAAACGCGATTCATGTTATCTCCATCGTGCACTGGGACCTTACTAACACACGCCGTTATCTGCATCATACAATAACCAGACAATCCATTTCCTTCAACACCAGGCTTTTTATCAACACCTACAAAAATCACCATCATCAACAGATCGTTTTAAATATTCAAAAATTGAAACTTTAACGAGCGGTGGTATACGGCAGTAGGGACCAGATGTGGTCAAAGTAGTCAGCGTCGCTAGAAGTAACGCGGTATATTTGTACTTTATTGGGCTACAAGTAGAAGTGACGATTCAAAGACGAGTCAAAATTACATTGAGTGGAAAATGATGGGTTCTAGAATTACTCACTAAGTCAGGGGTTCTCAAAGGGTGGGCCATGGCCCACTGGTGGGCCACAGCAACATTTGAGGTGGGCCACAAAGCTATTTAGAAAATTTCAGAATTAATGTAAGTCAAGTTATATTTGTTATGTTAATCGCTACAAAATACATTATCTAATTATACGTAGGCTGCATAAAACTTTTCATCCGACTGTAATTAGGCGTAGTGGCACGTTTGGAGTCAGCATGTATAGCCTACAAGTCGAAAACGTTAGAGAGAAATGGCGGCTATTTCCACTGGCAATGACAACCAACGGCTAACAGCAGCTAAAACAACTTTGAGTATATATTAACTGGAAGGTAACGCTGAAGTAAACAAGTATTCCAGCGAGTTGATATGTCGTATGCCGTTGAAAGGGGCATGGAATGATGTTTTGGTACAAGACATATATTGTACAATGTACATTGTACAGCATGCATATTTTAAACTAATATTTCTCCACTTCTCTGTAGGACCCAATTCATCTATGAAATATTTGAATCCGCTCCAGAATGATTATTTTATTCCTCAAAATAGTGAAACTAAAATCTCAGACACGCAGTGGATGCGGGGATTTGATCAAAGTTGTGTTTCGCGACGCGAATGGCGTAGCGAAAGATCATAATATACTCAGGAGTTTTAGCCTATATGATCTACCAGCCTGTAACTGCTGCACCCAGACCCCCAATTTGGGGAGCTTCAAGGGGCTCAAGATTATTTCGTTGGTCGTTTGTTGGAGCATATTTACTCAACGTGAAAAATTTCGTCGCGCATTGCGCGATTTCTTGTCCCAGGGTGTGTTGATTTAAATATCATCAGTAAATGAAGTAAAAATGCGCATATTTTAGGGAAATAGGCATATCGCCACTGTTGATTACCACGCATTGAACAGGATTATGATTCCAAGATAAGAGGTGGGCCACAGCACATTTTCAAATCGGAAAATGGGCCACGGCCAAGAAAGGGCTGAGAAGCCCTGCACTAAGTAAAGTAGCCACCAAACATAGATTTGGTCGTGCGGTCGCATACTTCTAGCGGTTAATCGGGGGCGGTTACTTTTGAAATTGTAAGATGCATCTTCGCGACTAACACAAAACGATCAATGACACAACAAATAGGTGCAATCTGCGTAAAGATATTGAGTCACCGCGATAAAGGAGTCGTTTGATGCGGTGTTTCCGACTGTAGCAAGTATTTGAAGAGTTTTTGGGGATCGGAACTTCCATATACAATTGAATTGTATATTCATATTGAAATGGATCCGGATATTTTCGGCCATACTCTTCAGGGGGTAATGCTCAGCAACTAGTAGAGAATTGGAAAGAACATTGCATGGCAACAATTGTATCGTTAAGTAAGTCATTTTGTTTAAAAGCTGTTATGTAGACCTGTAAGTATTCTAAAAACATGACCAGTTCAGTAAGCAGTGCAAGTACACAACTTGTACCTTGAAAAATTAGTACTTCTTCACTGACGAGTGACCACCTCTGGTAGTGACACATACCTTTTTACAGCAGCAGTGCCAAAAGATTTGAAACGATCAAATCACATCAACAGTTAACGACAGTACAACCAATTGAGAAATAAGATCAAGAACTCCACAGTTGGCGGGCAGAAACGATCTCAGTACAGCAGCTGAAAAACTTGTTTGACACAACACATACTTTTTACGAGCTTGAATTGAAGTGGAATACTACCTTTGTACACTTATGAGTTGGAGCAAGACAGGCAAATTTGGGCGGATGGGAATTGGGAAATCACAGTAGCAATTTGCATCTGCTTTTAAAAGCGAAGGCATATGAACATTGAACAATAAGGAACCAGTGAAATGACCACACGGTAATCAAAATGCTATCGAATTTCCGCAACTCTAGCATAAGAACACGCTAGGACTAGGACTGGGCTTTGAATATCATTCATTATGACATCATAACATTATGGAGAGACGTGGAAAGTCAACTGTGCTGACACAAAGAACATAATGCCAGTTCTACTTCACAATAAAGTTAATTTGGTATTATTTCATCAATTCATTATAATGCTGCGATACGAAATATGCGGTTCCAAGGCTTCCACAGCGGAAATGGCTATCGAAGCTGCGATTCACGTTGATCAATCAACTCTTGGTGGCAAAGAGCGGGTAATATCAGTATTGGAAAAAAGTCATGTCTCATTAATCGAATCGAATCATAAGAATGAAGGTTGCCCGACATATGATCATGCGACACAATGAAAAACGACACTTCAGCATGAGTCATTTCAGAATTTGACTTTATACCCCTAACCCGTATATATATCCTAACCCTAAACCAGGGTTGTAATGACTCGAGTCACGTTTTTTTTTGGTGACTCGACTTGACTCTAGTCAATTTTTCAAATGCGCAAGGTGACTTGACTTGAGTCAATTTTTGCTATGACTCGACTTGTACTCGAGTCATTGCGCATGACTCAAACCAATCATATGACTGGAGACTAGAACGGCCTAGACAGACATTTCATTGTAAGTTTGAAGAGTAGTAAAGTTAACCCAATATTGTTATTTCGTCTATCAGTCGTGATACTCGGAAATGGAGCCTGTTAAAACTGAGGAAAATTACTATATTATAAATGCAGGACATTCTAAATCACTCGAGCAGAGTTGAAAATGTGGGCTGACCGGATTGAACTGAAAACTGAACAGTGAACTCACTGACTTGGACTCGAGTCAAAACACTATGACACGGACTGTACCTTCCGCTAGCTGACTTGACTCGGTAGTTCAATGAAAATGACCGACTTGACTCGAGTCGAAACAATAAAATTGAGATTGACTTGCGACTCGGTTACAAGCCTGCCTGTAAGTTAACCCACATGCTCATCTGTCGCATGCCTGAATGTTGCATGTTAATATGTCGCATGCTCAAATGTCCACGGACCGAGAATTTAATCGAATCATTGTTCCCAGCCCTAGCAGTAACGAGACACGCCAAAATACCTCAAGCAGAAATACAAATTAGAAGGTCTTGAAAGTACTCGTATACTTTCATTGGCTAATCTGTGGTTCACAAATTCGTTCATACAGATGTATACGTGATCACGTAAGACGGATATGCGCTCCAATCTCGGAACACCACATAAATGGTAGGTGTGTACATGCCGCATTGATCGACTACACTGTCGTAAAGTTCTCCGGTAGCGTTGTTCTGCGGCGCGTCCACCATCGAGCTATTGCCTTTGCAGTAATCGCCCGTCAGCACTTCGGCAACGAACATTTGTTGCTTCCCTCTGAAATCTTTGTGGGCGTAGGAGTTTGAATAGGACGACTCCGTTGAGAAATAGGTACCTTTACCGTACATCGTGGCTAAAACCAGAAAAACAAAGCGTCATTTACCTCGAGTGACGCTGCCACGATGTCCAACAACTAATTACAAAACAAATCGAATCACAGCTGGCTTCGGAGGAACTAGACATTGCCAAACAGAACCTAAAATCGCAAAGTTTATATGTCAGTACCATTGGGGTCAATTACTTCTTTACCACAAAACAAAAGCGTATAAGTACAACACATGTACGTCCTCGTCGTCCAATTATGTTTGTTTGTGGTGTTCATGGTGTTTTTATTTTACGATGGTCATTTACACCGGCCCAGATATTTATTGTTGTGATTCTGAAGATCTTCTCGGAGGTACAGAGCTTCAATATACAATTGAATAATATATTCATATTGAAATGAACCCGAATATTTTCGACTGACACTCGTCAGGGGTAATCGTCAGCAACTAGTAGAGATTTGGAAAGAACATGGTATATACAATTGTTGATATAAAATGTAACGGTTCAATACACGGAAAACAGTAGTAATAATAAGAATAGCTCTAACTTAGACTACAAATTCCAAAATTTAGCTGCAATCGTCATTTTCCAATAAGGATAGTAGCATAAGCGGGTCACTGTAATTCCCATAAAAATATAATTTTTAAATGCCGTATATTTGAGTGCTCACCATTTTTCCCCGCATAGCTACGGTTGAACCCGTGCTTGCAAATGGCGTCCACCGTGTCCTTGTCAGTGCCGTGAAAAAGTCTCATTTCGACGTTGGCGGGCGGGGTTTTTCTTTTTGAAATTTCTTCTTTCTTCGACTGATATTGCCGATACAGCGACAAATTCTGAATTCTATCGATCTAACAACAAGACGCTAGCTTATGATACATACAAAAACACAAACGTATCGCGAAAGTACCCGTTCGACGTAAAAGTAGCAGCCAGTTCGTTTATTCGCAGCCTTAAACAGTTTCTCGATCTCCTGATACTCGGAGGAATAGTGATCGAGCTTCACTGGAATCATCTTTTCGTCGGACGAGATCCAGTTTTCCGGCAGATCTGAGCAAAGAGTAACATAACACAGATAGTCAAGTAAGATTTGGTACTCAGAAGTAAAGCTTTAAATTTATACCGAAGTACAAAGTAGAAGTAGCAATTTCCAAGTAAGTAAAGCAGTAAGCAGTCTAGGTCTAGTTTTGCCCGAAAAACTGAAGTAAAAGTACAAGTAGTCTAAAAACATAACTCATGTAACTTGAAAAGTAGACTTGGTCTAGGTTTGCCTACTTTACGCAGTTTGTCTGAGGTGGCTACTTTCAAAACCGCAGCAGTTGCAAATTACCGGTGGACATCCCGGACATGATGATTTCTTGCACTTTGTCTTTCACCTTGGAGGCGTCGTCGTTATTTCCTTGAATTGTGATCGAGTGAGCATCGCTAAAAAAACAAGACAATATGAGCTGGCGTTACTTGAGATTCTACGTCATTTAGAATTCATTACACGTACATTATATATATTGGATTTTAACCCTTTGCGACCGGCGGACCAGTATACTGGACCGCGATTGTTTAACACGGAGGAGTCATTATTTATTTTAAGATAGCTCGACCTGCAATACTTTCTAAACTGTAACAATCGATTTATATGGATAGCTATTATGAATACGCATACATAAGACCATGTACAACCTATTATATCAATGCATATCCTGATTGAAATGCAGATTTAACACGCAAAAACGTTTCCCCCAAAATTGAATTTGTAATGATGTTCGCGTGAATGATTGCCTGGAATTTAAACCATTATATCTTCCGTTCTAGACGTCATATAACTAATTACAGTTATCTTCTATGACTTGTTGTTGGTCATACTATTCTATGAAAGACCTTATATCGAAGATTAGCACGTAGAGATGTTTCAAATCGACTTGAAAGAAAGCAATACCTTATTACCTGAAAATCATGGCTGCGTAAGTAACAGATGTACAATTGCTTCAGGCAATTGCAAATTGTACATATGGTTGGCCATTACTCTGGCATATTCATCAATATCCCTATCATGGGGTTTAGTATTGTATAACAAAGCCGACACCAGCCCTAACACTACACAAATAAGCGTGAGAGTTAGGCTATTTTGGTACCAGAGCCTGTAATAAAAACATCATATAGAGGCAGTTTTATATCTGTTTAGATGGCACACGAAGTTACTGTTGGATTCTATGACTACTGTTGATCATACATGGAACATTAGCTGTGTAGAATACAGCTCAAATTGATGTGAAATAAAGCAATAATGTACCACATGAAATGACTTCTCGAGCGTATATGGGCACTAGGCAGTGTCGAATAAGCCAATATGTGCATACTTACGAATCCGTTATGCAGTTGCAAGTTACATATAACAAGCCACTGGGGTTGATACCACTTCAATAGCATGGAGATATATAAAATAGTAACTATGTTTTGTAGAATTGGAAGTGAATTGCCTTCCGCGAGATTACGCGATTATGTAATCAATTACTCATCGGCGGCGGACGCGTGATTCGTGCTTATCATGTCTACCTTTCCAAGATCGTAGCGCTGGGCTATGGAGCGCTATAGTAGCCTGTAATGTCTCGTTGGAACGTAGAGATTCATGCGGAACGCAATCAGTTGGTCATATACCAAGAGAGGGCCTAAGTATGACGTCAGGAGATATAGAAGACTAAAATTGTATTTTATTTTCAAGAAATTGAGAACATTTTCTCGCACACCGCAATTCCCTCGTGCGTCTGAGCCGTAAGAGTATCTCAGACCACTAGGCGGCTAATTCAGGTTTATGGCAATATATTGGGCGTCGATTTAAGCCATATGGATGACATTTTATCGTCTTTTTGTGGATGCAGTAAAATTTTGGTCAGTAGGCTGGCCGATTACAAAGGGTTAATCAAGTAAAACCGCATGCATGTGACTGGAGTGGTGCATTCTTCGTTTCAGGCGATATGTGGTGTGTTTATTGAACCTTGACAAATTTACGCAGGTCACAGGTCAATAACAAAGTACTTTTACTTATACCGAGTACGTTTTTGCCTATATGTACTACTGTATTTCCAGTTCTACCTAACGGTATTTCAGAAAAAAAACTATGTGCTTTTTCCACTTTCCATTTTGTTGGCGTATAGTAGTTTTTGGGATATCAAGTTGGGATTATTAGCTAAAGCGCAATATTTTTATGTAATCATATAGAAACTGAGGAATTATGGAGATGATATCTTTGTATATATTTAAATCAGATCAAACAACGATTTAATTATAACGTACACGGCGCAAGCGTCAGAAATGTGGTCACCGTCAATAACCAATTGGTAAAATCTGGGATGAAAGGCGACCGTGTGATTCTTAGTGACAAGGAGCATATAATTTCGATACTAGAAAAATTATCCGTCACTACTCAAATCGAATCATTAGAATTAATATTCAATTCAGATTCTTGTGCTCATCCCTACTCACCTTCTCTTGTTAACAATAACACGAACGTCATGTTTGGTTGCCATTTTCTCGATCTTTGACAGGTCCGAATCGGTGATTCTTAATACCGCTACAGAGTCAATCACAAAATCTTTGATGAACCGGTCCGTCATTGCTTGCAGTTCCTCCACTGCCTGCAAAGTATTTGAATAAAGCATTACAGGTACATAGGTGACACGCTACAATTACGGCTGGGCTCAGTCGAGTATCTAGCTACGGATTTTGAAGTGAGTATTTCTAGTTTAGTTTCAGAACAACTGTGAAACGTCTGTCGTTGTTTGGTGTGAATCATGATACCGGTGGTCTGTTCAGGGATGTTCTTGTAGCCATTGCTAGAGCTCATCACTACTGAAAGTGGCGTAGCCAGGGGGAGGTTTTGGGGGTCGAAACTCCCTCTATTTCGAACTCGAAACCCTTCCTTTTGAAATCTTGATTATATCTCTGATATCACTTGGTTCACTTGCAATTCAGTTAAGAATATAGCTAGTTGTGTTTCAGTTAGTTAGTTGAGGAATTTGAAGGTCGTTAGTTCTAGTTGTGGGTTTCGAAATGTGAGTAGTTCTAGCTTGGTCTGTACAAGTCTGATCGATGAGTGAAATCCATCCCAGTGCCAGCCGGAAGCCATGGAAAATGGGTATGGTTGCGGTAGGAATGTAATCTAGCCAAAAAATAATGCTTCCTCTATACCAATGGTTCTTAACCTTTTTTCCTGCAGCAACCCTTTTCGAAAATTGCCCAGGTCTGACGCCCCCACCCCTCCATATTTCAAGGACGGTCGTAAAAACAAACGGTAAGAGTTCGAAGTCAGGTCGGTATTTTCGGGTTGGGACCTCACTATTGGAAATAGCTTGGATCGCACCCCAGGACCACTCGACTCATGAAGGCTATGATAATTGTATGTGCTATATTCGGGATCAAATCAATCATCGGATACGGGTTCATACCGTCTGGTTCGCCCCGACGTAACACATCCCAAATCCAGCTCTGCGACACTAATTGTATTGGGTTTTGTTTTATCGGTTTCTATGACTAGTAAATCAACTGAGATATTGGTAGAGATCTTTGCTCACATTGAATTTAGCACTGTGCCCAGTTTATTAACTTTAATAAGAATGTTTTTCAGACAACGCAACCCGTATCACACTACATTCATGTGAGGTTGCGGGCTGGGCTGTGGAGTCGGAGTCGGTGGAGTCGGAGTCGGGGTAATTTTCGCTTGATGGAGTCGGAGTCGGAGTCGCGAAAACTATAATAGCTGGAGTCGGAGTCGGTGGGAAAATACTGACTGGAGTCGGAGTCGGAGTTTGTGAGATTGACTATGACTTCGACTCCGACTCCAACTTCTCCATCATGAAAACATTTGCTTTCAAAGAATTTTTTTTTGTACCACGAATCACTGTTATTATTAACCACACAGATCAGGTGCGGCCATCCCGTGGCACGCAGGCTAAATTTGGCACACGAGAAGGTTAGGTGTGGCCTGCGAGGTAATTCTCGAAATTATTTATGACATCAGGTACAATTGCAAGGCCAACCAAAATTTGATTAGCATGACCGCGAAATTTGATGATGACTAAAACAACAGTTCTGACGCATTGACGTATCTAGGGGCCAGCCGCATTTATCCCAGATCTTCGTATATGACCATAAAGTAGAATATTTCATAGCAGATTTATTTGACTTGAAATTTTCTCGGTACTTCGGATGATTCATTGTCACTAGATTTCTTGCATTCAGTATTTGAGCCCCGGTCTGAAAATTATAAATACATATTATTCACAGAATTGATTCTAACTATATTCGCAATTAGGAGATGCGGCTTCGCTTGTGCACTCGCAGCGAGATCGTCGACAAAACATTTACATGAAATGATAGAGGCATGTTCCCTGATACCGTCGATTTTGCTATGTCTAAACGTCGAATAATCCTGTCCTTGCCAAATGAGCCCAGTGGTATACAGATGCGACCCCCAATGTATGTTAGCGACATATTTATTGATATAGCTATAGCCTAATTCAGTCGTTATCTTGCAAAAAAATTTCGCGCTGCGCGCGAACAGGGCCTGATTGCGCACTGCACAGTTGCATGACATATTGTAATCAATTTTAGAGCGTATTAATATAAGTCTTCTTTGCAATGTTACCTAATTCGGTTCGCTCCTATCGACGACAAAAAAGGTTATCAACATTCCAGTTGCCCGCGCAATGGTTCGCAAATCTCAGGTGTCCCTTGCGCCGAAAAAGTTGCCCACCCCTGATATAGATGAAATTAGATATTACTTGCAAATTACAACTCAGTTGCAGAGAGGAAGAAAATCGCAAGATGTGTTTTCGCGATGTAGTCAAAATTGATGCAGTTTTTGGAATGATACCATGATACTGCGACAGAGAAAATGCATCGCCTGGTTTTGTAAAATTGTAAAAATGATGTAAATATGACCAAACGGTGCTTCCCACTTGTCAAAATTAAAAATATTTGTAGTGTAGCTTAGCTGTTTGGGTGAACAAATGATTAAGAAAGACTGCAAGTCCCAATCCTTGAAAACTTGATTAAGTACATGTAGACTAGACATAGGCTATGGTCTTTGACTACTTAATTAAATTCCATTAATGAGCAATGTCTATTATTAGTAAGAGTGTGTGTGCTTGTAATCAGGATAGTGTGCAATGACAAAATTAGTAAGTTCAATCGCTTTATTAGTTGCTGACTCATACACAAGAGCTACCCTTGGATTTTTTATCTATATTTTTATTATACAGGATTGGATATCTGCCATATTTGAATGATTCATACATTTCAGGATATTAGAGAGTCCATGTTATAAAAACTTGAATAAGGAAGGATATTTAGCAAATCTTTATTTCATGTTAATTGGATAATTCGAGCTGTGCCACAATGAAACAATTTAGCATACCACAGTTAATCATATGTTTGCATATGTTTAATGGTTGTATGATAGTCATTCAACCGACAATGTGGCATATAATTTTCGAAGTAAATTGGTAATAATGCTGGAGTCGGAGTCGGGAGTCGGAGTCGGTACGTTTAAAGACCCAGGAGTCGGAACGTTTAAAGACTCAGGAGTCGGAGTCAGTATATTGAAAATGTGTGGAGTCGGAGTCGGAGTCGGTGGTAAAATTTACCGACTCCACAGCCCTGGTTGCGGGTCACAACAATAAACAGCATCATCCTTAAGATACGATGAGGAATTATTATGAAGATTTCATTTTGTATCTCTCAAATACAAATATATTTAGTTATTCATTTTGCCCAAAAAGCTTCAAAGTATCTTCAATGTTCAACGAGCTCTCACTCTTACAAATGGTACAGCGCCTCCGTCTCCGTCTTCGATTTTGACACACTGTTTGCTGCGGGATAAAATACCTAGTTCGAAACATTTTGTGGAAAATAACCCGAGCCAGCGTGAGACGGGAATATATTAACAGGAAATTGGTGATCTAAAAGTATGCGAAATTAATTTGACATGAATTATAATAAACCACTGCATACATGAAAACATGTTGCGAACATTGTCTACATCAGGCCTGGGCAAAGTGCGGCCCGCGAAGCGATTCTGCGCGGCCCGCCAAAGGTTGCTTGAAATTTAAAATATAAAACCTACTTTTTAATGTTGCTGCGTGCACTAAAACCATAGAAAGTTTAAACTGAACACGAAATTCGTTCACTATCAAGCCTTTTCATTAACATACCGTGAATACGCAGCCTATACGTACCTCACATGCCTAATCCAGATTCAAAGTAAAGTCAATGTAGCAAATTATGCCGTTAGAATTAAATTCACAAGAAGTCACCAAACCTTCTTTGTTGCCATTGTCACATTACGCATTACAAGGTCTGTGTTTCAAATTGTTACGAGATATGTTTCCAAATCCGAAATTCGTAAAACAAGTGAATCAGTGCTCATAATTTCTATGAATATATCACCACCCATGAACGATGTCAAAAAAGAAAGCCGAATGTCCCGGAAACCCACTACCAAGACAGTCAACTACATATTGTCCTCAGGACCGTATCTCCCCCACCCCAATTGTGTGGCGAGCTCGTCGGGCGTCCAAAATTATTTCGTGAATGAACTTTACGCCAACACTGGATTTCGAGTGGGCACTGCAATTGCAACTGCTGATCAAATTAACTAAGTAAAGGGAAAAAAGCTCGACAGCGAGAAAACCTTGGCCGAAAAGGACTGCTCTTATGTCGACCGAAAACCACGAAGCCCAATTGTCCATAGGCAATATCTGCCAGTGAAGAAATACCAATCGAGAATCAGGTGCGTCTTTTTAGTTTGGTACGCTTTGACGATTTCAATATCTTTTCACATAGCGGACGGGGGGTCACGAAATAACAACATGTGACGAAGTAATTATACCAACGGGCCCGCCCGAATATTTCCAAGACAGAACCTCACTCAGCTCTAGCGGTAAAACAGAGTAAGCCACTACGTGGGCTGCGAGAGGTTTGAAAACATAGCACTATATATGCGATTACCAATTTTATTGGCCGATTGAATCATAAATCGTGAAAAAATTATTGACCGATTGAATCATGAATCGTGAAAAAATTCTGCGCTTCGCGCGATTATGGCATAAACGTTACCATTTCGTGTATACAAGACATATCGTGTATCGTGCATCTCGATGGGGGCTGATCTGGGGGCGAAGCTCCCAGCAGCCTGGCTTAGAACTTTATGGGGGGGGGGGGAGCCCAAGACCAACGTTTGGGGGGGGGATGACGACGGGTTGTTTCGGCCATTCCAAATACATTTTAATGTATTGTTAGAAAAACGCGGATATCGGTTTGAAGAGACTTTAAAATGGAACATGTTTAACATTGTTTCACATTGTTTCAAAATATGACGGCAAATAAATATTTTTTGGGGTAATTAACCGTCACTTCGTCATTCCCCAATATCAACACATCCACTGAGCACCAATTCGTGTAATTCACTGCTCCCAATTTCGAAATAAAATCAATACGCTGGATATTCTAAAATTTAGCCCGCCAGCATATTTCTGCTTTTCATTTGGCCCGCGCAGAAATATAATTGCCCACCCTTGGTCTACATCGATCTCGCGTCCAGCGCGACGATAAATTCGAGATTTAACAGATGTGGTCGAATGCTAGTTTGTAATGAGCTCTCAGGGATATAGGGGGGAGGGGGGAGTTGGCGACCGGGACGAGAAACACTGCTCTACACACGAAAAGTCAAATGACAATGGAGAATATGAATTTAAGTTGAACCTAGTAAGACTAGTCAATTCCAAATCGTCAGTTACAGAACAGGAACACAACCTTCTTAAGGTTGTCTCTGCTGTCGGCAGACACCGTGACTTTTGCGTGCTGTCCTGTCCCAGCCCTGGCAGCTTTGGTGGGCGCGACCGGAGTAGGAACAGGCTTTCGGGGCGGTTCTGGCACTGGCTCCGGAGCTCTGAAAAAATTAACGAATCGTACCCACCAAGAGTGAAAAAAGTGTGAGTGTGATATAACTCTTAGTTGGAAGGGGCTCTCACTACTCAAGTTGAAGCATAAACTTAATGCTGATTCCGATTTTAGTACTTGAATAATTGAGCACAGTACTTAAGTAAGTAGTTTTAGAAAGTTTATTTGCTCGACAGGTCGCATGCTTTCAGCCGTTAATCGGAGGTGGCCACTTTTGAAGATGCAGGTTTCTTCTTCGCGACAAACGCAAAATGAATAGTAGCTCTAAAAATGGGCGCAGTTTTCGAAAAGGTGTTACTTTACAAAATTCAAAACATCAAAAGTTAGTAGTGTTTGACCAAAAATATTAGGTGGAAGTGGAAAATGTTCGAAAATATAACCATTTGAGCAATTTGAGGCAAATCTACTTGAGTACTTGGAAAAACTAGAAAAATCATTGTTATTGACCATCGCTGATCTTACTTGACAAAAAATCGAGCAAGGGCCGCCAATAAGCCTGTCTTTTGCTCCGCAGCAGCATGGGTGGGCCTTTGCTTTCGCTCCAGGATATTTTGATAATACGCAACGAACGTTCCCCCATACAGCACAACGAGTATTTTTTTCAAGCATCGGCTTTCGGCGTCGAATTTTTCGAATGCATTTCTCATCGCCACGGCGATATCGTGATTATTCCAACCGCCATTACCTTGAAAGAGAAACAGGGTTGAAAATAAACCACCTGTTGCATTGCTAATCGACAAGTATCCATATTCCATCCCTGTAGACCAGTATTGGGATCAAGTCACTACCTTCGAGTCATCTCGAGTCAATCAACAGTCTGACTCGATTTCTGGAGGTGACTCATGCCAATTCAAGTCACGAGTCAAGTCACAATTCAAATCAAGTTGATTTTACGAAGTAATTGACATGCAAAAGCGCCCTCAGTCCTTAATTATCAGCAAACATAGCGAATAATGCACGAAACCTCAGAAGGTTGAAACGAATTGATGTGAGTCCCCCTACACATCCATGAGATACAATTCAAGCCTGCGCCGATAGTTGACGAGTAATCTAAACTAACAAACTATTTCAAAATTCGATTTAAATCAGTGCTCTTTAGCCTTTTTCGTTGTGGTACACCCTTTTAACGTTTCTTCGAAACTCGTTCACCCCTGACCACATAAAACACTGATTCCGTAAAGTAAGCATAATCCAGGGGTGTTCAACCCTTTTGCTATTCACGGTCGTATATTGATTACATATACAGCATAAGGCCTCATTCCGACGGAGAATCGGTATAGCCCATCTGGACGTCATATACTCATGTTGACCTTTACTGAACGGCGGGCCTCTATGCAAAAATTTGAGTGGATTCACAAAACTGATCATAAAATCCGAATGCCGGGACTTGAACCATCGCCGAAAGTATCGCCGGAATCTGCGTTTCAATGCGCAACCAACTGAGCTAATTGGACGGCGCCTGCGTCGGGCGTCATAGTGTAATCATCCCGAGTGTTCTCGATTTCTCATCTGAGAAAAGAGAAAACTGGTATTCATTTGGCCGTGACGCCATTTCTAATTCTTATTATGTTATAGTGATCGCTTGACCGAATTCTCAGCTATATCATCTCTCGAAAGAGTCCTGAGTGACGTGTTTACCTATGTAGTTCTCTAGTAATGAACTCAGAAGTACATGCGATTTGAGCGTGCGTGTTGCGGTTTGCATAAGATGACTCACACTGCGTGTCGATTATACAACGCGGCAGCCACTTCACAGTATTCAGTATTATATACAGTATCACAGCTATTGTTTTTGTGATCAATGATAACTAATAAAGTATTGTTATCCATGGCATTAGACATCTAGCAAATCTGCCAATTCGAAAGACAATCATAATACAGGGTATAATGTCTCACATAGGTGACACGCGGGCGTCGTTTCTACGCAGTACAGTGATGTTTTCTTTCATATCAATATGAAAGGCAATACACATCACCACGTGCGAGTTATTGGCGTCAATATGATCGGCATATATCATTGGCGGGAACAGCTATAGTGTATGACATCCAGAACTTATGATATCGCTGTTCATGGCGCGTTATTATATACACTAGTCAGCTAAATTACGGGATAGTCTGAGGGCTCATTTGTACGGCCTCACTAGTCACGCTGGCAATTTTTTGCTACGCCAGTGTCCAATAGATTGATAGTAATGAATTCTTTTGAATTGCGGATATCTAGTATAATTTGCAAGTGCCTAAAAGTCTCATAAAAGCAAATATGTTGCCATGTCAGAAGGGCATTTGTGAAACTTCAATCATGCCTGCCGACATCGTTAGCCGCGTAATGTTTTGCCGTGTAGAACCTGCACTTTGAACAGTTTTTATCATCATAAAATATCTTATAAATGGCTGGGTAAATGTGTGTCGATAGAAGCCATCCACAGCACAGTACTGCAACATCATAAGACCATTATAACGCATTATATCTCCGATCAGGTGAAGCGTGTTCAGGAAGACTTTACATGTCTGGTCTTGTCGACACGCGCAAAATTCGTTTTTCTGTATTCAAACAGCATTTGAAAAGGTTATACGCTGCTCGTGTATATGATATATGGCTTGATGCACGTGTATTGATAAGAGTGATCATTACAAAAAGACTGTAACCGTCTATGACCGGTGCAACGCCATATATCGTATATCAAAGGAGGCGTGTTAGTGAACAATTAATTGCGTCCGTCTCACGACCGAGACAACCGTGTCGATCAGGTTAAATTGGCAGCTGGGAAACTTCGCACCGCGGAAAACCCTTGCGGTGTTCTATGCCATCACTGTTTTGCCTATAAAATTTTCTGATTGTTGAAGCAGAACGCCCCCGCAGGGTTACTATATATGCACCAAAATCGCGATTAAATGCTAGGAAAACTTTGCCCAAACGTGCCAGATAAAATTTCATTCGGGAGACGCACACGATTCCGACTTAGTATTTCTGTATGGGTGCATCATTTTCCTTTGCGGTCACCCTGAATTGCGCCAAGCTCGGTTAAAATTTTCAAGCTTGAATAAAATCCCACAAATATTTGGGAATCAATTCGGTAATTCTAATTGTATGGTAACAGCCACAGACACACTTTATGTGAAAATGGACTTATAATTATCGCTTTACCGCTGCTTATGATCTTATACGTCTGCAGTTTGGCCACCTCTGGCCTGCTGAAATAAGGATGAGCAAGGCTGCAACGTTATGGAAATGCTAACTAGTAATCAGAGCTAGCGGTTACCGGACCACAGTGGTTCTCAAATTAATACCATGACTCGGACTTGACTCAGTCGAGAACTAAAGCTCCGATCACTTTGTTTGCGGTCAATTTATTTGTGATAGAGAAATGTCGACTCGAGTCATCGAAGTTTCTTTGCTCTGATTCCAATCTATTTGTGAAATGTTTCAATGCTCTAATTTTAATTCTAATCTGATCTCAGGTTTTTCTGAAAATGAGTACAGGACTGCGCAGTGAGAAAGAGGCAGGTTTTGTGTACATCCTAATATAGTTCAGGAGTACCTGTGTAGCTGTAATTCTAATTGTGGTGTAATTTGTAAAAATCTATATAGGTATAATTATAATTCTGATCTAATTTGGAAAGGCTGAATATTTTCTAGTTCAAGTCTGTTCCCAACCTCCTCCGATAGCGGGCAAAGCTATGCTCTTCATCCCCATTCCGTCAGCCTGTCTCAATATTTTCAGCAATAGGTCCTCCATGGATTCATTCGTTTTTGGTATCGCCACATGAATGATCTTTTGACATTTCAAGTTGCCTGCGTCGCTGTAACGGATATCGGCGTCTACGGTGCTCAATATGTTTCGAATATCTTCCCCAGCTCCGCTGAATACGGCACGAGACAATGGACCTGTCGAAAAAGTTCATTTTATCGCATAGAAAACTACCGAGGGTGTCAGTAACAAAGTACTTCTACCAGGGTTGCAATGAATTGAGTCACGACTCGAGGGAGTCATATGACTCGAGACATTCAGTATGACTCGATTCAAATCTTGTTTATGAGTACCGATACTTGCAAAATAGGCCCAGAAACTGTATTGCATCTGCATGAATTAACACTGTTCAGAGCGAGAAAAATGAGTAGGCCTCAAAATCGCGGAAAATTGCACTTTATTTTAACAAAAGTTGCAGTAAAAAGTTGCATTTATAATTTTTTCAATTATCACGGTATGAGATACGGTACTCGAAAGGTTCCGTTGTATAACTTGACAGTTTAAAATTTGCAGGGTGTATGTCTTTTCCGTTTCTTTCGTCGCTTTTCACGCAATCACGATCATGCATACACGTTTATGTTATTTAGGTGTGAATCCTACCCGACAGCAGTTTGATGTCAGTTCCTGCAGAGCTGTCAAATTTGCTACTTTCCCATTACACGGAGGGTCTGGCGAGACAGCCAAAAATTACATTTTGTTCGGTACATAGAGAGGACATAACGAAACAATTTGCCCAAAATGCCCAACAGCTTAGCGACAACCCAGCCCTTCCTCCCCCTTAAACAATCCAAACGCGACACCCCAAAATTGACCGAAGGTCAGTGTTGACGACGATTACCAGTGAACTCGGCACTTGTTGAATTCGGCCCTTGGTGAACTCGGCCCTCGGGAAATTTTGTATTAAAAATGCATTAAATATGAATTATGATTCTCGCATAAGGAAGAATCACATGCCGTGGTAGATCTCGTAGCGGTATCGGTCACCATGATTGGTTACTGGAATGTTTGCTGGTGAACTCGGCACTAATCTTGGGATACCCTAACCCCTACCCTAATATCTCCCTCCCACAACCCTAATCTTGGGATACCCTACCCCAACTTTGACCCTAACTCACCTTCAATCTCCCTTTCAGCCAACCTTAATATCCCCCTCCCCAACCCTAACCTTGGGATGCCCTAACTGCCCCCCCCCCCAACCCTAATATCCCCTCTCCGCGACCCTAATACCCCCAACCCTACCCTAATATCCATCTCTCCATAGGCACAAAAAAATATATATTTTGACGTTTATAAATTTTTGTTAGTGTTTATGGGAAACATTTATTGGTGATCATGGTGAACACTTTTCGATCTCTACTTGCCATCCAAGAAGTGCCCTATCTTCCTCCACCATTCTCAAGAACCCTTCTTGTGACATAATAGCCTGTGGGCCACAAGCGATGTGCTGCCACATGCTGCACTCATCGCATTTCAAGGCAGCTTGATCCTCTAAAACTTCGTTATTACATAAAACACAGACATCCATCTTCTCAAAAGTCGTACGTCGGTCCCTCGCCAAGCCAACACTGAGCCGGCCACGCGTGGTCGTGGTTGATATGTAAACGTCGGGTTATCTCCCCCGCTTGCGCAATCCGTTATCTAATCACGCCGTGACTGCGTGATCTACGCATGCCCTGACCTCCTTACAAGATTGACGAATCACTTGATAATACTATTATTAGTTTAATAATTCATATTCATAGATGTCAATACACTTTATTACAAAATTTCCTGAGGGCCGAATTCACCGAGGGCCGAGTTCACCAATGGCCGAGTTCACCAAGGGCCGAGTTTGTGCGGCCGAATTCACCAAGTGCCTGAGTTCATCGGCAACCTTGACGACTTCACCAAAATCAATAGCCAGAAAAAGGTGACTCAGTGAAAATGAAATTGTCGGTGGTCTCGGCGTCTGTAAAATGGGAAACTACCACAAATTTAGATAACCAAATTATTAAAGTGATCTATTTACATATTCTTCGGGCACGGTCGTGCTTGGCTGGGGTAGTCATATGTCTTGGTCGAGTCATGCACAATGACTCGACTCCAAGCAAGACGAGTCAATACACAATATGACTTGAATAGGAATAGGATGCTGTTTATTTTTGTCCTTGATGATTTTGCGGCATATACTCCAACTCATGATATGACGTAAAAATTACACACAATCTGCGCATAACTGCATATGCATACCATAAGTGTGCATGGTGTGCATATGCCGCTGGACAAGGAAGGTGCAGAAATAATCTCGTGACGCTTCATGCACCATCCCTCCATGCTATCCCAGTATTGCCGAGCGCAAAGCGGGAAAACATGGATACCAGGGTTACTAATCAGGTCTTTGGTCTGACCTGGCCGGGGATCGAACCCACGACCTAACGATCAAGAAGCCGGATGCTCCACCATTACGCTATCTTGAGTCAAGTCGAGTCATAACACCTCCAATTCCATGGGTCTGTGAATGACAATGGCAAAAGACACCCACCATCAAACGAAAAACTTTTGTTGGTGGTATTCACGATCACATCCACATCTTCTTTTGTGATATCGCCTTCCTTGATTTCGTATGTGACGCTTCCGATGGATTTCTGAATAAGACACGCCTGGATTTGTAGCGCTCACAAATTACAAACCCATCGGGCGCCTAATCTCCACCCATGTTGAGGAGGACGTGAAACCAAGTGAGTTGTGTCAACACAATTATGATATATAGCCTACACAATTATTATTTGACAGATCAGATTATTTGAGTAAGAAAATAGTGATGCTTCAAGAGACACATTCAAGAGCTGGTTTTATGTTATATGTTTTTAAGCGACAGCTGAGCGAAAATAATAAAGTGGTCTCGAGCGACACAGCGACACAGCGTCACAATATATTTGAACCAATCGAGTCTAACCCCTGACGTAGTGTAACCCCTCATTCTGAGTCCAACATGGGCATCTATCAATAAAATACACTATATTAGTGACTCAAATGACCATAATTGACATTGTTACTCTTTTACACTTATGGATTAATATGATTATATTCATTATGTCATTGTGATATTATGACCATATATTCATATGATTATATTCTATTATTAGCATTATTATATACCTACTTCAACAGTAGTTTTATAATATAGTCCTGAATTTCTTCATATTCTTGTACTGAAGTCATGTATGTGATTTGGTATATCCAGCATAGAAGTCTATTTGTAGACTGCGTAGCTATGGGTTCTCCTTTGGGACCTATTTCGGCTAACATTTTCATAGGATATTATGAGGGCGAGCTTCTCTCCCAGCGTGTGTCCGTCAAACCATTGTTGTACCAGAAGATACTTCTGTCACATTCAGGAATGAGTTGGACTGTGAACAATTTCTCATTCACTTAACCTCGCTTCACCTGATTCTGGGAATCACAATTTAAAAAGAAAATAACTCATTGTCATTTCTGGACATTTTAGTCGAAAAGCATGATAACGATAAATTTGAAACATACATCTTCAGGAAACTGACATTCACTGGCCAATACTTTCGTTGGAATTCATTTAGTCCAAGACGCAGAAAAATCAATCTCATAGGCAGCCTCGTGCGTAGAGCGTTGATGATATGTTCGGGTAATAAACTGAACTTAAAACTTGACAACATCCACAAAATCTTACTTGAGAACGGTTACCCTAGTCACGTTATCAACTGCAGCATAGAGAGGAAAGTAACGCAATTTAACGCAGAAAAGTCAACAGAGCCTACCGAACGAACAACCAGATATGTATACATCCATCTACCTGGGATTGGTCCTATTTCCCCCCGCTTTGAAAAGCAATTGATTTCAGCGCTCAATAAGTGTTACACAGTGACGACCAATGTGATTTTCACGACTACGCAGCGGCTTCCTGCCCTTCAACAGAGCCATGTAGTTTACTAATTTAAGTGTCACTGTGATTGTGGCTACGTGGGAAGAATGTCAAAGCGCTTGCAGGAAAGCATAAATCAGCATGTCCCTAGATTCATTAGAACACGCGCATCACGCTCACCCTTGACACATTCGCTCAAGATTGATGAGGAACAATCAAAGGCCACAAATTCTCCAATTGGCAAACACTTGTTGGATAATCCCGGCCGTGCGGAAATATTATCGAGACAACAGATTTCGCGTATTCGGAAAGGGTTATTTACACTTTCATTTGTGTGCCTTGGAGTGAACTTTTATCAAAATACACCAGCGAAGGCGGTGTCAACAAAAAGAGTTCGTGTATCATCTAAAAATAGTACATTGGACGCTCTCGTATTTGACATTTCATGCCGGTGACGTCATATTTTGTGGTACGATTGTTGATATATGATGTTCTTTTGTATTATCTACTAGTTGCTGACGATTACTCAGGCAAAAATATTCGGGTTCATTTCAATATGAATCTACTATTCAATTGTATCTGATACATCTAGTACAAAAGTAACACATGTTGCATGGCATATCCAACACAAAAATCTCGTATGTGACGTGGTCTGACCGACACATATCGTTGTCGACACACACCTTGGGTAGCTGAACATATATCTCCTCCCCGAATTTCGTATCTGGCAGCCGATCGATTTGCACGACACAATTGCAATTGATTTCGATCTCTTCTATGAGATAGCTGGTCGAAGACTCTTTCAAGAACTTATAGACACCGTACTTTTTCATCGATAACTCCTGCACGGATATGGACTCGATGAGAGTTTTCACTGTAAAAGAAAGCAGCTCATCACATCGCAGACAATTCGAATAAACTTGAAGTAGAGAAGTACATTCACATCATTCCAAAATTCTCTCTTTTCAGCTTGAAAAATAGGAGTAATTTAAGTATCTGCCAGATTATCTACTGACTGACCGCAAGAGGTGGTCAGTAACGAAATACCTCTACTTTTTAGGAGTATTGAAACAGGTTTTTCATAAATCCCACTATTTACTCGAGTGGTTATGCTTTTGCCTAGCTCCACTCCTATTGGATAGTTTGCTGAGAAAAACTAATAACTTTTTGCAGGGTTGTAATGATAATGAGTTATTGGTGACTCGACTTGACTCGGGTTCCTTTTGTCACATGCGTAAAATGACTCAACTCAAGTAAATTTGTGTGTTGACTCGACTTGTACTTGAGTAATTGTGCATGACTCGTACCAAGCCACATGACTCGAGACTAAGGGCGGTCAAGACAGACATTTATTTTAAATAATCATTTGATTTGAAATTTGACGCAATTCCAACCTGTAGAAGCGAAGGATATTTTTGCGAATCCGATATTTTTATCTGCAATAACTTTGCTTCCAATGAGCAAAAATTGGTAAACATTGTTCGGGTTGACAGTAGCATTAAAAATTCTTGGCCTTCAATTTTTGGAAAATATTCATAAATTTTCAAACTGCTGCGTGTTCGCATGCACCAGTTGGAATCGAGTCAAATTCAGTGTGAAGCATTGTTTTTTTAGCACCCTCACAATTTAATCAGTGAATTACCAAAATCCGAGAAAAAAAACAACTTATTTTTGCACAAGCCTAATGTCTGTCTTTCAGTGTCAAGGGAATTTACCTTCGTCGACCTTCCCTTCTTTTCCTGATATCTCAATTCCAGCGTCGTTCTTTTGATATTTTACGTCTCTCAGAATTTTCCTTTGCTTGTTCGCTTCCAACCATTTGAAGGCGGAATCAGTAGCTTGGACGGTCAACGTTGTGTCCTTATCGACATCGACTGAAAGCGATTCATGCTCCAAGCTCATGCGAGCGCTTTCCTGTTGACAAAAAAGCTTACAGCTTGTCGCAAGACTGTAGGCTTTTACTTAAGTGAAACCTCAGTATACATTGTGAATGGTGACTGAAGAATTCAGTCCGTGACAGCAGCATTTTAGATAAAATGTAATTGGAAACTAATGATCAGGAGAGCAATGATTAACTGATATATTCTCACCTGATTAAGACAGGGCCATAAGATACACCAGAGAACTTACACCAACGAACAGGTTTAGGATTCTAATCGGAAAGGAAATCGAAAAGTACTCGGAAACATGACTCAAGACTGGTGGAGTGGTGATTCAATTTCGTTGATCAGGCTTGGATTAGGATCCCGCCTCAAAAACATGATCGGTGTATCTCTAATAACTGGGGCTGGAATGAATCGAGTATTAGGCTTCAAATCAAGACGAATACCAGAGTATCACTCCTCCTGCTGTCATACCAGTATGAGTGATGTGAAAAGTTTAAATAAGTATCTTTTTATGCGACCACACTGAATATAATGCCAGTTCCACTTTGTAGATCATTTGCGTTTTTTCGACCAGACCTGTATCCTTGCACATTCTGATAATACTGTGGGTTGAACACAACTTCACAGTTACCGTAAGTCATTTCCACGAACGTATATGCACTACGCATTCTGCGATAACAACCAATCGAGGTTCGGAAAAAGAATTCAAACAATAGTTTGAGTATAAAATTTAAACGGTCAGTGGAAAGGAACGTATAATTTTGATACTTGAAGATCCTCTCCCACTACTAGACTCTAATCCAGTGGTTCAGAACCTCGTCTCCAGATATTGTATCCTGCAGCGCACTGCGTGTCGATACCGAAAAGGCACTGTACTGTACAAGTTTTGAGAGTGATGCCCTTTGTACATTGAAGATGTTTTGAAGCTTTTTGGCCAAAATGATTAACTAAATATACTTTGGAATGCTACAAAATTAAATCGTCAGAATATTTCTTCATCGTATCATAAAGGATGATACTGCTGAGTGTTTTTACCCCCATTCGTGTTAAAGTTAAGAGCTTGGTGCAGTAATACATTTAATGTGAGGAAATCTATACCACATTCTTAGTTGATTTCGTAGTCACACAAAGCAAAATCCAATACAATAACTTCCCCGTGTTGCGAATCGCAGAGGAGAATTCGCGATCTGTATATCGATCTCCAACCAAATGCTATGCGCCCGTAGGCCTTACCCGATGGTTTGATCCCGAAAAAAGCACATACAATTATACAGTGAATTATAGTCGAGTGGTCTAATAGTGAAGTCCCAACCGGAAATTCGACCACTTAACCATTGTTCTTTTTTTACTAGAAATAGGAGGGCGCAAGACCCAGGCTATTTTCGAAAGGGGGCGCTGGAGAAAAAAAAGTGAAGAACCACTGTTCTAATCGATAGAATTACTACTAATAACTAGTCCGATTACTAGCGATTTCACAACCCAAGCAGAATACCGCACCTCTTCGATCATCTCTTGTAACGACTTCTCCGTAGCAGCTACAAGAGACTTGATGCCAACGATGACCAGACTGCTGTCATTTTCAACCCAACGCACAGCGACGTTACTGCCCGACTTGACCAGCATCATGCAGAAACCTCTCATCCCTTCGTCGGCATTGATTTTCAAGACTTTGTAGCGGAGAAAATACTGCTCTATTTTAACCCTGCAGTCCTCTTCCCACTCATTGGTGGACTCGGTCTGAAGAGAAGATAGTCTGTAACCTTAAGATGATAATCGGTCTGCATGTATTATTTCAGAGTCGATCTTCTGCGATTAATGTTAGCACTTTTTTCAGCATCATACCAAACACGGTACTGAATGCAAGTTACATTATCTGCTGACCATCTGCACTTCCACTACTTATCAAATGTTTTTAGACTACTTGCACTTCTGCGTAGTCAGTTTTTAGGCAAAAACATTTACCTTTCACGACTTGGATTCTGAATAGTATGAAGCAGTTTTGGCACGAGACTACAACGACCCAGTCCCATGACTGTATGTATAAATTTTTTAAGTTTTCCCCTGTGTGTGGAGTCATTAGTAAGACAAGTTCTTGTAGCACTTGAATCATGGCAAAGTTGTACTTGATTTCAGCAAAAGTTGCAGTAAAAAAGCTGCATTTACAATTTTTTTAGATATATTAGGGTATGAGATACTCAAAAAGTTGAAGATTTGCACGGTATCTGCCTGTTTCGTTTCTTTCTTCACTATTCAATCGATCATGAATACATCTGTATGTTCTTTAGGTTTGAAAACTACATGACAGAATTTCATTGTCCGCTCCTGCAGAGCTGTCAAATTTGGTACTTTGCCATTTCATGGACGGCCTGTATAACCATATAACAAGTCAAGTACAACACCAAAACCCCCTAGGTCTGCAAACTTGAGCCGAGGCATTGCAGCAAACCTAGTTTTGGCGACTTTAACAAAATCAATAGCCTGAAAAGGTGACCCAGTGAAAATGTAATGATCAGCAGTCTCCCTTGGGCGTCTCTCAAAGGGGAAAGGACCTAAAATTTAAACGATAGTGAATCAATGATGCGATCTATTTAAATACAGTTCAGGCACTGTCGTGCTTGGCTGTGGTTTTAGGTATATAACTTTAATATGCAGCTGATCCATCATATAGCTCTTTGTTGAGCAAATCAAAGACAGAACCCGACTAGAAATACTTTTATAGCATGTTCTTCAAATCACGCCTTTACATTTAGCGCAATACTTGATAAAAGCTGCAGTAAAAAGTTGATGCAAGTAGTTGCAGTATAAAACTTCTTCAAACAGCTTAAAACGCCATACTGCATGCATTCTGAGCATTTAGGAAGGTCCCGGAAGCAGTAAATAAAAGTTGCAAAAACTTGCCCTAAACCATTAGTCTAGGGCAGCGGTTCTCAACCTTTGTATTTCAATTACTTACGTAGCCTAAGGCCGCATTCTAGGGCATAGTAGTAATTAGCTAACTGGACACAAAATACCTACTTTAAACTGTCCATATTCATTCCCGGTGAACTCCGGACTATTCTACTTTTCACAACGACCTATTGTACGCACCGAAATCCTGAGTGGCAATGTCATGAATAGTTGCTGGGACAGCATATTGTCGTGCAGGCGCAGAGCGTGAAAAATTTTCAGATTCACGAATGAATTCCGTAATTAATAGTAGTAGTATCACATATTACTATCAAATATTTATCCTTTCCCTGCCCATGTGATCAGATTCATGATGGAGGGAGTGAATGCGTTCGAAAATTCAGGGCAAGTTATAAACGCTAATGCATCTTCGACTGGGCCAATTGTTATTAGTCACTTTGTTGAATGCTGTTATTTTTGTTTGGAAATAACAGAAAACATTGACAACAGGACACAAATTTCTTTCAAGGTAGGTTGCCCTGAGACTATATTCCTAATGCTGGTAGTGACTACAGAGAGCACGGCGTCGTTCAGTCCAGCCATGCTAACTGTGATCAGTTTTGGAATTGAATTAAATTGTGTTAATTTAGGGTAGCCTAATTGAGGGCAAAACCGGGCAACCGATATTGCATCCAAGTCTGTCTTAGGCAGTGCAGTTCGCCAGCTATTACCAGCAGCTACCCAGCACACCGAGCTTTTGGCTACTGCCAAAGCTATGAAGTAAGAAGGACTTACATGTGGGAATTGCTCTATATCTTCAAAGATTATAAAAATTTGCTCAAATGAAAATGAAATCAGCCTATACTTAGCTGGAGTTTGAATTTGGCCCCAGGTTGAGGACCACACGGTCTAGGAAGTCATTAGTCATTTTGCGTTGGTGGAGAAGATGAATCTTACCATTTCAAAAATTAGCCACTTACGATTAACCTCTGAAAGTATCCGAATCCTCGGACTTTCATTGAAGTACATTTGATATGTCTCCGAAATCAGTTAAGTTAGGGTTAGATTGTGTATTTATATTTGTATTTTGGTTTCATTTTACCTTGTAAGGCATTTTAATATCTTGTTGAAGTTCCAAGAGACCGAAGAAGGTTATGTTTTGACTTTCATTACCTGAAAACCTGTGAGGTCTTGCATGAAGTGAATTGCCTGGCAACGCAATACCGATGTTAACTACTTTAACCATTTCTGTCCAGTTGATTGTGAACTTTGGCATAGCATAAAATGCATAACTTAAACATAGCAAAACCCAACCTCCAGTATATCTCCATACATCGTGAAAGTATCTCTGGTGTCATCGTCCAAAACAGGGGAGCCGAGCGGCCCCATGTGCTTGACCAGATTTTCAAGCTGTTCGGTATTTTCCCCGATGAAAGCCGCGATTTCCGGGATATCACACTGATAACGCATCGTCACGCTTTTCTTTTTGTGCTGCCACGAATACGCAGGTTACAGAGACAATCGTCAACCGTGAATCTAATTAAACGAGTGTCTTTATTTTGTACAAAGATACCTTGTCATCATAATGAATATAAAAGAACTGGAGAGCGCATTGAATCAGCCCCTCCCCAATTCTAGATATGAAAAGTAGAGATTAGGAGTTTTCTAATACAATTTTAGATTTGCCAAATCTAAATGCATAAAAGTCTAGTCTTGATTGAGTATTGATTCTAGTTTGAAGAAGCATGCTTTTGAACACGGATATGAATTCTCGAATCCCCATTCGGATTCAAATATTCAGATGATGGTCTCGGCCTCGGGGTTGTAATCAAGTCACAAGGCTCCGAGTCACAAGTCGACCTCACTTTTATAGTTTTGACACGAGTCGAGTCGAGTCATTTTCAATTCACCACCAAGTCAAGTCCGAGTCCAAGTCATCAAGCAGGGGGTCAAGTCCGAGTCATGGTATTACGACTCGGGTCAGAGTCCAACCATTGTATTGACGGCTCAGTTTCCAGTTAAAGTCTTGTTAAACCCACTTTTTATAACTCTGTTTGGTGATATCGAATGATTCGCATTGATATTATACTAATTTTACTAACTTTAAGCAGTTTTAACAGTTTCTGGTCGCATTTTCAAGCACCAGTACCAATAGACGAAACCCAATAGTGTTGTTACTTTACTATTCTTCGAAATTACAATGGAATGTCGATCTTGCCCGTCTGAGTCTTGAGTCATATGACTTGGTTCGAGTCATGTGCAATGACTCGAGTCAAATCGAGTCGCCAGAAAATCCTGACTCGAGTAATTACAAACCTGCTCGGTCTTGGACTAGTTTGGTTTCAAAAATCCAAATCAGGATTTATAATGAAAGAAATGGAAAAAATTCATTATGATGATTCAGTTTCGATAACATCCTTATTTTCAATACCGGTAGTTTTCATGTTTCATTGATCCTAGTTCAATAATTTCCTTGCACAAATAAAGACACCCCTTTAGACCCGAGACCCGCGCTAATCGGCAATCGGCTCCCACGTGCTGTGCAAACGCCACAACAACATTTCTTTCTTTCCAGCAAACTTGGACAACTAAATAATTTTAATTGGACTAATCAGAACGATATACCGCTAATGTAATTCTAATCTATTTCTATGCTCTTAGAATTATAATTAAAATCTTAATTACGGTTTTCCTGAAAATGCTACAGGATAACTGTATAGTGCAGAACTTTCTTTTTGTCGTATTTCTTTCTAATTCGCATTTTAATTCAATTTCAAAGTTTTTGCAAATTCAGAAATTATAATTCTAACCCAACTTGAATAAGCTGGAAATATTCTTTGTCATGACAAAGTCACATTAAATGTCAGAACCATTTTCGGAATATTATCAAACCGATAGAATTCGCTCACCGTCAAATCATAGAGCACCGCAGCTAGCCGCTTGGCTTCCTTACGAACAAAATCCTTCCATCCGCACACAATTAGACAGCCGTCCTCCTGAGACCATTCCACAGACACCTCGTCACTGTGACGACACTCCTTACGCATATGGCCGTGGTTCAGCAGCGGCACGTCGAGCTTGGTACAATCAAGTTTTTGCAAGATTTCTTTGATAGCCTTATTGCAATCGGCTTCCCAGTCTTCCACGGAGTCCACCTGGCAAACCACATATGGTGAGCGATCATGCATGATATTTAAAGAGAATTTTGAAGAGAAAGTGAAGTTACAATTCAATGAAATTGTTTTCAACCTGTGGAATGGTACATACTACTGCAGATAAAAAATTGAGCTTTTTTACTTTTCTGAAGTGGAGTAATTCAAACAAACTTGATATGACATTGAGAACAGTGGATGCCTGACTCCTATCATTGCGAGACATTTATAAAAACTTGTTGAACATACGACACAGCGCTAATAGTAGCTTTTACAATAATTTTGTCCCACACCATATCAAGTGTATTGCAGTATTCACCTCACTGGCGACGCATAGTTCGTAATTGTCGGGTGGTCCGCGATCTCATCTAATCTAGAACTCTATTAGGACTATGCTTCAACAATTAGATGCTTAATCTCACACATTCACCGATACACGGCCACACAACTTTGTTCAACAATTTGACGGTTTAATATGAACAAAGAACAAAGAAATAGCAGCAGGTTATCTGAAGAACACTGCATTCAAACGGCAATCTACAATCTACGCGAATATTTTTTGCTAAATTCCTCCAACACAGCCTGGCCAGGCTTGCGCGCGGCCAATTGGTGACAAGCGTGTTGCCAATTAGCGAGATTTGGCTGTGCACTGCAAAAACTAACGAGACTCGATCTCGCTGAGATAATTGCGAAATTAAGTCCTTGATTACCGTGCCGGCTATCGTTGCTAGCCTGATTTACCACGTCTCCAACAAGCCTAGTTCCGCCGTTTGAAGAAGCGCATCTGCAATAGGCCCGTTACGAATTATACCATCGATGGCATGCACAATTGCATCTGCTTTACCTGGCCCGCACCATATCATCGTTAGTCTACACAACAATCGCATCTGCAATATGCCTGATACGAAAGATTTTGTCACAAGCCTAACGATCGCGTCTCGGGCCTAGCATGCTTTGGCTCCTATCTCTCGATGGATTGTATGCGGATTAGCGATTGTGATTAAAGAGTGACATCGCTTAACTGAATGACATCGAATGTCCGCAATCGAACGCAAACATTTGCATGAGTACATACCAAATTGATTTTCCCTAATATTCGAACACAACCATCGGAAGATGTTTGTCAATGCTTGAGTTACGAAAGATGAAAAAGGTTTGAAATTGAACCACCTGAAATCGGTGCCATTATAGAAAAGATTCCATACCAACTCGGACATTTTGACTTGTGCAAATCGTCACCGAGGCTACGTAATGTGCGTTGATATGCACGTAATACGAGTTGAGAAAGCTTGCATATTTAATTGTTCGCGATAGATTAGGGACTCGCTAATTGACAGCACTTCCGGACGCGTTAGCAAGCTTATCATACGCGTAAGTTCGTCTACGCGAGGCAAGCTTATCATACGCGTAAGTTCGTCTACGCGAGGCGATTGTATAATCGTCATTTACGCATTACTTAACCCTAATGAATCAATGCCATAAAAATCAAAACCCCGCCCTTTTTATTTCAATCCCTCCCTTATTCTTTGGCTCGCTACGCGCCTGAGGAGGTACAGAACTTCAATATACTATTGGATAGTATATTGATATTGAAATGAAACTGAATATTTTCAGCTGACACCCGTCAGCATACAATTGGATTTTGAATTTAATCTCTTTGAATCCATTTTGTGTGCAAATAACTTTTGCCAACCGGCACCAGAGAAGTATTTGAGTTATAATAAATGTATTTTTGGATGTTGTGATGAAAGCGATCCCACAATAGATAAATTGAATAGTATATTCATATTGAAATGAAGCCGAATATTTTCGGACAACGCTCGTCAGGGGTAATCGTCAGCAACTAGCAGAGAATTGGAACGAACATCGTATATCAACAATCGTATCACAAAATATGACATCACCATGGTCACAAAATATGACGTCACAGTGTTCACAGGGTAATCGTCAACAGCCAGTAGAAAATTGAAAAAAACATTGTATTTCAACAATCGTATTACAAAATATGACATCGCCGTCATCAAGAAATACACCAGCCAAGGCTTCGTCAACAAAAGGAGTTTGTGTATAGATCTGCCATCTAAAAGTAGTACATTGAATGCTCTCTTATTCGAAATGTCCTGCTGGTGACGTCATATTCCAGATATTTAGAGTATGGAGAGAATCATACTTCTCAGAAACGTTACACCCATCTTCACATTGAGGGATTTCTGCATAAACCAAATAAAACGGAACTGTTTTCGATTGTCAATTCAAAACTCAACCAAAATCGATAACAAGATTTAACAGCACGAAAATCAGAGGATATGTGTCAGCGTATAATTAGACATGGAAATATTCCAAATCCGGAATCTGTTTCGACCACACTAATAATACAGTTGCATGAATTGAGTAACTGCGAGCATACCTCAAGGATCTCGGACTGAAAAGCAACGTGCTCGCTGTGTAACGTTACGTGTCCGCTGCCAGATAAGCCCTCGTCTTCGATATTGAGATTTCTCCTCATGAACGAAATAAGATACTTGTCGCAAGCAATCTGGACAGCCACAGATTGCTTTCGGTTCTGGAACGAAAGTGAGAGCAAAGATTGAAATTAAATGTAAACCGCAAACTTTCCAGACTATACCAAGAAGATATACAAGCCAGTATTGCTGTCGGTTGATAGTTCAGTAGAGTATCTCACCTCACAATCTACCATGATTGCTACGGATACAGACAGACATAAGTTTATTTCCATAAATGCGGGATGATAATAACAACACATTGGTATATATGCTATAAATAAAACCATATGCAGTTCCGTTTAGTTGTAATTTTATCCTATACGAAAACATCAGAAGATTGCGATACAATGAAAAGATAGGAAGGTGTCGAAACGGCTGTGAGTAGCATTTGAAATCAGACAATATATATGTTATGCCATATATGTTGTAATCACTAATCAGTACAATATAATAACAACAACATATCTGTATGTAATACATATAATCGTACATATTGATATGTATATACATAGCTTATAGGTAAGTAGTAAGGTGCTGTAGGAGGCATAGATATAGGAGGTACCTCTTATTTCATTGTTTATATATATTCGGATATTATTTGTATGGGAGCTTCCCTGGTCACCTACATCTTCGCATTTTTGATCCAAGCTTTTAATCATCATAAAATCGGAATGTGGATTTCGATATTTTTCAGAGTCAGTTGGACTTGGATCTCGAAGCAGATTACAGTCTGTTATCTAGCCTGTGTGTGGCTTCGCAAATAAAAATCAGAGGGGGTCAAAGTAGCCAGCGTTGGAGATGTAGAAGTAGCTACTTCCATACCAAGTACAAAATGAACACACGAAACGTATTCTTTATAAAAGTTGATTTGGTTGGGGTGTCACATTTTTGAAAATACGTTCAGTTACTGTGACACAGGTTGTTTCCCCTTGTTGTTACACAAAAATTTTACCCTTAGAAGTGATACAAACATCCCAAAATTGGCTTCTAGTTTACTAAAGTAGTTTTTCTGGGAAAGCGTGAAGCAGAAATGGAAGTATCATCAAACATACATACCTTGATGATTTCGAATTCGGCTAGTTTTTCAGACACTCTTTCTTTCACACCGCACACCAAGCATGCATTGCCCTGCCATTTAACCGTCAATTCGCCATCGTCGATATCGGTTTGATCGACTGTAGTCTTGGGATGAAACTGCACCACGCGGGAGTCGAAGTTATTGAAAAACCTTTGCAACTTGGCGTCGACGGTACTATGCCAGAATTCGATCTGCAAAGCAGTTCAAATCAAGTTTACAATATCAGAATTTAATTTTATTTTTGTTCTGTTGTCAGACTTGTACAATGTAGGTACAAGCTACCAATCTGGTCGGATAACGATCAACTAATCACTGGCTTTCTGAGTTCTAGTTCTAGTTGCGCATTTAGAAATATTAGATGCCGAACAACTAAAAAACACGTGTTGTTTGTCATGAACAGGGTTGTAATGACTCGAGGCATGACTAGCCACGAGTCCCGATGTTCTGATGACTCGAGTCATTTTATCAAAATCCAGAAATGACTCGACTCAAGTCAATCTATGAATTGACTCCACCTGGACTAGAGTCATTGCGCATGCCTCGAGATTCAGACGGCTAAAACCTACATTTCATTATAATTTCGAAGAATAGTATAGTAACTATTGGTACTGGTACATGAAAATGCGACCAGAAACTGCTAAAAGTGAGGAAAATTAGTATATTATCCATGTGAACCATTCGATATCACCAAACAGAGTTATGAAAAGTGGCTTTAACAAAATTTTAACTGGAAACAATGCAGTTAACACAATGACTTGGACTCGGACTCGAGTCATAATACCATGACTCGGACTCTGCTCGCCGACTTGGACTCGGACTTGAATCGGTGGTGAATTGAAAATGACTCGACTTGACTCGGAGCCTTGTGACTTGGTTACAACCCTGGTTGTGAGACATGATACTTGTCTGTTGTGCTATGTTCTTGCAGCCATATCTAGTTTAGACTGATCACTACCAACAGTGGCGTAACTAGGGGTGGGTTTAGGGCTCAAAACCTCGTGCTGTACTGATGTGGAATCTCGATCTGCTTCCGCTAAAATATATATCAATGTGTTGCTTCGGAATGAACTCTAGCTAGATCAATTAAGTTGGATAGTTGCAGATTAGGCTATATAGGTTGTTAGCTCTAGTTCTAGCTGAGCATTTTTAAAATCTAGTAGTTTGCACGAGTTCGTCTGCGATGCTAATCGATATCATGAGTAATTATGAGCATCAAGCCGCGATCACACTGAATCGAACATTCCAACGCGCGGTTTCGTTCTCACTCCAACCACAGCAACAGGGTGGCCACACTGAACAAAACAGTGAACAGGCTGCGCGAGTCCAGTAACCGCGCGAAAGTTTGTTTCCAGCGAAGCTTTCGGCTGACTACGCACAGGAATAGTTTACAGAACCGGAATAATGTACGATTTCGAAGAGACGCTGATTTCGTTGGTCAGGCAGCATGTGCATTTATATGACCAATCGACAAAGTCCTACAGGAAGTCTTCTCTTCGTGAACAGAGCTGGACAAGCATTGGCAAGGCCTTGAACATACCAGGTGAGAAATGAAATATTGTTTACTGTTATGTCTATCTTATCTTTTAATTAATTGTCGTACAGCAGAAGAGGCTAACGCTAAATGGGACTCTTTAAGGCAGAAGTACATGAGGAATCGCCGTGATGGGAAGAGACTGAAGAAAAGTGGAGCAGGGGCAAGCTTTATCAGTGAGTGGCCCCTTCAGAAGCAGATGGCTTTCATCGAACCGTATGTGCAGTCAAGAACGTAAGTTTGGTTCGCATACCATACCATCTTCCTTTCTTCGAATTGTCCTTATTGTTTCATCTCATTTTCAATAAAACACGAAACTTCCAACTTCATCGTTATATTTATTTAATTTATCTTTCATCAAATAACCTATGCCTATATGTTCATTATATCGCAATCAGTGTATTTATATTTGATGAAAATGTTATCAAGGGGATGATTAGGCCGTATGATGAATAATATTACGAGTCTATGAAATCATTGACTACCGATTTTCTCGCACACATTACAAATTCACTTCTTTTTGCAGGACATCCAGTAACATGGATAAAATGATCATGATCGAGTTAGTTCAGGAGGAATCTGTTTCTGCAGATTTAGATCCTGAAGCTGAAGCTATCGAGGCTCAATCAAATTCTACGGATCTGGAGTCTACCGGGGACGTGTTGTCATCTCCTACACAAGAAAGCTCTAGCTCTCCCTTGCCATCAGTCTCTTCAAAAAACTCAAGCCTATCAGTCTCTTCAAAAATATCAAGCCTATCAGTCTCTTCAAAAATATCAAGAATATCAAGCCTATCTTCAACACAGAACACAAGCATGACTCCCTCGAGAAAGCGTACCGAGGTGCTAGACGACTTTGATTCGCTTGTTCTCAAACACTTGAAAAAAGATGCTGATGAACTCGACTACTTTGCCAGATTTATCACAGGATCACTGAAGACCATCGAAGAACCTAAGAGATCTCAAGTGATAGAAGAAATTACGCAGTGTATTTCGAATGCGAAACGTAATGCTCTCACTGAACAACAAATCAATACATGTACTCAGTGAATTCAGCTGTAATGTTTTCATTGAGCTGTAATGTTTTCATTGAACAACAGACCAATACATGTACTCAGTGAATTCAGTTTCAGTGAATGATTGTGAATTCAGTTTCAGTGAATGATTGGATGACTATTGAAATAGTCGGTGTAGGCATTTCGAACGTTTTTTGCAATAGTAGTGGAATTTCCAGTATAATGATCCAGCGAACGATCCTCAGGAATGATATCATCCGTAGAACATTCGGTATAGTTGGGCGAATGTTTGAGCAGATAATTGTGGAGACAACAAATTGCCTTGACCATGTTATCCACATTTTCGACCTTTAAGGGGACAGGCTTTAGTAGAATCCGGAAACGTTGGACGAGGATGCCAAACGCATTCTCCACGACATGCCGTGCCCGAGATAGTTGTTTATTATAAACGTATCTCGGTTGGGCTAGGTATTTTCCAGGGTATGGTCTCATCAGGTGATATGATAGCGGGAAGGCTTCATCGCCAACAAATACATATGGTAAAGGAGGCTTTCCTGGCTCAACTTCCCGATCTGCAGGTAGCTGCAGTTCATTTGCAGCTAGTGCACGCCCAAATGGTGAATCGCGGAAAATTCCTCCATCCGATTCGCGTCCATAGCTTCCAACTTGAGCGAAACGAATCCTGTACTCTGCGTCAACAACCGCCATCAAAACCACACTGTAAGTTCCTTTGTAGTTGTAAAACAATGAACCACTATTTGCGGGACATTTCATCTGAACATGTTTCCCATCGATTGCTCCGACACAATTTGGGAACTGCCACAGTTCTTCAAACTTTTCTGCTATTTCAACCCACTCAGAAGCAGAGGATGGAGTTTTCATATATGTCCATCGCATGTTATTCCATAACGCCGTACAAGTCTCATGAACAATGTTGCATACAGTTGAGCGGCCGAGGCGATAGGATCCAGCGATTGTTCTGAATGAGTCCCCATGCGCGAGAAATCTCAAAGTGACAGCCAATCTTTCCTCTACAGAAACAGCTTTCCTCCAGTTGGTATCGAGTTTGGCGATATCTTCTCCAATCAGTTGGATTAGATAATGAAACTGCTGTGGTTTCATCCGAAAGTAGTCGAAATAATGAGCTTCTCTTTCTAATTCATATTCCTTGACCAACCTATGATATTCTCCTAGCTGTTCCCGCCGTTGTAAAATAGGATGCACCCAGATCGATCTGGCCTGCATCTTTTTTTTCATTCTTCTTCGAATGCACAAAATTGCCAAGGCTTGCTTCTGATCAGGAGTTAATATCATACTGCAAGGTATAAATACACTGCAAGGTATAAATACAGAGTCATTGATGTGATATGAAGATACAGAGGTACCCGCAACTCTGCCCAAAGCAAATGTACCACAGCACACAGATTTGTACTAACTACTGGATTTGAAAAATGCGCAACTACCGGTATAGAACTACTTAATTTTCAAAATGGGTAGTTTGTGCAAATCAGACTAGTTATATTACACCAATCGCTATGCAACAACATCACCAAAAGCCTTCTGTCTTTCTTGTCTAGTACCACAATCGCCATTCACATGCATCGCTCACTGCCCTCGTACGATATGTCAGCACGACAACCACATCAACAAAATAGGTACCATCGCCCTCTCGTCGCATCGTCATTCAGACGGAATCGCGCTCGCGATCATTAAGATAAAGATACAAAGAAATGCTCCGCCGCATCGATCGCTGTTGATCTGGTCGCATTGTGTGTGATCGACCCATCAGAGTGTGGAATATAGCAATGTAGGAGAGAATCACCAACACACACTACATAGCAATATCAGCGGTTCTAAACCGCTAGTCCGACAAATATACTGCAATTTCATTCTCAATTACAGAAATAAAACACCAAATTTTATACTAATATATAAAAGTAGCCTAACTTGGAACAGTGACAGACTTGATCTTGAGCTTATGGTTCATTTTTGACTTGACCTACATCACAATGTTGCGGATGTTGTACAAAACTATTTAAATGTAACCAGCAACTCGTTCAAGACCAGTAATATGCAAGAGTTACGACTCTTTAAACAAAATTTCATGAAGTTCATCAGTACAATTCAGCGACATTTGACAGCGTAATCGAATCCAGCAACCATGGAATTCGAATACCTTTCAAAAGAATGGTGGTTCAAAAGAACTATGCATAACAGGAATAATAGACATACCATGTTATCGGAGTCGGTGGCTTGACCAACGACAGTAACCAAGCGGTCCGTTTCTTCGATCAAAGCCGACTCATCGGAGTTGAATAATCCGTCAAATTGCTTCCCACACCGCTCGGAACGTTTGACAAAGTCCAGCAAGTCTACCGAGGGCGCTTGCCATTGGTGCAAAACAGCTTGCTGATTTGGGGCATAGTCCGAGACTGAGGAGGTTTCTATAAACGAATAGGAGCTGCTTGTCCACATCCACAAATCATTTTGAAACACTTGAAAAAGACAGATCATCCAAATTTTGGATGCCAGTGACGTCGTATTTGAAAATTTAGAAATCTCTACTAGTTGCCAACGATTACCCCTGACGAGTGTCGGTTGAACATATTGCGGTTTATTTCAACATGAATACATTATTCAATTGTATATTGCAGTAGTTCTGTACCTCCAGGTGTCTTTTCAGAGAAATACTATGATGTCATATTTTTATATTGATCCTGAAAGACAGGGTCGCAACCGAGAAGATACGTGTCGGGCCGTCGACCCTCCTTTTATAAATAGAAACCCCTATTTTCTCAATGTCAATTTTATCTCCAATATTTAGGCTCCATCAGCAAAGCTGAGTTCTGTGGCTCCCTCGCTTTGCACTCAGCATTTCTGGGATATCATTGGAGGGGTGGTGCAAGACTTAGAAAGCCTTGAAAGGATATTTCTGTACCTTCCTTGGCCAGCGGGATACGTATAACATGCACACATGATATGCATAAGCAAACATTCCACATATGTATATCATGAGACAGAGTATGTAAATACTGCAAAACCATAAAGGACAAAAATATATAACGGCCTATTCCTATCAACTAGTAGATATTTTAAAGTTCTTACATAATGAGTTCTGTTGATGTTACTACCAGTTGCTGACGATTACCCCGGACGAGTATCGGCCGAAACTATTTGGGTTTATTTCAATATGAATATATCAATCAATTGCACAGACATGCCAATGCGTAATTGTTTGGAAAAGACAGTATTGGTATGTCTTGGTGTCGGACCATCATGAGATGTCGGTTAAACACCAGGACAATCACAGTCAATAAAGGTGGAATACATAGCACTATTTGCAAGCGGGCAACAGTAAACTTTCACAAAAACAATGCAGATGATTACCAGACCGACGATCATCTTCGTCACCTTCGAGACTAAACAAAGACAGTGATTCGTTGATTGAAGATAGACTGGCCATGGAGTCATGCCTTTGAATTCGGCTTCTTCGACCTTGATACTGCTGGTATCCGACCTTCAACATACAAATCAATCAATCAATTTATTATTAACAATTTCATTATTCCAACACACCACAAGACTGTGATACAATGAAAAGATAGGAAGATATCGAAATGACTTGGAGTAGACTTTGAAATCAGACACCCAACTGGGCCTAGGCGATGTAAAGAGGATTGCACACTGAATGAAAAGTAAAAAAGAGGATCACATAAAAAACAGGCAGAAAAAGAGGTGTCATGTGACGAGAGGCGAGGTCGTGGTCCAGTAAAATAAAGGGCTAACTGGTAAAAGCATGAATTACTCCAACAGCGGCGGGCCCCTTTCCAATGATGCATCTGTAGTTCTAAATATCCTTCTATTGGCAAAGGAAATTGGCCAAAAAGGCGCCGAGACACTGAAAACAAATTTCATTTCTAAATTTCGCTAATTGAATTGTTATGTTGGATAAAAGATTGCTTCAAGCCAAATTTGGATCCATTCCTACCAGTAGAAGCAGTGAAATTCCGAACTGGAATTTCGACCCTTTTTGGAAATTATAGTATTTACAGTGGCATATTTCACTATCTCAAGGGAAACTTAAAATCTAATCAGTGAAATTGTGAAATTTTGAAAAATAAGTTTTTTGATCAGACCATTCTATTACGTATCAACAATATTTTCCGGGAGGTTGAGCTTCAAAAGTACGCCAAGTGATATTGATGCAACAAAGGGTCAAAACATCCAACATCACATCATAGAAATTAATAATATCTCACGAAACAAAGTGACAAAAACGATATACTCACTGTTACGGCTCTGTAGCGATATACCAGGTCGAGCCTAACATTTTCAACCCTTGGCCTTTTGCCAATAATTGTTATGTTTTTCCTTGCGTTGATCTGGCCTCGAGTACCAGTTTTAATCTCCACCTTTTGAAAAATATGGTCAAGTTCAAAGAGTGTCATGATAAGGGCGCAATTGGAACTAGGGATGTCATGTCGTGTAGGTAAACGACAGGCAACAACATAATTTCAATGGCCAAATGTTGCTAAAATACAGCCTAATATCAATCCAAGGAAGATATCACCGTCAAGTGTTTGAACTAAGCAAATTTATGCTCTCTCAGTGAAAAACTACACAGAGTTGAGACTACTGTTTCTGAACTAAGATAATTTCACAGTAACACGTTAAGCATACCTCCGGATTGCCTGAATTTATCAATAGAAACGAGTAAATGGCAACCCTGATCGACTAAAGAAAGTCAAGAAACCATCAAATTGATACATCACAACTCTTAAGTATTTTTTGGAAAAATCAGCCACAGTGATTTTTAGTGCGAAGCAGCTGTACATAATTGAGCTTTGGCGACTATAACTATTCAATCCTTTTAGTGACGAGAAAGTGCAGTGTTGCCATACACGATGTTGTGATTGCATCAATTTGATATTTCTTCCGTCTTTTCCAATCATTTTTCCCATCTCCGAATCATCGATCTTCATGTCGAGAACGCAATAATTGTTCTGAAAATAATAAAGACCACCCTAGGCAAGACTCGAAGCGGCAAATTAAGCAGCAAATATTCGAATCACAGGTTGCCTATATGTCGTCGAGCGCTGAATAACCCTTATAACTGAAAAATCTATTGGCAATCTTTGAATTAATAGCTGTCTTGATATGTTAACTAAAAGAGAACTTTCATGAGCTGTGAAACATTTTGCAATATATCGGAGAGACATGAAATTCCAAAATATAAAACCTGTAGTGTTATGGAGTGTATGCATATAAAACCAATGGGATTTAGGAATAACGATTAAACACGACGCGAGTTCAAAATTGGGCAGGTAACGAAATAACAGGAACGAGTTCGAAATCTGCAAGAGATTTATGTAATTTTTGTTGTGAAAGATAAAAATTCACAAGCAAATCATTTTCTCAGGAATTTCGATGATTAATTACATACATAAGTTAGAAGTTGTTTCACCACTTGGACATGGCCTTCCTTCAGTGGTGGGCCGTCACCTTTGATAACGAGCGCAGGAATTTGTCTTTCGACAGTTACAGTCACCTGGTGAAGAGAATATAGTGTTACGACTAAGGATAAAAACGGCATTTATTGGAAGTAGTGATAAGCTCGCGTAGTTGTCATAACGAGTACAGGAAATGAGTGTTGATCAAGTTAAACTTCCACTGTTTTATTTGCTGCCGAACGTAAGCTATCGATTTCAGTTTTTCTCATCTTAACAATGGCATTAGTGATCCATAAAACTCGACTCAAATCACAATACTCGATTTGAAATCAAATAATCCAGAAACCAAATAATGGGAGAATGAATTTCAAAACAAACACACTAAAAAGGAAGCAGTCACATTGAAAAATTAGGTCGAAATTCAATCCCCTTACTTTCCACAAAATCCACATGCTCAAAACTCGCCAAACCTCAATAAACACATATCGAGTCAAGTGGGAAACACATGACAGATCAGTCAAAACGATCAGCGCCCGACTGAGTGTAAGCCTTGTGATTGTGAGTATCTCATGATAAAAATTTGTTGAAAATCGCATATTCAAAAGCACGAACTAGTACAAGTTGGCAAAACCTACTTGAGAAAAACTACCTCACTTACTGGACCACGTCTGAAAAGTGACATCAATGTTATCATCACGTAAAAAGAAAGCGTCACCTTGCTGTCGACCTTCTGTTGTATGTCCCCTAGCGCTTCCCGCGAATTCATCAAAACTAAAGCTTGCGAACCCGTCAGCGGAACAGAAATCGTCTGCATTTCGTTACGCAGTCGCCTCTGTCAAAATAGCAATATTTTGAATTTAGATTCATTAAAAATATCTGGTTTCTTTGAAAACTCGAGGACGAATTTCCATTAACGAATTGCATATGGCAGAGCGCAAGTCGTTCTCTCAAAGTATACGTTGCCGAATACTGCTGTTCATTTATTGATTGGAGTTACGATAGGGGGATTTGAATCATTGTAAAATCCGCGATACAGCATTAAATACACTGAATCCGTGACTTCTTCTATAGTCACAATTTCATGTCGGAAAACCAGGTAGTATGAACCAAATTTTACAAATGATATCTCAACGTCACCGACACTAGAACTAAGTGCTGAATACAGAACTAAAACAACAATGTGGTACCGTAATTTTTCAAATATAGTACTCCCCAATGTACAATAAGCACCCTTAAAATGGCGTGTAAATTCTGGGAAAAAGCCTGTACCTGTGTATAGTACACACCCTACATTAGCAGTACATGAATAGTTATGTTTTAGTATTCAATGTCATTCTGTTTTGCATTACATAACGATAGTAGATAGCCGCCAAAGCCTGCGACACGATAGTTCAGGCCAGCGATATCTTGCGCACGAGGCCTATTACAGATGCGATTGCTCAGGCTAACGATTACGTCTTGCGCACCAGGCCTGTTGGAGATGAGACTGTAGTGTTCAGGCCATCAATTACATCTTGCGCACATGGCGATTGGCGTGTTGTATATGCGATTTTTCAGGCCTGTGGTTGACGTGAGGGTTGCCGCGCGCGCGTGCTGCAATCCATGACCTATTTTCGCTCACGTACAAACGGCAAACCGACTCGGAAGGATCGCTTGCTGTTGTGCAGCGCAGACGCTTCTTGCAAATTGGCAGCACGTACCACTGATAATACAAATTACTGTACGCAATGGCTGAATGCGATGCGCGAATAAAACAAACATGAAGAACGGTGTGATTTCAAGTTATATTTAAATGGAGATTTTTTTCAAGGCTTGTTGTACCCATGCATAATGAGCACCCCCCGATTTTAGGACAAAAAATCGGTAAAATTTTGCGCATTATACATGGAAAATTACGGTACTTGACAAATACCTTGATTTGTAATTCCTCGCCCATCAATTTTTCAAGAGTTTCCACATTGTGTAACGGCCCAGTGAAAATAGCGCTGTTATGTTTGAAATCTATTCTGACCTAAATGAAACAAGAATGTTGAAGAATGAGTAAAAACTAGGGTTACTTATTTAATCTAATCACTCGGACTCAGGTACTCGATTTGGCCCAGCCCTAGTATAGAGTAACAATGAGTGATGCTCGGAATACTCTACTTGAATCCCATGACTCCATTCGGAATCTGATCACTCAGGTGCTCGATTTTGTACAGCCCCAGTCACAACGCCACATACTAATTGCACTTACTTGAGAATATTGCGATCGCAATAGCGCCACAGCGCTCTTTACGTCCTCCTTCTCATGTGGGGCGAAACGTATCACAGTTTTGGAATTGCGATCCTTGAAATAACATATACTAAGCGATGCTGCTGAGAAGACATGAGAAATTAGCAAAATTCTACATTCAAGTTAGACTTTTGGACAGTAAAGAACCCATTTTCAGTTTGCAGTACGTCACATAAATATATCTACAGTAATTTCGGATGGATTACATGATTAAAAGGAATAATTCTTTGAACCGATAACAGACGATATAGATAATATTAGGATCTTGGTTGCTTTCACACCCTATTTAGCGTCCACTTGCAACGTAATAACGTGTAATAAATAAAATTATTACGTTTCAATTTGACACTAAATATGGTGTGAAAGCAACCAAGATCCTAATATTATTAAAATGAGTATATCTACAAAACTTTAAAATGCATTTTAATGAAATATTCGTTTCCTAAATATATTTAAACTTGTGAAGCTTATCGAGCTGACACTCTCGTCAAGCTTTGAGTTATAATTTATCTATAACAGAAAATAAGTTAACGTTCGACATGACAAAGTTGCGTTTTAGATTACTTCAAAGCAAGGGGTAGGTTTAATCATGAAAAAAAAAACCGTTCAAGTAGAATGAGCCAGAAAAAAATCGACCAATAACTGTAGCATATTCGATACCCGATGACTAATCATTTTTTGAATATCTTCGACAGCATCACGAACCCCTTCTTTAATGCCTTGCACTTTCACGTCACAGCTGTCAGAATTAGCTGAAGGCACCATGACGGAGACCTATCGTGACAAAGAGAAATGGCTTGAAATATAGTCGGGATTATACTGCGTCATAATGTACCAGAGGTGGAACCTAGGTAAGCAAGCTATTACAGAATACTTTACCTTAAAACATTCTTGCAGTCTTTTGATGTTGCTTCCTTTAGTTCCAATAATGCAACCGTGCAGTTGTCTCTTGACAGGTATTACCTCACATGTGAACTTTGATTCCTGCAACACAGCTATTAATTGAGATGAGTGCAATCGGATTACTACATATAACTGTGCATTCGGCTTCCTCGGGTTCTAGTAATATGCTGTTCAAAAAACGCGTTATCTAATTAGACTAATTAGAGTAAATGCAGGTAATCTAAATCTAATCTAATTTGTGAAATGTTTCTTTGCTCTGATTCTAAGCCTACTTAGGAAATGTTTCTATGATCTAATTTGAATTCCAATCGAATTTCTGGTTCTCTTGACAATGCTACAGGAGAAGTTCCCAGTGACAAACAAGGCAAGTTTGCCCACCCACTGACAATATTGCCATAGCTCGGAAGACACTTGTGCGATTGGTGGAACCACGGATTGGTATCACATACTGTCTATAATTTCATGAAACTATGATGCAACTTTAGTATAAATACTCACATACTTGAACATAGGAAGTTTTTGGCATAGCGAGTGACTTACCACGTCAGCTACAACTCCGCGTATGAGATTCGCATATATGCCAACTTCATACGGATGACCAGTAAGCACAATCTGATCCACGACACAGTTAAAAGCAACCTACAATACAAGAAAACCGGCTGACGTGAAAAAAATGACGGATTAAAAAGTACTCAAGTCCGATAGCTTCCTATCTGATTGGTATATCGCATAGTACAATGTGCAAGGAAGGTTCAATACAAGTGATGACCAGGTGTGTAAGCAGTTGATCGCAGGGTGGAGAATTTAGACATTGCGACTAACGCAAAATGACTAATACCCTACGTGACTGCTGTGAAAAAACGAAAGGCAAATATACGGAAACAGTAGAATCACCTCCATCTCAGGAAACTTGGGTTGTTTTTCTCTCAATGAATCCATGACCATTGGCTTCAGCCAGTCTTTCGCAGAGACGTAATCGTGCTCCCTTTTGACTACCTAACAAACGGATGACAGCAGCGTCAATTAAATCAATTTATTTCAAAGAGTGCAAACATTATAATGGGTGTGTCAAGTATACCTTGAAACTACGTAAAGTGGGGCTATTTCCTTTTTTGAATGAAAAGATTGATAAATTCTAATCCATCACTGTTATACCAAGAATAAGTGAATCAAATAAATACGTATCATCAACATATTTTCATCCGAAGTATTTACATAGTCGGGTACATAATTGATTTCTCTCTCTCTCTCTCCCAAATTCTATCCACATCGACAAAAGCTCCCCATGACCATCACCGATCAGTGTTCCCTATAAGCATCTCAAAAATTTATGTTTGACATGATCATCAACTGTGTCCAGCATGAAACTCGATAGAAGCCTTTAGGGTCAGGTCGGTGTAACGTAGGATTTTGGTTGAAGGTTAGGCGTTTAGCGTTAGAGTTAGGTTGGGGTATTGTACGATTATGGTTTAGGTTCAGAATGGTTCATTACAATGTGGAACACCAAACATTTTGAGATGTTCATGGGGAGCCTTGGTGATGGTCAGGGGAAACACTTTTCTACGAGTATACGAATTGAGGAAGCACACTAGACCGAAAGAGCCACTCAACCTCATTTAGAATGTCAGTCTTTGCCGTCTCTCTGTTGCCTGGCTTTCCTCTCACTGACATTCCATTCTTCTTTTTTGTGATCAGTACATCATTCTCTTTTTCCATCCGCTACACAGTAATTGAGAAGGGAATTGTGATGAATACATAGACTGGTAAAGAGCGTATTTTCAAAGGTATACAAACTTTCATGAATTCTGTGCAAATCCTAGGCAGCCGATGCTGAGGTATGGTAAAGAATAGCTCTGAATTCTTCAATTCCTGCAATAAAACACAGATGTAGAAGTAACGTCGTACATTTCAACTCAAGTACTTTTGAAGTTGAAGTGCGCATACCAATGAAAAATGATTAATGACACCAGAAATAGGTGCAATTTTCTAAACTAAATCCAGTTACTCGGGGTTACCATACATCCTCTCTAAGGAGGATTTGACCTCCTTTTCCCAAAAATGAAAAATGTCCTCCAAGGACGCCAAAATGTCGTCCTTTTTTCAATTTGTCCACCTTGGACAGCCAAGCGATTGTACAGGCACACCTAAAAATCGCCGTAAATGCCGCAAAATATGGATTTTGATGGCATATATTTACGCAGCACAACAGTATTCCACTTAAAATTTCCAAATTACCCGTTTTCTTATATGATATTATAACTTTCATGATTTGTAAGAAGTGCCCTCTTTTCCCACAGTTACTGTGGTACAGGGATGATTTTTCCCCATTGGTACGACAATATCACTGAGAACAGCAATGCGAATGCAAACATAACCGCATACTAAACGGAATTTCAAGTCTAGGAAAGTAGTTTTGCTAAAAACGTAAGTAGCAGCGCACATATTCTAAAAACATAACCAAATAAGTAGGCGAAACCTAAAATTCACTGCCGAAAACAGAACTGCGATACAAATCATCTATTTGACACAAAATTCCGTTTTTACACAAATTTAATATTGCCACAAAACAGGAATGGATAGTAGACACACACCCATTCTTTGACAAACTTTTCCACAGCAGATTTGGCCTGAGATACTTGCTTCTTTTTACCGCGCAACAACACAGCGCAGTTGTTGGATTTCGGAGGAGTGACCTCCGCAAGAACGGTAAACTTGTTTTGCCACTCAAAAACTTTGCAGCAGTCCCCCACGGTCAAAACGGGATGAAGATTCTTCTTCACACTTATTCGAACTTCGACCTAGAATAAAGTACAGTGATTTGTAACTGTTGTTACTTATTAGGAATGTCACTTTATACGAGTGGTACACACTACTCAAGCACCACCAAGGTCTAGTGGCCGTACAGTAGACTCTTTTGCTAAACCTACTTGTAACAACGCCTGAAATATATTCGTATGTCTTGCGTATATCTGCGTCTTAAGAAGATCTCACCAGGATACAGGATTCCAGGTTAAGTAGTCAGCCAGCTAAACCTATAATAATTTGGTTAGCTATACTTCTACTCCCAGGAAATATATACCCTATAACGTTGCATGGTACCTGAGCGATATCTTAAACGCTACTACGTTGCGTACGAGGACTTTCGACGTTGCCATCGAACTATCAATTTAGTAGCATAAAACTACTGATTCGATAGAATCAGTAGACTCTTTTGCTAAACCTACTTGTAACAACGTCTGAAATATATTCGTATGTCTTGCGTACATCTGCGTCTTAAGAAGATCTCACCAGGATACAGGATTCCAGGTTAAGTAGTCAGCCAGCTAAACCTATAATACTTTGGTGAGCTATACTTCTACTCCCAGAAACAACATACCCTATAACGTTGCAGTATCTTACCATTTCAGCAACTTTATTCCTCAGAGACTCCGCCACAACATCTCCTTCTGACGGATGGCCCTCCAATATTACACGGTCAGGCATGCTTCCAGAATCAAGCTATCGAATAATAAGAATTCGGGGGAAGGATTATTACATCTACCTTGACAGGGATGGTATATGGATTGGATGAAAAAAATAAAAGATTCGACCCAAAACTATCAAAACCGACGACAACATGCCTACATTCATGGGTTTGCAAGAGAGAAGTTGAAATAGTTAGGGTAACATACCAACATCACAGTAGGTTATGATAGTCCTAATATACTTCTCATATGTACTTGTGTAATTTCTTTCTGTCTTCTGCTTGGAATTTTATTAGTAATTAGTGAAACTCTACTACTACTACTACTACTACTATTTTGACCACACCTAATTACTACAGCAAGAGGCATGCAAAATGATGTCGAACCAATATCTAGTGGAAATAATTGTATATATATATAAAAATACAATAACTCATTGAAATAGTATGTCCTTGATCCAGCAGAAAATCCGGATGTGAATCAAAAGATTACAATACAACATCACAATTTCGAATGCGTCACCAAGCCACTGATGTCACAAGAATGATAATTCTAGCAGCAAAATTACCCGCAATTCAGGAAAATCCCGACGTTTCTGTTCCAAGAAGTCGGAAATGAGTGGTTTCATCCAGTCGGCAGCAGGGATAGAATACTGGCGATGGATAGAAACCTACGTAAAATGCACAACGGTAGATGGTTTGTGAGAGATTCAACTTTTAAATCAATTTCCGGTATAGGTAGAGACATAGTCTCCAACGAATTTTACGACCTGATCCCAGCATTTGGGACAACCAACATTGACCGGCCTGTGTCTATTTGAAGCTGCAAATAACAAATCGGTTTACCTCAGCCAAAATATCTCTGTTTGTTTTCTGAACATCTGATTGTCTGCCCTTTATGACAACTCCATTCGCTACTTTTGAGATCTGCACATTATTGTCTTTTTCTGATCTCTGAAAACATGATATGCAGCATAAAAGTCATTATTTGACTTAGAACTGTATTTAGTGAATGTGGGAAGTGATTCCAACGCAAAATGTTGACACAAAGCAAGGTACAACACTGGAACATCGATTTGATTGCCCTGTGGTCCATGCTTTCAATTCCTGTGATTTGCAACTCACAGTACATGTCATCGAGAGCATATCTTAATTTGAATACTTGCTGGTCAACACTGCATATGTTTACTTTAATTTATTGACTGGACACTTTGACAACTCGTACTGCTGCCGCCATTATCACGATTGTGATGATTGGAACTGGTGTGGTGTCAATGTAAAAGTTAAGCTTAGTAACAAGCCACATTGACGTTGGCTATGTGCCCAAATGAAAGCAATGGTTAACAATACGATAGTATTCTTCAGAAATCAATTTCAACATGAACATGATTGGAATAAGAAATAATGACATGCGGTAGAGTAAACGATATCGCGCGGTCTGAAAAGTAGGATTTCTGTGCTAGGGCTAGTCTAATGCAAGCAGGACCGCACAGACGAACAGGCAAGCTAGTGGATATCACATTGGTGCCAGTCAAGAGTGAACGGTTTAAAAAACTATGTCTCCCTTCAACAAAAATTATACATAATTCCGATGTTTCTGTGTAACGTAAAGAGGTTTGTAACCAAGTCCCAAGTCAATCTCACTTTGATAGTTTTGACTTGAATCGAATCGAGTCATTTTCAATTCACCGCCGAGTCAAGTCGGAGTCCAAGTCAGTGTGTAGAGCAGTGGTTCCGAACGTGGGCGATATCGCCCCCCAGGGGGTGATTTGGCGGCCTAGGGGGGCGAAAATGACGAAGGGGGCGATGACACGTTAAAACGGCTATATTGGAGTCAAGTCGGAGAAATGACCTTTTTTTTTTCAATCAACCCACGGAAATTTCGTTGCAAAAGCGTAAAATTCGACAACGAGCTGAAAAGTTACCCTTTTTTTTTTTTAGTCAACCTGCCGATGATTACAGTTTGTATACCGATTTTTCGTTTCACGAAATCTGGGGTCGATGATCGGCGTCAAGCTTGAAAAGGGGGCGATGAGTTGAAAAAGGTTGGGAACCACTGGTGTAGAGGCCAGAGGGTCGAGTCCACTTCATAGCATTGAGACTCGAGTCCGAGTCCAAGTCATTGTGTTAACTGTTCTGTTTTGAGTTCAATCCGGTCTCTCTCTCTCTCTCTCTCTCTTCTAACAGTTTCTGGCCCTATTTTCCAAGTATCAGGAATGGTAGACGAAGTACCAATAATGTGGTGACTTTACTATTCTTCGAAGTTACAATGTCTGTTTTAGCCGTCCTAGTCCGAGTCATGTACAAAGACTCGAGTACAGGTCGAGTCAATACACAAATTGACTCGAGTCAAGTCGAGTCACCAAAAAATTGTGACTCGAGTCATTACAACCCTGAACGTAAATGAAGCGTGTTTCATGGAGCAAACATTTATTGATTTTTACCAGAGCAAGAAATTTGGGGAGCTCAATACCTTTTACAGTGTTCCAATACTATTTACAGGTATGACAAAAGATTCATCACGAGGAGCTCGAGTGCGAGCCACAAGAATTGTCAAACCATCACACACGATTTGGAAATACATGAAATTGAAAAGCATTCGTCATGTAATGAATGTAATCAAACCTATTTCACTGACCTTGATGAAATCATCTTTAAGTCTATGTAATCGCTGCAAAGGCACGTGTAAAGTGGTGTCGTTTTTCCCCTGAAAGCAATATATCTGCTGGCAACTGCACATACTATACAGTACATATTGTACATACCAATTGCTGGATAAAGCTTAATATTTCAGATTTTGCATGAAATAGAGCATTGTTCTCCCCTCTGATGAAAACTTCACAGCTGCTTGAATCAGGAGCAGGTATCTCCATAACAACTCCATATTTCTGCTGCCATTCATTAACTTTGGAACCGTTTTTCCCGATTAGAGCACCGTGCAAGTTTTTCTTCACATGAATGCGGAATTCACCCTTAAAAATGAGAATGTTTACATAGTGTTCATGAATTATCATATTTACTTTTTTAAGAGGTGCAAGGCAGTAGGGATTCTTTACCGGATTAAATTTGATCCGTTTTGGGGATTATAAAGCAGCATTTCGCTTGCATTTTAAAAGTTTTAGTATATTTTTCAAACAATAAATTATGAGTGGGTTGGTCGTTAGGGGCAACCACTAGAATGACATCTGCTGAATCGACAATTTCCGGCTCAACCTATATTAACGAAAAGAGAGGTAGTATGAAACTTTTGGTATGTAATTGTAAAATGTAATGTAAAAAATTCCCGTTGAAGGGATAATATGGGTCACAAAATCTATTACACAATGATGAGAAGGCGAACACTTTTATAAACGAGCAGATCTGATCCTGAACATGATAGAAATACATCAGTGGACCTAAAATACTATTTATTGTATTTTCTACTAATTGCAAGATTGTATTGACCAGCTATATTACATTGGTTGGCCAATGGTCAGTTATGCCGAATGCTATCCCATGGGATGACTGTGAATGCGCTTAATATCTAGGGTTACGCAGTCATTTGAAAAATTATCATTGTCACAGTTACTGAATGAAAACAGAAGTTTAGATTGGACAATTTTACATATTCTGTGATGTTACGCCATGAGTTCCAACTAAAATCGCAGGTCTGATAGTCAAACTCGCATGCTTATTTTGCCACTACATAGCTTTGCGTCATAAAAGCATGCGGCGGCTTTCATCGTTGTGAAAATCAACTCCAGAAGTCTAACTTCAGCAAAATGATCCAAGATACCGTCGACCTCAAACTGAAACGCACTATGACAGTGGTTCCCCACCAGTTTGGCAAAAAGACATGCCTTTAAAGGTCCAAGACAGAAACGTTTAAACTATCACGAATGCGGACCGTATTACACTTTAGCAAAGTACCAATGGCCACTTCCGTCTCAATTATTCAACACCAGGAGTGCTGTTATCTAGTCAGTAAATAAAAAATGAATGATTCGCCACTTTCCGTTGTGGTAACATTGCGAAAAACTTGGTATGTTGTCTAACAATAAATAATCAGGCCGACTTTTGACTTGAGTTGATAATTTGAAATATTTTTCACAGTCAGACAGATTTTAACTTGAAAAATAAAGGTAAACACTTTCATAAGTTATGTAGGACTCGGCATGACTTTTTAGGGCTTACGAGTAATTTGGTTGAGAGGTCCAACAAAACCGTCTTGTGAGCTGCACTTTTAGCACACTTGGGCGAGATTTAAACAAATCACAAGGGAATGGTACGAATAGGGAAGATTTCAAATGGCATTTATACATACTTCTAGCTACAAATCAGCCAAAAGGAACAAACATAAAATAACGAAAAAATAACCTTCCTTTAAAATCATAAATTTGGGAACCACTGCAATATGAGATCATTTTATGGCTATAAAATTGTCCAAAATTTACCGGTGTGAATAATCAAACCAATTCAACGGTTACAAGTTGTCTGCTAGTGCAGGAGTAAAGTCCTACTCGCCTATGCATCAGAATAAAGCTTGTATTGTCAATACTAACCAGTTGTGCAAGAAAACCTTCTATTTCAAACACTGCATTCTGAAGATATGCAACAGGCCCAGTAATAAGAATGACTCCTTTTATGTCATTATCAGCAAGCCTTGGGTCCTTGGGCAATATCTGGATACCAACTCCATATCTCCTCTGCCAGTCATTGACTTTTCCGGTTAAGGCGTAGCGAAAAGGTTTTTTCACACAAATTCTTCTTTCTCCCTGAACGTGATTGAAGTATGTTCATCAGTACGAAATACAAAAGTCATAACTTGGATCAAAACAGATAACTCTAATCATAAATTTAAGGTGTAGTCTGTGATCATAAGTAGAATAGCTTTTGAAATACATTGTTGTATGGGCCAGTTGATAAACACCTTCCGTGGTGTTAGAAAACTTGTGCAGTACACTTTGCTCAACATTTCCTGCAGCTGGTGAAGTACACTTATCCTGAGTAAGATACATTTATATATCGTAATGCCTTGAATACAATAGTAGATAGGTAACATAATTGTTATTTCTGAGTATCAACGATTAATATTTGCATGAGATACAGGTCTGAAAAAGGACTCGCATAAGACACAATTTTCCAATATTGGTCTTGAATTCAGAGAAATCAAAAACAAATATATTTCAAGATGATGTTACAACTTAGCAATAACACCCATCTCTTGCATATGTAACCGCAACATCAGGAAATCTGAAAATTCACAATTTCTATCGATAGAATGAAAATAATGACATTTGGTTCACGTTGTGATTCAAATTTGCCCTTGTGATTTCAATAATAGATGTGAAGAAATATATTCCATTACTGCTCATTATCTTCATAAAACTGAGTCACGCAAATGCCCAAGCAATCATGTGCAGACGATCTGCATTAGTAAGATAGCTAAAACAAATTAACAGCCCTACAAAATAAAGGGATGCGACTGAATAAATATGATCTATAAAATAAAGTGTTTAGACAAAATAAAAGAGCATACATAACATAAAAAATCGACATGACGGAACTCACAAAAACTCGAAGAACTTCTTCAATCTGATTGCCAACTGGATGCACAGCAGCTGGGTGTCCGCGAATGCATATACTACCATTGTCCCAAGATATTTCAATCTATAACATTATCAAAGATGAAGTAAGTTGGCAACTAGATAACAATGTTATACACTTGTAAATTCTATCTCAGTAAATAAGAGGAAATTGCAATCAGGTAGTTACATATGCAGATATGAAAGCTGGCTGATACAAACCAAAACATTATTGTGGATTACCAAAATAGAACTAACTTGCTCTAAATCAGGGGTTCCCAACATATAGACCATGAGCCTTTTTCAGGGGGCGGCAGCATGAAAATATTTAACATAACTATATCAAAATAAATAAATTTTAATTCAATAAAAATAAAGTGAACTGTTGAAGCTACAGGGCTAAGCAAGTTATACCCTAAGCGTAATGAAATCGTTGCAGTTAACATCAACATATTGCTGTAAATGCGAGTTCCAACTATGTTACTTCAAATGCAATAAATTATTAGCACATTGTCTTGGATATCCAGTATGACATGGACTGTTTCTTTCCACCAGCAGAGTAGAACAAGCAACACATTAACTGCATATGTAATAACTAATTAATGTGCTATCATATCTATTTTGTATGCTATTTATATCATTTCATTTATATATATCATTATAACGTTTCTTAATTTATCAAGTGGTCGAAAAAATAGGGAAGGGCATCGTTCTTTTAAAATTGTCGAAGGGGACCATGGCGTAAAACATGTTGGGAGCCCTTGCTCTAAATTATTTCACAAATATATCCGGAAGAATAACGGTAAACTTGAAATACGAATCCATGCAGTCATGGAAAATACTCAATTAAACATACTTCAGGAAAAGACCTTTTCGCTTCCTCAATTTTGAGACGGCATTCATCAAAGACCCACTTGGGAGCGATATAATTCCTTACGTCGACTCGAGAAATCTGCGGAGATTTGGTCAGTTGTTAGGTGAACTCAAAACAGACGACGGTAGAAGAATGCAAGATTAGAGTTACAAGTTCAACTTGAAATGACTGAATTTACAAGTGACCGGTCAACAAATAAGTCGTGTGCTAAAGCAATTGTTTATCACTATGTCACAACTCAACACATGGAATCACAATGCTTTCCAGCATAAGGATGAAAATTATTTTTCTGATGCCCACGTAGGAGAAATTTGTCACGCACAAATAGGAGACTATATGTAGACAAATCGCCATGCATTATCACGTAAATACAACCAATTCCCAAGAAATAGATAGGACACCAGATAGGACTTTCATGATACACTGTGATTGTGTGAGAAATTCATAATAACTGCTACGCTGTTATACTATACTCCCGTATTCACATGAATATACATTATACATTACATATACCCATCAGATTTTGTGATACAATTGATGATACACGATGTTCTTGTACGAATGTAGGTGCCACTGTGATTGTGGCTAATTGGGAAGAACGTCAAAGCGTTTGCAGGAACGCATAAATCAGAAGTCCTTAGATTTATGAGAACGCGCGCATCACGCTTTGTGAAAAGCTCACACTTGACTCATCCGATCAAGCTTGATGCGGAGAGATCAAAGGTCATAAATTCTGCTAATGGCAACCATCTGTTGGATAGGCTAATCCCGTTTGTGCGAATAATTGTCGAGACGACAAATTTCGCATCATCGGCGGTGGACACTGGCATTTGTGTGCCTTGAAGTCGACTTTTATCAAAATATACCAACCAAGGCTGTGTCAATAAAAGGAGTTTGTGTATCATCTAAAAATAGTACATTGAACTCTCTCTTATTCGAAATTTCATGCCGGGGAGTGGTGACGTCATATTTTGTGATATGTTGTTAATATCCAATGATCTTTCCAATTCTCTACTAGTTGCTGACAATTACCGAATCAGCCGAAAATATTCGGGTTCATTTCAATATGAATATTACTATTCAATTGGATATACATTTGCGAGCCATTCCACAATTGTCATAGATTGAGTCTGAGCCAAGTCAAATCAGTGAATCGATTGAAGTCCTAACTCAAGTCCTCTCAACACTGGTGGAAGAACTACCAACAATTATCATTATCTGTGTCATATTAACTCACCTCATCCAAGATCAATTTCATTCCTGTTTGTATGCGAGCTGGTGGTCCGTCAAGCACAAGAAGTCCCGCTCCTTTCCATTTCACAGATACTCCGGCAGTACATCTAATATGCTAGACAGTAGACAGCGTATCAAGGTGGGATATATGTTGAGTGATGTACATTCGAACAAACCTGAAGGAAGTCGCCAGGAACTCGGTACAAGAGCGACGGATTGATACGCAGCTCATTATTGACTTCTTTCAGCTTGAAAGAAATAGAGCGTTAACGGCAGAAACATAACAAAGCCTCGAAAAGTCAAGAGCACACCAAGAAATGGGTCTTCACAGGTCATTTCTTACCGGAGGTACAAGTACCGATGCGGTACATTTCATGACAAATGCTACAATTTACACCAGGGGTAATCAAATCGGGGTACGAGACACGCGAGCAACGTCATTTTTCCGGTACTGGTACAATTTTCTGGGACAGCGACCTTAGGAATTAACGGTATATCGAGATTTAAGTTTGAGATCCTCAAATTATAGATTTCTAACATAAGGATGGATGCGCTGCAGTCGCCACGCTCGAATGCCACGAGAAGTCTGCTGAAGAGCCGGCTAAAAGCAGCATATTGGCAGTTGTAGAGCCGGCAATAATAATACTGGTCTTAATCGAAAGCTAGTGTCACGCTGATTTCGAAAATACAAGTTTAAGTTTGATCAGGGCAATGTAACCAGCATGAAATAGTCGTCAACGTATTAAAATCCGTCGTTTAAAACAATCGCTCGACGCAATTAGCTATTGGTATTGTCATTGCGTTGTCACGCAATTATTCGGAACAATCGGCTTTGATAGCTAGTTCGGAGTGGTTTCATTGCTCTGACCAGATGTTGATTTGTATTTTCGGGGTCAGTGCGACACTAGCTTTCGATTAGGACCAGTATTATTAAATTTGAGCGCTCGGGTCGCTAGCTATAGGACTACCAATTATGCTGGTTTTAGCCGGCTCATCAGTAGACCTCTCCAGGTATTCAAGCGTGACGGCCGGGTCGCGCATCTATCTGCAGGTTGGTAATCTATATTCAAATCCAGCGTTTATTAAGGCTTAATAGCACCATGCTTTTGCCTCATGTATGTTATCCGTAATGACTTACTGTTTCTCTACTGTTGTTGTGGTAATGAGAGTAACTGCGAAGTCTATACTGTAGATCTCGGGGTAGTTCTATCAGAACCAGTAACTTCTGCTGATTATGATGGCTAATTGATTAGCGTTATGGGAATCTCCAGTGTTTTGCTATGTACAAGTACAATGATGAGCAGGCTATAGGCTACTTTATGGGTCTGGCCTAATATGGCAAAGTCGCATCCAGCAACGTCGACAATGTGTGAAGAGTCTTTACGCAACAGACTTACTCGTGTAGTAGCACCAAGTTCATCTATCGCAGTGGAATGATGTTTGAAAGTGTAAATATAGAGTGGGGATGTGTGTTTCAATTGCGCACACTTTATGCAAAATCATTTCCGATGTATACAGAAAATAATTCGTGAGGGGTACGCATTGGAAAAAGTTTGAGAACCCCTGATTTACTTGTTTCGTTGATCATAAAATCTGATATAAATTGGTGCGGTAAAAGAAATTTGGGCCAAGTCCGACATCATGACCCAATGTCTGAGAACCACAATGAAAGCTGTGAATATGTACCTGTTCGTTTATTGCCAGCTTTGCCTTTTTGATATCATCTCTTCTTCCCGTCAGCTTCAAATAATTCTGTCTGCACCAACCCACGTTAACCCCAGTCCGGGCGGACACATTCTGCAATTGGGACAACGTCTAGTAACTATATGTGTCACAAACATGAGTAAAATGCTTATTACCTGCAAAACTTCATGAGAAATTTTACGGCAATTGTCAGGTTTTATGTACATTTCCTTGGACTCCATCTTAACAAATATGTAAAATACATTCGTTGTAAACTTTGTTACAGCAACTAAACACACAATGATTCTCTTGCACTGAAATAATAAAATATAAAGCAGGAAGAGTACAGATTCAAGTCACTATGCATTAGCAAACATGATACATTCTTGTTACAACTTACAGCTTCTGACAGACAAAATTGACCTCAGTTGAAAAATAATTATCAAGCATCTGGCATTTCACTCATATCAGCTCGCGTACCAAATATCAATATTGTCAGCGTCAACAAGATTCAGAACACACAAAAGCAAACATAAATTCAACTACATAGCGCAGGTCACCTTATACAAAAATAAATAACAACGCCACACAAGATATCTGCCGTTTGAGTTGAGTACTCAAAAGCGATACAAAATAGGAAGTTGCTGCTGACCAGTTAGCCTACAGACATCAAAATGAAGAGAAAATATTATTATGACATAAGATGTGCTTGCTACTTGGAATCATTGAAGTGTAGAGAATCAACAAGCCCATTCTTCACACTAAATGGTTTCAGTATTGTGCGAGCATTGTGTAATTTAGTTTTAAATGTATGCCCACCTTGAATTTTCAATTCATTAGGGCGCTGCAATTGCTAATAAGTTCACAGAGCGCAACATTTACAAGAATAGTTTGGGTAGAGGTTGGTAGGTAACCCGGTTATGAGTATGAGAGTATCCAACAACATGACTCTACTAATGTACTATAACTTTGTCACACATTACAACACTTCTCTCGCTTCATACCTAGTTAAACGTGTGTCTTGGGGATGTGTTTTTAATGTTACTGGATCCTTGATAAAATTGCTAGGTTACCTGAAAAACGGTCACAACAAATTTGTCTCAATCCCCGCCTGTAGAAGCATTGCTATTAGAGGAGTACAGTTTGGATGTATTAAATTAAAATAAATAGATTTTTTTTTAATTGTTTGGTTGTCTAAAAAACGTGCATAACAAATTTGGCTCAATTCCGATCCGTTGAACAGTGGTTTTCAAACATTTTTAGAGACGCCCCCCTTGATGCTAGTGAAAAATTTTGCGCGCCCCTATCGCCATATATAACAAAATTAAAAAGAGCATCCATAATGTTTGCAATCGCAACACATAGTTTTATGGTATCGAATGCTGAGACTGATGAGAGACTTACCAAATATGAAGTTCGGATTATAAACAGAGCAATAATTACGAGCTGGAGGTAAATCGCGCAGGCGATGAAAAAGCTTTCAATTGAATATTTTGTCAAAAATAATCATGCGAAGTGGTTGCACATAACATTTAGATATTTTAGCGAGTTTAGTGTCTAATCCCTTCTATTACCATACTTGAGCTTGGCTGAACGGGGTGCTAAATAAAAAACCAATGGAGAGGCCAGCACGCCACTCAAACTTGGCACTTCGTCACGGAACAAACAATTTTCTTTAACGGTCGCAGGTGTTCGGCAAGAGAATAAATAATTTAAACGCATACTTTGTGCTGCCATAAAATGCGCTTCTTAAGAGTGTCATTTACAAAAAAAAAGTGTCCTTATTGAGTATATTAGGAGGGGCTACTTTAACGTTATTGTAAGCCACTTCGATTTAAATCCACGTTTTTTAGATTAAAACATATTATACATGGCTTATGACACAACCTTATAAAGATATAACTTATTCCTACATGAATTTATGTCATTCAAGTTTCTACTCACTCTGCACTGGTGCTTGACAGACAAGCCCTAAAAGCGTCATCAAACAGCTACAAACAATCAAACATTCACCAGTTACTCTTAATTCAGATAATAATAAGATCTCGGTTGCTTTCACACCTTATTTAACGTCCACTTGCAAAGTAATAATTATATTTATTACACGAGCTTTCGGAGCGCCGCTCCTTCATCAGGTGTTAAAGTGAAAGTCAGAGACATCTTTTGATCGACGCAAAGTCCGGTTTCAGTCAAAATTCAGAATCAGTGTTGGGATGGTACGGCGCAATCAAGACATTTAAATCGTAATTTAATGAAGATTACTGCCTTTGTTGAAACCTGGAAGTTTCAGCACAAATCAAACTCATTCCGAGTTCAAGGAACCATTTTCTCTCAGGCGGCTTCACGCCCCCAGTTTGAGAACCACTGCCATAGAATCTAACGTATTTGAGAATAAATTGAAGATTTGAAAAAAATAGTATTTACGGCGGAAAGTTCTATCATTATTTATTGTTTTCTACTGCTACTATTTTCTATTATATTATTTATTAAATCCGAAACTTTCTCCTCTAATGCTTCTCCTGTACAGGTTGGAAATGAGCCAGATTTTGTGTGCTGCGTTTTTTTAGGCACACTATTAATTTATCCAATACCCAGTATAATTTGAAAAGAAATAGTTAATTTAGAGCAGCCCCAGTATGTATCTATCATCTCAGCATCAGACTCATGCACGCCTACTCCTATTGCAGATTTATATGCGAGTAATCCAGTCAATATCATGGCAAAGTCTCATTCAATATGTAATGCCAACAAAATCCAAGCTAACCTGGTTCACTTTCCCTTTCATCTGATGTATCTTCTGTTCCACATCTTTCACTCGACCACTGACCGATATCGTTAATACCCCTTTCAAGCTCGAGAGCAGATGCACATCCACGGCAGCATCATTATGTTCAGCAGGGTCAAACGTATCAACGGTCTGAGTACGCACGGTGAATTGTGAGAAGAATTCGTCTAGGATTCTCTCGCATTCCTTGCGCCAATTTCCTGCAGCCTGCAAGATAATCATATGATATGAATCATTACGAAGTCGCGTGAATGCAAAAAAATGATAAACAAAAATTCAAGTATAACAAAATAAAAAGACACACAAGTGTTATTTCCAAAAATGAAGTTTATTTTAGTGAAATGACGATCAGCGATACGGCCGTTACATCGTCATGTCAGCTGGTAACATCATACAGTCATATATGTTATAAATGCAAATATATCTTGCAAAAAGTATGATGAATTAATATGTATAACATCAAGTGCGAACGCAATACGCATATTACATTATTATTAGGGCAAGTTTTTGTTACATTCAAATCGGTGGAAAGTGGCATTTATGGACAAGTTCCTTGAAATTATAAGGGTACGAGATACTCAAATCGTTCCGTATCCAAGGCACTCTAACACACTCAGTGTTGGCGACTTCAACAAAAATTGACCCAGTGAAAATATTAATTTCGTCGGTCTAGCCCAGTGGTTCCCAACGTGGGCGATATCACCCCCCAGGGGGCGATTCCGCGGTCTAGGGGGGCGAAAATAACGAAGGGGGCGATAGGGGGGCGAAAGCGGACGAAGGGGGCGATAGGGGTGAAAACAACGAAGGGGGCAATAGGGGGGCGATGGCGCGTTAAAACGGCTATATTGGAGTAGGGACCGTAACTACCGCACCCCAAACCCCCCAATTGGTGGTGGGGGGCCCGAAATCATAGGAAGCCCAAAATTATTTTGTGAATTAACATGAATGATAGAGTAATTTTTTAGAAATTCATTCGACTTTTTCAAAAAATTTTCGCGCGGCGCGCAATTTAATATTTTCATGTATCTTGATGTTGGGGTCCCCGCCACCCAACAAAAATACGCATAATTTATGGAAATGGGAGGCTTCGGCGTCGGCCATTACTGCGCCACGACGCACCAAGACATATGAAGTTAGAGGCCATGTAACATGCGACTCCGAGAAGTGTGCCAGAACGATCAGCAGCGAGAAGACCTTGGCCGAAAAGAAATGCCCTTGTGCTGACCGAAAACTTCGATGTATTTACATATATGTTAAATTGTCCATAGGCGCCTTAATGGCTGGCGTCGAATGTTTCTGTCCTGGCGACCTTAACCCTACAGGACAAATGCCATCCCCACAAGGAAAGAATTATTCGCCAGTAAAGAAATACCAATATATGAAATCATGTGAGTCTTTTAGTTTGGTACGTTTTGACGATTTCCATATCTTCTGACATAGCAGATATAGGAGGTCACGAAATAGCATCATGTAAAGAAGTCAATATCAACGATTCCGCCCGAAGATGTTTAATTATTATTTAGGGGTCCTACCTTTTTCAACATACCACATCGACCATATTGACCAATTCAAACATGAATTATATAAAATTGTCGCGCCTCGCCCGTTTAGGCGAAATACCGTGACTCACCAAACAGTACATGAAATAGGGTATAGCTGATATGTAGCGACAAAAAGCCCACTGGCTGAGGGGGGTCTGGGGTTTGGTTTATCACCCTATGCAGCCAAAGACCAACGTTTTTTCGGGTAGAGGGGGGAGCTGACGAAGTGCTGTTTTTCGGTTCCCAACTGGGGGGCGATGATCGGTGTGGAGCTTCAAAAGGGGGCGATGAGTCGGAAAAGGTTGGGAACCACCGGTCTAGCCTGAATGCACGTCAAATCAGAAACGACCTCCAATTTAAACTACAGTGAAATAATCAAGTGATCTATTTACATATAGTGCCAAATATTTCTACTAAAATGTTAGTTTCATGAAAAATCGAAAAGAAAACTTGCAAAAAGTTGCAATATAAGATTCATTCAAACAGCTTAATGCACCATACTACGTAATTTTTGAGTATTTGGATAGCTGCCAAAAGCTGTAAAAAATGTCGCAAAAGTTGCAAAAACTTGCCCTAATTATTATCTTACGTGTACATGTACGCGAATTTACTGCTGTCAATCAAACTAGATGAAACAAGTAACAAGTAAGGTACCTATACAAATAACTTTAACAAGTAAAAAAATAATTAAAAAATAAGAAGCAAACGACAACAAATTTACTGTTATATTTTTCATGAACTGTAACAGTTGAGCTAAGAGGAAAATTCATACTGGTGTTGAGCTTAAAGTAGAACAGACATAAAAATTTTGACTCGTCAGAGTTGCAAATTTTTGTGTGCAGATTGGCCAGAGTCGTACTCATTATAATATTTATTGCATTGAGTTTGTACTTTTTCTTATCTGCGTGAGTAGGGTTCGAACTTGTGGAATTTACTGACGGTATCAATGGACCTCGACTAGAGAGATTGTTGATCTACAATATGAAAAACAATTATCACTTTTTCCAAAATATAGCTTCAACGAGCTACAATAATTAGATAAATGTAACGTCGAGCTGGTGTCAAAGTCGCAAATGTTGGCAAGCAAGAGTATTAGACTCTCGTAATTCAAGTAATCTGTGGTGCAATTCACTAGCCAGAAGCTTGTTCTCGAGGCAATGTTAGGATTCCAGTGTTTACAAAATGAAAGATATCATGAAATTGTGATGTCACAAGAATCTGGACCAGCGCAGAAATGTGGCTTTCAGTTCATTATAGTAGGGAAAATGTTATGTAATTATTTATGGTAGGTTACAAAGTTGGATGGGTCTTACGTTCAGCGTGGACTGCATTGAAACCCCACTTTGAGTTACTAATAATAGCCAGTTTTCAAATTTTTAACAGTGATCTTCACTAGATACCTAAAGTCATTATTAGCACTATACACAGTATACAGAGCTACCCAACGCCAATGAATAAAATCACCTACTTGAGTAGGAAAATTAGCTAGCGGCTTAATTGCCACATGATCCACTGCAATGTTCACATTCGCATTTGCCTTTTTCATTTCCAGTTCCAGTCTCCCTAAATCTTCAGGTCTCAACGATATGTATTTCATGATTTCCTTTTGAAATATATTGTCCTTTCCTTCTGGGTGTTGCCATTTAAAAGGTTGCAGTGCTGTAACAATTTTATACCGCGTTACAATATATCTCAAAGGAAATCGTAAAACACTATAGTTATGATATAGAAGCTGCATGCGAATGATCCTAACCGAAATGTCACTCGGAAATTTTTGACACGACACAAATTTCCAACAGTGGTCATAATATTGTCAATTAAAGAATACATGCAGAGTTGTTTCAACTGAAGGCATAAGTAACACAGTTAGTTCGTGAAAAGACCATGGTCGATATTACCGCATTTCTGCAAAGCGAGTAACAACTTTCAAAACCCCATAGCTAGGGCAATTTTTTTTTTGACCTAAAAAACGGAAGATTTTGACCTAAAAAATCTAAATTTTGACCTTTTTTGACCTAAAAAAACTGAAATTTGACCAAATTTTTACCTCAAGTATGCAAATTAGGTGTTTTCGCATATAATGTTAAAATTGTACTACTTATCTTCATTTCTGGTTGGAACTGTCTGTCCTTACAAAGTAGATTGGCCTGAAAAAACGTTTTTGGCTCAAAAACTGACAGATTTTTACATGAAAAACTAGTCTTTAACGAAATCTGGCCCTATGAAGAATTCCAGTAGTTACATTACGTATTCTGGTGGAAATAATTAAAATTTGTTGTAGTACAACGAAAGATCCTTTCCTACATTCTCGGGTAGAAAGTGTCTGTCCTTACTACGTAGCTTGCCAAGAACGGAGATAGAACGTTCAACAGCAGCATTTGTTGGCTGACAACACTCAAGTTGTGTGCACACTGCTGGTGACAAACCGTCTTGCTTCATTCTGACAATGTTGTCTATATCACAATTTTTCAGCTTGCGCTTCTTGATATAAGAACCATGCAATGTCCAAGCAGTCTTGCTTCAGCTAGGATATTGCGGTACGTTGATCATAAAACCATGTCACTATTTGTTTCATTTGACCATTTATGATTCACAATGAGCAGACGATGGTCCGTTTACAACGGTAGGCCTATAAAGTAGGCTACAAGCTGTAAAATATCAAATGATAAGTTCACCGACAGCGCAAAATCTACGATACAAACGAAATGCAGAGGTCAAAAAATGTTTGACTTTGTAAACAATTTTGACAAATTTTGACCTAACGCTACAATTTTGACCTAATTTTGACTTTTTTTGACATGTCAAAAAAAAATTGCCCTACCCATAGCACATGCTACATTGCTACACACAACTATTTATGGTATTAATATATGCCTACTCGCTACTCTGATGAGTGATGACCTTCACTATTGATTGACTTGCGATCGGGAAGGGGTATCATTGATTCCAGTAATTCGCAGCACTTTGGTAGCTATCATATGAATAAAACTTTAATTTTGTTCAAAACTGCGGGAAGCTGTAGCATACTAAAAACTGTGACTAGCCCACCACTGAAAAATCTCAAATATTGTGGTATAAAAATGTCACTTATAACTCACCATTGCTAGCATCATTGACTTTCAAAGAATTGGCAGATCCTAAATAGAAGCCAATACTGTATATAAATAAATTGGAGGAATAGATGATAATCTACAGACACAACCGAAAACCAGTACCTGGTTGATTCAAAGGTACTATGAAACTTCAACAGTAGAGCATATGTACAAAGAATAAGCACTCCTTAAAAGAATTTAATCTTGCTTATAAAAAAACTGCTCAAGAAACCAACATTAAGTAACACAATTTCGATATTATTTTCATTTATATTCTATTGAAGTTCTGTACGTCTAAGAAGGTCTTCAAATATTTATATTCTACAAAGTGATATTGCTACCTTTTCTCTGCTTTTGCTTAGCGCCTTTATTGGCCGGTGTCGCTTTCAGATTGTTATTTGGACCATCAACTGAAAATAAGATAGAAATTAGGTTATAATCAATAATAATTTCGATAAAAAGTTGCAACAATTATATTCATTTCAATTGTTACCATTTAAAATAACAGCGTAGCTAACATCTGTCAGAATATTGAAGCGGTACAAACGCAAAGAAGCAACAAAAATTGCATATAAATCAGTCAAGTAGACAATAAATTATGCATTGCAAAATGTACGAATGTACAAAAGGCCTGAAAACAGTAAAGAAATTTTAATCTTCAATAGATTATATTCCAAATACAATCGAGTACGACGATTGGTGATTATTGAAATTGCTCATTGGATCAGTCATTTAATTACATAGCTTCAAAGACCGACAAGGAACCTCCCACAAGACAATTTTATCGTCCATATCCGAATATATATACCAAAATTTCATTAATTAACTCCATATGACATCATGTTGAGATTACAACACAACGATATGAAGTATAAACCACACCAATTACTGTGGCAAATTTTTCAATTTACAGTTCGAGCGGACCATAAAGACGTGTTTATAAATATGGCATGCTGACAAAAACTTTGCCCGTAATCAATCCATATTCTATCACAGTAACAGAACAGTAACCATTAATACCAACCGAAGAATATTGTTTTGATGGATGGAAGCTCACAGAATGTAATGACATTTTTATGAAAATACAAAATTTCCAACTTCAGTATTACTTCCGGTATGTATTGTAGGGTAATTAGCAAATACTGGCAGTGCCTTACCCATATTTATTTCAAAACCTCAATAGAAATATCAGTCAGTAGATAAAGTGATAACAAGGTCTAAATATCATTCAACAAAAATTGAGCATTGCGAGGACTTAAGTTTCTATCCCAACTGGAGACTTTGAAATAAAAGATGCACTGTAAATCATCAAATGACCATTGAAGGTTTGAATATGTTGCAGCATTGACTGGAAACATTGATATTGTCCTTACAAAATATGTTGCTAAATGCCAACACATTACCTGTTCTTTCCGCAGGTGTAGCCTCTTTGTTTGAAGATGCCTTTTTATCATGATTACCTGAAACAAACAGGGATGACCTATATATTCGACACCTTTGCTAGCATGGTAAATCTGAGGTGTTAGTGGCTCCACAATACCATAGTAACAAACGCATTGTACTTGTGACTTTCAAGTACATGTTGCGTATTTGAGCTCAAAAATATATGCGAAATAAAACAATACCATGCATGTTAGCTGCGGATGGAGCCACTGTATAACCATATCTTTTTGCCATCATTTATATGCTGTCTTTAGTCAGCTCACACCATTAACACACACTTTGAAGCTAGCAATTATACTGGTACTATATTAACGAGTTAGCTTGTCCCTTGATAATACCAAGGTCTAGACTAGAGGTATCCTGTAAGTGTTTTAAACTTGAATTTGGATATGCTAGCATAATTTACTCATGTGGTAAAGCATCTAGATCCACGTAATTGCCCATACAATACCAAGGTCTAGACTAGAGGTATCCTGTAAGTGTTTTAAACTTGAATTTGGATATGCTAGCACCTAGCATAATTTACTCATGTGGTAAAGCATCTAGATCCACGTAATTGCCCATAACACAGTGAAATCGTGCCCAGAATAAATGACAGTATACTCCTAAATAATACTTTTCATATCTTAATACATAGTTGCAGCAAACAGTAACGTAATCAGAATCAATAGACCAACAGACAGTGATGTATAGTAGCCTATCATTGTATCAACACACTATCTGGGTGTTGGCTGAACTATACTACTATACCATAGTATTAAGGAGACTATGGTCGCTACCATGGCTATTCACTAATATTGAACAAAATTCCATAAATTCTAATCAATACATACCAGATTGGTTCTTTTCTTGCATAGAGCGGGGAATGGTGTCTGGATTTGCTTTTGATTTACAACCTCCACTTTCTATTTTCGTAACAGACATATACACCAAAAGTACATTGGTTATGTGACATAGGGTACAGATAGAAAATTCATACACTTACTCTTTTGACCAGTCTTCATTCCATCTCCGAAAGCCTGCTTTTGTACTATGAATGAAAGGTATTAATTAACAAAATGTCTGTTTTCACCAAGACAGTCAAAAATAATGTAATGGACAAATTATGTCAGCATTATGTAAGTAATCGAATTGAAATGCGTAACCATGGTTATGCACTTCAATTTCCTTACTTACATATTGCTGACATAATTCTGAAATTCAGTATCCGTACCTATACTAGACAATGTTAGTTCAATTCACATAAATAGCAGAGTATATCACAGCGACCTGTTCATTACAGCCAGCTGCCTATGGTGGCTTACTGCACAGCAAGGAGTCAGTTATAAAACCAACAGTACCAGAGTATTATATTATCAACTCGAAGATACACCAGAAACCAGAACATTATCAAAATGAGTCATAGTCACTCCTACTGGGATACTTCAGGTTTACTATCAAAGTTCCAGGAAATTCTAAATATTAGTACAGCAGCGTGTACAATATGTATAATATATAAAACAGTTTGACAATGTCTCAAGTAATATGAATATCATCATTCTCATCAAAACATACAGGTATATATAAATTATATACCTGATTTACCATAGCTGATTCACTTTTTGAACAATCTAGGCCTCTGGTCTGTTGTAGAGTTGAACAGGAAGATACACTTTCTACCAAGTTCATGACAACGGTTTGTGATGATGCAACATTACCAAAGCTTATTGATATTATTTGACGATGTAATATGAAGAAAGTTCAATCATTCTCTCTTGTCTCTATTATCAAAATTATGATAGTTTGATGTTAAAATCAGCTGATAAGTCAGCCAAACAAGATTTTGTTGTTAGAGCAGCAATGTAACAAATTGTCACATGGAAATTAGCATTGCAAACTTGGTAAAAACACACCAAAATTTTTAATGGCGGTCTAAAAATAATTAATTTTCTTGTAACTTATTTTCTGTACATCTTCAAAACAAAGTTCTACGGAAGAGCGATAGAGACATGTTGCTTCCACAGATTTTAAGCCAAAAAGTGGCTTTGTAGCATAAGCGCTTATCTAGATATGGCAAAATCCCTTCGGTGAGGGTGAGAGGGTGCAAGAACCTGAAATCATGACAGAAGTAATTCAGTTGAGATTTGGGACCAAATGTCAATGGCAGTTTTTGAAATTCAAATTTTTTCACTCAACCCTAATAACCAGACAAGATAGCGCAATGGTAGGGCGTCCGGCTTCTTGATCGGTAGGTCGCAAGTTCAATCCCCGGCCGGGTCAGACCAAAGACCTGATCAATAAAACTGGTATGTGTGGCTTTGGCGCTCAGAGGGGCAGTGCAAGAATTAGAAAGCCTTACAAGGCTTATATCTGCACCTTTCTTGTCCAGCAGCATATGCACGTCATGCACTCAAGGTACCCATGAACCAAACACTGTCGAAGCATATATAGGCTACCTTATTGTTTTATCCTGGGCAAAAAGTCAACAGGTGTTTTCAATAATAATAACAGGTTAGCATACAATGTCAGCATGAATAGCCAGCAGACCACAAAGGCTTATGTGACTTGCTTGCTAACTTTGCCAGCATTGTAAGATGTATCTACCAAACACTGATCACCCAATGCAGTACATTTTTGTCACCTGATGGCTTTGCAGGATCATTATTGGAAGCGCCGCCGGCAGGTCCTAAATATGAATAACTCTAGTTACTGGAATAACTTGACAGAAACACGTTACTATCTAACTTGAGGTAGGTCTTTTTCGTGGTTTTCTTCTACTCTGACCTGTACAAAGAAGAGCAAGATTTCGGTTAATTCAAACATGTTTTAATTCTTCACTTAGTTGCATGCATTCATGACATCCTAACGTGCAGTACACTAGGTGACGTGGATTCAGAAAATAACTTGGATATCTAAAATATTACCAATGTGCGCTTTTACATTAACACATGTTACAGTCATAAGCTGTAAAACTTCCGTTTTCATAGTCTAGGCAAGGGTCACATTTCTGCCCTTAGATGAATAAATAACATCATAACTCATAACATATCGCATAGATCCTGAATATGATCATAGTGCGGCGGTACACTAACACATTTCACATTCATACAAGTCTGCTTTCTTACTCTAGGTCAGTGCTGGACAAACTTTCTCGTCTGCAAACCACATTTACTTTTCTACTTAGTTTGGCAAGGTGCACAGCTTTAGAACAGGTCAGAAACTGAGTTATTCTCTTTTTATCGAGTACTCAAGAGGTCTGGTATACTTGCGCCACCAAATCGGGTAAATTTGTCGTGAGACTATTTCTACGTAAACGTTTGTGTGGTCAAACTAGATACCATTTGCCTGGGATATATGTATCAATTTATATCCCTGATTTTACATTTTAGATTTTGTCCATTAAGAAGTCCGAATTTATGAAGTCCAACTACTTACTTACATTGGAACATTTGGTTTTTGATTACGTATTAATTGAAACATGCAGTACTGCAACGCCTAAGGATCACTCAGAGGAGAAACAAGCAAAAGGTGGATTATGATAGCATTTTGTCGAAGCTTAATGTCAGACAAAATTGATGATCAAAAATATTAAAAAAGGGTCAGAAATTTGCGGAACTCATAAATGAAGTCAAAGAACTCAAAAAGAGTGTTGAATTCAGAGGTGAAAAAGATCAAGAAATAAAAGAAAACTCGTTACCACTGGCAAAAAACTATTGGAAGTTAAATCTAAAAATAAAGGCCCGGAGCTAATACTGTATGAACTTGAAACTAGGGCTGGAAAAAATCAAGCGGGGCCTACCTGAGTGATTCGATTCAGAATTAGGATTAGGGTTTTTAGGATCGGATCGAGAATCAGGATTAGGGTTTTTAGGATTGCATCGAGAATTAGGGTTACGTTCTTTAGGATTGGGGGTGCGGGTCATTAGGGCTTGGGGTGAGTGTCCTTAGGCCTTAGGGTTGGGGGTTCCAGTCATTAGGTTATGGGTTAGGGTTTTTATTTTGAGCACATTGTATTTTTGTGCATGCAAACTGGCCGTAATGTGTATGCGACAGCAGGATCAGTTGCTACGTTCACCATAACATCAGTTTACGTGCACAAGAATCAAGTTCAAAATAAGGTCAGTTGCAATTTTCACAATAAGATCAGTCGTGTTCACAATAAGGGAAATAGTGGGAAAAGGAGAGGACGTAGACCCCCCCCCCCCCTAATACCCCCCCCCCCCTTATCCGTAACATCTGTCTACTTGAAACCGGCAATAGAGAAGCACATAGAGCAATTACCCAGTTTGACAAACATTGAAGAAGACTCGTCTAGACTAGTAATAACAGGAATATTCCACCAACTAGAACTATAGAAAACTATACTCAAAAAACCAATATAGTTAGTTGACCGTCAGCAAACTAAATTGGTAGATTCACGTCCCAATAACGACTACATAAAGTCTATCAATGAAACACACTATACTTGGCCTCCAGAATAACTTGCATACTGAATCAGAAATAAATGTCAGATCTCAAAGCCTACTCCAAGTCGTTTCGACACCCTCCTATCTTTTCATTATATCGCAGTTTTGTGGTGTTTTGAAATGGTAAAAATATTAAAAGGCCTAAACTGATACTGATGAAGAAGCATGCTGAGCGAAATTGTCAAAAAAACGAGCTCGATACCAACCGGCCGGCTTTTGCTGTGGGTTGTTTGATGAATCCATCCTACCATAGATCGCCCACCGTTAGGCTAGCTCCCGGGACAGGCCTTAATCGGTGTGAACCATGCAATTTGGGATCACGTTGCAGACGCTGATTGCAGTCACGCGATCTCAGATCCAGAGGCGAATCATGCCTTTGTTCCGCTGCAGATTTGCTCTGCGAGGCTAGTGTCGATACCGGGGAATCCCTGGATCGAGTCAACGGACCTGATCAGCGTTGCCAACTCCGGATGGACCAAAATCGCTAAAACTGATGTTGGTGATCGCTTCATGTCACTAAATCTTGAAACGAAATCGCTAAGAATAGTCGCTAAATTTGCAATAATTCCTAACACTTCGTAAACAAGAATATCTTGTCCGCTCTATTTTAATCGACGGTCTCAAATGCCTCTAGTTCATAATAGTGAAATAAATATCGTCATCGTCATTGGTTCATTAGCAATTTTTACCAGTTCAATACATCACAAAAATGCGATACAATGAAAGGATAGGAAGGTGTCGAAGCGATTTGGAGTAGTCTATGGAATCAGACACCCACCTTGGCCTGTAAAGAGGAGGCATGCAAACTGAATGAAATGTAAAAGAAGATAGTATAGAAAAAGCAAGCGACAAAAATGGGGTGGCATGTCATGGAAGGCGAGATCAATAGGTCAGGTCGTGATCCGGTACAGGGCCGTAACTGCCTCACCCCAAACCCCCCAATTGGGGGGCCCCAATTTTTTTGGTGAATTAGCATAAATTATAGAGTGTTTTTTGAAACTTTATATGCGACTTTTTCAATAAATTTTCGCGCTGCGCGCAATTTTCGTGTTGCCAAATGTTATGATTATTGGGTACTCTTCCCCCAAGGAAAAATACGCAAGATTTATAGAAATGGGCATATCGGCGTTGGCCAATACCGCGCCACGACGCACCAAGACATATACAGTTTAAGGCCATGTAACACGCGACTCCAAGAAATCATCATCATCATCATCATTGGTTTACACCACAAAAAAATGCGATACAATGAAAAGATGTCGAAGCGACAAGGAGTAGTCTATGGAATCTGACACCCACCTTGGCCTAGGCGATGTAAAGAGGAGGCATGCACACTGAATGAAAGTAAAGAAGATAGTATAGAAAAAGAATGCGACAAGAAATAGGGCGGCATGTCATGGGAAGCGAGATCGACATGAGAACAGTGCTTAAAACATACTTGCTCTACTGGGCTGAACAACTACCCCTTAAAATGCGACGGCATAGAATAGGGGGTTTAACCCACGTGAAGTCCCTGTTATCAATCGTTCTCTATGAGTCGCCAGTTTCCTTTGCAACCGACATGGGAGTTCACAAGGGACAGGTGACGAAGTTGTTAATGACCCAGCCATACAGATAATAATGAATTGACGTTTGCCGCGTTTCTTGGCGGTGAAACAACCGAAACTAGAAGTAGAACTAGCTACACTACAACTGGTTACGGGTCGGTGGATGCTGCAATTTTATTTAGCGTCGAGTGCGGAAGCCCCACTGACGCCACCGGGACCAAGGAAGTCCCGTCTTCTCGGAATAATTTAGCGCCCAAGGTATAGGATGTTCGGTGACGCTAGTCTCAATCGGGGGAAGTTTGTCGCCCCCGAACCCCTTCATGCTTAGCGAGGAAATTCCGTTAGCATTAATCAGGACACAGGTGTATGGAAGGATCCTGACAGAAAAAACGGCCGACGCATTCGCCACGAAGGATATGTGGGAATCGTTTCCGACGACGGCCCTATGGTCGCAGCAGTCGTGCCACTTACCGAGAAAGCCACTTTGAATGCAGCTGTCGCATCCACACTGAAACTAAATAGTATGGATGGCGAGGAGTCTGGAGGCGATATGCAAGCCTCTCCAGAACAAGGGCCCCCGACGACAAAGGTAGTCGCCGGCGTGATGATAGATGCGGGCACGCACCTACTTCAGAGGCAGAAACAGTCGGGCGTGGAAGCCCCATTGACTAAAGGTAACCTCGCCCTCTCTCCATCGACGTCAGAGTTATACGTCAAGGCCCAACCAGGCCAACTCGCGGTCCGATAACCACGTATGAACTGTATGATGGGACCAACGTAGAGTCGAATAGTGCTCTGTGACGATTGAAGGACTCACAAGTACGTGATAATCTTCAATTTCAGATCTTGTAGGCCTATCTATGATCGGGAATGTAAATATAATGGGAATTACTGTAATATACGACCTAGCTCAAGAATTATGAGTAGAATACTACAAAGTAGGCCTATACATGTTGCAGACTTCGCATTCCTCATGCAATTCAAAAGATGAAATTATTGACGTAGAAGATATACTTGTGGCCACGTTTATCATCTGTACTAATAATGTTAAGTGGAAAATGTATTATTGCTCACAAATCTTAAACTGTGAAGTCAGACGTACTCATGTTCTTCACTGGGTTAGCCTATAGTGATGGAATCATGACCTTGTATTTAAGAATCGCCATCTATATACGATAGATAGACACATCGTGGTCAGTATGATGACACGTTGACAGTTGATTTGTCCGTGATTCATTTTAAAATACGCCGTTTGCACTAAAAAAATGACCTACCGGCCCTTTTGAGCTACGTTAAAGTGGAACGCAAACTGGATTTGCCTGTTTCTCTGTGTTTTCTTTTGGGTGTGAATCCTAATGACAGCATTGTGTTGAAAGAAATCTGCTCAATGGCAGTAAACGAATAAAACTGAAACCTCGTAAATAGGAATATGCTGACGCGCTATATCTGCGAGATCTCAATGACGTAGGATAGAACTGCTCTTAGGCAATTATGAATAGCATCTAATAACAGTAAAGTAGTAATAAATTAAAATAGAAAAATCCCGCGTGACATTCTCTGAAATATTCCAATGACGTAGGATGGAACTGCCCTCAGGCTGTAGTGATTTAAGATATAATGAATTTCAGGAATTCAAATGGGTTAGCCTACGCTATCATGTCAAATCTCTTAAAAGCCTATAATTTATGGTAATCTAATACTTCCTGATGTTATCATCTATAAATATTTACGGGAAATTATTAATAATCGTCATGATATCAGTACATGTTTCACCTGTACCGTTAAAGTGGGGCGTTTGGTTCATGAGTTCCAAATCGCTGATACATACCAGACCAAATTAAAAAAACTCCTTTGATCAGACTCGTTCAATTTCAAATTAGCAATTTTTAACGGGAGGTGGTGATATTTTCCTGTGCCAGTTGCGTTTATGTTGGAGGGGTCGATTGCAGGGACAGAATCATTAGGTGCCAGCCATTTAAGCACCCGAAAATCTATATCGAAGGCTTCGGAATACAAGGGTCGGTTTTATGGTGGTCAATCATTTTGGGAGCGCACTTTGCGGAGTCGCATGTAGCCTACTTTATATATCTTCGTGTGTCCCTGAACGGAAGTTGCCGGAGCTAACAGTCCCCAACCCCCATACTGAACTGACACTCCTACAGATTCAATCAACCCAACGACCTCAGGCTACTCTAGTGCATCTACTGGTACGGTTGTATTGTCATAATTGAGAATGCAGCTAAATTCTATAATGGGTATTTGCGGAATAATTTTTTTTCGTCATACCGATAATAAAATCAAGACATGAACGGACACTAAATCGCGCGAAGCGCGAAGAAAAATTTTAGGTCGCATACATTTGCCCCAAAATACTCTAATATCTATTGATTTTACGAAAATTTTCAAAAAATTTGGGGGTGGGGGAGCGCCCCTTTCGCCCCCCCTGGCTACGCCAGTGCTGGCTACTTGGTAAAATTGTTAGGTTACCTAATTTAAGCCTACACACAAAATTTGGATCAATTCCAGCCAGTAACCGAGCGAGATAGTGTAATGGTTGTGCGTCCGGCTTCTCGATCGGCAGGTCGTGGGTTCGATCCCCGGCCGGGTCACACCGAAGACTCGAAAATTGGTATCCGCAGCTATCGTGCTAGGCGCTCAGCAATCACGGATAGCATGGAGGAGAAAAAAAAAACGGGGGCGCAGACTAGATGACCTCATGGGGCCGTATCGCAACTCCGTCGTCAAAGCATCTCGATGGTGCAGGCGAAAAAGAATATCATCTCTCTCTCTCTCTCTCTCTCTTCTCGCTTCGACGATCTTACGCGTAAGCTCCACTCTCGCACGCTGCGCACGTGCGTATATAATAATATACAGTCACTAAAATTTGACGTAGTAAGCAAGTAGAGGGGAATCTCGGCAGACAGGGGCCACGGGCCGCATTTTCATTTAAGACGGAAAACTGTCCGCGGGCCGGATCCGACCCGCGGGCCGTATGTTACCCGCCCCTGCTATAAGCCTACGTAGTTTGCAGACAAGATTTCGTATGGTATATATTGATTATATCAGCTAATGATGTACCAAGATTCAAGTCTGTCACTCATTGATTAGGGTAGTAATTGCCTTACCGAATTCGACCATGCCTAGGTGAGAGTCAGACTGAAACTAGGCTACCGCATAACAGATTTTACGCAGAAGTCGCTATTGATATGTGTTAATTTTGACGGTGTTCGATACGTATTTGGGAGACAAGATTTCGTAAGGTTTATCTTGATTATATGAGCTAACGATGTACCAAGTTTCAAGGCTATCACGCATTAGGGTAGGGTAGTCCGAGCGAGATAGTGTAATGGTTATGCGTCCGGCTTCTCGAGCGGTAGGTCGTGGGTTCGATCCCCGGCCGGGTCATACCAAAGACTCGAAAAATGGTATCCGCAGCTATCCTGCTAGGCGCTCAGCAATCACGGATAGCATGGAGGAGAAAAAAAAACGGGGGCGCAGACTAGATGACCTCATGGGGCCGTATCGCAACTCCGTCGCCAAAGCATCTCGATGGTGCAGGCGAGAAAGAATATCATATCTCTCTCTCTCTCTCTCTAGTAATTGTCTTATCCAAATCGACTATGTATAAAGGTGTGCGCTAAACTAAAACTACGCTACCGCATAGCAGATTATACGCAAAAGTCGATATTGATGTGTGTTGATTTTGACAGTGTTCTATACGGAGTTGGGAAACAAGATTTCGCATGGTATATCTTGATTATATCAGCTAACGTGTCAATTTTCAAGGCTGCAATTCAATGATTAGGGCAGTAGTTTAGTTAGCGATGAGTACACCCCAATCCTTGAGTTACAACCCTAAAACTTGGACCAGTGTTGGATAACATCATGAAGATATTCCATACGTAAAAATGGACACCGGCCAGTGCCGGCTTTTGCATAAATTCTGTTATGCGGTAGGCTGGATTCCAGAGGTCAGACGCTGCAGCTGCAGGTCTCTACACATACACGGTCGACTTCGATAACGGAATTATTGCCGTAATCATCGGATGACGACCTAGAAATTTGCACAGTGTTTGATGACATCGCCAAGATATACCATAGTAAACCTTGTGTCCTCATTCGGTATATAACACTGTCAAAATTAGTACAGACCAATACCGACTTTTACGTAAATCTCTTTAGCGAGCATCTAGTATAAATACGAGACTTCGGAAACGAAATTACTGCCCTAATTAGACAGCCTTTAAACCTGGCAGTTCGTTAGCTGATATAATCAAGAAATACCATGCGAAATCTTGTCTCTCAAATACGTATAGAACACCGCCAAAATCAACCGATATCAATAGCGACTTATTGCGTAAAATCTGTTATGCGGTAGCCTAGTTTCAGTCGAGCTCTCACCTATGCATTGTCGACGTTTACGAGGCAATTACTACCCTAATCATAGAGTGACAGCCTTCTAACTTCGCACATCGTTAGCTTATGTAATAAAGATATAGGCCTATCCTACGAAGTCTTGTCTTCAAACTACGTATAGAATACATGCAGTCAAAATCAAAACATATCAATAGGGAGTTTTGCGTAAAATCGGCTATGCGTATTGCGTAGTTCGCGCACAACTATACATAGTCGATTTGAATAAGGCAATTACTACATTAATCTTAAAGTGACAAACTTGAAACTTGGTGCAATGTTCGATGGTATCGTCAAGATATAACATACCAAATCATGTGACCCACCCCGGTATAAAACATCGTCAAAATCAACACATACCGATACCGGCGTTTGCGTTAAATCACTGTTTCAGACGGATCGACAATAACATACTTGACTTCGATAACGAAATTACTGCCCTAATCATGAAGTGAGGACCTTGAAACTTGGTACAGTATTAGATTACATCATCAAGATATACCATACAAAATCTTGTCACCCATCTCGATATGAAACATCGTCAAAATCAACATATACCAATACCGGCTTTTGCACTGAATCAGTACTGAAAACGGATCGAAAATAACAATCTTGACTACCCAAGTGAAGCGTGAAGAAGAGAATTTTTTTCTGTGTCCACACCACCTTTGAGTACACTCTGATGTTATCGACAATTGACAAGTATTCATTATGACGTGACAAGCCGGTACGGCGGCACCTATGTCTTCGTTGCTGCATGCGATGTTACTGACTGCTGGCATACTCTCGATTACTATAGATCAGGGGTCGCCAACTCGAAACGGGTCGCGGGCCACTTTTCAAATTTCGTAGAGGCGGCGGGCCGCATGAATTCGATATCGATGAAAAATAGGCAACAACGTTCTAAAAGTCTACGTCAGTACGACGGTTAGCTACCGATGGACGTATTGACCACAAACGAAATAATATTTTATTAAAGGATTACAAATACAACAAAAGATCATTATCATCAATTTTATTTTATTTAGAACTGTGAGCTGTGCACGATACCTGGAAACGATTTTCAGCAACTAAGGAATCGATATTGGGACTGGCGAGATACGTGACTAGCCGAAAGACCATCTTCACGTAAAGCTCGATGTTGTGGCGAAACCCGAAGCCAGTGGTTCTCAAACTTTTATAGACACGCCACCATTTCTGATACTCAAAAATCGTCATATCACAAAATGCAACCAGAATGCTAGCAATCCCAACGTCTAGTTTGATGGCATGGAAGGGTATGACTGTTGATAAGAGAATTCTCTAAGATGAATTCTGGACTATACACAGAGCAATAACATTCCATCGAGGGAAAATCAGCTGATATGAATGGGCATACTGTCTTGACTTGCAATGGCCCAAACAATGCCAAGACCGAGACGCTTACAAAACGGCTTAGGGCAGTGGTTCCTAAAACTGGGGAGCTCGCGCCCCTCGTGGGGGCGCGAAAATATTTTCAGTTGAGCGCATCTCCGCCTCCCCTTCTGATGCTTTCGCGTCCCCACGAGGGGCGCGCGATCCCCAGTTTTAGGAACCACGACCCTAAGCCGTTTTCTAAGCGTCTCGGTCTTGGCAGTGTTTGCGCCATTGCAAGTCAAGACTGCCCATTCATATCAGCTGATTCTCCCTCGATGGAGTGTTGTTGCCATCACCACAGCCGTCTTTGCTAGTGACGAATAGTGATATTGGGCACAAGAGAATAGCTTATTTTGAAACAACAACAGCAACATGTTGAAACTGTAGTCAATCTTAGCATTTCAAATTGGTTTTCTTAGCTTTCTTCCGAAATCTCAAATCAGGTCGCGGGCCGCAGAATATAACTTGGTGGGCCGCGTGTTGGTGACCCCTGCTATAGATAACTAACCTACGGGTAAATTAGTAATCTATATAGACCAGGAGTGGCCAACCTTTTCGGCTGAAGGGCCACATGAAATTGACGAACGAGTGCGCTGCCCACTAGCCGCGCCAAGCGCGTAAAATTATAAAAGTTACCACTCTATTATTACTTGGGTATATTTCGGGTCGACTGTATACCGCCCGCTTGGATCAGTTTGCAAGGACAGGACTATTCGGCATCTGGACATATCGATATCGAAGATTTCCGCTAATTTACGACAATCATTTTGTGCCTACATTTCATCGTCGACGATCTTTCTGCGAGCGCAAAAGCGAAAATACTTTCTCTCGAAATTGCGAATATATAGTTAGACTCAATCGGCTAAATCAGGCATTTTTTCATTTTCAGGTGGGTGTAGGCTACAAAGAAAGAAATCGTGTGACAATTAAACACGCGAAGCGTGAAGGAAAATTTTACTACTTATTTTTAGTTTATTGTAATGTACGACGATTTACTCAAAAATGAAACTGGACCCTGGATCAGCTTAAGCGTCGGAACTGATATTTTAGTCATCAATATCCCAAGTGTCGCGGCCAGACTAATCATATTTTTGGTTGGCATTACAAGTTCACAATCTGAGCAGTTCAATTTCGATAATATAACATAATTTCGACAATATAATGGGAAATTAGCTTGCGGGCTACTGAAAACCTTCTCGCGGGCCACATATGGCCCGCAGGCCGCAGGTTGCCCGCCCCTGATATAGACAGACACCTTCGATTGTTTTCAGAGCCGGAGCTGGAGCCGGAGCAGTGGTAATAATACGGCTCCGGAGCTGGAGCTGGAGCTAATGTATGATAGAAGAAAGCTCCGGAGCTGGAGCAATGCAAATTTACGGCTGCTCCAAAGCCCTGGTCGGAACGGATATTTTAGTCATCAACATCCCAAAGTTTGCGGTCAAGCTAATCAAATTTTCGGTTGGTTTTGCAAGTTCACAATAAATTACCTGGCTAATTTATTTCTTGATATTATAACTAATTTCGATAATTACCTCGCAGGGCAGTCAAAACCTCGCTGGTTGGTCGCCCCTGATTTGGTTGGTCCGCATGCTTGCCTGAAATATCGCGTGCACCAGGCCAGGACTGAAATCGTCACTGGCTTGAACTATCGATTCTATACAGCAGGTCAGGCGTGATATCGTCACTAGCCTGAACTACCGAGTCTACAACAAGGCCAGACTTGATATCGTCACTAGCCTGAACTATCGAGTCTACTCTACGTCTACAGCAGTCCTCGCACTATAGAGTACTCGCACGATTTGCCTGCTATCTCAATTTATGCCATTGCTGTGTCATACTGGCTTAAGACTGACAACGTGAAATTGAATAACTTTGGCTCTGCGCAATTGGTCGCAATTCGCAAACCGACTAGAAGGGGCGCCAAAAGATGAGACATGCCTGAATCACTTGAAATCGATGCCATTACAGAACAGATTCCACAGCAGACTATATCATTTTGATTGGTGAAAAAGTTCGTCGTCACGTAGGTTGCGAAATGCGTATTCAATTGTTCGCGCGCGTGTTGGTGAATAGTGAATATTTGGTACCGTATTGAAGCGAGATAGAGGAATCGCTAATTGACGGCACCGCCGGACTTGCTGGCAAGCTTACGCGTACTGATACGCGTATCTTCGTCAACACGCGGACCCTTGTCTTATCCATGTATTATCGTCATTGACGCATGTACTTAACCCTAATAAATTAATGCTACCTTGGTAAATTTCAAACAATTTGAAACCCCTTCCTTTTTCGTATTGCCACCCCGTGTAAAAATAAAAGTCACAATCACAGTGGGACTTATATTCGTACACTACATTACTTTGTTGAAGTGCACGGTTACCCTGAACACGTCATCAGCTGCGGCATAGAGAGGAAATTAATGCAATTCAACGCAGAAAAACCAACAGAGCCCACCGAACGAACAATAAAATATGTTTATATCCATCTACCTTGGATTGGCCCCATTTCCACGCGCTTTGAAAAACAATTGATTTCTGCGATCAGTAAGTGTTACGACACAGTCAAAACCAATGTGATTTTTACGACAACACAACCGCTCCCTTCAACACGCAAAGACGTTCTCCCTGCACTTCAACAAAGTAATGTAGCGTACGAATATAAGTGCCACTGTGATTGTGGCTACGTGGGGAAAACGTCAAAACGTCAAAATGTCTACAGGAACGCATAAACCAACATGTCGCCAGATTCATCAGAACACGTGCATCCCGCTCAGTGAAAAGCTCACCCTTAACTCATCCGCTTAAGATTGATGCTGACCGATCAAAGGCCATTAATTCTGCCATTGGCAAACATCTGTTAGATAATCCGATTTGTGCGAATAATTATCGAGACGACCTATTTCGAATCGTTGGTCGAGGCCGTTCACAATTCCATTTGTGTGCCTTGGAGTCGACTTTTATCAAAATACACCAACCAAAACTCTGTCAACAAAAGGAGTTCGTGTACCACCTAAAAATAGTACATTGAACGCTCTCCCATTCACGAAATTTCATGCTGGTGACGCAATATTTTGTGATACGATTGTTGATATACAATGTTCTTTCCAATTCTCCACTAGTTGCTGACGATAACCCCTGACGAGTGTCAGCCGAAAATATTCGGGTTCATTTCAATATGAATATACTATTCAATTGTATATTGAAGTTCTGTACCTCCAAGAAGCTCTTCAAATAAAATAGTATTTACGGTGACCGATTCTTTGTTTATTTATTATAGTTGTGCTCACCGTAAATACTATTTTATTCAAATCAAAATTTTTCGACGGCCCCTTTTCCCAATCTAAAAATTTGGTAACCTCACTACAGCATACACAGGAGGCATAGCGAAGTCGCACAGGAAAGGTTGGATGAGAGGATGGGGTTAATCGGGTTATCGTATTTGCCAAAATGATAATTCCACCTCGTCAATGTCTGTCACTATTTCTACACCTTGTGAATATCGCAGGTGGAAGTATATCAGACTCACAAATGCATTTTCGATGGTTTCGCTTTTTAGGCTAAAGGTTCATTTGCACAACATAGACCTATATGCATTATCGGATGTAACCATGAAGATAAGAGATAAGATGATTATATTTTGCCAGGTGAAGAAGGGAGAGAGAGAGTGTGTTAATTTTTTAGACAGCATACACAATGCCAACATTTGAGCGAATATCCAGAGTTTGGGGTCTCTTCGATGTCAAGTTATACACAAATAGCGTATAGTTGCAGGTATAACAAAACTTCGAACCAGGCAAGAGTGGAACTCGTGAAATTTACAATTCTGAGCTCCACGATACTGCAGACCAGGATCCGCTTGGCGTGGAATTCCTCGTCTTCGCATTAGCTACTGTTTCTTTCCCAATATTCACAACGTTCTGATCAAACATTCGATATGAATTGGCAAACCAGGAGCCGCGTGCAGGGTTGATGTAGAACTAGGGTTATCATGCGTCCTCATTTAGGAGGAATTGTCCTCCTTTGTGGCTTTGACAGCCCGTGCCGGCACAACTAAAAACGCCATAATGACGCGAAACCTGGATGACAAATTAACCGTTTTTTTGTCAAAGATTAGACTATAAGTTTTGTGATTTGTAAAAAGTGTCATTTTTTTTCGGATATCAAAATAGGGTAGTCTAACCCTAAGTAGAACTGACTCCTTACCACGGATAATGAAAAATACAATACCCGAGTTCTTTATGATCGATAAGTTTAATTAGTTGTTCCGTTGATTTCTTCACATATTTTTATGATATCAAAACATCATTAACTTGCAATTTTACGAATCAGAGAAAAACGTAGTGTAGTCGTAGGCTGACTTGGACTTGAGTCAGGTCGCCCAATCACAGTTATACTTCGACCGTTTCTGATTCTGAATATTGCTATTGGAACTGTTTTGAGTGACTTCCTCAGATGATTTGCAGCAATTTCTATGTATGTACGTTGCACCACAATTGCCGTCATACTCGATATGCCAGCTGGTTTATCCTGCGCTATTTCCCAGCATGTTTATTACATAACCGCTAGGAACATGCGTAACAAGTCAATAGCAAATTTGCAGAATGAAGGCTATGTCACGGGGACCAGTACTTGTTTTGTTGTCCATCTTGGCAAGTAAGTTATTAGTGTTGTTACGAGGAACCAAATCGGAATCCATGTTGAATTAGTGATATTTGACAATATGCATTCCATATTACAAACTTATTTCGCAGGAAAATTACTGCGCGCTAGTTTGTATTTAACATAACACTATATTATAATTAGGGTCGCATTTAAAACAAATCGTGTTTTAAAACACTTTTTTAAAAACGTGTTCTAAATCGGGGCTCACCAACACGCGGCCCGCAATTTGATTTGAGATTTCGGAAGAATGCTAAAAAAAGCACTTTGAAGTGCTGAAATTGATTACAGTTTCAACATATTGTTATTTTTGTTTCAAAATAAGCTATTCCAACCATTCCTTGCTCATCATCACTATTCATCACTACAACGGCTTTGGCGATGGCAACAGCATTCCATCAATGGAGAATCAGCTGATATGAATGGGCGTGGGTATATTGCCTTAACGTGTAATGGCCCAAACTCTGCCAAAGCCGAGACGTTTAGAAAACGGCTAAGAACTTCGCAACAAAATGAAACTGAGACGGACTTTCAGCATTCCCGTGGCCACTTACTGGCCACGGATAATTTCGTGGCCGGCCACAGATATTCCGTGGCCGGCCATGAAAAGTGCTATTCTGTGGCCGGCCATGGTGATTTTCATGGCCGGCCATGAAATTTCAGTATGGCCGGCCATGAAATCTCCATGGCCGGCCATGTCAAACTCATTCTCATGGCCGGCCATGACTAAATTTCATGGCCGGCCATAGCCAAATTTCATGGCCGGATGCAATATATCAAGTTAGTATCGATGATAAGTACTGTATGTGGCCCAATCGTGGTCAAATGCATGCTCAATTATGTTCTATTATGGGCGTACAGTAAATAGAACTAGGTGAGAGCGAGAGTTTAGCTCAGTTTATATGCATTTTCACCCGAAATACCAGAAGAATAGCGATACAATGAAACGATAGGAAGAAGATGATAACGATCTGGAATATAGTCTCTATATATAACTTAAAAACACAAAAAATGATGCAAAGAATGCATTAAAAAGGGGGATATCCACTAAATGAAACAGGAAATAATGGTATAGAAAGCGAGAAGCGATGAAGACATTATCAAAACTAGTAAATGGTAAGTGTTGATTTGTATCTTTTTTATAGAAATAGACCTAAATATTCGGCTGACAATCGTCACAGCTAATCGTATGCAACTGCATAGAATTGGAAAAAACAATGTATACCAGATATCTGTCAGAAAATCTCTATAAGTTCCCCAAAAGCTGTGAGATTCACATGACATTCTGTGGCCGGCCACAGAACAGATTAGAGCTCGCTGTGGCCGGTGCTTCCCCCGTTCTGATATTGATTTTCAACCGTAAGATGTGCAATGTGCATTGTGCAGTTGCAATCGATTGTATAGTTATAGTTATATTTTGTAAATATGCAAACCTACGATTGAACAATATGATGATGATAATGTCCTTCATTTTTCAACCATGTTTATCGTTTATGATGAGTCTGCGATGCGAATAAGTAATACATATATATTTGATGATGCAGTTTATGGATGTTTGTAGGGGCAGTTTAAAATCTTTCGTGGATTGCCCTGATGAATTTATGAATAATACAATACTGTACTGGGAATTTGTCTTAATTCACTGCCGATTTTCGATTTACGCTTAAGTAGACTCGACTATAAACCTCCTTGAATGCATAATCTGTTCCATCGAGATACTGGATCGGTCAATATGCGGTCATTTTACCTGTTTTCTTGTTTTCAATACTAAATACCGCAATGAAAGTACCCGAACGAAACAATTAGGGAATCAAAGAACCAAGAATATGTGGAGAATACTGTTTCAAGTTCCAGAAAAGCTGTGAAATCCACATAACATTCTGTGGCCGGCCACAAAGCAGCTCGCAGCTCGCTGTGGCCGGTGCTTCCCCCGATCTGATATGTCTTTCCAACGCTATAGGACATGTAGTTGCAAACAATTCCATAGTTTGTTATCTTTCGTATAGCTGAATAGCTGTGAATTGGATAATACCAGGCTGATACAATCCTTCCTTTCTGTATCAGGTCTATGATGAGTCCGCGATATACGGTTATATAGATATTTGATTATCGTACTGCTATACAATACATACGACGTTCGAGATCCTCAACATCAATGGAACTTGCACTCATTTGCACGATGAGAATTGTGTCGATGAATCTACGAATATTTCTATGCTGTAGCAGCACGTGAACTTGACACACTGCAGATGTGCTGTAGATGTAGAATAAAGGCAACGATGTAGCCTAACCTACCGGTAATATTGGTAAAATGTGGGGCTTTGTTCACAGAAATTTGATTTTGGTCCCGTTTCCGAGCCTATATAATTTGTATGTATAATGTATATTGTATATCCACCTAGGTGCCGTTCTTCCAGATTGAAGCAAATAATGTACGAATGAGATGCATGTCGCAGTCACTAACGATGCCGTGTATGCCAGAGGATACTTGATTACTTGAGTGCAAGGATCGTTTTGTATTGCATGTCGTTGTTAGATCAATTTGCTAACCGATGTAGTGAGCATAGGACGTAAATGTGCCTGCTATATAATTAAATTACTGTTATAATAATAGATAACTTCAGATACTTTGCGTCATCTAAGGCAGCATCATCGATCGATGCGACATCAAATGCAGCGCCATCGATCGATGAAAAAATGCCCATGCCAAGCCTGCGAATTGACCAATAGGCATGATATATTTGTGGTTGATGCAGGGAACAATGTGCAATTCAGCGAACAATCTTGATGACACAGACAAGTCCCAATCGTTCATTATAATTCGACATTTGAATGTGGTGCAAATACTTATCGCCGTGTAAAGTGCATCTGATCTCTCGTGCCCCTGGGTGTTTTCTGTGAAAAGCATGTACTGGACACATTGCATTCATGCAACTACTTGAATAGGAATTGTGAATGATGGTAATCATATCTTCAATTGCTTCAGATTTTGTGAAATTGGTAACGGAATAAACAAACTTTTTGTAGCAAAATATGACGGTTTCTTTATGTAAAAAACGAAAGAGGGGCAGGGAGTCAGATTATCTACGTTTGCATCACTAATGGGCTTGGGCGATGGAGATGCGAAGAAACTGCAAGGTTATGGAGTCTGCACCACGGTTTTATCTTTCCACGCAATCCCACTGCGTTGATCGTCTGGCGTGGAAGCTGTGTGGACACCAGTTTTAATGTAAAGACGTTTGTCTGACCGAGCAATAAGATGTACGCAGTACGCTCATACATTACTCTATCAAATATTTATCTAGATTCTAGAAAGTCCAAGGAACGTATGTTTCGGTGTTAGTTTACAACGCACCGTCTCAGAGTACTTTTTCAATAGTCAGTGGGAATTAAATTCATTTCTACAGCGAACAGAGAAGGTAACAAGTGTAAAGCCGTGTAAATTTTGAACCCATCCCTAAACTACTCAATAAAGTGGTAATGTAACTTATTAGGTACGTGCGATAATATAGTGGAAGTCGTCTATACAAACCTTGCCACCAGCAAGTTCGTATTGCAAATGAAGAAAATCTACTTGACTATTGTCAAATTGGATGCAAAGGGCGGATTTTGATCCAACTAGATGTGCCAAAATCACGAACTGGCCATGAACTCGTGGCCGGCCACGATGAATTCTTATGGCCGGCCATGAAATTCACTGTGGCCGGCCACGAGACAACGCATTTTCATGGCCGGCCACGAGATATTCGTGGCCGGCCACAAAAAAATCTGTGGCCAGTAAGTGGCCACGGGAAAGCTGAGACCCCTACTGGAAAAGCGTTGCCAGGTATCGAGCACTGCTCAGAGCTCGAAATAGAATGAAATTGATGATCATGATTTTTTGTCGTATTTGTATTCCTTTGCTAAAAGATTTCTTCTTTTGTGGTAACTATATACCGATCGCCTGTGTTAGGTAACACATCGCTGTACTGACGTAAAGTTTAAAACGTGATTGCTCAGCTATGTGGCCCATTTTAAATCGATATTGAATTGGTGCGGTCCGCGGCCGCCACGAAATTTTAAAAGTGGCCCGCGACCTGTTTTGAGTTTTCAACGGTGTTTTTAAACAATGCCATCTAAAAAAACAGAATTTTTATCTTTTCCAAAGTTGTATATTGTCATAATTGTGTAAATACTTCCGAAAAAAAACATGTGTTTTGAACCTGCCGACAATTTGCACCCGATATAGTCCACGTATACAACATGAAATGGTCGGAACCTTCGGAATAGCCGTCGGTTCAACAGCTATATAGCACGCAGATATAGATCATTGGTATGGAATGGGTGTTCTGATGATGATGACCGTGAAAATGTTCCATGTTGTCCTGGTCAAAGATATTTTCGGTCATTAAAGATAGGGGTCGGAAACCTTTTTCGCCAGAGGGGCACTATATTTACCCTGTATTTTGAATTGTCGATACCAAGCCATTGCGGCGTCACAATTGAAGATTCGCAATTATCAGCGAATCGTTCTATTTTTGTCCCCCCCCCCCCCACTTGGAGAGATATCTTCAAATTACATTCACAGACAGAGCTGCGAGTCAGTTGCTGTATGCCGATGAATTCGATGGGACGTCGCTCAACACCGACGAATGGCATATAGACGTGTGGCCGCAAGCTCACAACAACGAACTTCAGTACTATACCGACAGAACGGAAAATATCAAAGTGGAAAATGGGCATCTGACGATCACGCCCATCGCAGAGAAGTAAGTGTACATATTAAAGGTATTACCGATCACCATTTGACTGAAATAACCATGCAGTTGACTGTATCAAGAACCTACGTATTCTTGATATAGAACCATGCTGTTATGAGCTGATATGTTAGTATTTACGGGGTAGCTGACTGTGTCTCTAGAAATTCTGTCATACCGTACGAGTGATAGCCGTAGTACTTTTACTTTGTCAAACTATTCAAGTATGTTTTGCCTAACTGATACTAACTAAGATGGTTATGTTTTAGTTAGACTATACTTCCACTTATCAGTATCTGACTAGGCCTTACACGTAACTCTAACAGAAGCTGAATTAACCCCTAATCTAACCACATATACCCCAAGTTTAACTTAACGCTCATTGGCTATTTTGCATGCCTCGCTTTTATGACATTCGCTGTTTTGGATACGTAGATTTCGGACGCGAGTTAAAGCATAGATACATTGGATTGGCGAATGAGACACGAATATATAGCCTATTAAAGGTTTTTACACTTCCCCGAAGTGCGATACTAACATGATCCAATGTGAATTGTCAATGTTGGTTGGTTGGTTGGTTGTTGGTCACAATCCAGAGCCCAATATTTATTATCGGTGTCATTAAATCACAAGAAAAAAAACGATTCTAACTGTATGTAACTGTCGTTTCACTCGAACTGTTGAAAATTATACGATGTATTATGCAGTTACGGAGGAAAGAGATACACGTCGGGAAGAATCAATTCGAATTTCGCATGGAAATATGGGCGGGTCGATGTTCGAGCGAAACTACCCCTTGGGTACGGTCTCTGGCCTGCAATTTGGATGATGCCAAGGTATATATAAGACTAGTCTGAAGCAGAGTTGAAAAATAACTAGAAAATGTCAACCCTTTCCAGGTTAAATCGGAATTGGAATTACAGCTGCACAGTTATTTTTCAAATTGGACTATGAATTAGAATTAAAGCTAAACAGTTTTTGTCCAAATATGATTACAATTGAAATAATAGCTCAATCGTTTTTTTTTTCAAAATAGATTACAATTGGAATTATAGTTGCATAGTTTTCAAATTATATTAGCGATAGAATTACTAAATTCGCGAACACTTCGAAACTGAACAAGCTCGGTTCGTATGAAATCAGAGAGCGTTCTCATAAGTACGAGAACGGCAAATGCCTTTACAGCAAACTTGGCTCCTTCGCATTATACCGTTTTCCTATAGCATTTTAGTTGATCCAGAAATTCCTTTAGAATTCGGGCATGGACACATTTCACTAGTTAGATTAGAATTAAAGCAAAGAAATGTTTCACAAATTAGATTAGAATTAGATTGCCGGTATTTCGCTCAAATTAGTCTATACTAAAATTATCTGCTTGTCCAATTCCGGTCTGGAGTATTGAGTCCATACATATATGTATGGCTCATAGATGTGTATCGTCTACGCTTCTGTACCTATATCATTTTCTCAGAGATTCGGTGTACGGCGGGTGGCCTGAGAGCGGAGAAATCGATATTTGTGAAGCAAGAGGTGAAAACCCGGACGAGATTGCCAGCACCATCCATTTCGGAGACACGCCTTGCTGTGATTATCACTATTACGAATCCAGCGGTGATCTCAAGATAGCGGGGTCGATCGGAGAATACCACGTGTATTCATTGGATTGGACACCAACGGCTTTAGTTAGTACTGGATTACCGTCTTTTTCTACTATTCTACGCGGTCGCCTGTCTTGGTAATTTTGCAGCTTATCCAATAGATTCCTATCGAGTTGTGTGTAATTGTAACATATGCTGTAATGCTCTCTATATCTCTGTATATCTATATATTTGAGCATATCGCCACTAGCCGCAGCTGTACTAAATCAGACCCGTTCCCTATCATAATTCACATCATTTACAAGTAGCTTTTCGGGGTAAACCAAAATTACCTTGACAAGTTACAGGAGGTGGAAATGGACCCGGATATTATCGGCTGACACCTGTCAGGGGTAATCGTCAGCAACTGGTGGAGAAATGGAAAGATCACTACATATCAACAATCGTATCACAAAATGTGACCTCACCAGCAGGACAGGAGCGTTCAGTGTACTATTTTTAGATGGCACACAAATTCGTTTTGTTGACACTGCCTTGGCTGGTGTATTGAATGACGGCGTGTACGAAATGTGTACGAAATGACGGCGATGTCATATTTTGTGATACGATTGTTGATATACTGTTATAGTGTTATATTCGGTGCACCATAAAATTTTATATTATTATGATAAGTAACATGCTCTGATGCAACAATAAGGGTTTTGTTTTTACGTTTTAGGTCTACAGGCTAGACGGCGTGCCGTACTACACCCAAAATCTCGACCGAGTGATATCTTGGATGTATTCCGAAAAAGGTATTAGTACAAAACTTCGATAATAGGCTACTATAGATCCTCTATCTCAGTGGTTCTCAACCTTTTCGATCTCGCGGACCGGTAAAACTTGAAAAAAATGTCGCGGACGGGTGCTTCTTCAAGAATAAAAATGTACCTAAATTTAGTTACGACGACGTCTATCTAATGCAACTCAAATCTACCATTGGAAACCTCAATGTTGCCATTTTGATATTTGATTAAATGCTTCAATGAACTGTCGGAATTTAAAAATATTTGTATCGAATTCTCCGTTGCTTTCAGATATACCTTGTCTATAGCGAAATGTAGGCTACTTTTAAACAGTTTCGAACAACACATTTGCCACTGTGACGTGCCCCAAAGTAGACCATGAACTCTCTATTACGATGCCGCGCAGGAAAATCGGTTCGGTTTATTTACAATTTTTTATCAGTTCAATACACCACAAAAATTGCGATACAATGAAAAGATAAGAAGGTGTCAATACGACTTGGAGTAGTCTGTGGAATCAGACGCCCACCTTGGCCTAGGCGATGTAAAGAGGAGGCATGCACATTGCACACCGATTGAAAAGTAAAAGAAGATGGTATGGAAAAAGCAAGCGATAAAAAATGGGGTGGCATGTAACGGAAGGTCGTGGTCCGGTTATCCTGAGGGAGGACTAGTATTCATTTAGTAGAAATTGCTTGTATTCTGACTTGAATGGGGACACGCTCTTCCACTGTCGGATAGCCGGCGGGATACTGTTCCACACGTCAGGTCCTGCATATTTGATGGAGCGGTGATCTTTTCGGTCGATCATATGATATTTGGACGACGTGGACGCGCGTGTGTAGTACTTGTGCGCTTTTGATTGCGAGGTAAAGAAGTCATTGAAATATTCGGGGCAATGACCACAGTGGAACTGATACATAAACTTGGCGATTTCTAGTCTCCGCATATCTTCTATGTTTAGGACCCCGAATCTCTTCAGCAGCGACTTGTTGGATGGACAACCAGGCCCCTTTGGGCGGAGATAAGAGAGGGGGGAAATAAGTTCCAACCTTGAAATAACTTGAAAACAAAAAAATAAGTTCCAAACTCATCAATCAATCACAATTCGATGTCCAGCTACTTTGGATTTAGACATAAAATCCCAATATCTTTGGCGGAGCGACTGGAAACTTGCAACAGTCCGACGGTTGAGAACCACCGCTCTATGGCCAAACTATATTTTCTGATGCTATTTATGTACCAGTGACTACTGAAGTGGAAGTAAAAGAGTACTAAATTGAAGGCAAGATATAAAAATTATGGTGGAAAAAGTGCTGAAATAATTAGGTATCTTGATTAGATTTCAGTTTGTTTCAGAAATAGTTGATGAGTCTTAGACGAGAATTTAAACAGCAAATATTCTGGCGTATGCATAAATCAAGTATACGGAGTAGGCCTGCCCTCAGTCAAATAAGAAGTATGTATATCTCGATGCTTAAAACCTTATGAGAATATAATTTAAGCTATAACAAAATTTAATGGTTGAAACCGTCTACAATTAACAATTGCATTTACTCGCAGGCCAGCCCTTCAATCAATTCTTTCATCTGATACTTAACGTTGCGGTCGGTGGACATTACGTTAATGACCCTACGCCTCAAACCTCGTGGAACTATCCGCAAGCTGAGATGTGGGTGGACTACGTCCGAGTATACGATTTAGGAGTGAGATAACCCAATTGCATTTGACTGTATCCTACTTGACTTAGCTAAGTGCGCGTATCTTGACAGTACATCTCGGAGTCGATGTGCGCTCCAACTGCTGAATCTCAATATATTGACGTGTGTAACGGAGTTTTGTGGGCTTGTGGTGGTGACAATACCTACGCGGATGTATCTTCAGAATGCACGAGCGAACTCTGGGATTGCTGCACGAACACGCAATGCACGCTCATGAGGGTGAAAGGTGATATTGGATCGATGTTATGTATCGATTTTAGACCTGACGGAACTGGGTCTCATAATCATCTTCATTAATATAGTCGGTGCGAGCTCACCATGTTTCACACCATGCATTTGTGAATTACAAACTATTGCATTTGAAAAGGGGTTGATAGAATAGCTGTCATGAATTGAAATATGATTCGTAATTGAGGTATGTAACTATGTTCAGTTGTTCACGTATATCTAGTGATAGATATGTTTATAAAATGTTGGGAATTCGTTCATTGACGTTAAGATAACAGAATAATGTCAACCCAGAGTTGTGCAACTACAATATTTTCAGCTTTTCCAAATTAGATTAGCTTTTTTTTGCTTTCAAGGTTGTTTGTTCGATTTCAAATGCATGAAAATCAAGAATAACACACTGGTCGCGACTTAGGTCACCAAATTTGATTATAATTATAACTATTGAATTCGAAAGATCATGGGAATTCCATGAAATTCCGAATATGAAAGAAATGCAACGAGAATCAAGTTAATTTCATATCGTTCATTCTTAAAAGCGCGAGAACGGCAAATGTCTAGACCAGGGGTTCCCAAACGTTTTCGGCTTGTGGCACACTGGAAAAGGTTTAAAACTCTCGCGGCACACTTGGGCCGAGAAAATATGCTTTGAAAATGGTGGATGTTTGATTATTACACGAACAGAACATATACAATACAAAAAAGGTTGGATTTTTACAAAGTCATAACCGCATTTTGTAATGCACATCCCCTAATATTAAAAGGAAATTTGAAGATGCCGAACAAAACCTGTTGCGTTGTAATCGCAAAACAAACATAATCATCAACAACAACCTGCATTGTGTCATTAATTCCAAGCAGTGTCTACAGTTTTCACTAAAAAAAAAACATGTCCGCCTGGCCATGAAAATGCAAATTTCAACTCAATATTGATTGATTTTGCCCCGATTATGGAATAGGATTTGCTAGCAGACGGCTAAAAAACACCCAATTTCTTTTGAAGAAATAACTCTAAATTTTCGTAAATCAATTAGCTGGTCTTCTGCGGAAAGATTGCTTGATTTATTAGGATGCCATAACTGATTTCATTGTCACTTGCGACTTGTGCTTATTTATCAGCAGTTGTCTGCAAGTCGCGTATATACTAGTCTTCAGGCCTTTTTCAAAATATTTATGCAGTGCTTTTCCAAAACTCCAAAACTGATCGCGGCACACCTGAGTGTCTGTGGCGGTACAGCAATGTCCCGCGGCACACAGTTTGTGAATCACTGGTCTATAGACACCAAACTTGTTCGTTTCACACTATACAGTTTTCATCCGAAATTTTCAGGAACACGGGAAATTAGATTAAAAATTAAAATTACAGCATAGAAACATTTCATAAATTGGATTAGACTGAGATTACATACACTTCGCACTTATCTGTATAATTTGACGACTCGAATTATATAGCTCTCCGCATCTGTTTGCATTCGAACGCACCGCGTTGATGCTGCATATATATCTCAGAGTTGGCCACCGATGTTTTCAATTCGTATGACGAGCAAGTAAACAGCGCGGACTCGTGCGATTTCGGTGGAGCAGCCGAAAAACAGGACGTGCTCATCGACGGCTACGCCCCGTTTCCTCAATGCCTTATCAAGGATAACGCAGATCCCGCTGCCATTTGTGGATCTATGGGATGGACGTGCGGACCTGACAACGTGTACGCCGATGTAAGTGTTTTAACACTCATATATGGGGCATGCTCCCCGTAAGTGTACAGGACTTTAACGATGCGTTGGCAAGAGACACAATAGATTTTTAACAACGAATTGGGTGAATCTTAGTTTGCATTTTAATTCGTTGATGTAAAATCTATCCGCGGGCTCCCATCATGACTTTAACACAGAAAACGTAGAATGCTTTCGTGCAAATTTAACCATGAAATTACTTCGACATTTTATCTTATATTCTTTATATCCCAATTCGACTTCATGGCGTCGCACCAACGAATCATTGGGCCTATTAATGTTAGTCTGGGAGTTTTAGCGCAATGTACCGATTGTTATTAGATAATAATTTTACAATTGGAAAATGCTTCCGGTATCACTCCATTTAAACTGACTAAAAAGCTTTACCCAATGGCACTTGCAGCAGAAACATTTTCGACTTCATCAAACTTCATAAATCCAAACGTCTTGCCAAGGAAGAATGATTCACCCGTTAAAACGTTAGTTTGTTCGTACATAGTACTTGCTTTGAGTACTTTTATATGGAATTGTAAAACGAAAAGATCTTAGTACCCCAAGAAATGTCGCGGAGTCAATTGGACATCAAGTAGGCTACGAAATATAGGTTGCACACCCTTGATTTATGCATTTGATATTGCGTTAAAGGCACTGTTATTAAGCACTTTTATTGCAACGTTTTTAAATCTGCTGGATTTTCACATCGTTTCGAGATTTGCAGTCATTTTCAGCAGGTCCTTACGTTTTCTGTAGATTACTGCCGCCTCGACTTATAGCACACGACCACTCCCGTTCTAGGCTAGTAAAACATTGATTCAGTTGCGTAAGTTGTTTATTGCATTTACATTAATAGACTATTTAGTGCATTGGCTCTCAACCGGGGGTCCGCAAGACCTCCAAATTTGCAAAATGGATGATAACCTAATTTGTATCTTATAATTAGATAAATCATGAGATAGTTTCGCTTTGATAACTGCTAAAATTTCATAAATCACGTAAACAGCATGACCGTCTCAGATGAAATATTCTACTGTACCAGCCATTCACTGATTAAATTGTCAGGTTACCCTAAAAACGCTGCACACCATTTTTTTCAATTCTAACAAGTATAAACCGCCGCAGAGCCACTTAAAAATTTTAATTTATTAGGGATAATTGGAAAAAAATTCAATTTTTTGTGTCAACCCCATGAAATTGTTAATTTTTCTTGAAAGACGATGCAAAACAAACTTGACTCAGTTCCAACGAGTAGAAGCGGAGTTATTTGAGTTTCTTGTTGATAATTCTCGGATTATCCTTAATTGGTGGATAAAAATTTTAATTGGCTCTGCGGCAGCTTATACTTGTTATAATTGAACCAAATTTGGTGTGCAGTGTTTTTTTAGGGTAACATACCAATGTAATCAGTGAATGGCTGGAATCTGGGAATAAAGTTAATTTTGAACAGCCCTAGTGTATATATATAAATACGTAAAATATATATTCATGAACCTTATTTCCATGACGAGATGCGGTATCTAATTCAGTCGTTCATATGGCTGTTTCAGGTTCAGGAGGAATGTGCCGCTGCTTCCGACGTCACAGCCTGCTGCTCCGTTGACCCCTATTCATGCGACCAGTTCCGTTTACGAGAGGGCGCTGGTTCTGTGTTCCAAGCTTACTATGATGCTATACCATCCGCGTCCAGCTGTGATTTCGGAGGCGTCTGCTATCTTGAAGGAATCAGTCAGCCGATAAAATGCCAAGACGGATACGGCGCATAAATGATCTTTTCGTCTGTAAATCAAATTTCCGAGTCGTAAAATGTTGGCGGTAATTGGTAAAAGTAAATTTATAACCGCGTTGAAAACTGACTTGCGAATGAACATATCAGGAATATCTAGAAGTTCTAGATATCACTGGGCTATATGATAGAAAATATATGTGAGAAGGTGAGAAGTAAGCTACGTAAGTAAAAACATCATTATACTATAGGGTTACCATACGTCCTCCTTTAGGAGTATTTGTCTTCCTTTTCAGGTTTTTCGAAATGTCCTCCGTGGACGCCTAAATGTCCTGCTTTTTGGCAATTCGTCCTCCTTTACAGCTTTCACAGCTAAGATAATGGAGCGATTCGAGGATAAATGGGCACAAATGACGCCAACAGGAAATTCGTGGTTCGATAGAAAGCGACGATCTTTTTTTACTCAAGACCACTTATTTTGAATAACAAGTGTGGAAATCTGGAGCTAAACGAACGTTATGACCTTTTTTTAGTCAAACCGCCAAATTTTACAGCAAATAGCGAAATCGGCTGTTTTCAGTTTTCATCAATCATCTTTTTTGATTTGGTAGAAGTTTCCTTTCCCGATTCCAAAATATGGTTACCCTACATTATATAGCTTGTCACGAAAAAGTGGCGGCTACACGCAGAGGTATCAAGGAGGTCCGTGGACATATCAGCATGCGACATTTCGGCATGTGACAATTGGGCATGCGTCAGATGAGCATGTGGATTAAATTGCGGGTTAGGTATCGGTAAGGGTTGGATTTAGAGTTATGGATTAGGGTAAGGCTTGGGGTTAGAATAAATATAGCGGTCAATTTCAGGGTTATGTCCCGGGTTAGGGTTGGTTTTGGGGTTATAAAGTCACATGCTGAAGTGACTTTGGCTAAAGTTTCTCATGCCGAACTGTCGTATTCCATTGTGTCTCATGCACATTTGTCGGGCAACCATCAAAGTGAAACCGTAACTCGAGTACAAGTCCAAACTACTTGAAGTAGGCCAGAATACGAAATGGAAATGGTTCGAAAAGTAGGCCTGCTGAAATAATTACATCGAAAAAAGTATAACTTAGTTTAGGGAGGACTGGTAACTGGCTTTTTGTAAGACAATAGCTAGGGTTACCATATTTTGGAATCGGGAAAGGAGGGCACTTTTTCAAAATTTTCAGACTTATTACAATACTGCAGTAAAATCCGGAATAAATGGTAAATTTGCCACATATGGTTGGTTGACTAAGAAAAAGGTCAACTTTCCGGCTCAACTCCCAATATACAGGTTTTTCTTTCACATTTTGCGTTGGTTGACTACAAAAAGTAGTCGCTTACGTTCGAACCACGAATTTCCTGTTTAGCGTTATTTAAGATCATTTTCCCTCGAATCTGTCCGTCATCTTTGCTCTAAAAGCTCCAAAAGAGGACAAATTGCCAAAAAGGAGGGCATTTAGGCGTCCTTGGAAGACGTTTTCAAAATCCTCAAAAAAGAGGACAAATCCTCCTAAAGGAGGACGTAGCCCAAGGTAACCCTAATAGCGGACGACAAATTGCGAGATGCCAGTGACGAACACATGATGGCAAAGGACGCTACAATCGTAGTCAGTGGTCGGATTCAAATTCTATCACAAATGTTATATCTTCCGCCAGTTCTAATAGAAAAAGTCATTGATAAGTGACCAGTAATGCATGAAATGGTTTTAGAGAACCGGCTGAATCTATAACCACTGAATGTAATCAAATTTCATGAAGTTATTTTCGCCACTGGAACACAGCCACTCCATTAGCCATTGATGGGTTAGATACAGTGGTTCTCGACCTTTTTGTCTTCATGAACCCCTTTTGGACCGCGGACCCCTTGAAGTTTTAGTTCAGATTTAGCTCAATTATCGTACACTCGTACGATAAACAGCAACAAAATGACTTTTCTTGAAAATAACATCATACTATATCTGTAGAAATTGGGTTGACTTTTATTATTTCAAAGCTAATTTTGCAAATGCATTTCTTGAAATACGTGGTAGTGTCATGAAAATCCGTGCCTTCGATTTGATATGAACGATAGCCGAAAATCCATTTCCACAAAGATCGGTGGTAGCGAATGTAACAATAACGCGTAACGCTTATTCCGGCGACACATTTGGGTATGATCGCAACAAATTAGTGCGGAGCATGGGCCGAAGCCGGATTGGATATCCGGCAGGATTTTTGCCTTTTTTGCCGGACCGGATCGGAGCCGGATCAGTACTTTACCTGTTACGGCCGGAGCCGGATCACTACTTTTCTGATACGGCCAGAATCTTTATGGATAAGCATGACTTTTGTAACTAAATAATTACCAACCAACCACACGCAAGTAACCGCCAAGCCAGTGCAAACACAAACAAGGCATATTAATCAATTCACGGAACCCCCGTACCGTGTACGGCCGGATTTCTGGCCGGACTTTTTCATTTTTGGCCAGAGCCGAATTGGAGCCAGATCAGTACTTTTTCCTGATACGGCCGGAGCCGGATCAGAGAATTGAACAACTGAATCGGAGCCGGACCAGAGAATTTGTCGATCCGATCCGCACTACAATAAATAGGCCTATATGGTACCAAAATTGAGAGATAATGTCCTGACATTAAAGTTGATAAAACGGGTATCAATCGAAAGCTACCGCGGTAGCCTACTGATTGCGAAAATATAAATTTTAATCTGCTCGTGGTCCTGAAACCCCCCAAATCAGCCTTGAATGTTGCATCGTTGTTGTTGTTTATGGTATTCATGGTGTTTGTCGGCTACTATGGTCAATGGTCATTTACACCGGGCCAATTTTCGTCATTCTCATTCCGTAGCTGCCGACTTGTAGCACGGCCCCCTTCTAGGCTTTTGTAAGACACCGCTTACACGGATGAGATGGCGAGGAGGAGCCTAGATAAACCTCCAACCCGTATATATGTTGCCAGGCTAGATCACTGGTATCGTTTATATATTTTTAGGTAGCGGTTGCATCGTATTAAATTATTATACCTGTTTTAGGCCAAACACTGCTTAAACGATTACCTTAATTGATTCGCGGCTAGCCTCGAACGGCTCTGCTGTTTCGCGAGCTGTATGTAATGGCCTGCTATTAGTAATCTATATAGACCAGGGATGGCCGACCTTTTTGGCTAAAGGGGCACATGCAATTGACGAACGAGTGCGCGGTCCACTAGCCGCGTCAAGCGGGTAAAATGTTCAAAGTTTATAAATGAGCCAGGTCAATAATGTTATTACTTGAGTATATTGCGGGTCTTACTGTATACCGCCCGATGGGCTCAGTTTGCAAGGAAACGACTATTCGGCGTCTGGACACATCGATATCGAAGGTTTCCGGTAATATGCGACAATCATTTTATGCCCATCGTCGACGATTTTTCTGCGAGCGCAAACGCGAAAAGACTTTCTCCCGTTATGGCGAATACAGTTAGACTCAATCGGGTAAATTGGATCTTTTTTTTTATTTTCAGGAAGTGGTAAGCTACCAAGCAAGAAATCGTGTGACAATTAAACACGCGAAGCATTAAGAAAAATTTCACTACTATTTTAGTTTATTGCAATCTACGACGATTTACTAAAAATATGACTGGACCCGGGATCTTCCAATGCGTCGGAACTGATATTTTAGTCCTCAACATCCCAAGTGTCGCAGCCAGACTTGTAATTTTTGGTTGGCCCCGCAAGTCCACAATGTGAGAAAATTCACTTTGGATGATATAACAGGATTTCGATAATATTATAGGAAATTACCTCGCGGGCCACATTTGGCCCGCGGGCCGCGGGTTGGCCATCCCTGATATAGACAGACCCATTATATAATTTTCAGAGCTGGAGCCGGAGCAGTGGTAATAATGTGGCTCCAGAGCTGGAGCCGGAGCTAATGTATGATAGAAGAAAGCTCCGGAGCCGGAGCAGTTAAAATTTACGGCTGCTCCAAAGGCTTGATGTGCCTGATCACGAGAATTTCTCACGGAGGAATTAGAGCGAGGTATCATGTCGGCATCAATCCCAGTATCAGCTACTCGTCCTACTACTACTCCAAACCTAAACAGAAGAATTGTCAAAAGGAATATAAAGTCAGTGGCGGCTCGTCCTATAGGGCAACTGGGGCATTGCCCCGCCGAATATTCTGTTCAATAACAATTCTTTATCATTTATAGACGCACACCAATCTATATATACCGAAATCACAGCGAAAATCGTATTCTTCTTGTCCTTTCGCTTGTAAATGCCCATATATTGCGAAGTCTCTGCGAAAATTGAATTCTCTTCGTGTTTTCGCTTGCGAATGCCTAGCCGGGGCATGCCCCGGTAGCGTTCATAACAAGCTTTCACTGTCTATTCTCTCAAAGCCGCGAACAATAAAGAAACGGTGATTTACTCTCTCCTATTCGTAAAGTGGCCGAGCAACCGGGGCAAATATGCCTGGTCGCCCCTAAGGTGTGATGTAACAATCGTATCTATATCTGAACTCGATTACCGTAACATGCGTTTAGTCGACCTTTGCTGGTATAGGTCGATTTTGATGGTGTTTCACACCATGAAAACTCTTGAAATTTGGTATGTCATGTCGTGATGGTGGTATTTAACACTGCCCCAAGTTTCAGGGTTTCTACTTAAAGTTTAGGGTAGTAATTCCGTTTCCGAAGTTGAGTGTGTGCTGATCCGTCATGTATCGCAAACAGATTTCACTCAAAAGCCGGTATTGGTATCCATTGATTTTGACGATGTTCAATACTGAGATCGGTTATGAAATTTGGCACTGTAAGTCTTAATGTTAGTATCTAACGCTGTACCAAGTTTCAAGTTTGTCACTGAACTGTGTTAGTAGTAATTTCGTTTCCTAATTTGAATGAGAGCTGACTCGTCATTTATCGCTAACAGAATATACGCAAAGCTGGTATTGGTATCTATTGGTTTTAACGATGCTCCTTACCTAGATCCGTCATAAGCTTTTGTACGGTGTGTCTTGATTTTAGTATCGAACGCTGTGCCAAGTCTCAAGGTTGACACTCACTGATTAGGGCAGTAATTTCGTTATCATGGTCGAGTATGGTAGAGATGTGCTCCGATCTGACGCTTTAGCCTTCAACGCATTGCGGATTTCACGCAAAAGCCGTTTTATCTGCGGTAACGTTAACTGAGATGATGATATCATTCTCAGTTTGCATTCGAATATTTACTTTGATATTATATTCTCCAATGTCAATTTCACCGTGAAATTGTGGCCGTCAAGCCATTTGCTTACAACCCCCTGTCAAGCGCGATAGCTATTTAGTTTTCGATGGCGGCTAACAGCTGATCACTTGATCAGCCTATTCCTCAGTAAATTTTACGCAAAATTCGGTGTTGGTCTGCTCGCATTAATTTTGACAGTGTGCCATACCGAAAAGGGCAATGAGTCCACTTCTCGATGATGTCATGTAACAGTGTACTAAGTTTAAGGCTTTCATCCACGTATTTATTCCGTAATATATATTCCAAAGGCGATTTCGCAGCAGACCTATAGACAGTAATAAAGACTTATGTGTCGTGTTACAGTCTCCAGTTTCAAGGCCAAAATCTTCTATGCTGTACCGAGACCTAATTTCTGAGGCCACTATTCTTAGTTCTTCAGAATGATGTTTTTGATTCAATATGACAGGCCCAATCTATGAGATAACAATTGCGTAGTTTTCCGAACTCGTTGACCTTTCCAATTAGACTTACGCTATCTCTCGAGTTATAGCCATTTCCATTTCTGCAGATAATTAGTCAGGTCTAGTGCGAACATGAACCGTGTTGAATCTTTGTTCCGTACGCCATTTACGCAGTTACCATACTTCAAGTCACAGTTCACCGGCGGACCTCTCGTGGCACATACATTAAAATCACTGTTGCCGGGAAATTCATGTTACCGTACCATCATTAAGTTACTTGTTTATGTTGGAAAACGCAATTGTGACGTCATCTTGATAAAAAGTCGCTTGCAGCCCTTGCCCCACCACCCGATATTGTCACGAGCCGCCACTGTATAAAGTTGAAGTTTCCGGGAAACGACCTGCCAACCTTTAGACTCTCTACGAAGCGCTGCTTACTATTCTGCCCACTTCTGTGAAAGCTGAATAAGCATTCAATGAATGTGGACTCTCTGTTACAAAATTCCTGTCCCGGCTACAGGAGGCCACAATTGATGCATTTTGCTTTATAAGGATGACGTTGCAGAAGCAGTGAACACTAAATTTGCATGGTTTTTCTCGTATTCGCTCGTACTGCGCGTGTACGTATAGGTCTGTATACTCTGCAGTAACAGTAATGATTTTGCGATTAGTTTTTCATGAAGACCTCGTCAAATCGATTGTCCCACTTAAAAGTTATTATCCGGTTAGATAAATTCCAAATATATCCGTTATCCGGATAGTGAAAATTATTGATATCCGAACTAAACCTAGCAGTAACGTCGAATAGATTTCTACTTGAGTAGGCCCTCGCAAGTAAAAACTGTATTCTTGCTAAAAGTGTGAAAACCGCTAAGCAGATGTGGGAGCATAGCCCAAAAACACAACCATTTAAATTCTCTACGAATTGCTGACGGTTACCCGTGACGAGTGTCAGCCGAAAATATCTGGGTTCGATCGCTAATTGTAGAACTTCTTCATTGGCTACATTTGAACAGAACTATCATACTCCCCCGAAGCGCCTATCAAACACAGCTACCTCACAAGCTTTCACTTGTATAGATCTCTTTATTAGAAAATTTGCAATTGATTTAAAGCGAAAAAAACGAAGAATTCAACGATAACTGAAAAGTAAAGGAGCGACACGTCGCCGGGATTCAATTAAACAATTACAACCGATTAAATTAAAAATTTCATCGCATAAAGAAAGAAAAGGTGTGCGGCGCGAGGAACCAAGTCTCCGAAACGAGCCAATCGAAGTATGATGGCGGTGAATACTGCAAGGCTTCGCACAACCGCAGCCTCCATAACACACTCGGTAGGTATTAATTGATGTTGATGAAACCTTGTACGTTATCGCGTGGATGATTTACGAAACGTACTGTATATACCGACGTGCCTGTCTGCGTGGGCGTAGACGCGTAAAACTTGTGAAAGGCGAAGTGCATGGTTTGGATCCAAGATTACGGGCCACGAAACGGCAGTAATGTCGCACAATAGCAAATAACATCGTGCAAAATCGCGGGACACGCACCCATACTTTTAGTTTACGCCGACAGAGTGTGCTGTGAATACTCAAGTGGAAAATTGAATGTTTTCCAGATTCACACCTCGAGTAATGTCAAAAATTGGGTGTATCGTGTATCATGGGTGTATTTAACGGGTTTACACTATACGGTAGGGTGGACTTGAAGTGTGCGATTGGTGTATTTACCAAATTTACATCCTGAGGAGGGTGGGCAATAGCGTGTATAAATGTGTCGTGGGTGCATTCAACAGATTTACACCTAGAGTCAGGTGTAAATCAAGCAACCGGCACTTTCTGGGGCCAAAATTCGCTTTCACACTCATTCCAATACGTGAAAACGAACCATACACAAACCGTAAAGTTGATATAACAGAAGGGTGTACTAACTTTACATATCTCCGTGGGGTGTTACACCAAAACAACCATGACAATTATTGTTGCAACACGCTTGACCCATCGGATGACCGTGAAACCAAAATTTTGAGGAGGAAAGTGCCGTTTAATCGATTCACACTCTGCGATACGTTGTGAACTGGGGAAATACACACTTTTCTTTTACAGTGTGGCATGCGCAATGCGCATTGTCGTGACATGTCGGTGTAAAGCAGCCCCACTTTTGTTCCAACTAGCTCTTTCGGCTGTCGCGTTGGCGATGCGATCGTTGCGCGCGCTACGGCCTACTGCAGTGAAACCTCGTTGAACTTGGAATAAAAATATTCGGAGAGAGACAAAAACGGAGAAAAATCGACACATCAGTAGTAGTACAGGGAGGAATTCAAGCCCGCCAGACGAGCAAATGGTTTATGCTGTCCTCTCGCCCGGCGGATTCGTTGGCGGCGGTCATTCTGAAGTCTTCGTACCTGAAGGCAAAAGTCAACGCCGTTATTCATTGTACCATAGCTGATGAGCCATACTGGGAAAGGTACAACCAAAAGGTACAGCCTGTCTAACGTGTCACCGGTATTAAATACAAATGATTTCGGCTCAGTAGGTTACAAGTTATGTCGCGAATTCAACCCGACAGAAACATACTCACAGCTTTATTCACTACGGGCATAGCAACAAGATTGGAGATATCATTATTTAAGCAAGTGCGGACTTGGCGACCAGTCTCGGATATTACATCCCAAAAAAGAAGACAAAAAGTATCTTACCCATCTCCCCCACTGACTATGATTGAAATAGGCTTGGTTGCGTTGGCAGAGGCGCTGGAACTTGACGACCTGTGTTTCGAAGAAGCGCGCCGCGACCCTGAAATTAAAACGGAAACGCTAAGTAACGCATTTTGATAGACTGAAATTGACGTCAGTTTCAAAATAAGCTATTCGCCTGTGTCGAACATTACTATTCCTCACTAGCTGAAGCGGCAACAGCCTTGACGTCCAATGACACTGCCAAGACCGGGACGCTATGTCATTCATTTTTAAGATAATGACTCGACTAATTACAACCCTGGTAGTAACGCTGACTACTTTAACCCCATCTGGTTTCAAAATGAAAAAAAAATGAAATTTTAGGAAAAAAACAAACTTTACCTCCTCTTGACAAAATACCCTGTTCCTTGCCGGTAATCTCCACGCTAGCCAAAAACCGTACGTGTCCCGTATGCCCGTACGTCAGGCCCTGCGGTATGATAGGCGTGGCAAGCGACGAAGTCTCGTAGGTTATCTTCGGCATGGGAATAGTCAGCACCACCCCTGCGCTGGTACCGCACCACAGAGTGCTCTTGGAGACCAGGAGTGCCGTGATACGTAAACAAGCGGCTTTGTGCTGCCTTATGATAGCGTCGGCGCCTGGAAATACGGAGATCGCAGTTTATTGTCTGAACCCGATGTGTGAACCTAGTTAGTGCCGACAAAAGAGATTTGTATACAGCAGGGGTTTCCAACCGTTTTCACACCATGACCCGGGGTTGTAATGACTCGAGTCACGATTTTATGATGACTCGACTTGACTCGAGTCATTTTCTTAAAATACGGAAATGACTCAACTCGAGTCGACTGTCCCGATTGGGCATGACTCGAACCAAGTCAAATGACTCGAGACTCAGACCGCCAATACCGAAATTTCATTGTAATTTCGATAAATAGTAAAGTAACAACACTATTGGGGTTTCGTCAATTGGTACTGGTACTTGAAAATGCGACCGGAAACTGCTAAAAGTGAGGAAAATTAGTATATTTTAAATGCGAACCATTCGATATTACCAAGCAGAGTTATAAAAAGTGGGTTTAACAAGACTTTAGCTGGAAACTGGTCAGTCAGCACAATGACTTGGACTCGAGTCATAATAACGTGACTCGGACTCGACCCTCTGCTCGATGACTTGGACTTGACTTGGTGGTGAATTTCAAATGACTCGACTTGACTCGAGTCAAAACTATAAAAGTGAGATTGACTTGTGACTCGGAGCCCTTCGACTTGGTTACAACCCTACCATGACCCCCATCACGTACGTTAGTGGAAATAACATTCACGTGAAGCCGTGATCAATCCATTGACACAAGTAGAAATGAAATAGATATGGTAGAAGGGGCATTACTCTCTTTGTGGTAGCACGAAAGGTACAAGACAGTCGCTGCGACTGGGCCCTTACCTGCCAACATTTTGTTGACTAAATGCGAAACGTCGATATCGCCCAACATATTGTGCGTCGTAGTGTGGTACACCTTGATTTGCGGTCTCTTGTCCAGAGCCACGCAGACTCCGCAACCTGAGTTTACCATGCAGAACACCTGCAAAGCAAAAAAATATTTTGTAAAAAAAGTCAAAATCTTGTCAAAATGGTAGCGTTAGTTCAAAAATTGTCAAAAGCGTGTTCAAAGTCAAAAATTTTTTTGCAGACTGAATTTCGTTAATGTCGCTACAAACCGATTCTGGCTCGATTCCAACCTATAAAAGCGTTGCTGTATAAGAAAAGGTGTCGGATTTATTTAATAAAATCAAATATAAAACTTTTTCAAATTTTACTGGTTACCCATGAAATGGTTGGGTTGTCTGAAAAACCGATGCGTAACTAATTTGACTCCTTTCCAACCCGTAGAAGCAAAGTTATTGATATTCAAAACTTAGGATTTAGGATTTTCGGTGGGTAGATCTATAATAAATATTTAAAGAATTTGACACCATGAATACTATTTTTTTCAAATCCAAAATTTGTTTTACTGGCTGGAATTGAGCCGAATTTGTTGTGATTGGTTTTTCTATTTTCGCCTGACACTCCGTCAGCAACACTGCAATTGGAAAGAACATTGTATATCAACAATCGTATCACAAAATATAACATCACCGGCGTGGAATTTCGAATAATCGGGACGAAGAGAGTGCTCAAGTTCAATGTATTGTTTTTAGGTGGTGCTCGAACTCTTTCTGTAGACTTGGTTGGCGTATTTTGATAAAAGTCGACTCCAAGGCACCCAAATGAAAGTGCGAACGGCCTCTCCCGACCACACGAAATCAGTTGTCCCGATAATTTATCGTGCGAACAGGATTATCCAACAAATGTTTGTTAATGGCACGATTTGTGGCCCTTCGCCTGTTCTGAATCAAGCTCCTGGGGATGCTTCAGGGTGAGCCTTACGACAGAGGGACATGCAGTTTTATGCGGTCCTGCAAACGCCGTTTCTTTTTTCCCCACTATGCATATCATAATCTGACGCGGTACAGAATTACGAACACCAATCACCTGTCTTTTAGCATCGTTTGAAACGACAATGGTGTCGATATCAGACAGATCTCTAGTGTCGAGGATTTTGATCGCGTTCTGACACCCGCACCATAGTTCTTTGTCGCCGACCACAAGCATCTTGGTGATGGCCCGGGGCGATTCTGCACACGACAAAGACAGGATTAACTTTTCGATTAGGCATTGTGCCGGGATGGGTCTCACTCTCGGATTTGGTGATGGGATTATCCAAATCCCAATGGCCGGTTTTGTCGTCTTTTATGTAAGATAGTAGCTCGCCGTTGCTGAGAGACACAAATACCTGAAACACACAACCATAACTTTACCACACTGCAGAGTCTGAGGAAGCGCAAGGGAGCAATTAGCAATCAAGTAAAATAGAGAGTGCAAAAATATATTCCGCACCAAGCAACAAAATATATGCCTCATAGCAAATACATAAATACAATAAAATATAGATATACAAAACACAAGTAACAGAAACGTTGCAAAATACATTGTTTAACGTGACATAAATGCTCCATAGACAATAAGGTTTGTTCAAAAATAACTTTTTCGTTCAAATTTTTCTGGCTTTTCGATAAAATTGTTAGGTTGGCTGTAAAAAAAAACGCTGCACACCAAATTTGACTCAATTTCAACGTGTAGCGGCGAAATCAGAGAATTTGGAAATTAATTGAATAGTATATTGAAGTTACGTACCTTCAAGAAGCCTTTTAAATTAGATATAAAAACTGAAAATTATTTTGTCAACTTTTTCTGCCAACCCCATGAAATTGTTGTCTTAATCAACGATTTGTAACAAATTTGGCGAAGATATCGGAGCACAGAATTTTGGATTTGAAAAGCATAATATTTACGATGGGAAATTTTTTAATTATTTATTATAGAACTATCAACCGTAAATGCTATTATTTCAAATCCTGAATTTTGAATATCAATAACTTTGCTTCTACTGGTCGGAATTGAACCAAATTTGTTGCGCAGCGATTTTTCGGCCGACCGAATGATTCTGTCGAATAGCTATGATAATTTGAACAAAAAAGTCATTTTTCAACAGGCCTAATGGATACATGATGAGCATGCAACATAACGACATACGACACTTCAGCATGACGGTTAAAAGTTGGGGTTGGGATTATGGTTCAAAGAGCTTATTGGAGGTACAGAACTTCAATATACAATTGAATGGTATATTCATATTGAAATGAATATATTATTCGATTATGGTTTATGAAAAGGTTAATTTCGAGGTTGAAGTCGGGGTTAGGGGTAATTTTGTGGTTGAAATGTCCTATTTCGTAATGTAGCATGCTCAAATATTGAGACTCTGAAATAAATATCGCCTAGATAGATACTCAGATAAAAGGAGCAATTGAATAGTATATTCATATTGAAATGAAACCCGAATATTTTCGGCTGACACTATACAATGTTCTTTCTTATTCTCTACTAGTTGATGACGATTACCCCTGACGAGTGACAGCCGAAAATATTCGGGTTTCAATTCAATATGAATATACTATTCAATTGTATGCTGAAGTTCTGTACCTTCAAGAAGCTCTTCATAAAAGTAGCAGTGTGCAAAATACTAAATAATCACACATCCGATCAACTATACTGACACAGTGTAAGCGTCAAGCAGTAGAATAATATTTCTTCAAGAAAAATTTAACAAATTAATTGTATTTCAGTGAGCCAAGCTGCTACTCTGACCACAATGGCATAATTCGTTTATCAGATGAGTCAAACACTCATATTTAAATAATGTCACTCAAAACAGGTATGTAGCCTTGAAAAGTAGGTCAGGATATCCCACATATCTCTGAAACGTTGGTAAATCTGGCACAAACTCACAATACACTAGCATATAGTAAAAGAAAGTTACAATTTAGAAATGGTATGACTAAAGTTTTGGTACTACAGTCGAAATAGTTTTGACAATCTCAGTTCTAAAAAAGGTTCAAATCTATCGAGCTCAAATCAAACAAAAAGCATAAAAGAAAGAAATTTACCACGGAAACATATTATAATGAAGTCTTGTAAAGACTCACCTGGCCGTTGTGGTAAAGAATGTTGTGTACTGAGGCATTGAGCGATAATTTGTTGGGCTTGCTCGTTCTCGTGCTTTGCGAGGAAGGAAATATGTAGATCCTGCAATAACGAGGATGACATGTCTCTAAACGCATAATTAGATGCCAAAACTTATGTAAGATTAGTAATTTCTGCAATGATTAATACATTAAAACCAGGGTTGTAATGACTCGAGCCACGATTTTTTTGTGGACTCGAGTCAATTTGTGTATTGACTCGACTTATACCCGAGTCATTGTGCATGACTCGAACCAAGTCACATGACTCGAGACTAGGACGGCCAAAGACAGACATTTCATTGCAACTTCGAAGAACAGTGAAGTCATCACATGATTGGTATTTCGTCTATCAGTCCTGATACTCGGAAAATAGGGCCAGAAACTGGTAAGACTGAGGAAAATTACGATATTATTAATGCGAGCCATTCTATATCACTCGAGCAGAGTTGAAAAAAGGGGCTTGAACCGGATTGAACTCAACATTGAACAGTGAACATAATGACCCGGACTCGAGTCACAACACTATGACTCGGTGGTCAATTGAAAATGACTCGACTTGACTCGAGTCAAAACCAAGATATGGCCAAAACAGCATGAAAACTTCATAAAAACTGATCTGATTAAGATCAGACTGAACTTCAAATTGATTCTTCGAAGATATTGGTGTTATCAATCAATATTGCAATATTGATAATACCTGCCCTCATCGGTACCAAGCCACATGGCATCGACCCCGGTGTGGGTCTCAGCTCCCTCTTGCAACAAGTCGTCCAGGCTACCATGTAAGGCCGTACCATCGTTTCGAATTCGGAAGGCGCCATCCATTCTGCCGTTGTCACCCTTCACCCCGTTTCCAATGGTGTACTCGGAATTAAATGCGAGTTCTGCGCAGCAAGAATGAAAATTATCGGTCGGGGTGCTACTGTAAACTGCCCAGTAATGATGGAAATAGTCTTACAGAACCATATCAATCACATCCAGTAACGATGATTCAAAAATTTCTATTTTTCAAATTTTACCCGCTATTTGATAAAATTGTTAGGTTGGTTAAAAAAATGGCGCGCACCAAATTTGGCTCAATTCCAACCCTCCGGTGAAGATATTTGAGTACAAAATTTTAGACTAGGGGAAATTCTTTGATCAATAATTTTGGAACCACCCACCGTAAATACTATTATTTCAAATCCAAAACTTTCAACTCCAATAACTTCACTTTTGCCAAAATTTGCTGTACCCTACAACAATTGTTAGACAACTTAAACAATTTCTTCTTCATAAATTGATATCTCGCATATGATTGAGAAACAGCTGAAGCCAAAATATTTTGTGTATCGTTTTTTCAGACAACCTAACAACTTCATGGTGTAGCCAGTAAAATTTGACATAAATTAATATTTATTTTTAATAAATAAATCAAAAACTTTTTTCTCTTATAGCAACACCTCAACAGGTTGGAATTGAGCCAAAATTGGTGTGCAGCGTTTTTTTTAGGTAACCTAACAATTTTGTCAAGTAGCCAGTATATTTTGAGAAAAAAAGTAATTTTTGAGCAGCACTACTGACCACCGCTGATTATTATACGTTTCTTATGCCAGGGAATAACTCAAAAAAATATCCTGATCATCATCATCATGTCGGGGACTTGAATCTAAAAGGGCCTTAACAGGTTGAAGTCATCAATAATGAAGTGGTGTGAAGGATATTATCCAGATTCCCTATAAAGATATTACCCAGATATCTGTACACCGCAATCAATTGCATTAAAACATCCTCTGCTGGAATTTAGCATGGATTTTGAAATAAAATGTGTAAAGTCAAACATATCATACATAAATTAAGATGTCCCTATCATGGCTGTAAGCCTACTAACATAATTTTACGCTATAAAGCGAAATATTATGTCCTAGTCTCCTAGAACTATATTAAAAAATCATAAGCCAGTCGTTATTAACACACACGATTAGTAGACATCAACACACACCGTTATTTCGAGCATTTGTTGTTAAAATTCATTGCTAGTGTTGTTAGTATTACAAAATTTTCTTGCTGCAAACTTCTCCTCTCAAATTCCACCACAATGAAACTGATGCTCAAAACTTGAAAAGTCAAAACTTGAAAAGATTCAGGGTATGGAAGATAAAGCGATTAATGGTTCGATCTTTATAAATATACTTGTGCGTTCATTTTCCTAGCTCCAGACTGCTTATTTCATGATTTCTATGACTTTGTAACATTGCAAAGCATAATTTTGGTCGTAAAACGTTTTAATCTGTTTGTTTTCAAACTATCAGACTATCGAATGTAAACATGGAATGGCAGCGACCGATTTTGTGGCTTCCTTCTGCTTCGCTGACGCTGGAATCAGTATCGTCTCGCTGCAGTGAATGTGGTACTTCTGGTAATCCTATAGATGGCGTGCAGAGCGCAGAATTCAATGAAACTGGTATTGATCGAAAGCTACCGTCGCACTGATTCCGAAAATATGAATTAAAATCTGATCACAGCACAAGAACCACCCGAATTCGTCTTCCAAGTATGAAATACTGGCATTGTCCGAACAATCGGAGCGCCACGATAGGTCATTGTTGTGGTCATTTTGTCGATAGGATTGTTCTGAACAATGCAAGACTTCAGGTGTTGAGAGTGATTTTGGGTTAACTTCTATTGCCTTAATCAAATTTAAAATTATATTTTCGGAATCATTGCGACTATAACTGTAGTTTCCAAGTTCAGTAATTTGGGAAAAACCGTGCGACTATAATTCTAATTCAAATCTCATTTGTGAAAATATTCTGTGGTCTCATTTGACCTCTAATCTACTTTCCGGTTTTCCAGAAAATGCTGCAGTAGAACTGCATAGTGCGAAACAAGCCAAGCTTGCTGTACAGATATTTACCGTTTTTATACTTATGATAATGAACTATGATTTCATTTGATATGTACTGAACTTGATTTTAATGTATTCCTTTCTTGTTAGGAATTTTTATTAAATTTTAAGTTTTTGCGAATTCAACAATTCTAATTCTAATCTTATTTGGAAATGCTGAAAATTTTCTAGCTGTCCAACGCTACCAACAACTATTGATATTAATCTTAAGCAAATCCTTGCAGGGGATGTTCAAAAATGACTTTTTCTTTCAAATTGTACTGGGTACTTGATAAAATTGTTAGGTTACCTGATTTAAGCGTAGAGACCAAATGAGGTTCAAGTAGCCAGTAGCCAGTAGCCGCGTTACTGCTGGAGAAAAATGTTTCTATTTATTATATAATAATAAACAAACAAAATAATTCAAAACTTTCTGTTCACCCCATGAAAGTGTTAGGTCGTCTATAGAAACGATGTTCATCAAGTTTGGCTCAATTCCGACCAGGGGAAGCGGAGTTATTGCCGTCGAAAAATTTGGGCTTGAATAAAATAGTATATACGGTGGCACACTTATAATAAATAATTAAAGAGTTGGTCACAGTAAATACTATTTTATTAATAATCCACATTTTTCGACGTCAATAACTCCGCTTCCAATGGTTGGAATTGAACAAAATTTGGTGAACATCGTTTCTATAGACAACCTAACACTTTCATGGGGTGTACAGAAAATTTTAATTTTATATAATAAATAGAAACTTTCTTCTCCTGTACCAATGCGGCTATTGGCTGGAATTGAACCAAATTTGGTGTGTAGGCTTAAATTAGGCCACCTAACAATTTTATCAAGTAGCCACTACAATTTGAGCAAAAAGTCATTTTTGAACACCCCTACTGCAGAGTCGAGCGTTTTAATTTCGCTAGTTCCACAAGTTACGTCACACAGCTTAGATGCGTTAGCCATGCACATTACAACGGCATGTCCATACCGCTCGTCCCAGTAAGCGGGCGATTAATGGCAGGTTGCGAGGCGGCCATCTGGCGGTCAAGTCTGCCGAAACCGAACCGGCGCCGCAGCAGCGGACTGTCTATGAGTGGGCTCATGACCGGAAAGAAGTCGTCACCTAGAACGGGCAGGAGGGAAAGCCGGTGGCAATTTATCGGGCGTTGTTGGTAAGAAATTCAAATATCAGGGTTGTGATGACTCGTTGCAATTTTTCGTTGACTTGACTCAACAAAGTCATTTGACTCGACACATTCTGTAAGATTTATTCAGTGTCGTATATCAGAACCGATAATTGAAAAATAGGCCCAGAAACTGTTATTTATCTGCTTGAATAAACGTGTTTAGAGTGCAGGGTTGTAATCATTCGTCTTGACTTGAGTCATTTTTTCAAATGCATAAAATTTTTGTGTTGACTCGACTTGTACTCGAGTCATTGTGCATGACTCGAACCAAGTCATATGACTTGAGACTAGAACGGCCAAGACAGACGTTTCATCCTAACTTGGAAGAACAGTAAAGTTACCATATTATTGGCATGTCGTCTATCAGTCCTGATACTTGGAAAATAGGGTCAGAAACTGTTAAAATTGAGGAAAATTACTATATTATGAATGCGCCCCGTTCTATATCACACTATGACTCGGTGGGGAATTGAAAATGACTCGACTTAACTCGAGACAAAATTATAAAAGTGAGATTGACTTGTGACTCAGAACCTTGTGACTTGGTCACAACCCGGTTTGAGAGAGACAAATGAGTATAGTATATATAACACCCAAGAGTTTCACAGAAGTGAGTTAAACCTGACTTGAACTCGATCCTGAACAAGAAACACTATGACTTGAACTCGGACTCGAGTTTGAACAATATCACTCGGACTCGAAAATGACTCGACTTGACTCGAGTCAAAACTATAACAGTCACATATACATGGGTAGGCTATATGTCAGAGGCATGCTTATCTCTCAGCTTTGAACGTATATTATTCACCGATAATATATCCACACCTCATTGCACAATATGCCTATCACAGAAGTTCCACCAAATACACCGAAACTATTGACAATATGAAAGACATCATAAGGTTAGCCCCGAAACTGTATACCCTGCAGGCAGCTAGCATACACGAAATGCTACAGTGGCGCTACTGTATGCTCTAAACTACCGCTGCAGTTGCAAGCTAATGAAGGAGTATATTGCTCAAAAACTTTGAGACAATATATATTGTAGAGACTCTCAGGAGGCGGGGGACTTCAATATACAATTGAATAAAATATTCATGTTGAAATAAACCCGGTAATCGTCAGCAACTAGTAGAGAATTGCAAAGAATACTGTATATTGCTGCTGTGGACTCAAAGTAGCTTATATAAATTTTACATATTTTGAGAAGATTAACTTGACCTGGTTAACTTTGAAACAATGTGACAAACATAAACGTGGCTATCAATGTGAATAATGAATCTCAAAATTTGAAAAAAATGGACATAAGCTAATTTGATTTCACCGCAACGGTATGTGATACTATAGTTGATATACAATGTTCTTACCAATTCTGTAATAGTTGCTGAAAATTACCGCTGACGAGTGTCAGCCGGAAATATTCGGGCTTATTTCAATATGAATACATTATTCGATTGAATATATCTTGTATACTTGATAGAATTTGATAAATTTCTGAAATTTTATCAAGGTAATTAAGAAATTGTAAATGCTCAAAGATTTTGATTACAAAGAAGCCATCGGCAGACTACAAGCTACCCCACCAGATCTAACAGTACTCGTCTACTAGACTTATGCGTTCCAAAATTGACCGAGCAAACGGAAAATTACGCATCACCCGGATTCTACAAGCAAGTGATCCCATTGCAGCAAATTTGAATGGGCGAAACGCTAAATCGGGTGGCGGATTACCGACGGGTTACCTTTCTTACGAAATCGCATGTCCAACATGCTATCCAGGGAAAATTTTTTCATGTGACGTTTGCGGAATCCTGAAGCAGTGACCGGTTAAGTAAATTGTTGTTATGTCGCGACAAAAAAAGCGGATACTCATATTAAACCGGCTTTCAACCAAATTCTTGACATGTTTGTGTGTAGCAACGTTGAAATGACGCGAGTCAGATTCAAGTCACAACAAATTTCATATGGTTCGACACATGCTATATAACTAATTCGAGTCTCTATATCATATAATTAAAAGATATGCGCATAAACTGTCTTTGATAAGATTGAATAAACATGTTTAGAGTGAGAAAAATGAGTAAATTATGAATCCAAGACGGGAGTTGAACCTAGCTTGAACTAGATACTGAACAGTAAACACTATGACTTGGACTCAGGGTTGTCACCAAGTCACATGGTTCCGAGTTGCAAGTCAATTTCGCTTGTGCAGTTTTGACTCGAGTCAAGTCAGTCCTTTTCAATTCACCACTGAGTCCGAATCAGGGAGCAACGGATCGAGTCCGAGTCATAGTATTACCACTCTAGTCCGAGTCTTTGGTGTTCAAGTTCAGTTTAGAGTTCAAGTCAGGTTAAACTCACTCTTGTGAAACTCTTTAGCTAATATTGAAGGCCTGTGATTAATAATATAGTCATTTTTCTCACTTTAAACATGTTTATTCAAACAGATAAAAGACAGTTTCTGGGCCTATTTTTCAATTTATCGATCCTGATACACGAGAATTGAGTAAGTCATATTGAATGTGTCGAGTCATATGACTCGACTTGACTCGAGTCAAAACTATAAAATTCAAATTGTCTTGTGACTTGGTCACATCCCTGGTATGTAGTGAGCAATGTATTGGCAAAATGCAACTACAACCATGGATATGGAAATAACAACGTTATCCTTACGTTAAATTTATCGTATATCTATGCATGCTGCGTGGACAGGATTTTTGCATCTGTCTTCCAATAGATCATGTTCCGTTAGTTTAATGACCTATCTTCCACAATATTAGCATCAAATCAGTAAAAACATGGCACAGATCACCATGTCGTTTATATTGAGAACCATTGATTCTCGTGGATGTTGCAGAATGCAACTCAACATCCACAGAATGCGTTATCAATGCAGCATTAGCATAGGCAGCTGGCTTTGTAAAGTGGATATCAACTAGACACGCTATGCATAGCCGCAGTCATAATACACAAGAATCATGTAGCCGCAACAATTTCTAGGACAATAGCCTACAACCCCTCCCCCCCCCCATATTTAATAAAGGAAAGTATTTACCTCCGTTCAATGGATTCAAAGGACTCGAGTTATGGGGGGAGCTCAGGTTACTGTGAGTACTGCGTGTGCTGCTGGTCTCATCTGAGTCTTCCCTGTAAAGAAAAAAAGTGCTGTTAATCACAAAGTCATAAATACAACACCAGAGGTAGTCAGAGTCAGTCGAAAAGCTGCGATTGGAATAAATTTGGTAATATGTTCAAAAATAACTTATTTTTCAAATTTTGCCGGCTACTTGCTAAAATTGTGAGGTTGCCTAAAAACTCGCTGCACACCAATTTCTCAATTCCAATGTATAGAAGCATTGCTATATACGGTAAGGGGTAAGAATATGGTTTTGGATTTATTTAAAAAAAATTATGTAATTTTTTTTCAAATTTCACTGGCTACCGTATGAAATTTTTCGATTGTCTGAAAAAACGATGCACAACAAATTTGGCTCAATTCCAACCGTAAGAAGTTATTGGAGTACTAAATTTTGGATTTGAAAAGAATGGTATTTACGGTGACAAATTCTTCGATTATTTATTATAGATCTACCCACGAATACTATGGTTTGAAATCCTAAATTTCAAACATCAATTTCTGGGCAGATTTTGTAACTTTTGTAACTTTTTATACAGCTTCAGGCAGCTTCTTAGATAATAAGAATTTATTTAGTAGGCCTGTGATGTTTTAAGCTGTTTGCAGGAATCTTATATTGCAACTTTTTTCTACTTTTCATGCAAATTTTTACCGCAACTTTTATAAAATTTTGCGAAAAATGTAAATGAACGATTTAAAAAACATCGATTAAATAGCTAAGAAAGAAACGGAACAAGCAGACACCAAGCATATCTTAAACCGTTAGGTTATATGACGGAGATTTTCGAGTATCTCATAACCTAATAATTTAAAAATATATAAATGCAACCTTTAACTGTGACTTTTGTTAAAATGAAGTGCAACTTTCTCGCGATTTTAGTGCAACAAAAACTTGCCATACCGTACTAATAACACTACACATAGGTAAAATTTGCAAAAACATATTCAGCTACTGCGGTGCAGAGGCTATTACACGCAGTTCTCATGACAATTTCACTCATAATAGTCATGCAAACGTATCCCGGAACTACTTACTCCATCTTAAAATCCAAACTCTAAAAAGTCATTGGTTTTGACTAAAAATTATTAGAGTAGCGGTGATGGTAGTGGAAAAACACAAGTAAGTAGTGTAAGTATTTTGTTACCAACCAACTCTGTACAACTCATCTGATAATTGATATTGCGACAATTTTTGAAATTTTTTGTCAAATGTCGAATGGGGTGCAATGAGTTGGCAGTGTGATTGCAAATTGTAGCATTAGTAGCTCACAATTACTATTCATTAAACATTCTAGTGAAAATCTAGAACTGCTAACCAGAAACGCCCCGGAATACGCCTACCGTAATCATATTGCTTCTGATAACTGCACACAAGATAAACCAATTACATTGGTGAGCAATGTCACACGGCATACTATAAACGTAACGCCTAAGGACAGAATACTGATGCAATCCAGACAGACGATGTAAAACTATTAAATAATTGTCTCAATTCGACATGTCCGACACTTATAATTAGTGTGAGTTTGTTCACTGAAAAATTCCTGGTTCAAGTATCGGGAACTCTCAGAGCTATTCCTTGCAACAACGATAGGTAGCACTTGTAGTGAATGTCTGAATTAGGATATTACAGGGTTGGACTGTCGAAAAACGATTGGCACCAATTATCAGAAAAGCTTGAGTAATTATTACGCTGACGAGCAATAATTAACACAAAATTATGGACTCTGGTTCTCAAAATTTAGAAGTGTGGCTGGAAGGGGTTAACTGCTGACTTGATATAACTTTATTAACCCAAGCCATTGAGTAATATGATAAGCGCCACATTACCCAATTTAATATTGCTAAACTTATAATTAATTGAAGGTTACCTCAAAAGGATGCATAAATGACATATGTAAAAGTGGCAAGATCCAGGAGGGGCTATCCACCGAATTGAACACAACTCTATTAACGCAACGCCATTGAGTGATAGGGCAAGTCCAATATTACCCGCATATTTTGTACCGTTAAACGTATTAAAAATTGAAATTTACCTCAAAAGTATGCGCAAATGACACAGGTAGAAATGATTGAGATGAGTACTCTAATTAGGCCGGTAATTATTGAACAGAAAACATCCCTATGGCACGCTTCACACTGCTGACAAGGTAACTCAAGTAATTGTTACTGGTACATATGCTCAGTGCTATTGGATGCGTTAATTAGGGTGCCCTGAGTGGATAATTGAGTAGTCAAGCACGAAATAAGAAGAAATCATTTCCTGTGCCTCAAATCAAGAATGCGTGGACACCGATACTATATTTCAGGGCTACTGAACTGGCGGTCCGGATGGGGACCTTTTCAGAGTTAAATCCGGACCTTCTTGCCTCCGTAGCTGCTTAATTTTTAAACAAAACCAATTCCATTATCATTGATTTGCAGTCAGGGGTCAATATTTTCAAGCATGAACTTTACACAGAATAGATTTCGCATCTGACCAGTGAAAACCTTTACCATTGCCTTTGACTCGCTTTAAACACTTTAGAACCAAGAATTATAGAACTAGCAAAGAACTATAGCTGTGACTAACAGAACAATATATACATTTCTCTCATTGCTTTTGCAAATACCGCATTACGGTATCGTTTTTTGTATATAGTTATACGATATTACATTTGTAAAACTCTAAATTACGGTATTTCATGAGAGATATAACAGCCCTAAGCGATGTTTAAACTTGTGTAACTGCTACAAATAGTTGGGTAGCGCTGCTACAGAAAACTACTGCAAGAAAAGTGCGACTTACCCATCGTCATCGTCCCAAGACATTATGACGGGTGGCAGCTTGCAAGAAAAATTGTGTCTCTCATCCATTGCAAGAAGTTGCTCCGCGCGCAGTAGCGTGCGCTTCTCGTTAAAGGGAACCTGGTAAAGGAGTAAAAGTCACAGCTTACACACCGCGTTGCATTTGAAAGCCTAGCAAGTGGGATTATCCGGATTAAGATAGCGTAATCGTGGAGCATCCGGCTTCTTGCTCGGTAGGTCGTAGATTCAATCCCCAGCCTGGTCAGACCGTAGATTTGATTAGTAAAACTGGTACCCACGACTTTTCGCTCGGCGCTCTGCATATCTGGGATAGCATGGAGGAGTGGTGCAAGTACTGTTACTGAGTATTGACTACCAGTGATCTTAGTGTTTTGAGAATAACGATGGATCAAATGCTGATACATCTGTTTCAATTCGGAGCATTGTATATCGTTTTTGTGTAATCATAGTAGCGTATGTCCATTATTGCAAAGTTTTCATTTTCTTGCGGCCATATTGGCTGAAGAAAAGACAATTTTACAAAATCTTGATTTTCTAAAAGTTTGAAAAATCGATTTTAAATTATTGTTTGTTTGCATTTACGAAAATCATCACAATGCACTTTGCAAATTTCGGTATTCAAGACTTGTCTCACTCGATCGGGCCAAATTGAAGGATTATTTATCACAATTATAACCAGACTAGAAAAAAGAGGTCGTAAGACATAGTAACGTGCCGTAAATTGTCACCATTCCACATTATATACCGAATCTTTCCTGCTTCCTAATCTCAGACACAGTTATGTTTTATTGTTCAAAAGATACCTCAAACGAGACTGGGTCACAAAATTCACACAACTGTGCCACAACAGAAACACAAAAACTGCAGATGCCTGGAATGTTATCAGCCGGACCATCGTCGAAAGATTAGATAAAACGCGAGCTGTCAAAGTGCATAACTCTCTACTCTGATAGGGCAAGTCCGCAATGGAAGACTTCGTGACTAATCTTGACACGTATCTCAGCGCGTATTAAGCATCTTGATAGCTATTAACGCAAGATACGACGTACCATTGACGTACCGTACTACCAACACTTCACATTTTTGATATACCGATTTCAATTAGATCAAACGTCGTTCCAAACCACAAGTTAAACCGTGTAAACATATCTTATCAGCTACGACTCTCGGAAGCTATTCGAATAGATCAGATAAAGGTTTTTATAAAATAAGAAGGATGTGAAACGAAATGGTTACAGACTCACCGGAAAGAGCACATGACACTAAAAGTATGCGTGATTGATTGGTGAGATTTTTAACGCGTGGCACTCGCATTGTTTCAGCGATCCATCAGAATCAAAACTTTCCACGAAACGATAACGTCCTATCAAAATTCACCGTGAAATCCTGCCAGTAAGATGGACTACTGCACGAGTTTGAAGGTCGAGACACGCCGTGAAAGGTCACATTCAAGGAAAAGCATCTATTCCCCAAGGAGATTTCGGTAATGATTGTAGGAATATGGAATAGAGCTGTTGAATACTGTGTAATTAAGACACTTGAGGATATATATTAGTGGGTTCTTAATCATGGAGGACGCCTTTTGGGACTGATTAAGTCTTCCACACAGGGGACCAAGGCTCATCAACAACTTCCTTATTGATTATGACTTTACTAGCTTCTGCTGAGTCGCACTGCCCACTAGAGCTGCTCAAAAATAACTTAATTTCAAATTTTACTTGATAAAATTGATAAGTTACAATAAAAAAAACGCTGCACACCAATTTTAGCTCAATTCCAACCAGTGGAAGCGTAGTTATTATAGTAGAAAATTTTAAATTTATTCAAGAAAAACAAATTTAATTTTTTTTCAAATTTCACTGACTACCCCATGAAATTGTCAGGTTGTCTGTAAATACGATGCACAACAAATTTGGCTCAATTCCAGCCACCAGAAGCAAAGTTATTGGAGCGCAAAAGTTTGGATTCAGTAAAAAATAGTATTTATGGTGGCAAATTCTTTCATTATTTATGATAGATCTACCCACCGTAAATACTATGATTTGAAATTCGAAATTTCGAACATCAATACCTCCGTCACTCCGACAAATTCATGGGGTTGAGAGTTATCTGCCAGTTGTAATCGAGTCAAATTTGGTTCGCAAAGTTTTTTTAGGGGAACCTAACAATTCAAACAGTGAATCCCCAAAATCCGGGAAAAAATGTTATTTTTGAACGACCCTTTGCGACCCTACGACTAAATCTTTTTGAAACTACAGTACAAAAGAGCTTTTCGAAACTTTAACCACAATTTATAATCAATATATTTGCTAGTAATTGTGTACTGACGTTGACTTCCTTGGCCACCATTGCATATTACATAGCACACGGTTAATTGTCTATAACAATCCACTGGTAGAACATTTTCTCAAATAAAATGTAGAATATTAGTGAATCCATAATTGCGGAATGTAGTCCACACCAACAGAAATTTCGCCCCTCTTGGCGATAAAAGCGAAAATTTTTAGAAACAAAACGGAAAAAAGCCTTTCCGTTAAAGATCTGACATACGGCAATGACAATCTCACTGATGTGTAATCAATAAATGGAGGTGTCATATGGAACATTATAGGGGAGCATACTACAATCAAAATCATAATTATAGCATCGCCTTATTGGGAAGACATCTATTTTTAGTAAAATGGTGGTATTGTCAGGATCAACCATCATTTTCCTAATTTTCAGCATGACCAACCGTTTTTAGCAAACCGGCTGCATTCCAAGGACTTATTTACATACTTTGTTGGCTTGTGGTAATGCTGTAGGCAGATAACAACTTCATTTCCACTAACATAGCTTTGTAGCAGGGTTGTAACCAAGTCACAAGGGTCCGAGTCACAAGTCAATCTCACTTTTATAGTTTTGAGTCAAGTTGAGTCATTTTCAATTCGCCACCAAGTCAAGTCCGAGTCCAAGTCATGGTATTATGACTCAAGTGCGAGTCCAAGTCATAGCATTGACTGGTCAGTTTAATGTTAAAGCGTTGTTAAAACCCCTTTATAGAACTGTTTTGTGATATCGAATGGTTCGCATTTAAAATATACAAATTTTCCCCACATTTAACACTTTATGGTCCCATTTTCAAGTACCAGTACCAATAGACGAAATACCAATAGTACGGTTACCTTACTATTCTCTGAAATTACAATGGAATGTCGGTCTTGGCTGTCCGAGTCTCGAGTCATATGAGTTGGTCTGAGTCATGCTCAATGACTCAAGTACAAGTCGAGTCACCAAAAAATCGCGACTGAGTCATTACAACCCTGGTACAGCCCAAACAAGGACCAATTTGAGTACTTACCGATGGCATCAACTATCCATTCTCTTAATTCACAGTACGGAAAACAATCTGTATTCACAAATTCACATGTACTCACATGCGCGATACAGCAAATTCTCGAGTCGCACACTTTGAAAGAATGGGTCTGGTTTGGTTCTGGATCCATCGAAAGAATAAAAATCTAAAAAATATGAATGTAGAAGACTTACACACGAAAGGCCAATGGTTATAAAGTTAGTATCGATAACACTGGACACCGGTCTACATAATTTTTGTGGTAGATCGTGGCTTGATTGGTGAATTTAATAAATTGATGAAACCTAGTCGGGATGGAGGAATTCTGAGCGCAGTATTGGGTGCTGCAACCAAAACTTAGCATTAATCAATCATCAAAGTTGATGTTGCAAATTTCTTTTCTTTTTTGTAGACCAGTGTAATAGTTAGTTTTCAATACAAAAGACTAGAATTTATGCAAGTTACACACCAACAGAATCAAATGTTCATTCTATTATGTGGGAGTATTTCGTACTCAGAAATATATCATCGGTAGGGCCATTTTTTTGACAAGTCTGAAAAAGTCAAAATTGCACTAGTTCAAAAATGACTCAAAATTGTTTACAAAGTAAAAAAATTTTGCAACCTGCATTTAGTTTGTATTGTAGATGTTTGCACGGTCAGTGAACTTATCATTTGTTATTTTACAGCTTGTAGCCTACTTTAAAGGGCTACCTTTGTAGACGGCCGGCCCATTGTCTACTCATCGTGAATCATAAACGATCAAATGAAACAAATAGGTTGACATGGTGTTAACGTACAGAAAAAGGTTTTTTCAGGCCAAACTACTTCGTAAGGACAGACAGTTCCCGCCAGAAATGAAGACAAGAAGTACAACTCTAACATTATGTGCGAAAAAACCTAATTTGCATACATGAGGGCAAATCTTGTCAATATCAAGTTTTCAAAGGTAAAAATATGTCAAGGTTTTGATTTTTTAGGTAAAGAAAAACAGCCATAATCATCAGACATGAAAGTACATTCAATCAGACATTGCAAAATAGTGTAGTAAATATTTCAGAATAAGCTCAGTTTCCCAGATTTTCCATGTGCACTGAAAACGCATATTATTTCGAAAAATCGTCTTACACACAAGTAGAAAATTGTACAGTGACAAAATTGTCACTTTTTTCGTATTAGATTAGAATTACTGACGATGTAAAACTGGAAAACTAAATAAAATTGTGAATTAGAAGGAAATACACAAATAATTGAGTTCAGTTTGTATCATATTAGAGTTCATTGTCATAAGCATAACAATCACCAATATCTGTACAGTAGGGATGTTCAAAAATGACTTTTTTTCTCAAATTGTACTGGCTACTTGATAAAATTGTTAGGTTACCTGATTTAAGGCTACACACCAAATTTGGTTCAATTCCTGCCAGTAGCCGCATTGCTACAGGAGATGAAAGTTTCCATTTATTATATAGAAATAAAGCGCAATAAAAATTTCAAAATTTTTCCGTTCACCCCATGAAAGTGTTAGGTTGTCTATAGAAACGATGTTCACCAAATTTGGTTCAATTCCAACCAACGGAAGCGGAGTTATTGCTGTCGAAAAATTTGGATCATCAATAAAATAGTATTTACGGTGACCAATTCTTCGATTATTCATTATAGGTGTGCCCGCCGTAAATACTATTTTATTCAATTCCAAATTTTTCGACGGCAATAACTCCGCTTCCTCTGGTTGGAATTGAACCAAAAAAACGAACATCGTTTCTGTAGACAACATAACACTTTCATGGGGTGAACAGAAAATTTTGAAATTTTTGTTACACTTCACTTTTATATAATAAATAGAAACTTTCTTCTCCTGTAGCAATGCGGCTACTGGTTGGAATTGAACCAAATTTGGTGTGTAGGCTTAAATTAGGTAACCTAACAATTTCATCAAGTAGCCAGTACAATTTGAGAAAAAAAGTCATTTTTGAACACCCCTACTGTACAGCAAGCTTGGTTCGTTTCGCACTATACAGATCTCCTGCACCATTTTCAGGAAAACCAGACATTAGATTACGAGAGCATAGAAACATTTCCCACGTTAGATTTCTCCAATTGGTCTGGTAGTCCATGTATCTCGCATACCTGCCCCACTATTCCGTCCGTGTTACAGACCCACACTTCCCTCGAGTCCAGGGCCGAGTCCACGTTTGACGTGGCGCAAGAAAACTGCATCCCTGACCTCGATCCTGACCTGTCGATCGGAATCGCTTTCACGAACCCGGGTTCCCCTTGACTTTTCATAGATGCTGACAAGGCGAAAACATGAAGCAACGTCGAGTCATATTTAGGAATAGAAACGGATGTGTTACTTAGAGTCGCTTTTGCGCTTGCGAATAATTTTTCGAACTGTGCCATCGCGCCCTTGTCGTCGCCGTTAAAATCAAAGACAAAGGATTTTGGTCCGTCCCTGAATGAAGACAACCAAATTTTAGATTTTATTTTACTGGATACTAGAGCTGGGGAAATTATTCCAGTACTCAAATCTGATTGACTCGAGTCATTTTTCCAAATGCGTAAAATGACTCGACTCGAGTCAAATTTTGCATTGACTCGAGTCACTGTGCACGACTCGATACTAGGACGGCCGAGATAGACATTTCATTGTAACTTCAAAGAATAGTTAAGTCACCTCATTACTGCCAGGTTTGTAACCAAGTCACAAGGCTCCGAGTCACAAGTCAATTTCATTTTTATAGTTTTGACTCGAGTCAAGTCGAGTCATTTTCAATTCACCGCCGAGTCAAGTCCGAGTCCAAGACAGCGAGCAGAGGGTCGAGTCCGAGTCATGATATTATGACTCGAGTCAGAATCCAAGTCATTGTCTTTACTGCTCAGTTTCCAGTTGAAGTTTTGTTAAGCCCACTTTTTTGACTCTGTTTGGTGATATCGAATGGTTCGCATTTGTAATATGCTGTTTTTCACGTTTTTAGCAGTTTCTGGTCGCATTTTCAACTATACCAGTACCAATAGACGAAATCTCAATAGTTCTGTTATTTTACTATTCTTTGAAATTACAATGAAATGTCGGTCTTGGCCGTGTGAGCCTGGAGTCACGTGACTTGGTTCGAGTCATTTCGAGAAAATGACTCGAGTCAAGTCGAGTCATCAGAAAATCGTGACTCGAGTCATTACAACCCTGATTATTGCTATTTCGTTTATCAATCCTGATACTTGGAAAATAGGACCAGAAACTGTTAAGACTGAGGAAGATTACAATATTATGAATGCGAGCTATTCTATATCACTCGATCTGAATTGAAAAAAGTGGATTGAACTGAATTGAACAGAAAACAGAACAGGGAACATAACGACTTGGACGACTTACTCAAGTAAAAACACTATGACTCGGACTCGAGTCAAAACTATAAAAGTGAGATTGACTTGTTACTCGAAACCTTGTGACTTGGTTACAATCCTGCATCAATGTGAAAGAAAACTGGCACGGTACTGGACTTTGCCCGGGATAGATATAACTAGTTTTAACCGTCAACTGGTTAAACGGAGTGCCTAGCGAAACACATCTGTCAATGGCGCTGATAGAAGAGATTCTTGAGATACATTATCCAGACCTCACAGTGCATATAGCAAGGTTGCCTTTAGTATCATACCAATGCTAAAAGCACTATGTGCAATATCGTCTTGGAAAGTCAAACAATGGATTCTTCAAAGTGATAAATCATTGAGGTAAATTAAATGTATGACTAATATCTTGCTATCTTGCTATGGGGAGAAGCATTTGAGAATGTAAACTAATTTTTGCGGTGATTTACAGAAAAAATACTTGAAAATCAGTAAATAATATTTTCATGTCATTTATTATATAAACAGCATCACATGATTTCCCGATATAGCAGCCTATCACAGCTCTTGATGTCGATCTTCAGGGCCTGTATTCAATTTACTGCTAGTTACCGAATGTTTTCACAATTTGAGACACAAACATTTCATCTTACCCAGTCCTAACTGACAAATTCAGTCTGGGCGGTGTGTTGAGTAGAGATAAACTGCATTTTTCCTTGTCCAGATTCTGCTCCACTTGGGAAATAAGATCTCGCACGGCTTCATCGAGTTGCTGAAAAGGTCATTGGAATAAGGATTGAGCCACAAAGTCAATGGTACAAGCTGTTAAGGGTTACAGCATCTTTGAACTCTGTCAAACAGCATCTTTGTGTTGTTCTGGATGGTAACACCAATCCTTTCTAGATATAGAATTTCTGAATTTAATCATGTTCACTACACATGATATGACAACCATTGAAAAGCTTGTGTTAAAATATTGGGCGCTTCTTCGATATACGCCTGGGATCGAAACAGTGTTCCCCATGACATCCGTAAATGCTTCCCATGAGCACGATAAAATTTTATAAACGTCAAAATATTTTTTTTGGATTTGAAGAGACAGATATTAGGGTTGGGGGAATGGAGATATTAGGGTTGGATGTGGGTTAGGGTCAAAGTTGGGTTTAGGGTTTCCAAGATTACGTTTGCGGAAGGGGATATAAGGTTGGAGGAAAGGAGGGTATTAGGGTTGGATGTGGGTTAGGGTCAAAGTTGGGGTTAGGGTATCCCAAGATTAGGGTTGGCTGAAAGGGGCATATTAGAGTTGAGGGAGGGGTATTAGGGTTGGATGTGGGTTAGGGTCAAAGTTGAGGTTAGGGTATCCCAAGATTAGGGTTGGGGAAGGGGGATATTAGGGTTGTGGAAGGGGGGGATATTAGGGTTGGGGGAGAGGGGGATATTAGGGTTAGGGCAGGCGATATTAGAGTTGGAGGTGGGTTAGGGACTTGGGGTATCCCAACATTAGGTTTGGGGTGAGGGACACGATATCCAACCCTAATATCACACCCTCTCCCGACCATAATATCCCCAAACCCTAATCTTGGGATACCCTAACCCCAACTTTGACCCTAGCCCACATCCAACCCTAATATCCTCCCTTCCTCAACCCTAATATCCCTCTCTCCTCCAATCCTAATATCCCCTCCCCAAACCGTAATCTTGGGAAACCCAAACCCCAACTTTGACCCTGACCCATATCCAACCCTAATATCCGTCTCTCCAAAGTAAAAAAAAAACAATTAATTTTGAGGTTTATAAAATTGTATCGTGTTCATGGGAAACACTTGCCGGTTTCATGTGAAACACTGTTTCGATCCCGGGCGTATATCGAAGAAGCGCCAAATATTGTAGGATCATACTGGGGTTACCATATTTTGAGAACCGAAAAAGACGACGCCTTTTACAAGTTACAAAATATATGATAGCGGCCGAGAAAACGAGTAATTTAAATTCTTTACAGAAATACTACTGGGTCTGGGTTGACTGAAAAGAGAATAACGTCACTGTCGTCAAAATCCGGATTTCGTGTCATTTATGGCATTATTTAGTTGTCCGTGTACAATCGCCTGGCTCTCAGAGCTATAAAGGTGGACCAATTGCCAATTGCCAATAGAGGGGATTTGGGAGTCCTCGGAGGACATTTTCGATTTCTTGAAAAACCAGGACAAATCCTCCTAAAAGAGGACATATGGAAACCCTTGAGTATCATGAAAATGGGTTGTCTTGATGGGATCCATGGTCAGAGTTACTATATACAACCACAGGGCCATGAGCAATAGATAGAATGCTTGACTATATTATCAAACATCTAAAGTCCGAGCCTCCGTGACATTCCTCCACTCCCGCACTAGTTAAAAATATGTTGCTATATTAACCGTGGTTCACGAAACCTGAGTTTCAGGTGTTCGCTCAAGTCAAGACACACAGCCGACTCATAGAGCAAACTTCACACTGATTTACAGTGAATATTCGTTAAAATTTTTTGTTTTGTGTGATGATCATGTTTTAATGATTTTGTTTTTTTAACAATGCTGTTGATACACATGCATAGTTCATTTTGCGCACCGGGATTCTATAGTAGCCTTATGTATTAAATATATGCGATGTCCTATATCTTTGTTGATTGGTGTAAGGGTTCGCTTGGTTAGCCAACGTTAAGAACCACTGCTCTAGCTCAAGAACGAATTGGAGTGGGAATCTGAGTGGCAATTTAGTATTTGAAGAAATCACGAGTAGGATTGAAATCTTGAAATTAGATGGAACTGTCTGTCAGCACAAATCAAAGTCAAGTCTTTTGAAAGTCAATACTGGTTATCACCGGGTGAAGTGAAAAATGGAAAATTTTGAATTTCAAAATGAACACTTAATATAAGGTGGCAAATATCGAAAAAATAATTTCTATAATAATTTTTGGATCGTGCACCCTCTGGTGGTCGTGAAATTTCACCGAACGAGTCCAAATAGCTGATTTTGATGTATATGGATAACCGCTTACACTAGAAAGATTATTTTGGGCTTAAAAGATGCAGAAAGTTTCTATGTCACTTCCACAGAACTTTGTCTTAAAAATAAACAGAAAAAAGTAACAACAAATTATTGATTTTTAGACCGTTTTTAGGTAGAACTAGGCACCGAAGCAGTGGTTACCATGCCAAGAAGCATCTAGTGCAAGGGTCGCCAACTCAAAGCGGGTTGCGGGCCACTTTTCAAATTTCGTAGAGGCCGCGGGCCGACAACCTGCAATATCGTGATAAAATAGGCCACACATTTAGGAACCACGTTTTTAAATCTTTACGTTAATACAACGCTGTGTTCTCTAACATGGGCGACGGGAATAGTTCCAACAAAAGAAGTAATATTTTATTAACGAAATAAAATTCAACAAAAATATCATGTTAATCAATTTCATTTTACTTTGATCTGTGAGTTGCGCACGATACCTGAAAACACTTTTCAGCAAGTAATGAATCTATATGGGGGCTAGCGACACACGGTACTAGCTGAAACACTATCTCCTGGTAAAGCCTGATCTTGTGGGGAAGCCCTCTAAGCTGTTGCGGTCTTGGCAGTGTCTGAGCCATTGCGCATCAAGGCAATATGCCCAGCCCATGCCCATTGCCCATTCATATCAACTGATTCTCCACCGATGGAATGCTGTTGCCATCACCAAAGTCGTTTCAGCTAGTGAGGAATAGCGATGCTGGACACAGGAGAAGACCTTCAATTAGCGTTCTTCCGAAATCTGAACTCAGATCGCGGGCCGCAAAACATGACCTCGCGGGCCGCATGTGGCCCGCGGGTTGCGTGTTGGGGACCCCTGATCTAGTGATTGAGGACTCCATATTGAAAGCCCATAAATGGGAAATCCATATTGAAAACACAAAAACATCAATTCTATATTGAAAAAAGAAATATTTCGAAGATGGTTTCACTACCAGAGTATTAGTGTGCGCAAACTTCAAAATCTTGTTTCGTATTAAAGGATTTCATCTGCTTTCGAGACTTCAGTTTTTGTCTGTCATCTCTACGTTTAAATCCAGGCACATGGGCAGATGCTTCGGTCACCGCTTTCATGTGTCTTTCCACTGCCTGGTTGTGGCGAGGACGATTGAGCCTTCATGGTGATGACCTTGGATTTTTTTACGCGGTTCTTATGACTAGGGCGATTTTTTTTTGGACAGGACCAAAAAAGTCAAAGTCTTGTCAAAATTGTAGCGTTAGGTCAAAAAATGTCAAAATTGTTTACAAAGTCAAAAAAATTTTGCAACCTGCATTTGGTTTGTATCATAGATTTTGCACTGTCGGTGAACTTATCATTTGACATTTTACAGCTTGTAGCCTACTTTGCAGGCCTACCGTTGTAGAGGGCCCATTGTCTGCTCATTGTGAATCATAAACATTCAAATGAAACAAATACGTTGACATGGTGTTATGCGCAACGTACCGCGATATCCTAACTGAAGCAAGACTGCGTGGTTATTGCATGGTTCTCATATTAAGAAGCACATGATGAGAAATTGTGATGTAGAAACCATTGTCAGAATGAAGCAACACAGTGACACCAGCAGTGTTTGCACATGCACAACTTCAGTGTTGTCAGCCAACAACTGCTGCTGCTATTGAACGTTCTTTCTCCATTCTTGGCAAGCCACTTAGTAGTATGGACAGACACTTTCTACCCGAGAATGTAGGAGAGTATCTTACGTCGTACTACAACAAATTTTAATTATTTTTACCATAATCCGTGATGTAACTACTGGAATTTTTCATAGGGCCAGATTTCGTTAAATAAGGTTTTTCATGTAAACATTTGTCAGTTTTTGAGTCAAAAGAGTTTTTTCAGGCCAAACTACTCCGTAAGGACAGACAGTTGCAACCAGAAATGAAGATAAGTAGTACAATTCTAACATTATGTGGGGAAAACACCTCATTTGGTTACGTTAGGTCAATTTTTTAGGTCAAAATCTTCCAGTTTTCAGATAAAAAAATTCGCCTTACTATGCGTGATGGAAACTCATCCCAAAACTACTTCCTGCTTATCGACATCAAAATTGCAAAAAGTAAGTAGTCCTGCCTTAAAATATGTTCAATTAGAAGTGGTAGTTGTCTAAAATCATATCCACTCGGCAAAGTAGTGCAAGGAGGCAAAACTTGGTACTTCGAAAATGTAGAAGTTTAGCCTACTTCGTTACTGACCCCCTCTGGAAATAATTACTCTAGGAAAATCTACCGGCGAAAACCAGCATAAAATGTAGGAGACTTACCGAATGAGATGTATTCAATTTCAAAACGAGATTCTGAATACTCGTTAAATTTTCACGGTCTGCTTGTAATGATTTACATTGCCGCTCAATATTCGATCGCGATAACGTCGCATTTCCGGCTAAAAAAACAATGCAATCGTTAGAATCGCTATAATAAAGCTGTTCACAGGGTTTTAATGACTCGAGTAACGATTTTTTGGTGACTCGACTCGACTTGAGTCAGTCTGTGTATTGACTCGGTTTGTACTCCAGTCCTTGTGCATGACTCGGACCAAATCATATTACTTGAGACTCCGACGGCCAAGACCGACATTACATTGTAAATTCGAAGAATAGTAGAGTTGCCACATTGTTGGTATTGCGTTTAGTAGGACTGGTACTGGAAAATGCGACCATAAAACTGTTAAAAGTGAGGAAAATCAGTATACTATGAATGCGACGCATTCGATACCACCAAGAAGAGTTGTGAAAAGTGGGTTTACCAAGAGTTTAACTCGAAAGTGACCAGTCGACACAATGACTTGGACTCGGACTCGAGTCATAACTAGGGCTAGTTTTTGTTGCAGTCAAATCAGTGGAAAGTTGCACTTATTTTTCACAAAAGTTGTTCTAAAAAGTTGCATTTATGGGCAAGTTCCTTGAAATTATTAGGGTGTGAGATACTCGAATCGTTTCGCATCCACTGTAGCAAAACTCAGTGTTGGTGACTTCCACAAAATCAACCGCCTGAAAAAATGATCCTGTAAAAATATGATTTTTGCCGGTCTAGCCTGAGTGTACAAGTAATCATATCAGAAAGGACCTCAAATTTAACCAACAGTGATATCATCAAGCGATCTATTTACAGATAGTGCCAAATATTCCCAGTTAAAAGTTGGTTGCAAAAAAATCGAAAATCTAGCAAAATGTTGCATGAAAAGTTGAAAAGAGTTGCAAATAGTTGCGTGGAAAAATGAAGAAAAGTTGCAATACAAGATTCCTCAGAACAGCTTAAAACACCATACTACATAACTTCTCAGTATTCAGGAAGCTGTCGGGAGCTGTAAAAAAAAGTTGCAAAAACTTGCCCCAGTCATAACACTATGCTAGCTGACTTGGAGCCGGAATTGACTCGGTGGTGAAATGAAAATGACTCGATTTGAATCGAGTCAAAACTATAAAAGTGAGATTTTCTTTTGACTTGGTTACAACCCTGGCTTTTCATGACATTTCCGTAAAGTTTTTTTCCAAAACTGCACCACCTCCTTGAAATACATGTGCGGCAAAGCATGAAAATGATATCATCCCCTGGAATTTGCCTTATAATTCTTCCTAGTTTCCTATTAGAGCATTAGGGCCAGTTAATATTTTTCCATTACGTACAGATACCCCGGAACTGATTCAAGCTTATAGAGCTTCAAATCTCATGAACAAACATTGCGAACACGTTCAAACTGACAGTAAACCTTGATTTTAAAATTACAGAGCATAAAGAAACCGCATTGAAACGTGATATTTCTAAAAACATACCATATCAGATATCATTTCGACAAATGTACTTGACTGTAAATTTAGTTCCTAGAATGTTATTGCAGACAGCCAATACAAAATCGTTTGGGACTCCTCTGGTAAACAAGCAGTTGAACCAGAAGCAAACAAGTGACTATAGGTTGCACTATGTAGCGGTGTATGAAAGTGAACTGATTCACCAGGTGTTTGAGCAGACATTCAAGATTTCAAAATGTACATAGTAATGAATACACAAGAATCTCCAGCATTCAGTTCAGTTACACACTGTAAATAAATAAGATAATTACTATCTTACAGCAGACTGCATGTATGAAAACCTACCAAAACAATGGCAGCACTGTTAGTTCCGACGGAACATATCCTATGTACCATTAAGTATCAGCAACATTGTAACATATTGAAAATCTCTTTGCATGCAACTTTTGTTAAATATCATGTAAGGTACAGTAATTAGCCGAGATAGACTTTTAAATACTAATTTGGATGATAGAGAACGCTCATTACCTTATGAAACATTGAAATATTGGGCCACCTGCCCTGTATATTTAAAAAGCGAAATTTGTATGGATTTGTCAGTCTTAGATTTTCAAAGGTGATTATGTTATTATCGAGATCAACACTTGTAATCTTGCTATCCATCTACCAATTACAAAAGTAAGAGGTGTCCACTGTCCAGTCAGGAGGTATGAGATATTTTTCACTCTCCTGTTTAGCTGTAAAATGAAACTGAATACAAATAGAGTAAAGCTGGCAGCAGATTTCACCAAAACTGCTCATAGTGCTCATATTTGAATTGCAGAGCAAAAACATGGCCAAAAGATTGATAACACAAAATGAAGACACAATTCGGTTTTCACGAGGGTATAATTCTCTCAAAAATGCGGCCTTTGACAGAGATGGATTATCAATTTAATGTATCAGGAATGCGGATGCAAGAAATACCAATGTAGCATACCAAAAAATGCACCAACATATCCCTCAGACTGCAATCACAATTTTTAATCACTCCAGAAATGCGTATTGTTGCGTTGACGGTTGATACCAGTTTTTCTATGACGGAGGGAGATTCCATAGGCAAATAATAACCAGAAACTTGACACAGTTGCATAAGGTGGTATTAAATTATCTCAAGTTTCAGCATAAATAATCCTTCCAAGAGTTTAGTTTGCGAAATCAGAACACTAATATCTATTCTGAAATAGTGAACCTGATGTTTTGAATATATATTATACCCTGGTCAGCGGTCTAGTGCTTACACTCCCGCAATAATATTTTGCACCATTGAGCTATATATTCCTCATCCAAATAATCAATTATGCTGGTTTCAAAAACAGAGTCTTAGTCTTCTTACAAACAAAATTGAATGATATCGCTATACGCACTGTCAAAATATATCACCGTGATTTTCATGCAGCAGTATCTATTGCAATATGCGCGTATGAGATCAGTTAATTACTAACAGAGTTACAGCAATGCCTCTATTGGTTGGAATTGAGCCAAAATTGGTGTACAGCGTTTTAAAAAAAAGTGGTATTTTCAAACAGCCCTAATGTACATGAGAAGAAAGATGGGTGGCTTCTCAGCTCAGAATTCCGTCTCTAAAGATTGTGACACCAAACTGAGATGGCGTCCTCATTAGATGTACCCTAATGCTACTGTGGGGTGTGGGCTCAACATACAATGTAGGCCTATTAAATATACAAGTTTATCGAAACACACAAGTGTGAACGGCGCCTTAGGTCAAACTCAATGATACAATACGAGAATAAACACATCAATTATCGCTTGTGTTTTCGAATAACTCCACTAAATGCAGGCTGCGCAAGCTATCATCTTGTGCTCTAATACACGCTTTTCCTACCAGATAACACACTTAAAATTTGCATTCATGCTTTCTCATTTGTCATGCCCAGGAGGATGGTGAGATGCCACGCCTCCACAGTCACACAACTCTAATTCATGATACAGAGATGATGGTCTTCAATGCATCACAGGCTCATGTATTTCTATTGCGTAGGCCTTTCTACATTTGCATGGGATTACAAAGAACTGCGAAGAATTGAGTAAGTGAAAGTGCAATGCAGCACTCGAAATCTGTACCGGCGAAGCACCAGATTAAGAATACATCATCTGTATTTGATTAAGTGTTGAGTAAAACTTTGTACTTGATCGATTGTACTTGAATAATGTACAAGGTTTCAATAACTTTAATAGAACAAGATCTATTTTTATCGCTGATTGATGAGATGTTTCGTATTACATCAAGAAATGAATATTAAATTCGATTGTGATTAACTACAATACACACAATTTCACAATGGAATTTGCCTAGATCTCCAATTAACAGTTGGCTATGTGCGAGCATGTTGACACAATTTTTTGGTAAATAGCATGGACATGAGCATACCATCACACAACAATCAACCGCAAACAGATAATCCAGGTAACACAACAAATATTCATTCCATGATGACAAAGTTGCCATGTTGATTTCAACGCGGCTTTCAACAGATTCATCACAAAGAACCCTAAACGAGCTAGCGGCTAAAAGAATTTGAAAGGCATATATACTGTCTCTGGTGAAGTGGTACGTAATCATCACTGTAGCATTAACGAGCGCAGATAACTCAGTTAAGAGCCAGTTGTATAAACACTAGGCAATAAATCGAGCAAATATCCATGACTCAATGGATATCTCAAAGTAACCTTAAATGCTAAATTACTACAAGGTTCAGGATGGCAATCCTTGTACTAATGTAGGACTTACATGATACAAACACATCTCAAGCTTAATCATTTTTCCATCTGATGTTAGATGCAACTACACTGGCATCTTATCAATTCCTAAATGAATTGCATTACATATTAGACCGCAGATAGTAGGAACATAGAGTTGACAACATATATCTAACAGGAAAGGTCAAACATTCCCATTGAGGGGGTAAGTGCATTTTTAGGAGCATTTACCAGGAAACTTGTGAGCTGGACTTGAAATGCAATAGATACAAAATAGGCCACACAGTTTAGCAACTCACGTTTTCAAAACTTTACTTCAGTACAACACTGTGCTCTCTAACATGGGCGACGGGGATAGTTACGACCACAGAAGTAATATTTTATTAAATAAATACAGCACAAATATCATGGTCATCAATTTCATTTTATTTGAAACTATGAGCTGGGCGCGATATCTGACCACGCTTTTCAGCGACTAAGGAATCAATGTTGGGGGTAGCGTGGCACGGTAGCCCACTCGCTGAAATACTATCTCGAAGTATTACTGGATCGTGTGGGGAAGCCCTGAGCCGTTTTCTAAGCGTCTCAGTCTTGGCAGTGTCTGGGCCGTTATACGTTAAGGCAATATGCCCATTCATATCAGCTGATCCTTCCTCGATGGAATGCTGTTGCCATCGCCCGAAGCCGTTTCATCTAGTGAGGAATAGTGATGTTGGGCACAGGAGAATAGCTTATTTTCAAACTGAGATCAATTGCAGCATTTCAAAATGCTTTACTAAACTTTCTTCCCAAATCTCTTGAAGTAGATCGCGGGTCGCAAAATATGACATAAGGCTGCGTATTGGTGACCCGTGATTTAGATAGTGTTAACAATAATGAATACCTGGTTGAAGATGACTATCATGCTAATCTGGCCCTGCACAATTCCATCAATAAATATGATACTGAATATAATACACTACACTATAGCACCAAAACACACAACTAAAAATCTATCTAATATGACAGAAATTGATACAAAACCACACAAATGTATAAAATATATATAGAACTATGAAAATAGATCAATATCTTACTGTTATCCACGTCTTCCAAAGGAAATTTCCAAAGAAACTTGTACTTATAACCCAGCTCAATGTATGGCATTCGATCTGGTCCCTGATACCTGAATACAAAAAAATTTGAGTTATTACAAAAATGCTAATATCTCATATGACATTTTGAAGAGGATAGATTTGCTGATAGAGTATAGTAATAAGCTTAGGTATTATATCCAGCTAGACTATCCTATTTACTTAATCCTAGTCCTCTGATTTCGATCTTACATATATACAAGAACCCTATGTCACCCATTCAATCGATTGTACAGTACATCAATAGCCTACATGAAAGAATATCCATCCAAAACGAATACACGATTCTAAACCAACTTTAACACAAAATAGATCAAGTTCACATACAGCAAGCCCTACTAAACACGGAAATATTCACATAATGTTGACCGTTGTTAGGCCTGGGCGATGTATATTGCCCGAGATGTATGGTCAAAACAAGATACGTTATATGGCATGAAATCAAAATTGTTTGCTGTTAGATCCATTCCCGTATCAACACACAGGCATATGTCATACGTATGGGATATCTGTAGCTACAATGTTTTTTTTTATCTCTGGAAAGTGTAAACTGTAGACTGCAGTTATCACATTAAAATATCAAGTAATGGTACTTCAACACACTGAACACACTCTACTAGTTGCTGACGATTACCGCTGACGAGTGTCAGCCGAAAATATTCGGGTTCATTTCAATAGGAATATACTGTTCAATTAATCAGTAGTTGTAACCCATTATATACTGGCAGAACCTTTTCGCATTGATATTAATAATTCCATTTTTTTTGTAGTTCTCAAAAACTGATGAACAGAATTGGAAGTTGTCCAAAAACGTAACCCAAGGTTGTAATGACTGAGTGGCGATTTCTGGTGACTCGAGTCTTTACATCAAAACACGGAAAGTGACTTGAGTCGATTTGAGTCAATGTGTGTATTGACTCGACTTGTACTCGAGTCATTGCACATGACTAGCACCAAGTCGTATGACTCGAGACTCGGAAGGCCAAGACCGATATTTCATTGTTATTTCGAAGAATAGTAAAGTTATCGTATGATTGGCTGTTGCATGTGGGGTTTATGTTGCTGGGCTACTATGGTCTTGAGCAACAGACCACTTCGAAAATATCATATCCGCCAAAATTAGATTGATCAGGTTACTGATATGAATTGTATATGGACTAATTAATATGTACCGTGTTGTACACCATACACTATTGGTATTTCTGTCTATCAGTACTGTTACTTGAAAATGCGACCAGAGACTGTTTAAGGTGCGGCAAAAGCAGAGTTATAAAAAGTGGTTTTAGCAAGTCTATAACTCGAAACTGAACAGTCAACATAATGATTTGGACTCGAGTCCTAACACTATGACTCGGACTCGACCCTCTGGTCGCCGACTAGGACTCAACTCGAGTCAAAACTATAGAATTGAGATTGATATGTGACTCGGAACCTTGTGACTTGATTACAGCCCTAACGTAACCACTTGAGTCAGTAATGCGAGTAGGCAAAATTTACTTCTGTACTCCTACAAGAGTAGAAGCACATCTTCACCGACCACCCATGAGTGCTTCACTCTGCCCGAGTGAGTTGCAGTCGATTGAAGCTAGGGAGCATAGCACTCATAATTACCAATAGATCAGTGATTCTTAACCAGGGTACCAATAAACCCTTGGGTTCGGTGAGCATGCCGGAGCTCGAGGCACACACACATACAGTAGAAGTTATATTGATTTGCAGTAAATGTTTATTATAATCTTAGTTTCGTGTGAAAATCATGTTTTATTGGTTTTGTTCTTGTAACACTGTTTTTCATGCGCAGTTCATCTTGTGAACCTGTATTCTATTAGATATGTAATGTGGTTGTTTTTTTGTTTTTGTAGGTAGGCGAAAATTTGCCCAAACCTGCAAATGAGCGTAAGGTAGGGGGTCTAAACTTCCTATGTATAACAGGCAACATTACAAGAACAACCGATGCAGCAGGCCACAGAACTTCATCAGGGCGTATTTGTTCTATTTTATTCACTGCACAGCTTCATGAAGAAAATTGTAAATCAACAACTGTATTCATCAGTCCTATACTACGAGCCGCGTGTTAAGAACTCGTGCCGTAAGGGCTTGTCAGATTAGAACAGGTTACGAACCACTGAAAAAACTAGTATTAAATGATATGGAATTCGGAGCCAGATGTTTAGGGCAGGCTTCCCTCATCCCCGCCCATGCGAAAGCGCGGCCATTGAACGACAAGAGGCACGCTTTCAGCCTAGTTTACCGCATAGCGATGGATCACTCTCAAGTCGCGCCGTACGCTCGAGGCGTAGCGGAGAAAAAACAACATTCCATAAATAGCGCAGCCGATCAGACAGGCGCGCTGTTAGCTGTCAAAGGCGCAGAAGGCTGCAGACTGCAGACCATTATGCGATTATTCCGGGCACCGCACAATAATGTAACGGCCAGTAATCCGTCAGCGTGTCATATCACGTTACATTCTGACAGGTACGGCCCGAAACGGCCGCTCGTACGCTAGCTGCAATTTAGACAATGCTCGTAAAAAGTATCTTCGCTCAGATACACAGATATTCAATACACGGCTATCCAATGCTCTACTAGTTGCTGACGATTACGCCCCGACGAGTGTCAGCCGAAAGTATACTGGTTTCATTCGATATGAATATACTATTCAATTGTATATTGAAGTTCTTTACCTTCAAAAAGGTCTTCAATAAGTGATTGTAGGTAGATACAACGACTGCATAATCACTGCTTAACGATGTATACAGGGGTAGTGTAAAAATCACACTCAATAAAGCGATAGACCTACTAGTCTCCAATGCGCATTCGGAATTTTTCTCTGGCGGAAGAGTAATACCCGTATCTTATCACAGGGTGGATTGTACATCCGGAATGATATTACAAAACAAATGTATTCATATTGAAATAACCCCGGATATTTTCGGCTGACGCTCGTCATCAGGGATAATCGTTAGCATCAAGCAGTCAATTATAAAGGACGTTGTATATCATAGATTCAAGTATATCTGTATTCACATTGAAATAAAGAATTATTTTCGGTTATATATTTGAAATGATATTTTTATCATTTCAGAACACCAGCAGACTGCGATACAATCATTGGTTCAATTGATTTGGGTTCAATTCAGTTCATCATTCAATTGATATGCGATATTCTTTTCAATTATCTACCAGTTGCTGACGAGTGACGATTATTCCTGGTCAAATGTCAGCCAAAACCTTCGGGTTTATCTCAATATCAATACATTATTCGATTGCATATTAGGGGTGTTTAAAAACGATTTTTTTCTCAACTTCTACTGGCTACTTGATAAAATTATTAGGTTACCAAATTGAAGCCTGCACACCAAATTTGGTACAATTCCAACCAGTAGCCGCATTACTACAGGGGATGAAATTTTTTTATTTACTATGTAAAAATGAATAAATTTTTAAAATTTTCCGTTCAACTCATCAGATTGTTCGGTTGTCTATAGAAACGATGTTCACCAAATTATGCTCAATTCCAACCGGCGGAAGCGGAGTTATTGTCCTCGAAAATTTTTGGATTTGAATAAAATAGTATTTACGGTGGCCAATTCTTTAATTAGTTATTGTAGTTGTGCCCGCCATAAATACTATTCTATTCAAATCCAAATTTTTCAACATCAACAACCCCACTTTCGCTGGTTGAAATTGAGCCAAATTTGGTGAACATCGTTCTATAGGCAACCGGACATAAGGTAGGGTGAACAGAAAATTTAAGAAAACATTATTCATTTTTATATAATAGTAAATAAATAAAATTATTCTCCTGTAGCAATGCGGCTACTGGTTGGAATTGAACCAAATTTGGTGTGCAGGCTTCAATTAGGTAACCTAACAATTTCATCAAGTAGTCAGTGGAATGTGAGAAAAAAAGTCATTTTTGAACACCCCTATTGTATCTTGTCGTTCTGCACCTCCAATAAAATGACATACCTATCAATATCTATATTTGGGGCACTTTTTGCATGAAATTCCGATCCTATATCTTTCGTGCTGTGCGTGGCTACGGGCAGCGGCATACGCAAGCAACGTGAACTTTAGATATAGGCCTACGTTTTGTCAACAAGCGACTATCGACGCGCAGAATAAACACGACACGCAAATTCTCGGGGTCGTAATGTTTCGAACCACGTACGGCTTTGATGAAAGCAAGTACGCGCGCGACTGCATTCGCGAATTTTATTATCAATTCCCCAATGACCGCGCTATCGCCCGAGGTAGAGTTTATTGCGCACCTCAAGAGAGTGAAACATCAATACTAGCTGCGCACGACATCAAAACAAAAGTTGATATCGTGCGCCGGTCCGGTTGTCTATCATTAGGCTGATTCTAATTCTAATCTAATCTGTGAAATGTTTCTATGCCCACGTTTTAATTCTAATCTAATTTCTGATCCTCCTGAAAATGCTAATGAGAACTAACCCCTCCTTTTATACGAATTGAGCTTGATTGAATTTCGAATTTTTCGCGAATTCCGAAATTCTAATTCCGATCAAATTTTGAAAAAATGTGCAGCTGTAATTGTAATTCTAATCCAGGGGCGGGCAACATACGGCCCGCGGGGCCTGTAGAACAATGCTGTCACATCGTCTTCGTCATTATCGGCAAGATGTGGCTTTGCAGTGACATTGCTGTCGTTAGAATACATTCATTAAATACGGTTTATTCCTTGTATGTGTGGGTAAATGGGCGAATCATGTATCGATTCAGCAATCCGGCCCGCCGGGTACTTAATTTTCCTATATCCGGCCCGCCGACTGGAGAATTTGCCCGCCCCTTTGTATCTACGAATCAAATTATAATCCAATTTAAGAAAAATGTATGTATAACTCTAATTCGAATCTAATTGGGAAAAACGTGCAGCTATAATGCTAATTTCAATCTAATTTGGAAAAAAAGTGTATCTATAACTCTAATTCTAGCCTAATTTGGAAAAAAAACTGTGCTGCTAAAATTCTAATTCTAGTCCAATGAGGACAAAACTGAATAGCTGCGATTCCAATTCTAATCTCATTTAAAAAAGATGGAAATTATGTAGTTGTCCAAATGTCCAAGTCTGGTTCAGCGGCGTCTCTGTACTACTGTGTACCTGTACATAACTGTCCAGAGTTCAAAAAAATCACATATATGACTAATAATCACGTACAGCGTACATTCCAAAGGAAATCATAAGGAACCAATGAGACATCCTAATCACCAAATACAGGAAGATGACATCGACGTAAAACGCGCTGGAAATACGCTGTGTACAATGCGTAAATCACGCCTTTCATAACCGAAGTATACGCGCGCTTTACGACAAGCAGATGCAGACTGTTAATTTCACGAGGCAACGCCGACCGGGGTAATATCGATTTACGGCCGCAGGTTTGGAATATAGACAAACAAGTAGTAACGATATTGCGGGCGATGTTCATTACAAATTGTTGACACAGAGCGAATACGTTGTTGCCACAGCTGATAAAGTTATGGGCAGATTAAGAACTCATCACGCCAAAGTTACCCTGGGTGAAATGCGCATGATTCCAATATAGGGACTCTCTCTACAATCCCAACATTGTGTATGCATCCGCGACGTCACAGTCCGAGGAATACAACATTCGACTTTGAAACGCATGTGCCGTTGTGGCAAGCCCGTACGTTAGTATGAGATTTGCGGCAGTAGGGAGACCTCTATAAACCCAGTACGATTTGCTACATTTAACTTCCAAAGAGATGCTCATTGAGAGAAACTTTGGTCCATTGTAAATCTAAAAATGCCTGGTAAGCATGGGTGGCTACTGGTCAAAGTTGTCATCGTTGTTACCCTTGTAGACATCGTTGTGGCATCGTAAATTTCTGCTGATAAGAATAGGCCGAATAGCTGACATATTTTTCCAGGCGTACTAGCTAGTTACTTCCGCGTCGAAGTAGACCATTCGTAGTGATATTGATCTTAAAATCATCTGAGCTCCAAATATATGATACGAAACATACGACCCAAAGTCCAAGTTTCGAAAAGATTAATACCCAAAAAAACACAGGCTTAGCAACCGGCGCGTTCACCCTACAGAGCTTACTCACAACCTTCAATCACGAACCGCAAAGAATCAAAAATAGGCCTCGATTTGGGGTGTTGAAGTCGCGATGCACAGCGGAACCATGCCTTCTACGATAACCAGACGCAGTTCTATATTAAGGGCACCCCTTTCTCCCAAAGGAAAAGAAAATAAGCGACCGCCTTCCGGGTCATGAGAATTACAAAGCAAAGGGGTGGTTTACATAAACAAACTGGAGGACGAAGTTGGAAGCCATTTTGGCGCAAAGCAACGCAATATATAGGCGTACCGCGATACGAATTGCAGCGTGCCATTGGTTTTTATACGCAAGTGACAAGCTACGATCCTAAATCAGGGCTTCTTTACCTGTAATAACTTGACGAACTCCGGCGCTAATCCACAAGCCTTCCGGGAAACCCGAATGCTCTCCAAGTCACAAATACACTAATCGACCCCATTACAAGTCTCATACATTGCTATATAATACTGATGAGCAAAAGAAACTGTGCTTGAACAGAGGCTTAAATGAACAAATCTATAATACCATGATCTTCACACATGTCAAGTAATTATAATGGATATTTACTGCATATAAGTGTTATTGTATGCGTCGGGAGTACCATGTCTTTAACCCTGGCTCAGCGAGCCTCTGGAGTTCATGTGAGCCCCGGTTAGGAACAGCTATAAAGCGGTGAAAAGGGCACCAGAGTTCATTTTACAAATCGGTTCGAATGCTTATCATCATAGAGATACATATAATGCAACATTTCCGTAATACGAATGTAATATTGGGGTGGAATGGGATGCGCAACTCAAGCGTATCACCTATTTCATATTGTATTGACTTCCTTAGCTTTTTCTGTCCGCACCGTGTTGGTATTGGCGTGTAAGGATAGTCTAATTCGGTGGTTCTCAACCTCAGGCCTGGCAAATATATTATATTTGTATTCCTAATTGCAAAATACTGTAAGATCGGCGCTTGTCCATCGATGAGAGAAATGAAACTTACATATGCAATATCAAAAAGAGAACAGTACATTTCTCATCAAAGTGAAGTTTCCAATATTTGCTTTTGAGTCGCGTACGTTTGTCGTTACTGCATTTTTACCAATTGCCAATTCACCACTAACTGATCACTTTTAAATTAACGATACTCACAAATTAATCATTGATCCTCTGCGAAACGCTGCGCTGCCGCGACTTTTCCGCGTGGAGCACACAATCAGATCGCTAAACAGCCACAGGCTGCGGTCTTTTTTCGTCGATCCCGGAGCCTGAGTGTACGCGCGATGTTAGCGTTGCATAACAAAGGCGAAAATGGAAGGTACTCACTACTTCAGTAACGATATCTTGACGAAGGAACCGTCTCTTCGATACGCAAAGCTGAAAGAAACAATTACACATACGGTATTTGAAGATACTTTTGGAGTTACAGAACTTCAATATACAATTGAATATACGATACATACTTCAGGGATACTATAGATAGACAGTATATTATAGTATATATTATGATTTATGTATTAACATTAATTTCTTAATTTCGATGTTCAATCTCAATTTTCATTATCTTCTTTCACTCATAATACACTGTGTGATCTTACTGACCGATGATGACTGATACAAAAGGCCAATACGAAATACGCACCAAATATCTTTCGTTGGATAAACAGCAACAAGAACAACGCCATAAAATTTCGGTAAACAGGTCTATGACGTTGTAAACGGCGAGTATTCCGAAAAGTGAAAGTTTGATACAATATTTTCCATCGCTCAATTCGTAGAATTGATTTGAGCCGAACATTAGTTAAAACCAAAAGGTGCTTAGGGTGCTTAGAAACCGAGCATGTACTTTCTGGTAATAGAAGACTGTGTCTTAGGGTTGTTAAAAAAAATTTCCGGATGCCGGGGATTCAGTGATTAAATTGTTAGGTCGCCTAACAAAACGCTGCACACCAAATTTGGCTCGATTCCAACTGGTAGATATGAACGCATAGTGGTTTGAACATTTAGAATTTATTATAAAATTGAAAAAAAAATTCAAATTTTACGGTCAACCCCGTGAACTTGATCAGTTGTCTAAAATAACGACGCTTCACAATTTTTGCTCACTTCCAGCCGGTAGAAGTAATGTGATTGTAGTTGAAAATTTTGGTTTCGCAAAAATAGCTTGGAAGGTGGGTAATCCCAGAATCATTAATATTGGAAGAGCTTCTTGGAGGTACAGAACTTCAATATACAATTGAATAGCATATTCATATTGAAATGAACCCGAATATATTCGGCCGACACTCGTCAGGGGTAATCGTCAGCAACTAGTAGAGAATTGGAAAATTGACGATTACCCCTGGCGAGTGTCAGCCGAAAATATTCGGGCTCATTTCAATATGAATATACTATTCAATTAAAATCATTAATGTAAAACTCACAAATAACTTCGCTTCTACGGGTTGGAATTGCGTCCAATTTGTTTTGTATCGTTTTTGCCGACAACTCAACAATTTCATGTGGTTGACAGAATAATTTGAAATCTTTTTTTCCAACAAATTCAAAATTTTCAAACTCTTGTGCAGTTGGAGTGAAGCGAAATTTGGTATACAGCGTTTTTTTAGGCGACCTAACAATTTAATCAGTGAATCCCCGGAATGTGAAAAAATAGTTGTTTTTGAACAACCCTAGTGTACTTGTACCATGTACATATTATGCATATATGCGAAATCGTCAAAAGTTGACATACAAGATCCCAGGAATGCCAGCGACAAAGTATCTCAGCAACCATTTATATACACTTGTACACGGTCAATATCTAGCGTGAAGCATATGCCGAACTAGTTTAATGTGCAAACACTGAAACAGAGATGTTTACTATACCCTCCCACCTGATCAAACTGCGCTTTTCGATAGCGAAAAACAACTAAACAATCACGTTCACATCAACAACGCAAATATCCAAATGGAGGCGGAATGTCACGGCGAGCGCTTCCCAAAGGCACGGTGAATTCCGGAGCGTGGCTTCTCAATGTCGTGATAACCCGTGCCACAAGGGCAAGATTGAGATGTCACGCATCAGAACGATCAACATGGGATGCATAGAAACTTTGAGAATTATATCATTATTAACTTGTTTAATCTGACTGATTAGAACGAAATGCCGGTAACCTATAGCTGATCTAACGAGTCAAAATGTTTCTAAGCGCTCATATTAATTCTAGTCTAGTCTAAAAAATCATACCGAACTGTATCGTGTGACCGAATGTTTTGTTGAATTTCTTTTTAGAATTCAGTAAGTCTAATTCCAATCTAATTTGGAAAGTTCATCAACTAATATAATTCTAACCTGGAAAATACTCTGTTGCTCTAATACAAATTCTTATATATTAGGGAAAGCTGAAAGTTTTCTATAGCAGTTCAACACGATTTAAAGCAGGATACAGTATTAGAAGAGCTTCTTGGAGGTACAGAACTTCAATATACAATTGAATAGTATATTCAATTATTCATATTGAAATGAACCCGAATATTTTCGGCTGACACTCGTCAGGGGTAATCGTCAGCAACTCTCAACGACTCTCTACCAATTCTCTACTAGTTGCTGACGATTACCCCTGACGAGTGTCAGCCGAAAATATTCGGGTTCATTTCAATATGAATATACTATTCAATTGGATACAGTATTAACAAAGCACTGATTGATATGAACCATGGTTGTAGCTCGAGACGAGTCATGCTGTAAAACTAGGGTTACCATACGTCTTCCTTTTTCGGGTTTTCGAAAATGTCCTACGAGGACGCCTAAATGTCCTCCGTTTTGAGATTTTGTCCTCTTTTTGGGGAATTTTTGTTAAAAGTAGGGCAAATTCGACTGAGATGCAGTAAATCAGCACTGAAGCAACGCTCCGGCGGCTGTTTCTGGAGCTGAGCCGAAAAGTTGACCTGCTTTCAAGTCAGCCACCTGATAATGTGAACGAAAAACTGTAGTTTGGGCACTGAGCGAGGAGGTTGACCTTTTTTAGTCAACCGACCACGAAGTGGGAAAAATTTACCATTTTCTTCACGATTTATCAAACCTATGTAAAACGTGGGTCTAACAAGGCTTCAACTTGAAACTGACCAGTGAACACAATGACTTGCATTCGGATTTGAGTCATAACACTATGACTCGGACTCGACCCTATGCTCGAACACTTGGACTCGGACTTGACTCGGAGGTGAATTGAAAATGACTCGACTTGACTCGAGAGTCAAAACTATAACAGTCGGATTGGCTCGTGACTCGGAACCTAGTGACTTGGTTACAACCCTGATATGAACGGAGCTTGATGTTTGTTATAGTTCTGTCTGATTAGGAACTTCATTCATTGTTCAAGTTTTGCGAATTCGGTAACTCTAATTCTAAAATGATTTTTAAAAAATGTGTACTTATAATTCTAATGTTAATCTAATCTGGAAAATCTGTAGACTTCCAAGTTGTCAAACACTGCATACCAGAAATAGTTTTATCTTCGAAAACGTACCCTTTCAGTTGATGCCGGAAGCATTGGGTCAGGAATTTCGAAAGTTAACAAATATGTCACTTGAAATAACAGCATATACTGTATAATCTAATATAGCAACGTTTAATGTTTGCAGTTGACAAATAACGACAATCAAGATAGGAATGGAAATGGGCCAACAATTTCGGACATACAAATTTATTAGGGTCGGGTATACCAGACTATATACAATAGCATAAATTCCGCTTCACTACATTACTGATATTAGGCCTTCGAAACCCAACAACACGACGTGGTCAAATTAGTCAACAACTTGATGGTTTTACTATAAATAAGAGGCGTGCACACTGAACGGAAAGAAATAAGGGAAAATATGAAATGGCTATAGTCATGAAAACGAATGGAGCTGCATGTGCCTATATGCAAGGTTGATATGTCAGATTAAGGTCCCGAAATACATATAGCAAGGTAAAGCATGATCGTACAGTTTTCAGTATCATGTTACTATAACTGTGACAACAAATTACCTCGTAAGATCACACCCAACACTGGAGTCTAGAGAATCACACACAAAATCCAACCACATATCAATATCGAAACAGACATTATAATTTATCATTAAGACAATGCCGTTCGATTGAATAGCATATTCATATTGAGGTAAACGCGAATATTTTCGGCTGACACTCGTCGGGGTTGTTCGTTAGAAACTTGTAGAGATTTGGAAATAACTTTGTACATCAACAATCGTACATTTGTATATTTTCTATATTGAAGTTTTGCAACCCCAAGAAACTCCACAATGCCGTCGATATAACCCACGAAGGTAGCAACATGGTTAAAACTTTCGTGTAAATACGTCCCGTTGACGCGACACAAAAAAGACATAAAATCACATTTTATCTGTTGTTACGATCGGACCAAATTCGTGCCGTAATCTGCGCTTGGGAAACGGCAGAAATGATCCGCTGGGAAAATTATACCAACTCGTGAATAGGACGAATATTATTCATACACCCTTAATCCTCACACAATAACGGGATAATCTGCTAGTTTGAAGAAAGAGCAATAAATCCATTTCGACTGGCCTACATCGCGATAGAAGAGATTGGATACGGTTATTTTACGATTTGAACAAACGCTTACAACAAATACATAGACAATTCTCAATAGAATTACCGGCATATTGTGTTGGTTTTAGGACATACCAAAGCGAGATAGTTTTACAAGCTAAACTGCGCTAAAAGTTACACGGTACAGCTCATTCTACAATCGTAGTTTCAATATAGAATACAGATTATATCAATCAATTACATTTGCGAAGTTAAAGGAAGCGTCAATGTGAGATCGATCAAATAGCCAAATCATATTTCGATCCCACCACAGCATTGACGGAGAGTTTGTTTACAAAGCATACCGGACACAAAGGTCTTGATACAATAACAGTATCACGCTGTGTTGAGTAGGCTGCCACCTGCTCCTATCATGCTTGTGCGACTAGAAAATTCTCACCTTTTCCAAAATTAGATCAGAATTAGAATTACAGCAATAAAGTTTAGTTTTCTAAATTAGAGTAGAATTAGAATTAGAGCTACAGAATTACGAGAATGATTCGCAAATACAGTAATTCTAGTTCTAATCTAATCTCTAAAAACTGTGTATCTGTAATTCTAGTTCCGATCTAATTTGGAAAATAACGGTGTAGTTATAATTCTAATTCTAGTCCAACTTGGAAAAACTGTGTAGCTATATTTGTAATTCTAATCTAATTTGGAGAAAACCTTGTAGGTATAATTCCAATTTTAATCTAATTTCGAAAGAAACTGCGAAGCTATAATTCTAATTATAATCTAATTTGGAAATAAACTGCGCAGCTATAATTCTAATTTTACTATAATAGGAAAAGAAACTGTAGCTATAATTTTATTTTAATCTAATTAGGAAAGAAACCGTGTAGCGATAATTGTAATTCTAGTATAATTTGGAAAAGCTTGACATTTTAAAGTTGACCATGTCTGTCAGTAAGTGCTAGTACATTTTCGTTCGTAAATTTCGTTGGGAGAAAGTCCCATCAGATGCAACTTACGTCAGAGAGTCCTTCTATGAGTTGTTCCAATTCGCTTAGCAGCCTATCCTGTTTTTCGCTGCGGTTCATGTGTTCCGCGACTTTGTGTATTTCCTCTTGGGCGTTCAGCAGACCCTCTCTGTCCGGATGAGAGGCAGGGGTGTGTTTGAGCATGTCCTGATAAAACGGTGCCCGGTTCGAATTCTACTGTGGGTCATACGAGGAGTGCTGTACAATGTACATACCTTGATAAGTAGTTCATAACGCGGTATTCTTTGCACGGGCTTGATCATCAAATCCGCGAGACCATGTTTCTCTTTATTTTCGACCCGACATTGCTGCAAAACGAATGAAAATTGTTTAACTCATGGCTTCCCAAACTTTTTGCAACTGCGTTCCCCTTACGAATTCTTTGCATGTCGGGCGTACCTCGCGTACCCCGGTTTGAGAACCCCCGGTTTACCCAACACGATCGAAAATCCAATGACCACTTGAAGTATTTGGTTGTATCAAGTGCAATTCGTAAACAAGCATCTGTGTTTACTTTGGTTTAATGTACATCTAAAAGGTTTACCAGTATCTGAAGTGAACAAATAGGGTGGTGTTCTAATCACAAGCATTGCATTCGACAGTGTTGATATTTAAAACACACCAATCCATAGCATAAGTTGTCCACATTCGGCATCGACTATATAATCTTAGTATAATTACGAAACTCTCTCATTAGGTGAAATTATCATGATAGTTTCCATGCTGCCGACAAGATACCGGTATGCAGATTTCCACCTATTTGAACTTACAGCAAATATTTTACCACGCCACATACATATAGATTATAATTATAGAATATATCAGGGGTGTGCTGTACTGTTACACGTACAAGTACACCCACCAAACTTGGGTCGTTTCGCATTACATAGTTCTGTTCTAGCATTTTCAGTAAAACCAGAAATTCGATTAGAATTAGAATTAAAGCAAAGAAACAATTCACAAACTCGATTTGAATAAGATTACCGCCATTCCACTCTAAGTAGTCCAATCACACAACTAGGATTACCCAGTTGCCCATGTCTGATCTGGGCATTATTAATTGGATGTGTCGTCCTATATCGAATTTTATTGAAAAGTCTGTTACCAGTTCTTAATGAGACGACGGACCGTTGGTTCTGAGTAGTGTTGCATTTAAAACAAATGGTTGTGCTTTAAACAAAGGAATTTAAAAACAAAAACAATTTAATTTTGAAGTTGTATAATTACGCCATAATTGAGTAAATACTTTCCAACGCGCCTTGTTTTAAACATTTTTGTTTTAAACGCAACCCTACTTCTGAGAAACTATACAGTGTACGCGTACACTAGATGATCTATGGTGCAGCCCGCCGTACCACAGAATTTTTCGCCTGCGTGGTCCGCTTATCAAAAACGTTGCACGCCCCTGATATATACCGCGATTAACTAAAGATTCCAGCACGCTAAAGTGTTAATTATATCGGAGCGCACCGTGTGGAATTACGCGAGGACTAGGATCATTTGAAAACGACACAGGAATGACTCATCATTAAATGGATTATATTTTTCACTCGGAAACAGGCGGGATTGCGATGCTGCGAATTAATTACCCGTTATTCCGGGGTATATCCGCTCGACTCGCATAAATAATCGATATTATCACGCTATTACGCCGCCAAGTTCCGCTGCCCGGCGAGTAATCTAAAATCAGCACGTTACATATTGACCCCGCCGACAACAATTGCGTACTTAGCGAAGAGTTGCATGTGTCATATGGGCAATTGGGCTGTTCAGATTTCTTATCTTTTTTTCAAATTCTACTGGCTACTTGACAAAATTGTTGAGTTGTATACAAACGCTGCTCGTCAAATTAAATTAAATTAAATAAATATGTTTTTTTTCAAGTTTTTTATTTATTTAATAAACTGGAACATTACCCTATGATAGTAATGTTTATGCAGGCTGGAATTAAACCAAATTTGATTTGTAGCGTTTTACGTTACGAAACCTAGCAATTTTATCAAATAGGCCTAGCAAGAAGAATTTTTAAAGAAGTTATTTTTGAACATCCCTAATGGACAATGGGCATTTTGGTAAGCTCTACCGAATTTAGGATAAATACCAAGGTGGAGGTTGATATCTGTTTGCATCATAAATAGAAATTGGTATGAGCACATTCATATCATCATGACCACGCACAATGATTCTGCTTCATAAAAGGGGATTTCGCCATTGGGCGTGCCATAATTCCTCGCCGCCCCTAGGTTTTGATGGTTGAATGTAAGGCATAAACATTACTGAACAGAAGACATTCCTTCACTGTTGGATACGATGGAAGTGCTACGCATGTCGGCCTCAAGGGATGTATATAACTGTGTAGCTTTAATTCTAATTATACTATAATTGTGAGGAGTCGTATGCCTCTTATTTACAAGTTCTACACCAGGTCGACATCCTTCATTTTTATTCCGTAATTGCCGAGCATGGCCCACTTTTAGGCTTTTTGTAAAACACCGCTTACGCGGATGAGGTGGCGAGGAGGTGCCTAGATAAACCTCCAGCACTTAGGTATAGGAATTCTGAAGTCGACGTCGGTTGGACTCGAGCCCGCAACCCATTGGTGTCGCAGCCGCGGATTATACCACTGCGCTACCTCACCACATCGCAACCCGTTGGTGTTACAGCTGTGGATGATGCCACTAGCATCTCACCCGTTCAAGCACTGCAAGCGGTGTCTTATAAAGGCCTAGAAGTGGGCCGTGCCACAAGTCGCCATTAAAATAAACTAAAAATAATGAAAATTGGCCTGGTGTAAATGGCCATAGTAGTCTCACCAGTCACCATGAATATCACATACAAACAAAGAGCCTGGGTCTGGTTCTCACCACTTTAGAACCAAGATTTGAAGAATTAGCAAGAAATAGAACATGCCAATTCTAACACCGGCTAAGACCAACTGAACAATAAATACATTACGCTTATCGCTTCTGTTAATGCACGTAGATATACTCTATTACATTTGTGCGACTGCAAATTAGGGTTTTTCAAAATAACTTTTTTTTTAGAATGTTTGCGACTATTAACTAAAATTGTTTGGTTGGCTACAAAACGTTGCACAACAAATTTGGCTCAATTCCAACGAGTAAGAGTGAAGATATTATAGTTTGATTTTTTTTTCAAATTGTACTGGCTAACCCATGAAATTTATAAGTTGTCTGCAAAACTAAGCAAAAGGAATTGAACACAATTCGTAAAATTGCAGTTTTGTGAGTTATTAATCAATAATTCTTGGATTACCTGCAGTAAATATTATTTTTTCAAAGTCATTATTTTCAACTCCAATAACTTCGCTTCTACCAATCGGAATTGAGCCAAATTTGACGCGGACCGTTTTATTAGAGTACTTGACCATTGGGTAGACCGTTAAATGATTTTATAATAAATTCACAATTTTACAACTTTACTTCTTCTAGTACGAATTGAGTCAAATTTGGTGTGCAACGTTTCATAGTCTAACATCTTTATCAAATGGCCGCAAAAATTTGAAAAAAAATGAAAAATAATCCTAATATTCAGTGATGAATGTACCGTAAAATTAACTAAAAAGTTGACAATGCGCAGCGAGCCGCATCTAGGGTTGCATTTACAACAAACGGTGTTTTAAAACCCTTTGTTCAAAACATAAACATAGTTTTAAACAAAAGACTTTTTAAAAAAATGTGTTTTTTCAAGTTGTAAAATTATGCCATAACTGTGTAAATACTTTCCAAAGGACATGTTGTATGAGCCTACGGACAATTACCACCCGATATAGCCGACGTATATCGATATGGGACGGTTGGAACCCTCAAAACAGTCGGTTCAACAGCAATAGTGCATGTGCGGATATTTCGCTATAATGACCCAATACTTTCAATTGTCACTGTCCGATATGGCGTCACAGTTGAATATTCGTGACGTCATGGCGCAAAAAAATGTTTTGAACAAGGGCCTTGTTTTAAACATGTGTGTTTTAAATTGATTTTCGTTTTAAATGCAACCCTGGCAGCATCGATGCAAATGTAAATTCCTGAGCATCGGCGCGGTCGCGCGACCGGCAGTTACAGAAAACCCGTCGTTTCAGTTCGTGAACTGTAATGCCTGCACGGCTGACTTGCTAACAAGTAGCAATTTTCTGCGTCTAGCGGACGAATCGGCGGGCATTCTCAATTGCGCGAAACGGCCGCAAAATTGAAACGTGTAAATTACCGGTCGCTCCGTTAGAACCGGCGGATGGAAAAGTTTCGCAGGCTGCTGAAATTGATAACATTCGCGCCGTCGGGAATCCGCGTTTACGGCGCTACTGTGGTAAACGACACAGGTTAGCTCCCTGCTGAACGCAGATTGTTTGTGTTACGCAATTTCTAGCCTAGCCGCTTGTTTAGGTTCACAGCTACGAGGCTCAAATCTAATTGGCTCAGCGCGTGCAATAATAAGTACAATTGAACTTCATTTGGTGTATATATTCATTAGAAGAGGCTATTGGAGGTGCATAGCTTCAGTACCGGTATACAGTTGAATATATATTCGTATCGTATATAATATATTCGTATTGACATAAACCGGAATAGTTTCGGCTGACACTTGGTGATACCATTGTTGATTTGATATACAATGATATTTTAAATTCTCTACTAGTTGATGACGAATACCCCTGACGAGTGTCAGCCGAATATATCCGCGTATATTTCAATATGAATATACTATTCAATTGTAAATTGTCATTGCGTAAGCTCAAAATTGCCTTCAGACATATTGAAGTGACCTCGTCTCGTAATTCGGACCAGGATTTAAAGTGGAGTCTATATTGTTGCTAAAATGCATGCGTTAATTCAGTGATCAGTAAGGCGATTTTTTTGACATGTCAAAAAAAGTCAAAATTCTGTCAAAATTCTAGCGTTAGGTCAAGATATTGTCAAAATGGCTTACAGAGTCAAAAAATTTTTGCAATCTGCATTTCGTTTGAATCGTACATATTTTCACCGTGGGTTAAATTTGATATTTACAACTGGTAGCCTACTTTACAAACGGTCAAATGAAACAAATAGGTTGGCACGGCGCATGGTGTTATGCTCAACGTACCGCAATATCCTAACTGAAGCAAGACATTGGTTCTTATATATATTATAAGCGCATGATGAAAAATTGTGACGTAGACAATATGGTCCGAATGAAGCAACACGGTGTGTCACCAGCAGTGTACGCACAACTTCGGTGTCATTTCTAGCATAATGCGTGATGTAACTACTGGAATTCTTCAAAGGTTCAGATTCCGTCAAAATAAAGTTTTTTCGTGTAAACATTTGTCAGTTTTCAAGACGAAAAGCTTTTTCAGGCCAAACTAATTCGTAAGGACTGGCAGTTCCAACCAGAAATGACGGCCTCTAACATTATGTGCGAAAACACCTAATTTACATACATGGGGCCAAGATTTTGTCAAAATTAAGTTTTTTAAGGTCAGAATGTCAAAATTTTGAAATTTTAGGTCAAAATCTTCCGTTTTTTAGGTAAAAAATCGCCCTAGTGATCGATCAGCATACAACATTATTACAAAGTGTTATAAAATAGCAATTGCCTAGAAATACTTATTTCTGATGCCGTATAACTTACATTCTTTTACTTGTGGCCGCAAAAAAATATACACTTCGAACTTTCTACTGACGTCATGACGCTATAACAGGCACGAATACACCGCTCGAAGCATAACGCTCGATTCGAGATCGAATCACTCACGCGCTCGATTTCGCCCAGCCCGACGACATGCTATTTGTGGATTTGAGTGCGCAAACGCTTCGTCATCCGTCGCGTACCGTAGCTATTTTCAACACTGTCGGGGATAATTTGTTATAGAATTTCTGGTTGAATTGCAGTAACGTCACATGTGGTCGCAAATGAGTTTGAAGTTCAAAGCAAGTTGTATTTTGAAAGCAAATACACCTGAGCGAGCACGCGCGATTTATCGGGTCGCGTTTTCGGATACGGAGACGCGCCGGGATTGAATAATATATTCGTATTGAAGTAAACCCGAATATTTTCGGCTGACACTCGGAACAGGCAGTGTCCGTTCAATACCGAGAAAAGCATTACCGAAAATGCGTTGCCGAGAATGGACATTGCAATTTGCAAAGGTCGTGCGTTTTTCGGTATTTGCATCACGACGTTGCCACATTCGGTGTCGAGTCTCAGAAACAAATTTTTCGACAACATCCGTCCCGTAAGTCCGATTTTTGACATTGGTCATTCTCGGTAGTGTCCATTCTCGGTGGTGTCCAATGTCCATTCTCGGTAATGCTTTTCTCGGTATGGGTATAGAACCGACGTCACCGGCATGAAAATTCCTGTTGTCGAGGTGAACGGATATGGCTTACGCTCAATATACTATATTTAGATTGGTATGCTACATACGAACTCCTTTTGTTGGCACAAACTCCAAGGTACATAAATGGAAGGAAAGCCATGTCCGTTAACATCGATAACTGGAATTTTCATGTCAGTGACGACGTATTTGGTGACACGATTGTTGAAACACAATGTTCTTTACAATACTCTACTGGTCGCTGAGGATTACCACTGACCAGTGCCAGTCGGAAATATTTGGGTTTATTTCAATTGGAATACACTATTCAATTGTGTAGTGTAGTTCTGTACCTCCTAGTTATCAAATTAGACCAAGGCCAATAATATGATTTGTGAAAATGTTTCATATGCTCCAATTCACGGACGGGCAACACACGGTCCGCGACGGGCATTCTGTTCGGTCAGTAACCCCCACTACGGTTCTTGGTTACTACGTCATATTATAGTGACTGTAGGATCTGTCACTGAATGAATCCAAGTTTGCCAACCTGGGAAAGATGGCCATTAAAAGTATACTTGTTCCGTTCGGGTCTCCATACATTCTCGGCCATGAACATTATCCAGACCAAGATGCATTCCAATCTAGCAGATGTTCACGTGCAGTCTTTACTGAAGGGTTTCTACGTCCGACATGCAGCCGGAGTTCAGAGAACTTGCCGACAACTTTGATTGACCGCAGATGTCTCATTGACTTCAACAGCTATTGAAGTGCATTACGTTAATAATTTCGTTAAATACTCTTTTGGGTCTCTATGCGTTAAGCGTAAAGTTGGCATTAAATACGATTTAATCCATGTATATCTGTATATCTGTATATATATCATATATATATGTATATCTGGTTTTCTTGGAAATGCTACAGAAGTACTGCATAGCGCAAAATAAGCAAAGCTTGGTGAACAGACATTTGCCAGTCCCGTGCTTACGACAATGAACTCTGGTTTGATATGGACTGAACTTGAGTTTTGTTGTAATTTTTACTGATTAGGAATTCAATTCGATTTTCAAGTTTTTGTGAATTCAGCAATTCTATTACTAATTCAATTTGGAAATCAATGTGTAGCTATAAATCGAGTTGTGATCCGATGTTTCTGCGCGGCAGTCTGACTCATGCGCTGTCGATTATAGGCGCAGAAGCCCGTCTAACGGGGTTCTCTACGGATGCTAATCGTTGTAATTCACACACGCCTTCCACGACTTAAATAACATAATAGCACGCTCAAGTCGGATTCGAATGAAGATATAGCTGACAAATAGTGTAGCAACACCAACATGATGAAGATAGCAGGCATGTAGTACAGCAACAGCAACATACGAATTGACGAAGATAGCTGACACTTAGCACAGCAACAGCAACATACGGCCGACGAACGTAACAGAAATAAAACAAGTAAGAAAGGAACGTAAGAAGACGAGTACGTAAGATTCACGATTAATTTTGCGTCAACGTAAGTAACCAACAAATGGTGGTTCGCAGACGCTTTATATAGCGGTAAGAACAGCCTATCTGAAAAGGCTTGCTAACAAATGATTACTTAAATCAGGATGCACAAATGAAATGCGTAAGCGCAAACATCCAACTCCGCACGAGTATACGGATTACGTGCGACACATTCGCTATCGCAAAAACGGCCTGGTTTTCCGACATACCGCCGCGAATTCCGATGCCGCGAATAAATATTTTCCACGCGGGAGACCGCCCCGGATTCCGCGGATATCCCGCCGACCGGGGGGTCTTAACGTCGACAAAATAAAATTCCAATCGGCCGGTTTCACGACACGGTATTACGCCGGACATCGGTAGAAGCGTGTCGTATGAAACGCCGTAAACGACAATTGGACAACTGGAAAACTACAGCTTTCCCGCATTAGATTACAATTAGAATTATATCTACACAGTTTGTTTGTTTTTCAAATTAGATTATAATTAGAATTATATAATTCGCAAAAAATTGGAAATAACATTGAATTCCTAATTCGGAAGTGACGCAACAAAAATCGAGTTCGGTTTACAGCCAATCAGAGTCCATTCTCCAAGTACGAGAATGGCAAACGCCTGTACACCGGGCTTGGCTCGTTTCGCAATATACAGTTTTCATGTAGCATTTTCAACAAAACCAGAAATAAAATTAAAATTACAATTAAAGCATAGAAAGTTTACAGCTTTTTTCAATCAAATTTACAATTACAGCTATAAACATTTTATCCAAATTTGAGTAAATTCGAATTATAGCTACACCGTCTTTTTCAAATTAGATTAGAATTAGGAATTATAGCTACCCCGTTTTTTGCGAATTAGATTAAAATTAGAATTAGAATCAGAATCAGAATTACTGAGTTCGTGAAATCTTGGAAACTGAATCAAAGTCAGTCCATATCAAATCAAATGAACACGAGAATGACAAATGCCTATAGACCGAGCTTGGCTCGTTTCGCACTATACAGTAGGGCTCTTCGAGCCAACACACCAAATTCGGTTCAATTCCAACCAGTAGCCGCATTGCTACAGGAGAAGAAAGTTTCTATTTATTATATAAAAATAAATAACAAAAAATTTTAAAATTTTCTGTTTACCCCATGAAAGTGTTAGGTAGTCTATAGAAACGATGTTCACCAAATTTGGTTCAATTCCAAACAGTGGAAGCGGAGTTATTGCCGTCGAAAAATTTGGATTTGAATAAAATAGTATTTACGGTGGGCACCACTATAATAAATAATTAAAGAATTGGTCACCGTAAATACTATTTTATTCATAATCCAAATTTTCCGACGGCAATAACACCGCTTCCACTGTTTGGAATTCAACCAAATTTGGTGTGTAGGCTTAAATTAGGTAATCTAACAATTTTATCGAGTAGCCAGTCCAGTACGATTTGAGAAAAAAGTCATTTTTGAAGAGCCCTACCATACAGTTCTCCCGTTGCATTTTCAGGAAAATCAGGAATAAGATCATAATTAAATTTAGAGCACTGAAACATTTCACAAATTAGATTTGAGATCACCTGCATTTCACCCCATTAACTGTACCTATCTGGTCGTTCTGGTAAAAAGGCCGAAATCTGGTAAAAGGGCCGAATTCGAGCTGTTAAGGTGGGGTATTAATATCAACGCCCTCGTCAGCTATGCAACTTCGGCCCTCCCGATCGCGTTACCGCATCGATCACAATTCAGGCGGCCTGCTGGCCAATGAATTCTGTTCGGCGAGCTCGAGAACGGAAAACGCACGCCCGAGTTCGAGGACTTTCGGCTGATGATAGATCGTTCGGTTACATGCGATCGTATACTATTTCGGGCGCGCGTATCATGGTAGCCTTCAGCAGGTATCGATATCGAGATATTTCGGGCCTTCTCACGTATTATCCTAACTGCTCACATAGTAACGTAACAAAACGGAGATCTCTTCAATGACAGTGTGCAAACTGAAATTAGCCCCATTCTGTCATTGTCAGCCACCCCAGAAGTGGCCTGTAACGAAGAACTTTTTTTTTGCATATAAATCAAGTCGGTTTTTAGACTACCCCCACTTGTAGTTGAACAGTAACTTTGTTCAAAAATAATTTTTCCAGATTTCGGAGATTCACTGATGAAATAGTTAGGAGGCCTTAAAACAATGCAGTACACCAATTTTGTCTCGATTTCAACTGGTGGATGTTTGTTTTTGGGGTATTCATGGTGTTTCTCGACTACTATGGTCATTTACACCAGGCCGATGGGTGGATGTAAACGCACAAGAATTGAAACTTCGGAAGTTATTATGAAAACATTTTCAAATTTTGCCGTCAAGCCCGCGAAAATGTTACGTTGTCTAAAAAAACGATCCTTGACAATTTTTGTTCACTTCCAACCGGCAGAAGCGAAGCTATCGCAGTTGACAATTTTAGGTTCGCAAAAATAGCCCCGGACGGTGGGTGATCCCAGAATTATTAATGAAAAGCCCAAAATAATTTCGCATCGTTTTTATAGACAACTGAGCAATGTCGTGGGGTTGACAGTGGATTTGAAAATGAATGATTTGTTTTAATATAAATTAAAAATTTTCAAACTTCTATGCGATTGGAATCGAGCCAAATTTGGTGTGCAGCGTTTTTTAGGCAACCTAACAAGTGAATATGTGAATCCCCGGAATCCGGAAAAAAGTTATTTTTGAATAAACCTATTGAACAGTTTGAAGCAAAGCTATTTACTTTTACCGATTTGAAGTGCTTCTTGGAGAGGTACAGAACTACAATACACAATTGAATAATATATTCATATTGATATAAAACCTGAAGCACAATTAACGAAATGCATCTCGATTCAACAATAAGGCATTCGACAGAAGTTCAGCATTTGAAGCTTGTGTTCCCAAAGCCCGTACACTCAACAGAAATCAGCCAAACCATCGCGAGCAGGAGGCAGGCGAGCTACCTCGGCTTCAATCGATGTGATTGATGATGATCGATGTAACATTGCTGAAATCACCAACGCCCATCACAAGTTGCAGCAACATTTCTAAATTTTGCACTCAGCAAAAATGTATCTGATGCGAGAGCTATTTACGATTTCGTGGTATAATCAGAACCACGCTACATCTACAAGTCGAGCAATATCAAGAATTATATTCGCTGGCGTTTATGATTAGCTGAAAATACGGTCTCGTTGTTTATGTTTTGTACCATGTTATATCTATTAAACATTATATATATATACGACATAGAATCAGCTTCAGCGCTTAATGTTACATAGGGACACGCTGTACATTATCTGTAGTGGTTTGTTGTTTGTTTTGTGATATTCATGGTGTCTTTACACCAGGTCGATATACTTCATTATTTTCCGTAACTGCCGACTTATAGCACGGCCCACCTCTAGGCTTTTCGCAGATGAAGTGGCGAGGAGGAGCCTAGGTAAACCTCCAACACTAAAGGCCTCTCTACACGGTATCGGAATTCTGAAGTCGACCTCGGTCGGACTCGAACCCGCACCCAGTGGTGTTGCAGCCGCGGATTATACCACTGCGCTATCTCGCCACCCGTCTGTAGTAGTTTTTGACTTCTTTTACCATTGGTACTATTTTGGGTTATTTTACTCGAATCACTGCGCTCAGCCCTACTTATAAGTTATAACTAGGACTAGTGTTTGCAACTTTTGCAGCTTTTTTACAGCTTCCAGCAGCTTCTTAGTTACTCAAAAGATATGTAGTATGGTGTTTTAAGCTGTTAGGAGGAATCCTATATTGCAACTTTTCTCCATCTGTTTCAGGCAATTTTTGCAAGTCTTTCGGTTTTTCATGCAACTTTTTGCAACTTCATTCGTTTTTTCTTGCAATTTTTTGCAAGTTCATCCGATTTTTCATGCAAATAACTTTTTACTGGATACATTTGGCACTATATGTAAGTAGATCGCTTGGTTATTTCACTGTCGTTTAAATTTGAGGGCCTTTCTGATTTGACGTACGTTCAGGCTAGACCGCCAAGAATTACATTTTCACTGGGTCAAATTTTTCAGGCTATTGATTTTGTTGAAGTCGCCAACACTGAGTTTTGCTACAGCGCCTTGGATACGGATCGATTCGAGTATCTCACACCCTAATAATTTCAAGGAACTTGTCCATAAATGCAACTTTCAGTGCAATTTTCGTGAAAGATAAATTCAACTTTTTACTGCAACTTTTGTGAAAAATAAGTGCAATTTTCCACGGATTTGACCGCAACAAAAACTTGCCCTACTTATAACCGATTTTCACTGTGACGGATATCGAATTCTAATCGCACGCATCGCTGTGGACTTTCATAGTGAATCAGAGTAGGATCAGCGATTGTTTACTGACTGAGGCGCATACCAACAGAAAGATCTCTCACACAGAGAAATCAGTCCTTTGGCCTATTTTTCACATTACATTACCCGCATTTCTGCCCGGCATTCTTGAAGTTGCCTTTAGCTAGCAAGTATGAGAGGGCATGACGAATATGAGACACACCTCCCGACGTTATTATAAGCTGCTAAAAATATTTTGGTTTGTAATACGAAAGCAATGTCCTATGTTTTGAATGGTATTGCTCCATAATACGTTGGACAGCATCTTCAGAGCCTTTCAATGCTAAAAACATCCACATACGCTATTGAAATACTGTATATTTGATGTGTCGTCAATTTTATCACCAGGAAGTCAAAAGTCTTCCAGAAAATCAAAAGTTTTTGAGTTCAAAAAATATTTTATTACAACGCATGTTGTATTGAACACTTTCTTGAAGTTCTGTACCACGAACTAGCTATTTATTACCAGACAACGAAATATCGCAATCTATACATTTACTGACATGGAAAATAACGTTTAGCAATACTGCATATCTAGATACGGTTGTTGATATACAATGTTCTTTCCAATCCTCTACCAGTCGCTGACGATTACCCCTGACGAGTGTCAGCCGAAAATAGTCTGGTTCATTTCAATATGAAGATACTATTGATTGCATATTGAAGTTCTGTGCCTACAAGAAGCTCTAGAAATCTAGATAACCATGTTATTCTCTTTGCGGATACTAATTCTACTTCAATTAGTAAGTAAGGATGTTTATTTATGACTAGTACCTTAATACAATCAAATACTCCAATAGTACATTGCATTGCAGTGAATACAACAACCGAAGTTAGAGCGAATACCATATTCAAAATTAGGACTTCGATTCTACTGCAGCACGAATAGCGTAGTGGAAAGACACAAAGGAACTTCAATGTGTCAATGTTGCAATATTACATTACCATAAATTTGATTCATCTGCATGTAACGCTTTGTCGTGACGTCAATGGCACCCAAGCATGTCGAAATGCCGTGAGATGGTATCCAGCCTCGGACAATCCATGGAGGGTCAACAAACTTCACAGGAACGCGCTTAATATCCGCGAAACCGCAAAATTATATGGTAAACCGTGTGCAAATGCCCAAATTACAACAGGAGATCGCAAGATACGGTGCCGCTCGATTCATATCGACCAGTGATTGATACGAAAATAACGTGGTATGAAATATAGTACGATACAGGCAGACACCGAAATATTTCCGCCGTTAACGTAAATTAGAGAATGCTTTTTAGGGGAAAAATAGGTGTATTTATCAGCTTTCCGCCATTGGGTAGGATGCAAATCTGTTAGATGGCACTTTTCTAATCGCTGGAATTGGGGCAAATTTCGTGTGCAAGGATTTTTTAGCCAACGAAGCAATTTTAGCTAATAGCCTAAAAAATTTGAAGAAAAAAAGTTATTTTCGAATCCTAAGTATAGAGCAGTGGTTCCCAACCTTTTTGGATGTCGGAGCCGCATTTCAAACTTCAGAGTAGGTATGGAGCCGCATGAAAACACTCGAGTATGCTACTTATACCGAAAATTGAACGTAGCTATAGCCTACCTCTGGATCTCAACATTCAGATAATTCAAAAGCATGCGCATTGACTTCTATAGATTCTATATCGGTTATTTTAGCATTGATAGACGCAGATTGGCGAGTGCACTACATTGAAATAAACTGAAAATGCATATCATTACTACAACATACTATTATGTCGTTATGTGATAGCTCTTCATACATTCCAGCACTTAATGGACAAGCTGGAGGGGGATTATAAGCTGAGTAATATTGGACTTATTGCAATTTATACTTGACTATGAGCCGTTACGTTGGTGTTAGTAAAATGTGTCGAAATTTACTCTTCACAGAAACTATATAAAAAGGTCTATCTACAACCAGCAGAACTCAAGATATATCCTTATCAGACGGGTATTCATACATGCGTTTGACGCTAGCCTGCACGAATTCTCTTTCCCGGTTTTCAGAAGCGGCCTTATACGGCTTTAGACATAGCTAATACCCCTAATTTTAGCATTCGTATACTGAAATTGACTATAACTATTCGTAGAAACACTCAACAACATTTTCTCCCCATTCGACTAAAACATAATAACTATTGATGAACTTTTCAACAATGAAACCCCTCACAACTGCTGATTCCAAACAAGAATTCGCCACTCACTTCCAAAAAGCGTCTGAAAGCTTCCTTCGCGTTCGCCTTGGTAACGGCCTCCAACGCTGCGTTATAGTGTGTGATGTACGCAGTGTAAGTGTCCAAAAGTGCATCTTTGTTGAACTGTGAATAATATACAATTGAATAGTATGTATATTCGTATTGAAATGATCCCGAATAATTTCGGCTGACACTCGCCAAGGGTGATCGTCAGCAACTAGTAGAGGATACTGCAGTTGGTAAAACTATTGCTGGGCGAGTAGAAGTGACGTAAATTTCTACTCGATTACGAGTAGAAGTAGTGATTTCAAAGATATGTCCAAACTACTTCAAGTCGAGATCGAAATGAAAGCTGTGGAAGTCCGGGTTGTAACCTAACCAAGTCACTAGGTTGCACCAAGCCAATTCTATTGTTATAGTTTTGAATCAAGTCAAGACAAGTCATTTTCAATTCACCTCCGAATCACGTCCTAGTCCAAGTCAGAATTCAACGGTTCGAGTCCAAATCACTGCTTATTTTTTAGTTCAATCCGGGTTAAATTGAATGCCTCGCGTTCATAATATATTAGTTTTTCCTCACTGTACAAATTTTCTGAACCTATTGTACAAACACTAGTTCTGAACGAATTACCAATAATGTGGTAGCTTACTATTCTCTGACGTCACGTCACAACGAAATGTCTGTCTTGGCCGCCTGAGTCTCGAGTCTTGTGACTTGGTAGAGTCAATACATAAATTGCCTCAAGTCGAGTAGAGTCGTTATCCATATTTTACAAAACGACTCGAGTCAAGCCAAATTTACTAGGCAGTTTCTGCAGACAGCTTAACAATTTTATGGGGTTTCAGGCAATGTTCCCTCTAATTTTTCAAGACTCTGCGCAAACACGCCAACTCACTGCGCAGGCCCTCGGACAACAGTGCGCAACCACCCTCCAATAGGGTGATGAAACTAACTACTGGGGGGCTACGCCCCCCAGACCCCCCTACGGCTGTAGGCTTCTTCAGGTACTTATCATGTACTTGGGGAGCTCATTTAGTAGTAGCGTCCCTAAACGCGCGAAGCGCGAAAAAATTTATATAATTCATGATTGCATCGGCCAATATGATCGGGAATTGCATATATATTGCTATCAATTTTTATCCTTACCCTGCTCACATAATCAGATTTACCGGTAGAGCTGATCCAGTGAGGTGTGTTGGAATAGATAGGCTATAGGCTTACCATATTTTGGTAATCAAAAAAGAGGACACTTTTTCAGACATTTGCAACTTGCAAAACCGGAGTAAAATTCTCAAAATCCGGTTAATTTTTCCCACTTTGTGATCGGTTGACTAATAAAAAAAAAGGTCATCACTTCCGCTCAGAGCTCAAAATAACGTTTTTTTCTCCACATTGCCAGGTGGATGACTAAAAAAGGTCATCTTTTCGCTCAGGGCTAAAATCACCCTTTTTCACTTCGAAATACGCGCTGGAGCTTCTGTGCTAATATGCGGCATATCACTCGCAATTTGCTCTAAATCTGCCTAAATTTTCAAAAAAGAGGACAAAATCTCAAAAAAGAGGACAAAATGGTGTCCTCCGAGGACACTTTCAAAAAAGTCAAAAAAGAGGACAAATCCTCTTAAAAGAGGACGTATGGTAAGCCTAAGATAGGCCCTCTGAATAATAATAAAACATCTTCGGGCGTACCCGTTGATATAGTGACTGCGTTACATGATGCTATTTCGTGACCCCCTATCTGCTATGTCAAAAGACATTGAAATCGCCAAAACGTAATAAAGTAAAAGACGTACACGATTTCAAATTGATATTTCTTAACTGGAAAATAATGTTCCCTCGATATGGCATTTGTCTTGTTGTGGGACTCGGATCGCCAGGACAGGAACATTCGGCGCCTGCCATTTAAGCGCCCATGGACATGGACAATTACACATATATTTGTATATATCGAAGTTGTCGGTCAGCACCGGGGCAGTCTTTTTCGCCCAAGGTTTTCTCGCTGCTGATCGTTCTGGCGCACTTCTTGGATTCGCATGTTACATAGCCTTTAACTTCATATGTCTTGGCGCGTCATGATGCGGTAATGGCCGACGCCCAACTGCCCATTTCTATAAATCATGCGTAATTTTTGTTGGGAAAGGGTACCCAATAATCAGATATCTTACAATAATAAAACGCGCGTAGCGCGAAAAATTTCAAAAAATTCACCATGATTTATGTTAATTCTCGAAATAATTTTGGACCCCCTTCGAGCTCGTCCCCTCCAATTGGGGGGTTTGGGGTGCGAAAGTTACGGTCCTGAGTAAATCTTACGCAATGGTCATGCCACACGAAGAAGACTATCATTCGTTAGTTTCTCGCAGATTAACTTCGAGCTATAGCCCATTGTTATTTGTAACTTTGTTAAACCAGGTTATTTCGCCATTCCCAGAAAATAATGCGCTATTGAAATGATATCAATATCGCTCACGTGTACGAGGCCATACCAAAAAAATATATTCCGTGAGGCGCAGGTCAGTGTGAACTCTAATCTCCTCACGGAGCGCGATAGTTACCCTTGCGGGGCGCACTTATACCTCGGTTTCAGACTTCAGTGATAACACTATTTGGCATTGGCAATGTTCCATCTTAATTTTTACGAATCTGCGCGCCTGCGTGTTCCATTGGACAACAGTGCGCAACAACTATAAAAAAACATAATTTCTGATTTTTTGTGCGCAACGTAGATTTTCTGTGCGCGGAGACCGTTTCAGCACTGCGCATTTGCGCACGTGCGCAGCTTAGAGGGAACACTGGTTTCAGGTGAAGTTCAAGAAAAATATAGATATTTTAATAAATTTAAAATTCACTTCTAGAGGTCGGCATTGAGCCAAATTTGCTGTGTAGTTGTGCACCGTGTTTTTGTAGCAAACCTATCGATTTTATCGAATAGCCAGTGAAATTTGAAGAAGAACGTTCTTTTTGAACAACCCTACTGCACAAGTAACCATCTGAATTGCAATTGCATATTTTGCGACAGTAGACCACGTGCACATGGCAGTCAAATGACCTCAAGAGTAAGCATGGCATGTCTACGAACCATTCGGCAGAGATGGAACGCGATAAGGTGCGGTTCAACAAGTAACAATTAAAACGCAGAGCTGTAAAACGTATGTTTTACAAAGCAGACGCGTCTGAGGAATGTTGCCAGGCATTTCAGACAACATAACACAAGTGGCGCACAATAGGATAGAAATCAACAAACAAAGTGTCCTGAAAGTTTGATACATTTCAAAGGAGCACATTAAGCAATGCGCATTCAGGTAGTGGGAGTGTCAGTGTGGAAGCCACACTACTGACCGAGATTCAACTCAAATAGTAATTGAATAAGGTGAACATATCATTTTTAGAGTTGGAATTTCATGCCGGTGACGTCATAGTTGGTGAGACGATTGTTGATATACGACGTTCTTTTCAATTCTCTACTAGTTGCTGGCGATTACCCTGACCAGTGTCAGCAGAAAATATTCAGCTTCATTTCAGTATGAATATACCATTCCCTTATGAAAAACATGTACCAGCCATCCTAATGCAAGAATGTTGACAAGATCTGCACATTATCTGGATGCAGTGAATAACGGGTTTCATTATGCCATCACAGCTAACGATAAGTTATGATATCCATCCATCTACCTACCAACCAACAACCGTGTACCGTGTACATTACAATATACTCACGTATATAATATTACATATATGCGACTGTGTAATGTACACTCTGTTGTTGGTAGGTAGCTTACTTGTAAAATCAATTATCCCCGAAAATAGTCTACTAATATATCACCACACGGCTGCGAAAATCTATCACTTGTGATATGTTACAATCACTAAACATCGTGGGCTACCTTTGATGTGGATGATACATATTTATCATCATTCTCTACAGAGCTAGCGTGTTGCAGTCGAGTATAAATGCATTGGACTAGTCAGCAACACATGCGCCGCCTGTCAAAACCCTGACCACAAGCAGACTACAAGAGTACACAAATTGCTTTGCGGTAACAACAGCCGTAAAGCCGTATGCAGTGTATCGAATGGGCATAAAAACGACGAGATTTGCGCAGCGGCTGTTATGAACACACTAAAAATAGCCAAATGTTAGTATGCTGTTACTGCAACAACGCACGGCAAGGGTAGCTTTGATGTATCAGCATCAATGATCTCTTTTTGCGATTATGTGAGTAGGACTGTTCCCGATTGAGTTGTGACTACAAATCTATTCCGAGAATGTTCGCTCAAAAGCTAATGCTAATGGCGTACTGCAATACGGTCACGGCCAAAATACGCTAACTTAGTTAATATTCAATCACAGCCGTGATCAACGCTAGTTACGCTACCAATCCAGAAATGCCTGTATTGTATCTAGTACGAATTTATCCTAACTTGGTGTATAATTATAGATAACTAACCTATGGAGGTTAGTTATCTGAAGCAGAGTTGGACAATTATAAAAGCTTCATCTTTTTAAAAATGGCGTACTTCCTGGAAGGAATAGGAATATTCGACGGTGTATACTTCAATAGAATAGGGGGGGCGAGTGACCCAATGAAAAATTCCAGTAGTTACATCACGTATTATGGTAGAAATAATTAAAATGTGTCGCAGAACAACGTAAGATACTTTCCTACATTCTCGGGTAGAAAGTGTCTATCCATATTAAGTAGCTTGCCAAGAATGGAGAAAGAACTATATCACAATTTTTCATCATGCACTTCTTGATATAAGAACCATGCAATGCCCACGCAGTCTTGCTCCAGTTAGGAGATTGTGGTACGTTGAGCATAACACCATGTCAACCTATTTGTTTCATTTGAAAGTTTATGATTCACAATGAGCAGACAAAGGGCTGGGCGCTCTACAACGGTAGGCCTATAAATTAGGCTACAAGCTGTCGAATTTCAAATGATAAGTTTACCGACAGTGCAGAATCTACGATACAAACGAAATGCAGGTTGCAAAAAAATATTGACTTTGACAAAATTTTGACTTATTTTGTCCAAAAAATCGCCCTAGTGATAACAAATGAACAATGCGTTTGCCTACGTCCGTACACTACCGGTCGTATCAATCAACGTCCGACTGACATTAAACACGATATTTTCACGCTAACAAGACACACAAATTCTGCTAATACTCGGCCAACCCTGCATTATCGCGACGAAGAGCGCATTAAACGAGATTAATCGGGTTTTACACACCGGCATATAAAGCCCGGGTCGTGACATATCGAATTTACCCTAAAACTACGCAGTCTATATAAAGCATCTTGCGCTGACATAAAAAGGGTACAATCTAAATGCCTTATACCAAGTGCGGCAGTTAGTAGACCATTCTAGTTGTTTGATTGAACTAATTAGAGAGAATGCTCTATGCCAGTGGTTCCCAACCTTTTTTTAGACACGCCCCCCTTTATGATAGTGAGCAATTTCGTGCCCCCCGTTATCGTCATATCACAAAATCCAACCGGGATGCTAGCAAACTCAACAGATTGTTTGATGGCATGGAAGGTTAAGACTGATGATAAGAGAATTAAAAAATATGAAATTCGGTCTATATGTAGAGAAACACGGATGAATTGGAGGTAAATCGCGCTTTTGCGAACCAAGTAATCCCAATTCGAATCAAACTTGGAAAAATGTGTTGCTGTAATTCTAATTCTAATTAAATTCGGCAAAAACTGGGTCGCTATAATTCAAGTTCAAATCCAATTTCGTAAAATTGTGTGGCTATAATTTTAGTTCTAATCTAATTTCGCTAAAATCGAGTTGCTATAATTCTAATTATAATCAAATTCGGCAAAAACTGCGTCGCCATAATTCAAGTCCTAATCCAATTTCGCAAAATTGTGTACTGTGTAGCTATAATTTTAGATGTTATCTAATTTCGCATAATCTGTGTTGCTACGATTTTAGTTCTAATCTAATCTCGCAAAAACTGTTTTGCTACGATTTTAGTTCTAGTCTACTTCGGAAAAAAGTCTTTTTTTCAGTTATCACATTCTAGTCGGACCATACAGGTACGCACCCAAAGTAAATTTATGTAGAATCTATGGCGTCCACACATTTCAATGTATACTAATATGTACAATTGTACAGTGTACACGATATCGGAATCCACATGTCCAGTCTATATGCCCGCCTCCTGCACGCCTATGTTTATGCATCGTAGCATGCCGATTCTGATAAATTGACTAAATCCGCTCATTGGAATTTGGAAATTGTGATGGTATGCGGCACTATATCAATATCGATTCCGAATAATCCAACCATTTTGACCTAACCTTGATACGCCTACGAATCTGAAATGGCGTCCGGGCCGTCAAAGTTTTTGAATTTCGAAATAATTCACACAGAACAGCACAACTAATTTTCACCATATCGCTAATTACAAAAACGCCTTGGGTAAACTCGTATACAAAGTACGTACATCAAAATCAACCATGAAATTTCACACGCTACTATAGCAAATGCCGATTCGCGTAATCGCACTATACTGAGCATCGACTCGCCTGAGTGTTAGAATGCATATTGTAAGCATATGAAGTATGACGGATGATCACATACCGAATTAAGAAATAGTTCTCCGACTTTAGTCACGCCGAAGTTCCAGTTGTCGTGGCATTTCTGGACGTTATCGTAGAACCTCTCGTGGTGCGTTAGAAGTTCCGGTATCTTATAAAAGATTTCTTTCACGTACTCTCCCTCACACGTCGCGTGCTTGTCCACATGCATCAACGGCGTCATGTAGTCCTATTATAGACACATATGATTGGAGAGTGTAATAAATATGGCAATGTGAAAGTTGTGAAAAGTTCATTGCTATACCACAACGAATATCATCATTATAATCCAAATCACAATAAAGAAAACTGGAGTCGAATATCACTGATTATGACGTCATAAGAGTACGAAAGATGTGGAAAGCTGAAATATGCACCTTTCCTGCTACCTCAAAGATTATAATGCCGGTTATATAACGTTACCATACGTCCATACTAAGAGGATTTTCCCTCTTTTTTCAATAAATTGAAAGTCTCCTCGGAGGACGCCTAAGTCCTCTTTTTTAGTAATACGTCATCTTTTTTTTAGAAAACATATTAAAATGCGATCAAAAACTCGACCCCCACGCAGCGAACGTCAGAGTTTCGTAAAAGATCGGGTGAGACGTGAGTCGAGTCAAAGTGATGACCTTTATTTTTTTTATTTTTTAGTCAACACCACAAATCATCGTAAAAAAATCAGGTAATTCGGGAGCTGAAGTGATAACCTTTTTCTAAATCAACACAGTAATATCGGTTGATAAGATTTCAAAATCACCAGTTTTCTTTTCAGGTGCTGGAGCTTTCAGAATTTTTGAAGTGTGCTTTTTTAGGATCTCAAATGTGGTAATTCAAAAAAGGTATACATCACAATAAATATAATGTGGTATTATTTTAAAACCGCATACTTCATTGCACTTCGTGACAAATGGCGATGGTTGATTAGGACTTGACATATATGATGTCATTTCAACTAACGCGCGTAGATTTGTACTACGCGTTTCGTATACTTCAATACGACCAAGCAAGGTTTCAAGGCTTCCACGGCGGAAAATCGTAACGAAACTATAGTTCTCGTTGATAGTCTTAGAGGCGAGGAGCGCATCGTTTTCAAAACTCAAAAAATCATATTTTTCTACTCGGCTAGAATCATTACAATTAGTACTTAATCATTGTGCTCAGCCCTAATAACAAACAGTCGAGATACTTACCCTGCATAAAATCCGCAACGAGTTGACATACGACCTTTCGGTTTCGAGAAGATTTTCGAAGACGTGCAAACGCTTGTCCTGTATTCCAAAATAATTCATTCGCTACGCGCCAAGGCAAAACAGCATAGCAAATGAACGGCAGACTCGAGATCACAACAAACGACAGCTTGAGGCGAGAAAGTCATGAGCAGGTGTTCGAGACGTATTATTACGGGACAAAAGTGAATTCTGACGGCGCCGAGTCAAGCTTAATCTAATTCGTCAGAGTTTGAGTAAAGATGACGACACGTTAGCTTACTATATTTTCACAGAAAAGTCAACCTAAGCTGACAAGAAATTCACTAATTCGAGGTAGCATTGCGTAAACTACGCGTCTGCTGGTACGCTCCAATGATTACATACATAGCATTTTTGGGTGATGAAGTATCAGTTATGTACTGACATTCCAACCAAACATTGCGACTCGTTCTATCGAGTAAACAACCACTTCTTACAGTCTGCGAATTTCGACCGCGTAGATCACCGCATAGGGTGCAGCATTTTATGTATCAAATGTGTTGTTTGACAAAAGATCTGAACGCGATTACTGATACCGAAATTGAAATGCTGTCGTCTGCAATTTCACAACGGGAATCAAGAGCACCTAATGACAGAATTTACAATTCATAAATATTTCACGCACGACCATAGCTTTTTGAGAATGAATCCTAGCAACATACGCAAGGAGCGCACTGTAGATCAATCCTCATTAAAACGGGAAATTACAAAATCTCTCGACTCTCAGTATGTCTCACTATTAATATTCCTGATGGGAACACTCTACATATAAGAAGCGTCAGGTGCTTACTATTCAACGCAAGACGTTCAGGTAAAGGTATGCACATTGCACAACCGACCGGAAAAGCAATATACGATAATCACCGACGCGTGACCCGTGACGACATAAAAGTAAGGCTGATATGCTGCCGGAACCAGTGTCGCCAACTGGCTCGTTGAGTGTTAAATTTCTCAAATTTGACATTTTTCAGGATTACGTTCGGCACTATTTAGATTTTAGACACTATCACAATGAGAGCTTGTTTTTAGCACGTTTTAGAGCAGTAGGAAGAGCTTCTACGGAAGTGAGGTTATTCAGAACAAGTAAGTATCAGGTTCTGAGTTCATCCGCGGGCCGATACTGCGAAGTCTGTACTAGGGATGCTCAGTGCTCAACCACCTTATGCCGAGAATAAAAAAACAAATGTCCCCCAGACACCCGCGCGCAAATTCTAGTAGCATAATCTAGTCGTAATTGAACTGCTAGAACTTTTTCTTTATATAGAGATTTATATTTGTGTAATGACAGTAGTTTGACACTATCTCGGCCAATTTGTGACTATTTTGCGAAGGATTAGGCTCTCAGAGACTGTCAGTAGTTGGCAACCTGGTTGGAATACGGTACTATGTTTACTCAAGATCAAGATCATACGTACCGGTGACGAACTGTTGTTTTGTCGAGGGATTTGCTGTTTGGACAAAGACATTGCAGATCCCCCGTATCCGAACAGATCTGGAAATGTCGACGAGTTCGAATACTCGATATTTTCGACTGGCTCGCTGCTAGAGCGAGTATGCTCAACGGCAGAGTGGCCCATACGTCCGTCTCCGTTTTTCATGCCTTTGAACACTTTCTCAAACTCCTCCGACTCTCGGGATAAGATTTCGTCTCCCCGTTTCTGTACGGGGCTTGAACTTTCGGATTCTAACGAGGAAGAATCGGAACGGTTATTCGAAGGGGCAGACGCCTGATACGGCCAGATAATCCCTCCACGTCTGCGTGTCGGGGCCACTCGTACGCGAAGGCCATCCGGTACCGGATGCTCCAAAGGCCCTAACCCGTCTGTTTTCTCAACGACATTAGGCTCACTTAATGCAGTTCCCAATGAGATATATCCACTGTCTTTTTCAGCCTTTCTTGTGTCCGGATCTAGCGTCACGGCTCCCTCCGGATTCGGGTCGCTTTTGGATTTTTTCTTCAACCGCTCTTTGGCCTGTGACCTTTTCAACTCGTCTTGTTGTTCTTCGCGAATCAACTCTTCGATGTTAAGAGTATCGCTGAAGGAAGACGGTTGCTCGCTTAGCTGACTCGAACCCCCAAGAGAATGTCCGGACGAACCGATATCATGCTTGTGGTGCATAACACTATTCAGGGAGTTTTCAGTTGATTTATGAGGCACTTTGCTGCGTTTTCGCTCGGCACTGGGATCACTGGTTGAGCGGGATGATCCGCTATCTTCGTTTCTAGGATTCTGCCTCATTTGATGACCGATACGGGTCACTGGTTTTCCCGCGTAATGCTCAAAATTGAGGCAATCCTTCGAATCGCCGTGCTGCCAGTCGTCAGTCACGACGCCTTCATCGATTTCCAGAGGTTCAGGACTTTTCGACTTTGAAATTCCAGTTCCTTTCTTTGGCCTTTTACGGGTAGCTGGAGATGACGGCTCTGGATATTCGTTCAACGTCTCTAGCTTGCTTTGAGAGCTTGAAATCGAACCAGGGGACGTAAGGACTGTGATTGGATCAGTCTGTGTCTGCTCTTGAGTGTTTAGTGGCTGCGGCATTTTGATATTTTTCACTGCTTCCGTGAGATGGTGCAGTTTTTGGAGATTAGTCGTGCCCTCTTGCCATGGCGGTGATATGTCGTTGACGGACGCAGCTTTTCCTTGCGACTTAATGGTATGTTCGGTTCTGCTATTTCTTTCCTTGTTTGAAAGAGATCTTCTCGTGACCACACGGCCGGACTCTGGGTTGGACGCGACGCTGTCGAAACTAGTAGATCTCGAATGCTTGTCTCTGTAGTCGCCCGAATAGTCACAATCCTTCAAAGTTTCAGAACTACTCAGGTGAGGCGAGGTTGTTTTGCTGGACGACGAACATTTGCTAGATCCCTTTCGGGAAGCGGCGTTCAAAGGCGACGCTGTCCCTGAGCTGTTTTCATTTCTGTGGCGATTCGGCTCTTCGGCAAATGACTGTAATTGGTCGATCGTATCCTGTATTGCACACGATGCGGCGGAACCGCCATCTACTTTTGCTTCGGGCGACTCTGAACGACCTGACGTTGTGCTAGTGTGAGCGAGCAGGCGGAGCGTGTCCTCGTCTCGAGGCCAGAAGTCCTCGCCGACTTTACGAGCCGCGATTTTCGGCATCGATTGGATTATTTCGTACTGGTTGGATTCTTTCGCTGAACTGACTGCATCATCACATTTTTCGTTTGAGTTTCGATACACGCCAACGGAACCTATTCGATTTTTTCCGGAAGTTTGCCCATCCACTTTAGCCAAGTCAGGTGTACTTATAGATATGTCTGTGCTTCGCGAAGGGCTAAATTCCTCACGATTTTGGCCGACTTCACCCTTGTTAATGATCAACTGATTCTGGGCTCTTCTATTCCGTCTGCCAATACCAGAAGAGGCAGGTTGATCACCGGGTTTATCTTTCGGTGATACCACAAGAGCGGTTTCGTCGCTATGCCCACGATTGTTACCTCTCGGGGCGGTTTTGACATCACAAACCCGGGGTGAATTTACGCTTGAAAATTCTTCGGGCTGTTTATAATTTGCAGGCAAACTCATGCCATATTCATCGTCCAAAGATGGCGGTACTAACATTCTAGTGGCCGGTTTTCTTGACCTGCGCGTACGCCGGCCTGCCCTGCTTTCATTATCCGAGTTATCGGGGGTTTCTACGCTCGCAGTCTTCAAACGAGAAATCATTTGAGGTTGAGGCGAGGTAACAGGGGGACTGTGTATGTCATCGTCCGAGTCTGAACTTGAGCTTGATTCGTATCGATTCATATCGGTACTAATTTTTCTGTTTCTTCGGTTGTACGGATTAGAGCGAGTATCATGACTTAATATGCGGTTCACTTCGCGCCTGTATGTCGGGCTTTCAATGACTGGTTGTATGTAGTTTGGATACGGCGAAAACTTTCTACTAGAGCTGATAGGGGTTTTAGCCGCTTGCTTCTGCGTGAAAGTACTCTGATTTGTGTTAGATTCTGAAGTTTCATTGGCGTGTGCGGCCGCACGCCTCCTGCGTCTTGCTGCCCTAGTGCGATCGCCTTTTTGATCTGAGCTGTCTACAGTATCTGCCTCTGCGCGATCTTGTGTCGAAGGCAAGTCCTCTCGCAGTGCAGATAAGCGCGACGGGAGTTGAGTTTTTTTGGCTGTGACTGTGGCGAGAGATGACGTCGTTGTTACGGTACGGTGATTGCGATCGATAGGCTTCGCGCTCGAAGCAGTAGGCCTGTTCAAGTTGACGTTTCCCGATCCTTCAATGGTTAAGTTGTTATCGCGATGCTTGTCGTCTCGGCGCGAATCCTCTAATTCATTACTGTTCACGGGTGAGCGGTGAAAGCTGGCAGGCTTCTCAGACGCCTCGCTTTTTAGGGATGGAATTTCATGTATGTTCCTTCTTCTCGGAAGGTCACACGATCGCTGCGAAGCGTTATCGATCCGCACAGTGTCGGTAACGTTTTCAAACTGCATCTTCACGACCATGGTTCGTGAAGTCGCATCGAGCCCCTCGTAGTTTTTACGCGGTGATCGATTGACTTCGTTCCGAGTGGTCGTAGCAGCAGTACCGAACGCGTTTCTCTCGAATTTGCTGCCGGAATTCGCGTGGAAGCGGTTCGACGAAGTGCGCTGTTCTCCGGAATAATTGCCTCGCGCGGATGTGCTCATTATGCGGATGATATTTCCAAGTATCGACGAATTAAAGTGGGGCGGGCGATGAGATTCATTTAAGAGTTAGTCTGGTATCTTGTTTTAGGTAATTTAACGCAATGCTGTACATCGAAATTGTTGAATAGTACGATTGAAAATCTTAGAAAATAGCGCTATTATCCTGTATCAATAATACCATTATACATGGTTCTTGTTAGTGTTAAAGCAGCAAAATCATGTGGGATGTTATGCAGATGTAAAGTTTTCGAAATTGCATAATATAGTACTGCACCTAAAATCTTGAGCATCTCTGTGAAATCTCCCCATAACCTAAAACCTAAAATGTGTATATAGGCTACGATTGTTGATTTTGAATTCTCTACTAGTTGCTGACGATTACCGCTGACGAGTGTCAGCCGAAAATATTCGGGTTCATTTCAATATGAATATACTATTCAATTGTATATTGAAGTTCTGTACCTCCAAGAAGATGTTAATGAGAATGTACGATGTAGGCTACGTGCAAAGCTATAGTAAATAGAATATTAGTATACCATGAGGATAGTAAGTTCACTTTTTGTTAGCCTCGAGGGAATGATGAAAAATTTTATGAAATACGAGATATCGTTTATTTTCGCCCTAATATGTTTATATGAATATACGACGTAAAACATCGCTAAAGGAAATATCATATACCATAGGAAGAGGAATAGTAGCTTCACTTGATGAAATGATAAAAGATAATGAAATGCTGCAACAGTGAAGTTTGGTATACTTTTCTTTCAATATGTGCAGTGTTCTATGATCAGTTCATCTTCATTCTTCATACATGTATGTAAAAGGTAGATACGGTCCGCCGCAAGAGAGCGGTATTCAACTATCCACTCCACAATCACAAGATAATGATGGCCGAACGGGGGCATGCACGCATGTCCCGTAAGTGAAGCACAGTCTCGTGTAATCCATTCCTAATGTCATCGCACACTGTTTGAACTGTAACCTTGTCCTCGTCACCTGTAACGCCTCATCTTCTTACCATAGTTGAGATACTTTGCCTGTCACTGATGAACTTGTGATATGAGTTTCTAATAATAAGTCGAGACTACTACGATACCACTCATCTCGACACTGAGTATGGACATTGGACATCTTGGAACGTGTTATGTTCAAAATGAAACCACATCTATTTATAACCCGTGGAATATTCGAGGTAAGACCTCACAGTTTTCCAGCTGTGAACGCCGATGGACTACTTTTCAACTGAGGACGAGAAATTGCCGTCCTCGAAAGATTAATGAACATTAGGCTGGTGGTCGTAGTGAATAGAAATGAAGGGATGATCCATTTAGGCACCGACGTTACTCAATTCGGAATTTAGTTACAAATTTATGATATCGATATCTGCGATCAGTGCCGTGCATGGAGTGTAACTATAGCTTCTCAACGGAGTGCAATTTGAAGATATACTCTCTAACTTCGTGATGCAAGTGGTATATAATGCAGTGTGGTCACGATTATGTTATAGGCTTATTAAAAAGGACGCGAATCTATTCGAAATGCACTGTTTGTTAAAATTCAGAATTATAGCATAGCAAAAGTTGAGAAAAGTTGACAGTTGTTGAACAACCGGTAGAAGTTGGAATAGGCAAAACAAATCTATTCAAGAAATTACTAAGGTTGGTTATGGGCAGTGCTCTACCGTAGTACAGGCATACCAAATGCATTTCACAATAAGATGAAAACTTAAATAGGGAAGATCTCATGGAATGCCACGCATTATATGAAAGTAAAACATATGATGAGCTTAGAAACCTTTTGATTCCGAATACGGTTCTATATTATACTGTCCGTGTGAAAATCATGACTCGATCTTTTGTAACAATAAATGCGAACTGAACTGCATAACCTTGCGAGCAATTCGTGCAAATACATATCATTGCTGCTATCAAAATTTCACTGGGCTCATTAAGATATTGTGGCATTGATCGTGTAATCTTATGACATCAGCGGTAGTGTCGGCGAAACAATCGCAACAATTTAGTAATGCATTTGCTCGCAAATTGCAAACGCAACATTCATTCGCACGAATCAGCTAATGCGCATTCACGCACTAAGATTGTGACCCGATCCCTTTTACTGCACGAAAGAATAGCCGCGAATTATTTTACTTTTACGAAAGTAAACAGATCTTTTCATCATATTTCAAATCGTTGAAAGTGGTGCAGCTGTTACTGCTTATACCAGCTATTATAACATCCTTATATGTACAAAACAGGGCTTTATTACTTACTGTAAACCTTATATATACACAGATGGGTTAAGTAAAATTATAATTAGTTTTTCCCCTTACGCCGTTATGGTGTGAGTTACCGTAAACACGCGCGTTTTCGCGTGAGTAGATATGGAATGATTACAGTTTAACTTGAACTCGAACTTCGTTTTTAATTAGGCTACCACACTTTATTCAACCGCGTTGAATCGGGCATGTTGACCGGGTTGTTCATCCCCTTGTTTTGTGTCAGGTAAGGTCGCTGAAGTGGAAAATAACTGGTCTCACACAAGGCCACGACGTGAACTGCGCGCAAAACTCCTTAATCGAACGTTTCCACGAATTTGTGCGCGAAAGTATTCTAGATAAGGTCACGGGTGTTTGATTTGCTCGATCGGGCGGCTTAATCCATCACCGACGGCCACTATATTGAATAGATAACGTTCTATATCATGTTACATAAACGGGTTGATTTTTGTACAGTCGTATGGTGTTATATGAGCTCGCGGACACAATTATCTTTCGCGGTAATACGAATTGACGGGGTTTGGAAATCGCCACAATATTAGTCACAAGAGCGAACAAAAATCCGCGATTCCTCAAACGCGGAATTCATAAGTCATTTAGGTCATAATGTAGTAAAATCATAAATCAACCAATCACGAGTAGTAGACGTGTTGGCTCGCATGTATACCGCTCTAGCTACTTCATGATTACCTTATCTGACGATAATGAAATCTGTCCGCGGTATAGGATTGAAAGTTAAAATCAAGTTAATACTAATCCTTTGCAAATATGCTTCACTCGAAAATGTATCAATCAGAACATACTATTTCTGTCTGACTGCTTCTCGACTGTAATATGTCTACTTACGCGTTAAAGAGACGTCTCATCACTGATTAAAATATACCACCTACATAAACATAATTCATCAACCATATCTCACAATGATCGGTGTAACTAATGCTATATTCCTGCGCGACAAAAGTTTATACAACGCCTATGCGATTTCGTGAATGCCACGCGAAACGTACAGCTCGTCATAATACTGAGGTACCATATCGTATTGATAGTACAATAATGACGATTGTTTGCAATGTTCACGCTATGGCATGCCAATATATATCGCGTCCTTCCGAACTTACAACTGTTTGCTTAGCGTATTCCACAGCAAGCTCGCGTCTGACACGATTACTCAGCTACACGATGATGCTAATTTTTGCTGGATTACAAGTTATACCATTGATAAAGCCCGAGGGTAGTTGACAATGCGAGAGAGGAATCTACCTGTTTCAGTCGAGCGTTCAAGTCTTGGTTGATCTTCAACGCGTCACAAAGCAGGAATGTGACAGGCGACTATATTTACAAGAAAAAAGATCTCGTTAGCAGACAAAACGACAGCGAAATCCGCGAAAGCGATTGTTCTGCCTTGTTACCGAGAACCTGTTTACTCGCAGCATCATCTAGCGGATAATAATTGATCGACATGAATGATCACTGATAGTGATATCAATGATACCATAGTGTCCTATATGGTGTCGACACAAGCAAATCTCACGGCTCAGTAAAATTGTATCACGTCACAATTTCCATTTGGCTACAGGCAATTTGACGGTCATTTTTGACCGGCTGACCGAGCATTAAATTTGGTAAAACGGGTATCAATCGAAAGCTGACTCTGCACTGATGACGAAAATATAAATTTTATCCCGCTCGCGGCCCTGGAACTCCCACAATCAGCCTCGAATTTTTCATTGTTATGGAGGTTGGCATTGGGACGCAACAATGCTTTCTGGCTCTTTTTTTTCTTGAGCTTCTCTCTCGTTTCGCCAGACAGCATTGTTGCGTCATGAGCTACTCTCTCGTTTCGCCAGACAGCATTGTTGCGTCCCAATGCCAATGTGACCAGAAAGATTACGCCAGTGGTTCTCAACCTTTTTCGGGTGAACCCGTCAAAAATATCTATTCATCCAAGACATGTTAGAATCTGCAGCTTTCGCGTAAAAAATTAGTTTTGTGGTATCTATTTGTGGTGTATTGTTGATCTGCTTTGTTTCAGGCCTGAAATCATTGCATGAAATGACAAAGAGAGGGAACACGGAGTTAAAAATCATAATGATCACGAAAAATGGAATTTATTGGGTTGCTAATTATAGGTGAATATCAATCGTATATATTTTAGTGCATTTCATAGATCCCAATATTAATATAATATTTCAAACACTGATTTATTTCTTCACAAGAACCCTTTTTCGATATTAATTCTTGAACTCTAATTTCTTTTTCACTTTTTTGCCCCGGTGATTTGGATTTGAGAAGAAAAAAAAACGGTTTTAATGATTTTTGCCGGATTTGGACTGAACACGGAATTGGATTTAGACTCGGATTTTGAAAAAATTATTTTTACCGATTTGGAATCGAATCTGGCAACTGCAGATAGCATGAACTTTGATCATGAACTTTGACCGTTGACCCTAATTTCGTGACAATTGTTATTTACCAGCGACATCAGCATCGGACCCGGATCTGACAACTACAGACTGCACGTTTCCGGATACTCCGGGAATGCAACCTACGATGGCTTGTCATATCACAACAATTTCCAATTCTCAACGAAAGACGCATATCACGACAGTTTGACTTTGAATTTCGCTTCTCACCGCGAACGAGCCTGGTGGTATAACGACTGCGGCCGCAGCAATCTGAATGGAAACTTCAACATAACAGACTGGCGACACAAGCCGACGGGCATTTGGTGGGATTATGGTCACTGGAACTTCCTGCGATTCTCGGAGATGAAGTTTCGAAAATGGATGTGGTATTTTGAATTGGACTCGGGTATCATAGTCCCGATATGTTCAATATTCAGTTGCAAGCTGCCGCAGGCAGCACAGCGGAAAATTTTTAGACAAATACCTATATGCTGTCAAAAATTGGCACCTCCTGGGACGTATCAATATGAATCAAGCTCTCCACGCCTTCCGCATAGATCAATTTGCAGCTTTTGACAGTCCATGCGAACGAATTACGACCGTTTTCACAACTACTTACATACTTGAGTAGTGGTTCTCCACCGCCGGTCCCGGTCTGGGTACCGGTACCGGCCCGCCAGATATCTTAGAATTTAAAATAAATCAATTCCAATATGCAAGACGTTGGATGCTTTTTCATTGATTAGGGGAATAAGCATCAAATTTTGAACCTATTTAGAAGTGTGTGGCCTGTTTTTTTGCATGACGCCGCTATTGAGAGGTCGTATCACAACTCCTTCGTCAAAGCATCTCGATGGTGCAGGCGAAAATGAATGCCCCCCTTCTCTCATAGGCCTTCGTCACAATGGTATACATGTGTTATAAGAAACTTAATAAGTTTCCTACAACTCGTTTCGGACAATGTATACGTAAAAGCTAGGAGACTTTTAGACAAACTTCAATGAAGCACGCATTGGCAGTAGCCTATAACATCAAGTACCAAAAAGTCACCATTAAATGAAGTTTCCAACATTTCGTTCAAGTTGTCGTGATTAAATCTAGGTGTGAATTTCAGTTTTTGAAGGTCCGTGGGATTGGTGTCGAAGTTTTACCGGTCCGCGAGTTTAAAAAGGGTGTTAACTAATGGGCTAGCATTCTACATTGCGTGTCTTGAGCGGATGTACATAATAAACCCGCTTATTATGAATAAAACAGTCATATCTCATGGAAAGACAACACCTCATCGTTACATGGATAATTCTATTATTCAATGTCGAATGAGTTGACATAATAATGACAATTTATTACCTTTTCATCACGCGACGGTCTTATGTTTTCAACCGTTACGCGTCTAATAGGAGTAATTTCGATTTGTTATGTTTTAGCTTATGCGAGTAGTAAATGCGATCAAAGTTTGCGTCATAATTTGGGAATATCCGACCTTGAAAGGAACATATATTTATGTAAAACATCGACCGCGTTGCAACTGATGAAGATCACACGTTTCAGCAATGGTTATAGTAGTTTCACGTCCCGATAGAATAGACCTTACGCTTTCTTTTCCATCCAATGCAAATCCCACAAACAACTTGCTAGCAATAATGTTTATAACAGAAATTAGAAGTGTTCTAACTGTGACAATATTTGCAATATATGTGCCGGAATGAAGAAGGAGATTTTGAGGAGTCAAATATTGAGTTTCAAACAGATTTTAGCATCATTAATGTATATTACAGAACACCATTCGAAGCGTTTCATGAGGTATAAAGACATGAATCGTGCAATGTGGGTAGTAGATGTATTTCATTTACACAAGACACACGATAGAAGCACTGGCGTAGCCAGGGAGGGGCGAAAGGGGCGATCGCCCCTCCCAAATGTTTGGAAAATGTCCAAAAAAATCAATAAATATTACAGTATTTTTGGGCAGATGAATGTAACCGAAAAATTTTCTTCGCGCTTCGCGCAATTTCTTGTTCATACCTGTCTTGATTTTATTATCAGCATAGCAATTTACAACGTAGATACGTTGTAAATTGCTATGTTATCAGTATCCCGAAAAATAAATTTTTCCGCATATATCCATAGTTGGACTTAGCTGCATTCGAAATTATAAGAATACAACAGTACCAGTAGATGCACCATCTATAGAGTATAGAATAGCTCGAGGTCGTTGAGTTGATTGAGTCTAGGGGTTTCAGTTCAGTATGGGGGTTGGGGAATGTTAGTTCCGGTGATTTTCGTTCCGGGACACACGATGACATATAGAGTAGGCTACACGCGATTCATCAAAGTGCGTTCCCAATTGATTGGCGGCCATATAACCGACGCATGTATTCGTTAGCCTTCGATATAGATTTTCGGGTGTCTAAATGGCTGGCGCCTGATGATCCTGTCTCTGCAATCAGACCTCCCTTTAAAAAGGGCTGATTCGAAATCGCACGAGTCTGATCAAATGAGTTTTTTTCCTAATTTGATATGGTATGTATCAGCGATTCCAATCTTTAAAGTAGCGTCAATCTTTACCAGAGGTTACTAAATAACCGTGCTTCAACAAAGTAATTACCAAGAATGGACACCACTTGCTCATATACACTCACCAATATTATTGATCAAATTCTTTCATGTATTCAAAAATATTTACGCTCGGCGCGACTATAGGCTCAAAATTCACACTGATCGTTCATCACCAGTGTCAGCGATCTGGGCTCGTCCGTGAAACGATCGCCTAATACAAACTATAGTTGGCAACTGGAAGCTTCCATAGGGTGTGTGTGTGTGTGTGTGTCTAAGAATCATATGTGTACAATTGTAGTGATGAAAATGGGCAATGGAAAGGTGTACGGTTCTGCGAGGTGTTCCCACGGTGGAGATCCCTTAAACTAATCAAAAATTTGCCCCTCCCCCAACAATTTTTTTTTTCTGGCTACGTGGGTACGACCCTGCGCGTGAGCGATCTTTTTGAATGGTGACAGCATTCTCCGCAAGTCCTGAAGTAACAGGAATAAATGACAAGTGTCCCGCCTGGTATCCACCATCTAGATTCTAGAAGTTCTTAAATAGCTTGCCGTGTGGTATTATAGATAACTAACCTACGGATAGATATACAACACCCGTCGTCACGCTTGCTTGCTCGGAGCAAAATACTGGTCAACAATCTGAACGCAACGTAATTGCCAATCCCATAGCTGACGACCCGAGCCCTCAAATTGAATAAAGTTGATGTTATCTGAAAGCTACTGTCGCACTGATTCCGAAAATATACATTAAAATCAGATCAGGACGATGGAACCGCTTCGAAATACACCGCAAAGTCTGAAAATCGGCATTGTTCTGAACAATCGCAACCACGCAAGGGGCATCGTTATGGCCACTGTGGTGCGTCGCTGCGATTGTTTAGAACAGTGGTTCCCAACCTTTTTCGAGTCATCGCCCCCCTTTCAAGCTCAACGCTGATCATCGCCCCCCAGATTTTGTGAACCGAAAAAATCGGTATACAATCTGTAATCATCGGCGGGTTGACTAAAAAAAAAAAAGGTCAACTTACCAGCTCGATGTCCAATTTTACACTTTTGCAACTAAATTTCCGTGGGTTGACTAAAAAAAAAAGGTCATTTCCCCGACTTCACTCCTATATAGCCGTTTTAACGCATCATTGCCCCCCTATCGCCCCCTTCGCTATTTTCGCCCCCTATCGCCCCCATTCGTCATTTTCGCCCCCCTAGGCCGCCAAATCGCCCCCTGGGGGCCGATATCGCCCACGTTGGGAACCAGTGGTTTAGAACAATGCCGATTTTCAGACTTTGAAGGCTATTTCGGGATGGTTCCATTGCCTTGATGAGACTGTAAAGTACATTTTCAGAATCAGTGCGACAGTAGCTTTCAAATAAGATTAAATTTATTTAATTTGAGCGTTCGGGTCGTCAGCTGTGGGATTGGCAATTACGTTGCGTTCAGATTGTTGAGCAGTATTTTCCTCCGAGCAAGCAAGCGTGACGACGGGTGTTGTATATCTATCCGTAGGTTAGTTATCTATAGTGGTACGAACATATAGTTCAATATGTCATATTAAGTGCCCCTGAATGTTCGACGACACCACATATATCAGCTCTACCGGTAAATCCGATAATTAAAAACTTATTTGCAATATGCAAGTAACAATACAAGGAACCAATTTCATTCATTATCCATGGAAAGCGCGAAAGTGTCGATGCCCAAGATTTCCACGATCATTATATTATCACATCACTTTATGTCTGTGAGTGGAATATATGTATAACGATCGCCCCCGATGCCGTGTTAATCATCCAATAGGGCTCAAGACCATATCGTTGTTACCTATTTTTTACTTATCTTTGAGGGGGGTATTCATTTACGTCAGATAATTTTTCGCCCCTCCCAAATATTTTTTCTGGCTACGCCCTTGGATAGAAGTCGATATACACGACGAGATACAATTCCATCTAGTAAACAGAACGGAAGATGTCAAAACGACCAAGCGCGGACGTTCAATCAAATATAGGCTATACCAATGGTTCCCAACGTGGGCGATTTTGAGAAACGAGGAGGCAAAATAACCAAAGGGGGCCATCGTGGGGCGAAATGTTATAACGTCCAGTGAGATGTATTTAATTAACACGGCCAAAAAATGCACGTGAAGACGGCCTGTTCTGCATATGATGCGAAAGTTGACAAAAGAAGTGTCAACACAACGGAAAGTATAAGCGGAAACAGGTTTTCTGAGCACCAACTCGGGAATTAAATTACCTTTTTTTCACCATCGATCAGAGTGAAGTGAATAAATTTCCCGTTCATATGTCCTCTTTTCGGACCCGTAAATATCTGGGGCTTGATAAGAGAGCGATCGGTCGAAAAAGGTTGCGAACAACCGGGTTACACCAAATCCCATTGGTATTAGCGAAACTGAGCGTTCGCTAGCTCTTGATATGCCGAATGTCTTTCTTTTGCCCCTGCCTCGCTCTTTCCGTGCTCCTTTAATATATTCGTCCTTCATCGGCTCTTTCATCGGACACCGACCGACATTGCGAAGCGTGCTACAGTCGAGACTAGAATCGTTCACTCACGTGCTGATGATGGGGGATTGGATCGCTGATTGGCTATGTTTGTATATGTATACGCTTCCACCGCGAGCAAAAGGAATGCACACTGTGAGCATTTCGTTATTTTCGTTGGGGGAATGTCATTCTATTTAATTTGTCTTAGGTATCACCTCGTCGCACCTTTCCTATTTAATATTATTTCTTTGTCAGTTGACGAATGAACTCACCCAGCCAGTGTATCTTTCACATCTACCTCTAGTGTCAAATCCCCCACGTCGCTATTCTTTCGGCGACAAATAAACCCCAGAAAGGGCCTGACGAAAGAACACACTCAGAAGGAATGAAAAGAGAAAGAAAGTCCCTCAGAATAGAGATTAACATCGAATATATATGTCGATTTTCAATTAAATAAAAGGGCAAAAGAAAACAGGAAACAAAAGAAGATCAAGATAATTAGTTTTGGGCCCTTGTTAAGCGCCTCCAGCGTGGGCGGTCGTGTGCGTCTTCCAGCGATAGCCCGCGTTGCTCTAGCTCGGTAACATCGAAAAAGACTGACATCGGGCACTAGGTTGAGACGGATACCAGTTTAACAGACCGCAACTGGTCGTTCGACATCTGTTCATTACATCGCATTGTACATCGTGTGTGTCTTGATCGGATGAAAAACATAATCTGATGATTATATTGACGATTTTTTTATGCTAGTGCCCCCGACGGGAGAGATAGCGTAGTGGTTGCCCAACAGTCATCGAGCATGTCCGAATTCGAGTCGAAATTCAATCAATTGCTGCTGAATCAATACTATGTAGTCAGCCTTCAAGCTTACCTGACCACGGCCTGACATATCGATCTCGCCTCCCGTCACATGCCACCTCATTTTGTGGCTTGTCTTATTGTATTATCTTGATTTATTTTTAATTCAGTGTGCATCCCCGGCAGCTCCGCGATCCATCGCATCCATCGCCTAATCCCGGGTGGGTATCTGATTTCAAAGACCACGGCCGTAATTGCCATACCCCAAACCCCCTATTGGGGGGGCGAGCTTGAAGAGGCCCAAAATTATTTCGTGAATCAACATAAATTAAGGAGGATTTTTTTCAAAATTTGCAACCTTTTTCAATTGTTTTCGCGCTAGGCGCGATTTAATGTTAGGATTTTTCGAATGGGCCCGCCCGATAATGTATAATTATTATTACGGACCTTAAATTTATTAAGACAACACCTCAGTCACCTGTGCGATATAGCGACGAGACGGTCGAGCACTTTTTTATTGATTGCGAACGCTATTGGACCCACTGCGATCACTTGAAGACGGCAGCGGCGAATCGAGGCATACCGTTTCAGCTCACAAAATTGTTATCAGATCCACAGATTTTACTACCAGTGGCTGAATTAGTTATCCTCACCAGCAGATAGTTGTCACGCCAAGGCCATAGTAGCCGAACATCATATATTACAATACTAATAACGTAACAACCTCAGTCACCTCTGCCGTTAATTTGACTATACTTGAACTGAGAAGGAATAAAAAATTCTACCGCAATGCAATTATAAATATTATTGACCGAATCAATCATGAATTACCGAAACGAAGTGCTGTTTCGGCCCTATCAAGCCGTTTCGACACTTTGCTATCTTTTCATCGTATCACAGTATTGTGGTTTTTGAACTAGTGAAAATTCTTAATAAACTGAACTGAAGAAAATTAAGACCGATGTGATGCCAGTAGACCGATGTGGATGCCAGTTTAAGAGATCGCAAATAGTCGTTCGGCTTCCTCCGATCTGTTCATTGCATCGCATTGTACATTGTGTGTAAGTCTTGCGTATATGAAAATATAATCCAACGAATATCATCCAATATATTGTCCCAATAATGTAATATATCGAAATTATTAAAACTGAACAACAATATCTTCATCATGTTACTTGAATAATTAGATCAAATTTATTATCATGTTCTCACATTTTTGTTTATATATATAGTCGCGTTCAGTTTCGACTCCCTCTTGTTTTTATGTACTATCTTGAATCGTTTCTGATATTATATGTTTTTGAAGAACCCCTTTATTGATACGAACATTTATTGCGACCGCCGCGTATTTAGAGAAGCCTCGTATTTCATAATAGATAGATAAGATAGTAGCTTGTGTTTAGTTTATTTTCGTTGACGCCTCACCCGCTTTGGCCTTTGGCGAGTGCGTTTTTGAAATATATGTTTAATTGCGATATTGTTTTCCTACTCCCCCATGTTTCCATAATTTTATATCCTGTATTATTCATGTGATTCAATCTTATAAGTGGAAAATGTGTCTATATAGGCGTTGTGTGGGCGCTTCTTCGGTTGTTCATGTTCATTCAATGATAATTGTGCAGACAGATATTTGGCTTCCAGGGTTAGGGTTAGAGTTGCGCTGGATTGGGTTAGGAGTCAGATGACTTGGATTTAAGTTAGGCAAAACTTACCTAAACTTTGACCAGACGTCAGGCAACCAACGGAGGGAAAATTTCTGTTTGAAGTTGCAGAGTTATAGATTTATTCTCCAACTGTTTTTTGTTTGCGTATCTTTTCCTGTCGCACAAGTCTGAACAACGAAGTTTTGCTTCCTTCAATGTAGATTTACATGAAGGGGTGCCTCCCAGACATGGTATGCTATTTATACATCTTCTAGTAAAATATATGTTGAGTTGAGTGCACCCAGATTGGCATGTTCCTAATAATATATATTTGTGTACTTATATGAAACCTACCTTATGTCAATTTTCCATGTTTTGACAAAATTTATTTTATGTGAAGTTTCCTTCTTTCGGCCACATTACCATGTTTAACTTTCGAACAATGTAACATACATTAACATAGCCAAGATGTTGCAGAAAAAATGTGAAAATTTTACGAAAACTTGTTTGCTATCAATTTGAAAAATGGATAAGTAAGCTTCTTCGATCCCACTGTGACAGTATATTACTTATCACAACGTGCGTAATTATTTGCTTGTATACGTTAAATATATCTTTTTCAGGGAGCAAATGCTTCAAGTCTTGCAAAGGACTTGGGACCTGACGAATTACCGTCGAACGAACGATACTTTGGATTCATAAATGTGAGTGATCAATGGATAAATGATAAAATTTTCTCCAGTTCATTCAAAATGAATGATCACGAAACTCGGAGCTATGGTTATAAGAAATTATGTATTGCACGATTTTATCGAGACATTTTCCGCTTCCAAGCTTGGCGTGGCTTGATGATAATTATATGTCATCCATATACATTGACAATCCTTAGGGTGTCCGAATATCATGATCAAATGTAAACTACGGTCATGTTTAATGATTAGGCCTAAGCCTACAAGTCTAGACTTTGTTGCTGTGACTATGTTGCTGAGGCTGTTGCAGATTATGTGGTGCTTGTGGACTATGTAGCTTGATATACATTGTATTCAACCATTGAGAAAATCGTTCTGCTTGCTCTTCGTAAATTGTGATTGGTGGATTCAGGATCCGTCTGTGACAATACCCGAGAGTCTTAACTTCACAGAAATACTGCTTCTGTGAATTCGATATATTTGTAATTAAATGATGCAATCAATATACAATGAAGCGTGGTACCAGTTTCTTACTGCTCCCTCTTTATTGGTATTTTCAGAAAGAGGAAAATTGACCGATTTCAACATACAATCGTTGCTTCAACCATGTAATTAAGGACTAGGGCGATTTTTTGACCTAAGAAACGGAATATTATGACCTAAAATATGAAACTTTCAACATCAACTGGAATATAGCGACATTGCGCCAAAATACGGAAAGTTAGAGTGAAATGAAATTTAGTGGCCCATACCTACTCACTCTCCTCTACCTTTTATGCTCCTAGTACAAAGAATATGATGCTGGTTCTATAGTCTATACTGCAATTAATATAATTAAGTATTTTATCGACCATAGCTACTTCAGGCTGCCAAATAGACCTTGAATGAAAATAAAATACTATCGACACATTCATCCTCAGCATATACAAAGTAAAAATCATACAAAATAGGATAAAACTTGAGATGCAATACAGAATGGAAGATGATACAGGTATCTATGTACTTGGAACCTGTAGATCCGTATACAAAAGAGATCTATTAACATCCTCGATAAGAGTCTCTAAAGACCTTTTTTGAGAGGAATAACACAAAACTTATGTTACTTACAGCGTTCTCCTTATGAGTTCTGACAGGTATAGGAAAGATGTTCACCAAATTTGGTTCAATTCCAACCAGTGGAAGCAGATTTATTGTCACCGTAAATACTATTTTATTAAAATCAAAATTTTTCGAAGGCAATTTTTTTATCATTTATTTTAACATAATAAGTCGAAACTTTCTTCTCCTGTAGCAATGCGGCTACTGGCTGGAATTGAACCAAATTTGGTGTGTAGGCTTGAATCAGGTAACCTAACAATTTTATCAAGTTGCCAGCATGATTTGAGAAAAAAAAGTCATTTTTGAAGACCCCTGACCTGCAGCTTTGTGCATAGTACTATATCTTTGGTATGCTGAGATGGGACCAATCATGATTTCAAGGCTTCCACCATGGAAAATAGTGCCGAAGCCATAATTCTCATTGATAAATCATTGACCAGGATCGTTCGTGAAATTTTCATTTCTCAGTTCGGAAACACTTGCTACTGCAACTCCGTTCTTCAAGCGTTGTACTTCTGTCCGCCGTTCCGCGAAAAGGTTCTTCAATACCGGCAGCAAGTGAACGCGAAGCAAGGAGGGAACAAAAAGGAGAACTTGCTGTCCTGTCTTTGCGATCTGTTTCACAATATCGCGACGCAAAAGAAGAAGATTGGCGTTTTGCAGCCGAAAAAGTTTGTCGCGAAATTGAGGAAGGAAAATGGTAATTTTTTGGCTAGTTTGTTTTTCGTGTGAACTATAGACAGTATGATCAGATGATCACCCTGCAAAAAACTTTTTCTTAAGATTTCACTGGCTACTTGATAAAAATTGTTAGATTGGTTAAAAAAATGCTGCACACCAACTTTGGCTCCATTCCAACCACTAGAAGCGTAGTTATTGCAGAAGAAAATTTGGGTTTGAATAAAATAGTATTTACGGTGACTCTAAAACTCTAAAATCATAGAATTAGAAATTTTTCTGCTGCAATAACTTTGCTTCTAGTGGTTGGAATTGAGCCAAATTTGGTGTGCATCATCTCTAATGACAGCCCAACAATTTTATTGACAAAAAATGTACTGACCTGAAATGTACTGACCCGGTCGACAAAAAAAATTTGAAATCATATTTTCGTGTTTTTAATGATAAATTCAAAACTTTCTAATGCACGTATATCGCTTCTACTGGTTGGAATGGAGCCAAAGTTGGTGTGCAGTGTTTTTTTTTAACCAACTTAACAATTTTATCAAGTAGCCAGTTGAATCTGATGGAAAAGTTTTTTTGAACAGCCCTACCCTGCAATATTTCAATCTTAGCTAAGGCTGTGGCGCTGTGTCAACAAAAGGATTTCGTGTTCCATCTAAAAATACTACATGAAACGCTCTTGTATTCGAAATTTCATGCAGGTGACTTCATATTTTGCGGTACCATGGTTTACATACGATGTTCTTTCCAATTCTCGATATTGCAGCAAACAATACGTTGATATTGCAAATTTATTCCACTCGAAGCTTTTCGACTGGCCCTCTTCAGGAGTGACCGCCAGTAAATGAAGTACTCAACAAACTCGAAAAAAATCTTTGTGCTCAGACCTGCTAATGACTAGGCAGGACAGTCACAGGCCCACTCCAGGCGTTATTGCCGAAGCATGTAATATGGATCTATAGTTTCTTGATAAAGTACGCTTTCACTACCCACCTAAAACTAGTTCACAGACTCCTAAGGGTCCGTGGACCACAGTATAAGAACCCCCATTGTATGTAGTCTTGAAAATAGAGAATCTGCTGTGAGTAGGGTAATGATCACTAAAATACCCATTGGATTCGTTTTAGTTTTATCGTATATATCGTATACTAACACCGAATACTGAAATCCAAACGTACTTCCAAGTTCAAATGGATACGTTTGGTAGTAAAATGATATGATACCTGTTGGTCATATGATTCCAACTGCGTGTGCGCTAATTCCTGTTATCCGCTGGCATTATCGTAATCTTTGTGAAGAACAGCTAAGCTGTAATTAGATTTGTAGAGAAACGTTGGATATACAGAACTTAAGTGGTATACAATTGAATATGATATTCATTTGAAATAAACCCTGATATTTTCGGCTTTCACTTTTCATGGGTAATTGTCAGCAACTAGCATAGAATTGCAAAGAACAATGTATATCAACAATCGTGTCACCAAATATGACGTCACCTGCATGGATTTTCGAATAATCGAAGCAATGAGATCACTGCGTACTCTATGTAGCTTACTCCAGACAACTATTTCAACAGAAGGAGATCGTGCACCATCTACAAATAGCACGTTGAGATTAAGCGATCTTTTCGTCTCGATTATTCGAAATTTCGTGCCGGTGACGTCATATTTTGTGATACGGTTGTTGATATACAATGTTCTTTCCGGTTCTCTACTAGTTGCTGACGATTACCCCTGACGAGTGTCAGTCGAAAATATTCGGGTTCATTTCAATATGAATATACTATTCAATTGTATATTGAAGTTCTGCACCTCCAAGAAGCTCTTTAAATTGTACTAACTGATACCTATCTTCATTTCTGGTTGGAGCCGTCTGTCCTTACGATATAGTTTGGCCTGAAAAAACTTTTTTGTCTTGAAAACTCACAAATTTTTACATGAAACAACTTTGTTTTAATGAAATCTGTAGGCTACCTATGAAGAATTCCAGTAGTAGTAGTTACATCACGCATTGTGGTAGAAATAGTTAAAATTTGTTTTAGTACAACAAAAGATACTTTCCTACATTCTCGGATAGAAAGTGTCCGTCCTTACTAAGTAGCTTGCCAAGAATATAGAAAGAAGGTTCGAAAGCAGTAGTTGTTGGCTGGCAACATTGAAGTTGTGCGTACACTGCTGTTGACACACCGTGTTGCTTCATTCTGACAATGCTGTCTGCATCATATTTTTTCGTCATGCGACCAATGCCCACGCAGCCTTGCTTTGAACAGTTAGGATATTGCGGTACGTTGAGCATGACACCATGTCAACTTATTTGTTTTATTTGACTGTTTATGATTCACAATGAGCAGACAATAGGCCGGCAAGCCTATAAAATAGGCTACAAGCTGTGAAATGTCGAATGATAAGTTCACCGACAGTGCAAACATCTACAATAAAACAAGATGCATATTGCAAAAAAAAAATTTTGACCTCACGCTGCAATTTCGACGTTTGCAGATCAATTTGACAACTTCCAGCAGCATGACGCGCACGAGTTTATCAACTACCTTCTCAATTACATAGCGGATGTTCTTAGCGCGGAAAAAAATTCGCCATCCGAAGCGGGAGACTGTGAACAAACTGACAGCGAAAGTACCTCGACCGATACGGACAAAGCCAGGCCGAGGAGGTCCATGTTTTCGTTGAATAGAAAGCCTAAAAACGATAAGAAAAAAAAAGCTTCTCCCGATCACGAAAATGGGGACGCATATGGACGTACTATTTCGTTAGATTCCGCATTAACAAATACGACTGAACCCGAGAGTCCTCTGAAAGATACGGCGTCTATTTCGCCGATATTAGCTGGCGGGGAATCTCCGAGCATCGGGAAATTTGATAAAAGAGGCACGGCCGCGTCTTCTCCCGATATCGCGGACGGGGCGGGCCAGAAGACGCGGGGAGTGCCACCGTTTTTGAAGTTGAAAAGGAAAAAACGGCAAAAATCTAAAATCTCGCGTTCTGACGTGGAGGAAAATCTGGACCTGTCCGGGGACACGTTGGACGGGCAGAACGCTTCCAACGGCAGTTCAGAGTCGCATCAGGGCAACAACGTGACCACTTGGGTTCATGAGATTTTTCAAGGGACTTTGACCAACGAAACGCGGTGTCTCACTTGCGAAACGGTATGTGCATCTCTATTTTTACGGTTTCAGAGAACTCAAGTAGATTTTTGATCCTTGCACTTAAAGTGGTTACGATTTTCGATGGCTTTTACAAAGGTTGTAAGAAGTCGAGTCATCTTCTTAAAAACTGTAATTGGCTCCACTCGACTTTGATAACCTTTATGTATTGACTCGACTTTGGTCAGTTGTCAGGGTTGTAATGACTCGAGTCATGACTCGACTCGAGTCCGACTCGAGTCACTCGGAGCCTTGTGACTTGGTTACAACCCTGTCAGTTGTACAGGGTTTACACCTGACTGACCTGAGTATATAGCTATGATAGCAGCGTATAGATTGTGAAGACACAATGCCCTCTATACGGGTCACCTATATCTTTAGTATCACTTATAAATTGTCAGGCAGAGATGCCAGTGTACGACAATTGGTGATAATACAGTGTCCAATTCTTCCGTCGTATGTAGCTTTGAGGCGTAACTCTTACAGCTTTCAACCAGTAATTATTACTAATTAGTATCCAATCAAGCCAATCCACCTTAATACAACCAAATACTCCATTTTATATGATTTGATTTAAGTCTCCTGCATCAGGGATTAATACCTGAAATACCGAATTTGCTCGTTGACATTTCATTCAACCTGACAGTAAACGTGCAAATAGTAAAACTGTAACTGCAGTATTCTGCATTGTTCATGTTTTCAAATATTTGATGCCACATTTATTGCTTTATGGATGCGGGTTTAAGTTCTGAGATACATATCGTGATTTCGATTGCATTTCGGTGAGAAACTCACCAAACCTAGTCAATGTGGATGTGATATTTCACAAACACTGTTCATAAGCCTGATTATCCCCAATCCCAAGTGTATTACGAGCTTGACTCTATAATTACATCAGCCGTGTGATATCAGAATCTACTTTTGCACGCTTTGATAGTCAGGAAAACTTACAGCTCGTATCAATTGGTTCCAATTATGGTACGTCCTGCAAATATGGCTTTGAAATGCAAAGAATTGAAGAACGGGTAATTGATTTACCTACATACCTTGAATCGATAAAAAATTGATTATAGGGACGTAACCAAATCAATACTGGTTCAGACTGAATTGCTTTTTGGTTGTAATTTTGTGCTCTGGCCGTGAGTTTTTCTACATAAATCAAATTCATCATGTTGTGATATCGTAAGAGTTGAATTATTGTCATCATTTTAACAGGTTAGCAGTAAAGATGAAGATTTCCTTGACTTATCAGTCGATGTCGAGCAAAACACTTCCATAACTCATTGTTTAAGGTAAGATTTTATCGAGTGAATAATCGGGTTTATTTCAATATATTCGAATGTATATTCAAGTTATGTACCTCCGGGAAGCTCTTCTCTCGCCGATATCATGCAATTATAAGAGATCTGGACACTTTCTGTTACAGCAACTGGTACACAAACGTCATACAGTTGAGAAGCGGAGTAGTTTTGAGAATAATAATCAATCTTAAGATTCGTATCTGTTTGTTGGTTATTGATTACAAATTGGCTGTACCTCAAACAATAAACGATAGTGCTGTCTCTTTCACTGGAAATCTCAGAGGGAATGACCGTATTGATGAAGTGGTCAATATTGTAACAGTTGCGACCTGTGCCACAGTTTTTTCAATATCTAGATGACGTATGTTATGAGTAATCACCCACCTGCCTTTTCTGGAGCCGTCACTGGACATGATGTATGCGATGTCGCTTTTCTATAACACATTGTGAAACACGAGCAGGCTACACTAACGTACGACTTGGTAACATTCAATCGCATGCAATAGCCTATATTTCATTGCCTTTATTTAGGCCCACTGTTGTATATCATAGTAGCAGGAGGCCAGGAGTTATATTCTGGTGCTGTCATACGTCACAAATAATATCAGATCACAGAAGATCTGTGATATACCTTGCTAATTGCCTTGCGACTGTTCCATAGTGTATTCATGCACACGATAGAAACAAATATGGACAGTGAACACTTACACAAACATTTAAGCGCTTCTAAGATGTTTGAATTGTTCCACAGTGTGTTGCAGTATTTCTTTTCCCGTAATCAAATTATCATTTGTATTTGAGTAGGCTCATGTGCATACCTGAATGTTATGCTCGTTGGTATTTAGATTTTGAAAAACAATCGAAATCCCAATTTATATTTTTGACACCGCCTATTGTCTCTCCATGATTAATCGAAATAGTTTTGATGCTTCTGAATTGAAATTCAGTGTTATTTCTATCATAATTTCATTCAACGAAAAATATTTTCCAAATTAGATTTGAATTACTGAATCCGCAAAAACTTGAAAATTTAGTTTGATTACTAACTGGGAAGGAATTCAATTCAGTTCCTATCAAAACAGATTTCACTCCTGTAAGAGCGGCAAATTTCTTTGCACCAAGCTTGACTCGTTTTGCGCCGTACAGTTCTCATGTAGCATTTTCAGAAAAATAGATTAGAATTGAAATCTGACCACTAGGGCTCTTCAAAAATGACTTTTTTTCTCAAATCGTACTGGCTACTTGATAAAATTGTTAGGTTACCTAATTTAAGCCTACACACAAAATTTGGTTCAATTCCAACCAGTGGAAGCGGAGTTATTGCCGTCGGTAAATTTGGATTATGAATAAAATAGTATTGACGGTGAGCACAACTATAATAAATAAACAAAGAATCGGTCACTGTAAATACTATTTTATTCAAATCCAAATTTTTCGACGGCAATAACTCCGCTTCCACTGGTTGGAATTGAACCAAATTTTGTGTGTAGGCTTAAATTAGGTAACCTAACAATTTTATCAAGTAGCCAGTACGATTTAAGAAAAAAAGTCATTTTTGAAGAGCCCTACTGACCACGGAAGCTTTTCACAAAGAAGATAGGAATTAGATTTCTGGCGGTTTGCTCCAGTTATATGGTTCTAGTTGTCCGCCTCTTCTATGCGTGAATTTTGTTTCGCAGGGGATTCAGCAACACGGAAACTTTATCCGGAGAGCACAAATACAATTGTGAAGTGTGCTGCAGCAAACAAGAGGCTGAAAAAAGGTGCTCGTCCAGTTAGTTGTGAGAAGGGCTTGTCTCAATGATTCGACTACTCGAATCTGAACCTAGTATTAATTTCAATGATTCGAGTCTAGTAGTAAAGGACTGAAACTATATGCTCCTTAGCACTAAACGTTGATTTATAAACGAGAATGATGGTTACGATACTAGTTTTTACTGTAGAAGCCTTGAAACCTTGATTGGCTGTATAGCAACATACGAAATATGTAGTACAGGGGTCGCCAACTCAAAATGGGTCGCGGGCCACTTTTCTAATTTCGTAGCGGCCGCGGGCCGCAAGTATTTAATATCGATATAAACTACGCAACAACGTTTTAAAACTCAACGTCAGTACAATGCCGTGCTATCTAACATAGACAATGGGCATAGTGACCACAAAAGAAGTAATATTTTATTAAAGGAATACAAATACAACAAAAATCATTATCATCAAGTTCATTTTATTTTGAGCTCTGAGCTGTGCACGATACCTGGAAACGCTTTTCAGCGACCAAGTAATCGATATGGGGTCTAGCGAGATACGTTACTGGCTGAAAGACCATCTCCACGTTACGCTTGACCTTGCGGGGAAGCCCTAAGCCAGTGGTTCTTAAATTTTTTCATACACGCCCCCTTTATGATACTGAGAAATCTCGTTGCCCCCTTACCGTCACATCACAAGATGCAACCAGAATGCTAGCAATCTCAACGGATAGTTTGATGGCATGGAAGGTTATGATTGTTAATTGATGAGAGAATTCTATTATATGAATTCCAGACTATATACAAAATATGGATTTGATGTAAATCGCGCGAAGCGCGAAAATTTTTTTCTGTTGACCACATCTCCGCGCCCCCTTCAGATGCTTTCGCACCCCACAAGAGGGGCGCGCCCCCCAGTTTGAGAACCACTGCCCTATGCCGTTTTTCAAACGTTTCGGTCTTGGCAGTATCTGGGCCATTGCACGTCAAGGCAATAAGCTCAGCTCATTCATATCAGTTGGTTATTCTCCCTCGATGGAATGCTGTTGACATCGTCAAAGCCAAAGCTAGTGACGAATAATGATGTTGGGCAACAGAGAATATCCTTATTTCGAAACATAACAACAGTGTGTCGAAACTGTAGTCAAATTTCAACATATCAAAATGATTTTCTTAGCTTTCTTTCGAAATTTCAAATCAAGTCGCGGGCCGCAAAATATGACCTCGCGGGCCGCGTGTTGGAGACCCCTGATGTAGTACAAGGCTAGGGAAGGGCTGTTAAAAAAAAACGTTTCCTTCAGATTTCACTGGCTATTTGATAAAATCGTTAGGTTGGTTGAAAAAACGCTGCACACCAACTTTGGCTTCATTCCAACCAGTAGAAGCGAGATTCGTGCAGTAGAAAGTTTTGAATTAATCATTAAAAAACGAAAAAATAAAATTTGAAAATTTTTCTGCCGACCCCATAAAATTGTTAGGCTGTCAGTAGAGATGATGCACACCAAATTTGGCTCAATTCCAACCACTAGAAGCAAAGTTATTGCAGTAGAAAAATTTGGATTTGAGTAAAATAGTATTTACGGTGACTAACTCTTAAATTATTTATTATAAAATCATGGAATTAGAAATTTTGCTATTGCAATAACTTCGCTTCTTGTGGTTGGAATTGAGCCAAATTTGGTGTGCATCATCTCTACTGACAGCCTAACAATTTTATGGGGTCGACAGAAAAATTTTCTAATTTTTCTTTTTTTTTATGATGATAAACTCAAAACTTTCTACCGCACGAATCTCGCTTCTACTGGTTGGAATGGAGCCAAAGTTGGTGTGCAGCGTTGTTTTAACCAACCTAGCAATTTTATCAAGTAGCCAGTGAAATCTGAAGGAAAAGTTGGTTTTTGAACAGCCCTGGTACGCACGTTAGAGGAAATGGCTTATTTGTGAAGTCCTGATCTGCCCACAGCATTGACACGAAGTGCAATAAAATAGGTAGCAGTTGAAAAAATACTGTGTTATCCTTCATGTACTGTAATGTAGAACTCGCATTATATTCGTTACGACTGCATGGACAGTAGGCTACTCGATTCGGCCAAGCCCAGGTGGGAGATGTCTTTCACGAAACGACGTCGACAACGCTGTCCTTTTAGGATGAGGATCAAAAAGCTTCCGGTGATTCTGGCGTTGCATCTGAAGCGGTTCAAGATGGATAACATGTACCGGTACACGAAACTCTCGTACAGGGTCGTGTTCCCGTTTGAGCTGCGGTTATTCAACACTTCCGACGACGCCACCAACGCCGAGCGTCTCTACGACTTGATAGCGGTCGTTGTCCATTGTGGAAGGTAGAACTGTTCCGCTGGTGATTTGGTATCAATGAGTAAATAGGTGTTGCTTTCATTTGTTGTTATCCAGTCCGGTAAGATTTTCAGTCGGTATTTTTAGCTTCAGTTACTCCTTACTGCCGCAACGAACGATTTCAATTATTGTCAAGAGTGTGATTTAAGATTGAGAATATTTACAGCTGGTTTGTGGTACAAAACTTGAAGATTCATTTCATTACAACATACATTGCAGTGCTGGTAATGCATTTATTATAACTCAAACACTTTTCTCTTACTTCAGCACAATAAAGGTATGTAACCAGATTCAAATGTAAAACCAATATGGCACAGTATGCTTGTTTTTGCTTGGCTTTAATTATGTGTTCTGTGTAGGGCTGAGTTACGAATTTATACGCTCTTGGCACTAAGAAGTTTTCTGTCAAACGATAAATATGGTTTCGATACGTTTCATCCACCATGGAAGCCTTGAAACCTCAGTTGATAGCATCATATCATCCCAAAGATTTAGCACAAGGCTACGAATATTCATGCAAACAACGAATTATGTCACTCTTCTGCATACTATGCCAATTGGTTCGTTGGTTGCCAATGAATTCGGCACTAGGTGGCCCCTAGCCCTAACCTACCCTCACCCCAACGCCTACCTTTAAACGTAACCTAACACTTCAATATATTATTTATACCAAGTTCCATATTTCAAAATTCGCGCTCATCTTCAGTGAAACATTCATTTTTTATTTTATTAATACAATATCGATGCAATATTTCATAATAATTGTTATTAGGCCCCGGGTTGTAACCAAGTCACAAGGCTCCGAGCCCCAAGTCAATCTCACATTATCGTTTTGGCTCGAGTCATTTCCAATTCATGAACGAGTCAAGTCCGAATCCTAGTAGAGGGCCGAGTCTTGAGTCATGGTGTTTGGACTCAAGTCCAAGTCATTGTGCTCATCTATTCTGTTTTCAGTTCAATCCGGTTCAACCCACTATTTTCAACACTGCGGGAGTGATATAGAATGGCTTGCATTCATAATGCAGTAATTTTCCTCGGTCTTAGCAGTTTCTAGCCCTATTTTCCAAGTATCAGGACTGATAGACGAAGAAATACCAATAATGTGGTAACTTTACTATTCTTAGAAGTTACAATGAAATGTCTGTCTTGGTCGTCCTGGTCTTGACTCATACGACTTGGTGACTCTAATACAAGTCGAGTCAATTCAGAAATTGACTCAAGTTGAGCCAAGTCATTTCACGCATTTGAAAAAATGACTCAAGTCAAGTTGAATCACCAAAAAATCCTGACTCGAGTCGTTACAACCCTGATTATCACATTTGTATTGCAATTTACACTAGTGTTGGTTTCAGCGGCCCTAATCGTGGACACTACATCACAATCGTAAAAAGTCACGGCTTGTGGTTGCTCTACGACGACGACATCGTCGAAAAAATCGAGCCCAGTGCCTTGGAAGACTTCTACGGACTTTCGGCAGACGTCAGGAAGAACTCGGAGTCGGGATATATCTTGTTCTACCAGTGCAAAGAATGAAGCGATCGCTCCCGGGCCGTGAACGCGTCGCACGCGGGGCTTCCGCGAGCCCCCGACGATCTTCTGCATCTTCAAAAATTGTGTGCTACGCATAAATAGATTCACCTTTATTACGATGATTACCTTACGATTGTTTTTCCTTTGAAAAGTTTCAGAAAATTAAATCTTAGTCGAAATCATATATCAAAAGCGTGTGTCTGTGCGTCGTTAATTTTTTAGGGCTAGTTAGCGTGAGGTGGCACTGTAAGTAGTAGACTTCTCGAATTTGTCAGTGTAGGTTTTGATGGAAATCAATTCAATGTTTCAGATGAGAGAGATTAAGGTTGCTGGGATTACATTCAATCGATCATGTTAAGGTTGTAACTAGAGTCTGACCGATATTGGATTTTTGTGCTGATATGGCATCTAGATTAGGCGCATATCCAAAACTTCAGAGCATTTGTATGAACTAGGGATGGTGTGAACGCGAGGTTCACGTTCGCGTTCTGTGTGTGAACCTCGGAAATTTAGAGGTTCGTGTTCACAACAGAACCTTGGTAGGTTCTGCACTGTGAACCTTTTGGTAAATTGTAATTTCACTCCATTATAAGATCTTTAGCTCAAATTTATTGCATTTCAACTGCGGGCCACTCCATGCATGGTGCCGGCAGCATAAGAAATCAACGCTTAACGAGCATGCACCATGCTCCTCGACAACCTTAAAAGTTTTAGTTGCTTTGTTGCAAAATTTCCCGGAATAACCAGCTTTCCCTTTGTGAATAATTAGTGACTATCTGCTGTGAGCTTGACCCGCAATCACACAACATCACGAGCGATATACGTAGTCAGCGAATGATGCTTATTCAACCAATCAATGACATTGATATCGTCTTCTGATGTAAAAAATCGAACGGGCGTACGGGGTCAATCTTTACTTCATATTTTTGTTTTTACTGTATCATTAAAACCAAATCCGTGCGATTAAGGTGCTTGCTACTGATGCATAACTTATTGTTGTTTGTGGTATCGGTAGCGAGTATTGATACCCGTTGTATACTCTGCTCAACATCAATGTAGCAATACTCAGACTCTGAACACATTGTCCGGTCTAGCTAAGACCGTTAAGGCGTAAGCTTATATTCCTTGGTAAGTCCTCGTCGAAATTGTTGGCAAAGCGATGGTATGTATTGATTTTACGCAATTATTATATCCTTTGATTACCGCTGTTGATACATTTAGCGACGTTTAGAACGCCGATATGTACTTCAGCATTGTGGCATTATGTGGACCGAGTCTTCGCTAGGTATCGTGTACATTAATATAGGCTATCACTTCATTAGAAGATAGGGTTGGAATTAGCAATATGACGTCACGTGACGTCACGAGGTTCACGTTCGTGTTCACACAGAACCTTTCAAAAAGGTTCGCGTTCACACGAACCTGAACCTTTCAGAGGTTCACACCATCCCTAGTATGAACATGAACATTGAACAGCTTCAAAGCCACTGCTACGCTTGGACATGAAATAAACTAGGAAGACGGCGTCTGACAACCTATATGAGCTATAAGAAATACAACAATATTACCAGTCTAGCGGTCGCAAATTATAGTTCTCTGAATCCCAACTAATATGTTTTACGTCACCAAAATTGCCGATATTTTTTTACCTCTAATGGCGGATACCGATATCTCTATGAAAGCGTGATGTCAAGTCGATATTATCGGCCGACCTCCCGTTTTAACCGAGTCACATGCCAATCTCACTTATAGTTTTGGCTCAAGTCATTTTCAATTGACTCCAGAGTCATGTTCAAGTCGGGTAGCAGGAGATCGAGTCCGAGTCATGATGTTTTAAGACGTGAGATGTAGTTCAAGTCATTGTGTTCAGTTTCGAGCAGGGCTGTGGAGCCGGTTCCTTTTAACACCGACTCCTGATGCTTTCTTCCAGGGATATATAGTTCTTCACGGAGCTCCGATATTCCCGTAAATCTACTCAGAAAATTATACCTCTATTACATTTTTTAGACGTGTAGGCCTATGTTTCATAGAGATTATGAGAACTGTACTCCCGAAGAAATTGACTTTGTGATGGTTGCGGGTCTGCAATCAGTACAACGGCACTTTTTGGTAACATTTGGTTGGATTTGAAAGCACGTGGAGTCGGAGCATTTTGACAAACCCCGACTCCAAGGAGTGCTACAAATTTTATGTGACTCCTATTTTAGCAAGGGACAATACGAAACTCCGACCCCACGGCTCTGGTTTCGAGCTCAAGTCATGTCCAACCCCATTTTTAAAAACCATGCCTGAGTGATATTTACTGAGTATTGTCTCGCATTCATAATATACAAATTTTCCTCGCTCGTAACACTTTCCAGCAGTATCTTTGAAGTACCAGTACTAATATACGAAACACCAATATTGTGGTGATTTTAATATTCACCGAAGTACAATGAAATGCTTGCCTTGGCCGCCCGAGGCATGCAGAATGACACCGGAGTTCACCAACGAGCAGATGCTTGGCACATGATTTCCACAGCACATCACATTATATGCTTTGTATTTATACATAACGAAACTGTCTCGCAATACTTCATAAAGTTGCAAAAATGATACATATTCCGCATATTGTCTAATAATAAATGCACACGCACGATCGATACATCCATAGACAAGGCGATAGTACACTTTCAATTTCAAGTTTGCTACCCAATCTAAAACGATTCTGTTGCTGTAGGCGTCGGAGGCGGCGCATCAGATTCCGCAGTAGAAGCAGGCAAATGCTGTGAGCTCGATTCATCCACTCTGCTGGTGCTTCTTGAAAACGATGTATTATTGCTGTTATTGCTAGACTGCGGCATTGCGCTATAAACACCGCGTTGATCCGAGTTAGCCACACGGACCGTTTGCCTCACTGGATGTACCATTCCCGGGTTTATAAGACTTTGAGAGTTTGCGCCTTGAGGTATATTCGTGGCAATTTGAATAGGCTGCATTACGGGATTAATTTGCGCCAGCTGTGGACTCTGTATGCCGTACACCGGCTGTAGATGCTGCAGTTGTAACTGATGCGACACTAGCTGTTGATATTGCAAGTTTTGCAACATGTTAGGCACAGCTTGCATTTGATTTTGTGACGAAATCGCTGTGTGTGTGGCAGTCTGTGGCTGTAATATCGGGAAATATTGCATCGGCAGTGTAACGGGGCGTGCCACAGGCGCTGCAACTGACGCCAATTGTTTGGCGAGATGATTGGTAGTGGATAATGGGTTTTCTCGTTGAGAAGACATAGTCGGCGTGCCTATAAAGGCAGGGGCGTAGGCTTGATTTTGTATCATTATCGGATTAATGGCTTGCACCGAATTGGGAACAGACTGAAACACAGGAGTAACGTGATCCTCGAGCCCGTTGCTGGGAACAGGCTGTTTCGGGAGCATCTGATTCTGCATATTTTGATACAGCACGTAGCCATGATCGATGGTCGGTTCCTCCGGCTTGAAAGCCTCCATCAAGGCCCGCGCTATACCTTGCTCGGCGCCGTAGTTACCGCACGAGGTGTGCACCGTGCCTTTGTTCGCCTGCTGTTTCTTGGTCAGATCTTCGATCAGCTTCTTTATCATTTCTTTATCGGCCTAAAAACGTGAATAAGTCTCAGTGAACCATAGAGCTTGTCAATGTCGAGTTGGACACCTAGAAAATTTTCAACTTTCTTAAATCAGAATTAGAATAATAGCTACACAATTTTATTCCAAATTTGACTAAAATTAGAATTACTGAATTCGCAAAAACTGCTGAATTCGAAAGAAATACAACAGTTCATATCGAATCATAATTCATTCTTGGAAGCATGAGAGTGAGAAACATCTGTACAGCAAGCTTGGTTTGTCTCACACAATACAGTTCTGTAATATATAGCATTTTCAGAAGAAAAAAAACAGAAAACTAGGTTAGACTTGGAATATTGATATAATCCTTATAGCTTACAGGCTAGTTTCATGCTCAAGCACGGCAATGGCTGTCCAGCTGTTCAAATAGATGCACCAAAGTTGTGCCATATCTTCTGCACATCGGCTTTATATATCTAGTCTATCGTGCTAGGTTTCATTGGTATTGGCTTGAAAGGAAGGGACATAGCATATTTTCGTCTTCGATGTTTTTGCGGCATATACACCGACTCATGATACACATACACACGATCTGTGCATATGCACACCGTGAGTGCATAATGTGCATATGCCGCTGGAAATAGCCTTGTAGGGGTTTCTAAGTCTTGCACCAACCCTCCAAGCTATCCCAGTAATGCTGAGCGCCAAGCAAGGAAGTCATGGACTCCAGTGTTACTAATCAGGTCTTTGGTCTGACCAGGCCGGCGGGCCAGGGATCTAACCTACGACCTACCGACGTTTCACCAATATGCTATCTTGTCGGATATTAAGGGTCAGGATCTAGTTATAAGCATTCCACGAGTTATGGCAGAATTATGCGAGTCTCTGCGCAACATACCTCTCTTATGAGTTTGTGTTCCAAGAGTTCAGCAGACAGGGCTTCGGCAGAATCTTCCGACGTCATTTCGCAGTTAAGGTGCCGGTTCATTTTGTCTTCAAACCGCAGTTGCAGTATTAACTGAATGAAAATTTCAATTCAACTACTCGGTAAGATCGAACGCCTCTCATCCGGGAGGTGGTACCTTCATTAAGCCCTAGTTTTTCCCAGAAAACTGAAAACGGTCGAGTATAAGCACTAAGCAGTCTTAACCACAACTGCTTAAGGAAGTACCTGTAGTGTAAGTAAGCTAAAATCTACTTTAAGAAGTAGCACAGAGGTGGTCAAAGTAGTCCTCGTTGGTATTCAGGTAGTAGTAGCCTAGAAACGTCACAAATTTCTACTCAAGTACAATTTAATTACCAGGTATGTAAAAACCAAGTATGCTAGCTCTAGTTTTGCCTGCAAAACCGGAAACTGTTGACCCGATCGGAACGGCACACTCATTAATGAGGCCCGAGCGTATTTTCACGAACACGCTTTACTTAATCCAAAATTTCCTGGGTTGTTCTGGTCGTAGACAATTACAACTATTACAGATGGATAGCTATTATCAATACGCATACGTCGAGCCATAAATAACATCTTATACTATCGAATAGCCTGTTCAAAATGCAGATTGAATACATAAAAACGTTTTGCGCAAAATACAATTCGCCACGACGTTCGCGTGAATGTGCGCGCGTGTGATAAACCAGTGCCCGTGACCTAAATCAGCGCATCTCCGAGACATCAAATTCATCTGCAGATCTTTTCTCCTAACATGTGTTGGTTATGCCCATTGCCCATCTATTGGAATACTTATAATCAAAAATTAGTCGCACAGAAGATTCTTCGAACTGGAAGTAAAAATATGTTACGAAATAACATGCGAAGGTTTTAGCAATGTATTTTCTGTTGCTGTTGAAGATTACGCATATTGAATATTTTTGCTATTCATACTAATACACCAATACTGCCATGATGTTCTTCAGCGAGCTCCGCTATTGATATGACAGCAAATTTATGTCCGTAAATGGCTTCACTTCTGGTGGAAATGTTTCACGTCTTTCCCGTAGTAGCGAATAAAAACATCAATGCTCCGGTCGCGATTCTGGTATTGAAAGGTATTTTCGTGTCTGCTCGAGATTTCCGTCCACAACGGGCAGGTCATTTATGAAAATTTGACGACCAGCAAAGCCAGGCATCAAATCCCGGTTCCATCTAATCAATGCACTTTCTTGATTCAAAGTAATTTATTCGGCCATGATTCACGAGAGAGGCAAGAAAATTCGGCGTAACTCTGTCAAAGCAGTTGACTTATTATCATTGCAGTGTGGGCAACGAATATAATTGCAATAACTTCAGTTGCCAATGCTATAATGGTTTCTTACGTTTTTCCATGTGTTGGTGCTAGATGTGCTGGCTTGTTATTATTTCGATTTGCTGTTGTATTACACGTGTGATGCATTATTTCATATATTGTGTCACGCGACTCGACATGCCATTGCTACATATGCCGATATGCATATCCTACCTGATATACTAGACTGTTGCAGATTACGCATATCGATTGCTGCTTTTTATACTAATACAGCATTACCAGCATGATGGTGTTCAACGAGCTACAAGATCTCCAACGCGCAACCAATATGACAGCAAAGTTATGTCCGTAAATGGCTTCATTTCTGGTGAAAATGTTTCAGATCTGGCCCATGGTAGAGAACAAAAGCAAAATATGGCTGAATGTCCAATGTCCATTGTCAAATTAGCGAATAAAATAGGTGTGTAGAGTCAGCGGTCGAGTTGTGCACTTCGAAACTGATTGCTGCGGTGCGCATGTCGTGAACACTGGGTTTTCAAAATGCCTATTGGTTCAATAGACAGCCCTTGTCTCAAAGCGATTGTCTACATCACGATTATCGATGAAAGGCTTGCATAATATGACCTAATCTTTTTTCAAATGCCCAGTAAAATATCAGTAAAACACTGTATTTTATATTGCAGGTATGACTACCTGTCAATCCAACCACTATATATTCAGTTCTAGTTGTTGCACAAGAGCAAGGTGTGTTTCGACAAAGCACTATCTAGTACTTAGTAACTCGTACAAAGCTAATATATACACCGGCGCGGTGAAATGAATCATTGAACGTCGTCGATACTAGAATAACTCACGGCGCGTGTATGTGCGCCGAATGCGAGACGCCTGGCATCAATCGCGCTATATCCAACTGTAGCCATCGCTATATCAGCGGTCGTTACTCTCGATTGTATTATCGTAAGAACCTCACTCAGGTCATTTTAGAATCCTGATATCCTTGCGAAATCAGTCAGGCGATGATTCTATCCCGAGCAGGTCTTTGTATGACGTAGTCACAAATTCAAAAATCAAATTCTCTTTTATTTTCAAAAAGTTGAGAACACTTCTTGGTATAGGAGCATCACCTGTTTCTCTCTCGCTTTGAGAGTAGCTCAGTTGGTTAGGCGGCTGTTTCACGATTACAGCGATATATTGGGTGTCGGTTCAAGTCCCGTGGTTCAGATTTTATGAACATTTTACTAAATGCATTGAAATTTGGACTTGAGGCCGGCCGTTCAAGTAGGGTTAAGTGGAAATTGTGAAGCAGTCTAAACCTTTGTGACCAAGTCACAAGGTCTCGAGTCACAGGTCAATTTGACTTTATAGTTTTGACTCGAGTCCTTATTCCGAACTTGTTTATTCACGCAGATAGAGACAGATTTTAGGCCCATTTTTCAATTATCAGGTGACATACTAGGGTTACCATATTTCGAGATCAGAGTGAGAGGACACTGAGACCCGGGGTATGGGAAATATTTGAGCAATAGCATCGTGTTTACCAGATTACAAGACACCCAGAGTTGACTAAAAAAAAGGTCATTTTCGTTTATGATGGTTTGAGGTTTGAGTCCGAGTCCAAGTCATTGTGTTGACTGCTCAGTTTCCAGTTAAAGTCTTGTTAAACCCGCTGTTATAACCCTATTCGGTGATAACGAATGGTTCGCATTTACATTATACTAATTTTCCTCACTTTTAATAGTTTCTGGTCGCATTTTCAAGTACCAGTACCAATAGACGAAATCCCAATAGTGTGGTTACTTTACTATTCTTCGAGATTACAATGAAATGTCGGTCTTGGCCGTCTGAGTCTCGAGTCCTATGACTTGGTTCGAGTCATGCGCAATGACTCAAGTCCAAGTCGAGTCAATACACTTTACACACAGATTGAATCGAGTCAGGTCGAGTCATTTCGGTATTTTGAGAAAATGACTCGAGTCATCACAAAATCGTGACTCGAGTCATTACAACTCTGCTTAAAGTAGAAGCTTACTTCCGTACTTACATCAGAACCCTTCTCCAACGGCGTGATAATCCCTTGGGCGTAAATAATCTTCCTCGTCTCCGGAGTGACCTCCTCCGTGCTACCAGACGGCTTATGGCCCTCGGTCGCTTTCCCTTCCACTTCTTGAGGACTGGTCTCCTCGGGGGCCCAAGGAGGATGCGGCATGGCGTAAGAAGTCAACGGGTACACCCCGTTTTGTACGTCCTCCAAAAACTTATCCACGTCGAACAAGGGAAGGTCCTTGGCTTTCACGGACTTGTGGATGGTTTTACCCACTTCCCGGTCTTTGTTCTGTTCGGTTTGTTTGTATTCTGGTAAACTACGATCGTTTTTTACAAACGCATGCGCGGCAAGCAGTTTTAGAGAGTGGACTTCGAACAGAAGCGGGTGTAGCAGTAGGGAGCGTGCCGACGGTCGTTGCGTAGGGTCCTCTCGTAAACATAGCTGGATGAAATCTTTCTGCTGCGGGTTGTCGAGAAGGTTGATGGCGTTCGCGATATCAGTCGGTGTCACTGTCTTAGATTGATCTGCGCAATAAAACAGAAGACTTATAGTGCTACTTGGCTTAAAAATATTTTAATCAGAGATAAAAAAACTTGGATCACTAGACAATTCTAGTTGTCTGATTACAAGAGAGAAATGCCGGAAATGTGATTTGTGAACTGTTTCAGTACTCTTATTTTGACCACGGTATAATCTAATCTCTGGTGTTCATGGAAATGCTACAGGAATACTGTATAGTGTGAAACAGGGTTGTAACCAAGTCACAAGGCTCCGAGTCACAAGTCAATCTCGCTTTTATATTTTTGACTCGAGTCAAGTCGAGTCATTTTCAATTCCCACCGAGTCAAGTCCGAGTCCAAGTCAACGAACAGAGGATCGAGTCCGAGTCGTGGTATTATGACTCGAGTCCGAGTCCAAGTCATTGTGTTGACTGCTCAGTTTCCAGTTTGGTGATATTGAATGGTTCACATTTATAATATACCAATTTTCCTCACATTTAGCAGTTTCTGGTCGCATTTTCAAGCACCAGTACCAACAAACGAAATGTGTTGGCGTCGAAATTACAATGAAATGTCGGTCTTGGCCGTCTGAATCTCGAGTCAATGACTTGCATCGAGTCATGCGCAATGACTCGAGTCCAAGTCGAGTCAATACACAGATTGACTTGAGTCGAGTCGAGTCATTTCCGTATTTTGAGAAAATGACTTGAAGGGAGTCATTCGAAAATCGTGACTCGAGTCGAGTCATGACTCGAGTCATCACAACCCTGGTGTGAAACGAGCTAAGCTTGCTGTACCGACGTTTGTCATTGGCATTCTCATGCCGACGAGCATGAACCTTGATCTTGGTTCGATATGATCTTTGTTGTATTTTTAGCTAATTCAAAATTTAATTCAATTTCCAAGTTATGGTGACTTCAGTCATTCTAATTTTAATCTAACTTGGAAAAAGTATGTAGCCATCATTAGGCTATATTTCTAATTTATTTTAGAAAAAAATTATGTACCGTAGCTATCATTCTAATTCCATTCTAATTTGGAGTAAATATGCAGCTATCGTTTTAATTCTAATCTAATTTGGAAAAGATGAAAATTTTCCAGTTGTGCAACTTTGCGTAGGAAAGCATATCAAGTGTCGGTACTCTGTTGGTTCAGGCATCATACTAAAACACAGTAGGAGACGTCATTAATCATCCCTCCATACAAATGAATACGTAGGCCTACCCTCAGCGGGAGATCGCATTGCATGTTGAGATATAGGCCTATTCCAGCATCTGATATTCTTATGAGTCATCACTAGGGCGATTTTTTTACCTGAAAAACAGAGGATTTTGACCTAAAAAATCAAAATTTTGACATTTTTTTACCTTAAAAAACTTAATTTTGACAAATTTTGACCTCGCGTATGCAAATCAGGTGTTTTCTCACATAATGTTAGAATTGTACTACTTATCTTCCTTTATGGTACGAACTGTCTGTCCGTACGAAGTACTTTGGCCTGAAAAAACTTTTTTGACTAAAAAACTGACAAATTTTGTCATGAAAAAACTTTAATTTAACGAAATCTGACACTATGAAGAATTCTAGTACTTAGCCCTTCATCACATAGACATAATTAAAATTCGTTGTAGTACATCGAAAGATACTTTCCTACATTCTCGGGTAGAAAGTGTCTGTTCTTACTAAGTAGCTTGCCAAGAAGGAGGAAAGAACGTTTAGCAGCAGCAATTGTTGGCTGACAACACTGGAGTTGTGCATACACTGCTGGTGACACGCCTTGTTGCTTCATTCTGACAATGGTGTCTACATCACAATTTTCCATCATGCCCTTCTTGATATAAGAACCATGCAATGCCCACGCAGTCTTCTTCAGTTAGGATATTGCGGTATGTTGAACAAAACACCATGTCAACCTATTTGTTTCTTTTGAATGTCTATAATTCACAACGAGCAGACAATGAGCCGTCTACAACGGTAGGCCTATAAAGTAGGCTACAAACTGTAAAATGTCAAACGATAAGTTCACCGACAGTGCAAAATCTACGATACAAACGAAATGACTTATTTTGACCTAACGCTACAATTTTGAACTAATTTCGACTTTTTTTGGCATGTCAAAAAAAAATCGCCCTAGTCATCACTGATCGAGTGCTTCCGTCCAGAAGGCAAATGACATCGGTTGCACGTGCCCAAAAACCTCCTTACATGAGCCACTGCTCTGTTGATCTACTACTTCATTACTCATTACTACCCGTTGCTATACAGACAGTACTCTTTTGATTTCCCTACTCGATGCAGGCAATTACCGGTGATGAGTGTCAGCCGGATATATCGGGTTTATTTCAGTATGAATATTATATTTAATTTTATACTGAACACTTGCACCTTCAAGAGTCCCAACCCTGGATGAAGTTCGGAAAGAAAATTTTAAGATTAACAATAATAATCGCACTTACGTTGTAAATGAAATCTTGGAACCGCCATTTCCAAAGCGCATATCCCAAACGAGAATATATCAACAGCCGGCGTGATATTTTGCGCCATTTCATACTCGGGCGCGTAATAATGCAAGTGTTTCACTTCGTTATACGTTTTCACGTGATTTCGGATCGCGTCTGGCGCCACGGATCCAATCTTCACCAAGCCGTTGTGCTGTATGAAGATAGTATCGCAGGTCATGTTTCCGTGGATAACGGGCGGGCTGCAGGAGTGTAAGTAGTTGAGCGCGGACAATATCTGCGTGCACCAACGTTTCCAGGACTTGTTTCGTTTACTGGACTGAAGCTCTTTTGTCTTGTTCAGGAATTCCTTGACGGAGCCCGAGCTCATGTACTCGGTTATGAAAACAACCCTTGTTTTCTGCTGCTCCTGAAATAGTGTATTTGAATTGATTAATTCTCAAGTCATACTTACATACACACAAGTCATACACACTACAGGACTTGACTGTTTGAAATATTAGTGCATGCATACTGAAATGAAATGATGTTTGCGAGTTCATGAATATTACTTGAGAAATTATGTATTATGTTAGATGAATCCAAGTTCCAGACCTAGACTATAGTGACCAACAAAAGATCGGACTACAGTCATATCGATACAATAAAATATAAATATACAACATACTGGTCATGAGACTAGAACTTGCAAAAACCGACCAACATTATAAAATTGGAATTACTCCAATGGCTATGCAGCAAAACATGGTTCATGCCAAGACAAAAGGCATGAGCGCAGATGGGACCCCGAACCATTATGACTCACAGAGGTCAAAGGGGGTCAAAGTTACCGTAGTCATCGTTGCTACTCAAGTAGAAGTAACAACGTAAGTACGGTACGGTATCTACTGAAATACAGGTAGAAGTAGAAACCTCCAAGTAAGTAAAAAAGTAAGTAAATAGGATTCTCTAGTCCTAGTTGTACAAATAATTGACAACTGACAAGTATGATTAGTCTAAACTCATAACCACTAGAGCAGGGGTTCTCAAAGGGTGGGCCATGGCCCACTGGTGGGCCACAGAGCATTTTGAGGTGGGCCACAGAGCTATTTAGAAAATTTCACAATTAATGTCAGTTTAGTTATATTTTTTATGTCATTCGCTAAAAATATATTCGTATTATCTAATTATACGTAGGCTACATTGCTACAAAACTTTTCATCCGACCCTGATTAGACGTAGTGGCATGTATGAAGTCAGCATGTACAAATCGATAACGTTAGGGAGAAACGGTGGCTTTCTCTACTGGCTATGACAACCTACGGCTAACAGCAACTAAAATAATTTCAAGTGTATAATAACTGGAAGATAATGCTGAAGTAACCAAGTATTCCGGCAGCGTCATTGGCCGTATGCTGTTGAAAGGGGTATGCAATGAACTCGCAATGAAGTGAAATTGATGTACAGATTTACTGTACTTCGGCAGGCCGTATTATTGTAAGCTAAAATAGCCATAATTGCAAATTATTAGCAACTTCTGGCGAAGGTATACTGCTCCACATCAACGAATCTTAATGGATTTAGGATTTATCGGAGCGTATTAATCTTTGAAGTCGGTTTAAAATGTCCGGCCTGGAAATCATTGTACATAATGAAAGAGTCACAGGAATTGATTGTATCATTGGATTGAATATTCTGACATCGCAACTTCAGTTGTTTTGGTACAAGACATGCAAAGTACATAATGCATATTGAAAAATCTTTCTTCACTTCTCTGTAGTACCCCACCCACCAATGAATTGTTCGATGCTGGCCAAGAATGATTATAATATTCCACACAATAGTATCACTAAAGTTCCAATCACACAGTGCGGGGATCTGACCACGTGTTTCGCGACGCGAATGGTGCAGCGGACGAAAATAATCTACTGAGGAGTTATAGCTTATGATCTACCAGGGCCGTAACTACCGCACCCACACCCCCAATTGCGGAACTCGAAGGAGCCCAAGATTATGTCGTTGGTCGTTTATTGGAGGATATTTATTCAACTTGAATTTTTTTTCACGCTTCGCGCGATTTAATATCCCGGGAAATCGAGATTTGAATATCACCAGCTAGAGAAAAATGCGTATATTTGAGAGACATAGGCATATCGGCGCTGTCCATTACCACGCATTGAACAGGATTATGACTCTAAGATATCAGGTAGGCCACAGCACATTTTAAAACCGGAAAATGGGCCACGGCCAAGAAAGGGCTGAGAACCCCTGCACTAGATGAAGTAGTGCTGGTAGGAAAAACCTTTGAATCAAGTACCGTACTTCAAAAGCTATAGAAGTACTTTATTACTGAACACCTCTAGTGACACATATATACAATGTTGGCTTATTGATATTGTGATAGCGAGTTGAACAGAACCATTACTTTGTATCTTAAATCAGGCATTCCAATATAAAATATTTCAAGTGTGCATTGCTTTGCGGTACTGCTAGCCTATTGCATGGACCTTGCAACAATGCTAATTGTTATCTTTGAGGACGATATTTAAGGGATTTTCCTTGCCCTGACCCGGAAAGAAATTATATATTTTTGGAATCAGTGTAATTGTAATTGTGGTCCAATAAACTTCAGGATATTGCCGCTAGCTGGAATATTACTGCACAAACCTTCGACTCCTTTGCGTCTATATCTATCCAGTATCTGTGAAATTTGACTATATTCGCGTGATCTATTTTCATCAGATTGTCGAAGACGCTCTTAATTTTTTCAGCTTGCTTATTGAAGCTTTTGCGCTCGGAAAATTGAACCTCGTTCCATACGACTTCCACTCCTTCTTCCGAATCCATTGCCAGGTACGCTCTGTCAATTCCAGGGACATTGCGTTGTGATACTTCTTCGCTCCTTTTTAGCCATCTGCCACAAGGGCTTTCTTCGAGGATTTCATTTTCATCATCACTTTCGTGTTCACTTCCCTCACTCTTGTTTTCATTCTTTTTCTCGTCTTCATTCATGGTGGCAACGTTAATCCAAAATACAGAAGACAAGCGTATAGCCTTATATTAGCTCAGCTCAGAGATGTTTTATAATAACTTCAGTTCACTTCTATTCCGGGATTGTTATGTTTTGGCCCAAAACGCCCGTATCTTCAAAATAGTGATGGTTAGGTGAATAATAGAGCGGGATACGCATTCACAGTGTTCGTTATCGGATAAAAATGATCCAAAGGATGTCAGTGAAGGTCAACTAGTCTGATCACATCTGCATCAAATTGAATAGTATATTCATATTGAAATGAACCCGAATATTTTCGGCTGACACTCGTCAGGGGTAATCGTCAGCAACTAGTAGAGAATTCAAAAGAACGTCGTATTAGGGATGGTGTGAACGTGAGGTTCACGTTCGCGTTCTGTGTGTGAACCTCGGAAATTTAGAGGTTCGCGTTCACAAACGATTCTTGGTAGGTTCTGCACTGTGAACGTTGTCATGTATTACAATTTTCACTTCATTATAACATAGTTAGTTGAAGTTTATTGCATATCAACTGCGGGTCACTCTATGCACGGCGCTGGCAGCATAAAAAATCAACACTAAACGAGCATGCATCTTGACAATCTCAAAAATTTTACTTGCTTTGTTACAAAAGTTTGCTCGAAATAACCGGCTTTCCGTTAGCGACTCTCTGCTATGAGCTTGACTCGCAATCACACAACATCATGTAGGACTGTAGGTAGTCAACGAATGATGCTTATTCATCCAACCAATGAAATTGATATCGTTGAATGATGTATGGGGTAAATCTTGATTTCATATGTTTATTCTATCATAAAAAACAAATCCGTGCGATTGGGATGTTGGCTACTGCTGTATAACTTGTCAAAGGGGTAATATCGGTAGCAAGTACAGAAACCCGTCTATACTGTGCTTAATATCAACGTAGCAACACTTAGAAACCGAATACATTGTCCGGTCTGGCCTGGACCGTTCAGGCGTAAGCTTATATTACCTTCGAAGTTCACGTCGAAATTGTTGGCAAATCGACGGAAGATAATGATTTTCTGGGAAAACTATATAATTTGATTGTCCCAGTTAATACATTTGGCGATGTTTAAAACGCCAATATGTACTTCAGTAGCCTATTGCGGCATTATGTGGTCCGAGTCGTCGTTAGGTATCGTATACAAGTACATTAATATAGGCTGTCAATTCACTAAAATGTAGGGTTGGAATTAGCAATATGACGTCACGTGGCGTCATGAAGTTCACGTTCTCATTCACACAGAACCTCTCTAAAAGGTTCGCGTTCAGAGGTTCAGACCATCCCTACATCGTATATCAACAATCGTATCACGAAATATGACGTCACCAGCATGAAATGTTGAATACCAGATCGTTCAATGTACTACTTTTAGATGATACAGCACGAACTCTTTTTGTTGACTCAGCCTTGGCTGGTGTATTTTGATAAAAGTCGACTCCAAGGCACACAAATGAAAATGCGAACGACCCTTTCAGGCTGTGTCAACAAAAAGAGTTCGCGTATCATCTAAAAATAGTACATTGAACGCTCTCGTATTCGACATTTCATGCTGATGACATCATATTTTGTGATAAGATTGTTGATATACGATGTTCTTTTGAATTCTCTACTATAGTTGCTGACGATTACCCCTGACGAGTGTCAGCCGAAAATATTCGGGTTATTTCAATATGAATATTCTATTCAATTGTATATTGAAGTTCTGTACCTCCGAGAAGCTGTTCGGATCTGCATCAAACAAGTCGACCGCACTGCATCTACTACATTCTACAATCTACATGCATGTTAGGTAGGGTTACCATACGGACATGCGGAAAGTTGACCATTTTTTCCGGATATTACTCCGGTATTCTAAATTCTAAATTTTGAAAATGTGTCCTCTTTTTCCTATTCTATAATATGGTAACCCTGATGTTAGGTTAGTTACCACAGACTGGCAGACTGGCACAGGTACTCTACGTATTCACATGATGGTCACATATATATTAACAAAACCAACGAAATCATACGCCCGAAAATCCTCCTTTCACATAAGCGTGAAAAAGTCTCCATGTAATGAGCTATCACGTAAAATGCAGTAACTTGCTAACTGTCACATGCAATTTTACGAACTGCAGCCTACCTATTCCAAGCTGAAATGCCTTCATCCATCTTTACATTTCTCCTACAATTCAATTTAACAATTCAACTCACTGAATTAATCAGAGTTTTGTAATTATGTTTGTGAACGAGACTGTTCTGGCTGTGTGTGAGCCATACTCACGAATTCTTCCATCGCAAGCGATGCGTGATCGTTCTTTCTAGCTTAGCGATTCGGGTAGGCGCCACGTTTTTCGGTAAGTCTATGTATTATTGATTTTTGAATCAATTAGAAGTAAGTAGCAGTCTTTTTGTGTCATTGGGCAGGTCTAGAAAACATATCGAGATATAGTGCTTTGATTTAAACTTTACAATGAGCATCTATTATGTTGATACTGGCAACTCTGCCGCCGGTATATACTCAAAACTGTCAAAATAGAAAATATCAACTCAGTGAGCTGCTCGCGTAGGAATTACTGCACTGTGTCGAATGTTTGTCTCATATTCCTGCAGACTACATACTCCTACAGACTATTCCACTCAGCAAATGATGAGCTGTTCATTGCGGCTGGGGGCTGGGCTGATTGCTATACTTTATTTTCAGTCCTGAAAAATGACCAACCCACATGGAATTCGCCGGGGTACCCGGTATATGTTCTCCAAAAAGTTCCGCCAGAGGGGAATGATTGGGTTGTCTAAGTATTTGACTGTCTACAAGAAGGGAGATATTGTTGATATCAAAGGAGATGGTGCTGTTCAAAAAGTGAGTATTACTTCAGAATTACTTCACGGTGATACTATATATCAGTTCTAATTGTTATCTACAGGGTATGCCTCACAAAGTCTATCATGGCAAGACCGGCCGAGTCTTTAATGTGACACAGCATGCCGTTGGCATTATTGTGAACAAGCAAGTCAAGTTAGTAGCGCATTCAACATAGTTTTGAATCAGGACCCTGTACAATATTTGTGATTGTTTTGTACTTGATGATTGCAGAGGACGTATTATTCCCAAGCGGATTAATGTTCGTATCGAGCACATCAAACACTCGAAGTCTCGACTATCCTTCGTGAAAAGGGTGAAGGAGAATGAGAGGAAGAGGAAGGAAGCCAAAGCTGCTGGCGTCCGAATCAATCTGAAGCGCCAGGTATTTTGAACTTCTTGATTGGTTGAATTTTTCGTTTTTTAGCTCTGTGTGTATGTTTATTTGTATTTCATGTTTGAATGCAACAATTGTTCTCCGTTTCATGTGATACAGTCTGCTCTGGTATACCACAAGCCGGTATGGAATCGGTGTCATGTGCTCGAACTACGTTTCATTGTTTATTATTATTAAATCACTTCAACTTGGAAAATCATCGCTGCTCACCTGATATATCAGGCAAAAACTCCAGCGAATCTAATTAGGACCACAAGTACTGTACAGGACAGAAATAAAATGCTGACGACCTACCATACTCTAAAAATGTGCTGTCAATTGGCCGTGCTCACATATAAACCAGATTGGAAACAGTGGTTGTTTTGGCAATAATTTGAGCGTCACAGTAAGGTTTCTTGAAATACGTGAACGGAAAATTGCACATGACTTTGACACCAATTCATCTCTTGGTGCGTGAGACGCGGTTCGATAATCCTGTATGGAATCGGTGTCCTGTGCTTACGCTATGTTTTGTTATTTTTTATTCAATTACTTAACCTTGGAGATTCATCGCTACTCACCTGTTATATATCAGACGAATCGTACCGAGATTCCAGTAGGATCAATACTACGCGAGTGAATTTTTTCATCACAAACAACTGAGAATGAAATTGAAATTAGATCGGTGAAAAACTTCTGATTTAATGGGGTACGTAAAATGCAGTTTGATTTACAATGAATATTGCTAGATTCATGGCTATTATGGTAATATAATCTATATTGTGTACATTATTGTAAAATTTAAGTTACAGAGGCTGTGATTTGCAGCGCAGAATCGAAATGAACGCTTGAATTTTGTTTCCTCGCCGATAAACAGCTGGATGTAAGCTGATCTGATTGTATAGTATGTTCCAAGTAATTGTAGGGAGCAAATCAACTAGTTTTCAGCTGAAATACCGTGGGGGTGGGCTACCCTTCTTTTTAAAAACGTCAAACGTTGCATTATTCTTCTTCTTCGGACAGAATACTTTGAATTGATTCAGAAGTGTGGATCGTATTTTTCCATGGTGTCGCAATGCAGCGTTCATGGTCTACTTTAGGCGTTCGTCACAATGATGCAAGTGCTATGAGAAACTGTCAAAAAGTCGCCCACAACTTTTTTCGGACAAGTTATGTGTGAAAGCTACGGATAATTTTGAAAAACTTCAATGGAGCAACTGTCGGCAGTTTGAAAGAGCCAATAGCAAAGCCACATTTATTTCGAAAGACGCTGAACAATCACTATCTAGTTTGTGGTCTTTCACAGAACTTGGTAAACTTCACCTTGCAAAAACTTCCATAGAACCACGTATAAATATCTAGTATCAAAAGGGCATCATTAAATGAGATTTTCAATGTTACATGCAAGTTGTCGTAATTAAATTTTGGACAAACTTTGGCCCGTATTCAAGAAACCTTACTCAGTGCTCAAACTCATTTTACGTCAACATTGCGTAAGAATCGGTATCCAGAAAGCGACGCGAGAGAACGAGTTTGATTCAACTGGAGTCGAACTTGACGCTCTTTCGAGTTGTACTTTTGTGGTTATGGTATTCAATGACGATCTGAGGTTGGAGCAGATCTCGAAAGGCGGTGTTTGAATAAGCGTTTTCCGAGTCAAGCCGTGGGCAGACTCAACGCCTTACTCATTCTCATTTGTACGGTTTGGCCGTGAATATATTGCGGAAATTGCGCTGTGAGATTGTTTGGTGCCTGAATTCACACTTCCAACTGTAATATGTAACACCGTTATAAAAGGGAAATCATGTTCTAGCCCCGTATGGCTTCATCGTTGGTTGCGTAGGCTATTCCCAAATCGGCGGACATTTTTCATCAGAAAGGTTTACGATGGATTCGCAAAATCGGTTAATTCCTCACAACACGCTCTGTTTTATTACTTAATATAAAATGTAATATAAAACGTAGTATCAGGATATGTAAAAACGAATGAAGGATGAATGTTACTGAAAAACCACACACAAGCTGTTGTCTACAATAGCGATCATAGGCGTCGACTTTTTTTTTTACGAGGTGGCGAAGTCTTGTGACGTCACAATTGTTCATTATCGATGACGTCATCGTCGCACGAAAACGCACTTTACTGCATGCCGCTGGTGTACGTGCAGAGTTGAACCATTCGCGTGACGTTTTAATATCGGCCTTGCAAATGGGTTAATAGAATAAATCCGTTTAAAGCATGATTTTCACATAATCCGAAAAGATAATAATAAATATTAATGCATATCAGTGGGACTTCTGTACGATTTGGATGTGGGTCTTGACCTCCAGGCACTGACTCAGTGGACCATTATGATTTGTGTCATTTTTAATAATGCGTAAGATCACTCGACTCAAGTCAATTTTTGTACTAGGACGGCCAAGACAGACATTTCATTGTAACTGCGAAGAATAGTAAAGTTAGCACACTATTGGTATTTCGTCTATCAGTCCTGATACTTGAAAAATAAGGGTCAGAAACTGTTTAAGACTGAGGAAAATTACTGTATTATGAATGCGATCCATTCTATATCACCTGAGCAGAGTTAGAAAACTGGGTTAAACGGAGCAGTGACCATAATGACTTGACTCTGGTGGATTGAATATGACTCGACTTGACTCGAGTCGAAACTAGAAAAGTGAGATTGACTCGTGACTCAGAACCTTGTGACTTGGTGACAACCCTGGTGTAAACACTTATGCTGCGCAATGACCCATGTGCGTCACATACATGGGACCTGATGACATTTGCTGGATCATTTATTTAATCAACATTTTATTTTCCAGCCGAAACAGCCCCTTCCAGGACACTTCGTCAGATCAGGAGGTGTGGAACCAGAGCTGGTTGAACCAATCCCATACGAATTCATTTCCTAAATTGAAATATACTTGGCCGGTGCAAGTACATGTGTGTTGTTATAGCTGACTTCGTTGACCCTGGCTGAGATCGTTCATTAGGTACTGGGTCGTTATAAGACGGCCATATGCGGTGGGTTTAAGAATTAGCAATTGGCTGTCATGCGCTGGGTGGCATGAATGAAATGAATTCGCAGGTGGTAGGCAAATATTCAAGCGAGAGATTAGGGTCTGTTTTCGAGCAACAATAAATGCTAATTACAAGAAATAGTGGTCTTAGAAACATGCGATGTACGCAATGCCTACATGTGTTTTCAACATCGGAAAATCTAAATCATCCCCTCATATGAATTAGCAAAAATTCGATCGAGTAACATGGCGATCCTCGGGGGCCCATGAAATATTTTGCACCACGGACACAAACAATCAAACATACTATCATTAAGAATTTCAAGATACAATGAAAGAAGGTGTCGAAACGACTTGTGGTAGTCTTTGAAATCTGATCCCCACCTCGGCCTAAGTGTTATAAAGAGGAGACTGAATGAAGGTAATACGAAAGGACAAGCGACAAATCGAGGTGGCAAGATAAGATAATCGTCAAATTAGCTTTTTATCTGAACAAGACGCATAAGGTGCAATGTAATGAACAGATAGGATGCCGAACGACCAGTTGCGGTCTCTTAAACTGGTATCCGCCTCGATCGTCCTTGTGCCCGATGTCGGAGTTCTTTCTTCGATGTTTGTCTTTATTCCGCGACTCTTTGTTGCTCTTTCCAATCCTTGTAAGGCCGCCCTTTCACCGGGTCTTTTTCTGGGCTTTTTGTCGCCGTAACAACAGCGACGCGGAAACTCGCTTATCGTCACGGACGGAAAACGAGATCTATTTGTCAGGTACAGCTCGTGGTCCATTAAACTTGAAGTCTGACTAGTAGGCTATTTATTCGGTATATGGTAGGGTTACCATACGCCCTCTTTTAAGAGGATTTTTCCTCTTTTTTTACTTTTTTGAAAGTGTCCTCGGAGGACGCCCTTTTGTCTTCTTTTTTTGAGATTTTGTCCTCTTTTTTGAAAATTTAGGTCAGATTTAGAGCAAATTGCGAGTGATATGCCGTAAATTAGCACATAACTGACGCTCCGGCGGGTATTTCGGAGTGAAAACCGGTTATTTTAGCTCTGGGCGGAAAGATGACCTTTTTTTTTAGTCATCCACCTAGCAATGCGGGAAGAAAAACGGTATTTTGAGCTCTGAGCGGAAAAGATGACCTTTTTATTTTTTTAGTCAACCGATCACAAAGTGGGAGAAATTCACTGGTTTTGCAAGTCTCAAATTTCTGAAAAAGTGTCCTCCTTTTAGATTTCCAAAATATGGTAAGCCTAGTATATGGTTTCATCAGACAGATAACTAAGCGACCGCAAGGTATTACGTAGGCCCATCGACAGCACGTAACAGACGGAACCGAGTTATTTTGATACCATTAAAAATAGCGTGATGTGTCAAGCAAAATCAGTATGGTTATGAGTAGGGTTGGATTATCCGGATAACGGTTAACCGGTTAACCGCAGGTATTTTCACTATCTGATATCCGGATATTTTTCTGCCGGTTAGCCGGATAAAAAAGAATCGTTGCTAATGCATTTTACACGTTTTAGTAAGTTTCAATAAGTCGTATTCAGTGTTGGCACGGCCGATTAACGAGAAGCGTGTTGCCAATTAGCGAGATGCGTCTGTACACATTGCACAATGTAATGTGACGCGATCTCCTGCTGAGAAGATCGTTAAACTAGGTCATTGATTGCCACGCGCTCGGCTATCGTCTCTGGCCTGATTTATCGCGTCTTCAACAAGCCGATAGTTCCACTGGATTGAAGAATCGCATCTGCAATAGGCCATGTGCAGTGTACACACTATTCCATCGCTGGCCTGCACAATCGCATCTTCATTGGCTTGGTGCTCACGATATTATCGTTGACCTGCACAATCGCATCTGCAATAGGCAGGCCGTGTTATTTTTGGCATATGCCAAAACTGCCAAAAATAGCTTATTTTTGGCATTTTTCAATTTTTATTTTTGGCAGTTTTGGCATCGACCTCTAAATAGATATTTTCAGACTCGAATTAGTCATAAAAACGCTTTATTTGGGTCAGTTTATCAAAAGAGACCAAAAATGTGCAGCATCCACTTATAATCAGTTCCAACAAACAATAATAATAAGAAAAAACCTAGCGATTACATAGGTTAATAATATCAAACGAAATCACTAAATGTGCAGTATCCATTCGGAATCGGTGCCAATAAGCAAAAAGAATGAGAAGCCTAACAAACACGCTCAACACCTGATTGTTACAGCTTTTGAATAGACTTAAATTGTTTGCACTGTAACAGTGCTTCCAAACTCAGGTCAGCAAAGTTTCTCCTGAATTAATTTTTCGCCCAACGAATCTGGGAAATATCGGCTTCAACAGTAGCCGTTGAGGAAAATAATGTTGCCAGTCCCCCACAAAAGGTTTTCAGAGCTTCAAAATTTCGGAGGGCAGAATCGGCTTCCAAGCATCATGAAAAGAGATCACTGCGCTATAGTGCCATCGATCTCGTCGTGGAAAGAATTTTCTTCCCGATACTTTTCCAGGAGTTCCCTGTGTTGTCTCTCAACACATTCTATTTTCTGGCCCGACCATCCCATCTCCATCAGTCTACCGATATATTTTAGGAGGACTTTTTTCACGTCAGATGGCTTTAATATTACCAACTCACATGGAAGAGTCCTGGGAAGGTTAGCTTGTTTAAGATCATTAACGCAACAAGACTGTCTGGCAACGAGACTGCAGCTCAGAAATAGCCGGACTGTTTGTTGTGTCACAATGTTCAACACGATCACAATGCAAAAATCGTGGTTGAATTTGAGGGTTCCAGATCCATGAGCAGAATACAATTTATATTCTAGTAATCAATACAGCGGCAGCTTTCCATTGATACCCGTTTTATCAAATTTAGCGCTCGGTAAGCTGGTCAAAAATGGCCGTAAATGGACAAATGGAAAGTATGACGTAAACCAGATGCAGTCAGCCGTTCAATCTCGATGTGCCCACACCATTTAGGACACCATGCTTTCTCCCCTAATGGGTGGGCTGGACCCATAGAGTAAGAAACCTGCCCTTCACACACGCTTTTCTCGCTTGTAATGCGGTCCTGTTAACTTAACACCATGAACGAAATACAGGCCGTGTTATTTTTGGCATATGCCAAAAATTAGTTATTTTTGGCATTTTCAAATTTTTATTTTTGGCAGTTTTGGCATCTGACTCCTGAAATGCCAAAAATAACACGGCCTGGCAATAGGCCTACGCACGATATAATCGCTGGCCTAACCATCTCGGACCCAGCACGCATTGGCTCCAGCTATCTCTCGATGGCTTGTTGACGATATGCCGTTAACGTTAAGTGTATTCTAATTAGTGATTCTGAGAGTGACACCGCGAAACTGAATGACATCGAATGTTCGCAAAAATGTGCGTGCGTGCAAGCGTAATTGATTTCCGCTGATGATTAATTCGAAAAAAAAAATCGAAACCCCCTGATTTTATTTCAGTCCCCCCACATTTTCGGTTGGCTGCGTGCCTGATCACGTGAATTAGAGCGAGGTATGATGTCGGCATCAATTCCAGTATCAGCTAGTCGTCCTTCTAGTACTCTAAACCTAAACATAAGGATGGTCGAAAGGATGCAAAGCCGTTGAAGTTTCCGGCGTACGACCTGCCAACTTTTTGACTCTCTACGAAGCGCTGCTTTCTATTCAGCCCACTTATGTGGAAGCTGAAAAAGCATTCAATGAACGTGGACTCTTTGTTACAAAATTCCGGTCCCGGCTACAGGATCCCACAATTGATGCATCTGTGCTTTATAAAGAGGGCATTGCAGAAGCAGTGAACATTAAATTTGCGTGGTTTTACTCGTATTCGCTCATACTGCGCGCGTAGGTAGGTACTCTACAATAGCACTGTGTAATGATTTTGCGATCCGTTTTACATGCAGACCTAATGAAATCGATTGTCTCACTTAGCAGTTGTTATCCGGTTAACCGGTTAGATAAATTCCAAAATATCCGGATATATCCGTTATCCGGATAGTGAAAATTATTGATATCCGAACTAACCCTAGTTATGAGGTCAAAAGTTTTGGTGATAAATTTGCCCTTTTGTTGCCTTCGTGAAGTTGAAGCCCAAGGAATTTGATCATAGAGAATACGTGTCACAGAACAGTACATGGGTTCGGGAGGCAGAACCTACAAATGTACGTTTCTGGAAAACGAACCTCTGTATATGCGAGGTTCGGTTACGACTCAGGAACGTTCGCGTCATCATTTCCAATTTACCAAATGAATGAGCTGCAACGAACTCAATCATTGTCGCCCGATATTACGTCACAAACGAAATGGTGTCGCACGTTCGATGGTTATCATTCGCGGGAATTCTGAGGACGTTGAATCACCATGACCACATTTTCCGTTTCGGGTCGGGTTGGTTGCAACAAGTTGTATTTTCTCAAAGTCGTTGTGGATTCGAAATTGGCTGATTTGTGTTAGAAGAGCAAAAGCATATTGACTTCGTGAAAGGTAAGTGTTATGTATTTCCACCGCGGGCTATACACACGAAGCAATCAAGGTAGGCTCCCTTGATAACGTTGTCAAACAGCGTCTTACAAATTTTGAAATGAAATCGTTGCGACGATAAAACGTGTGATGAATGTGGGCAAATGTGGGCCTCTGAGTAACAGACCACACTAAGTTGCTTCTGCACCTATTCATGATATTGCAATTAATCAGAACGTTAATAAAGCGACGATGATTATGATGTCAGGTTGGTTGATTTCGGTGTTCTTGGTGTTTCGACCTGTACCACGGTCCAGGCTTTAAAGACACTGCTTACGTTAATGAGAGGGCGAGGAGGTTGGCTAATGTCAAAGAATCTAGAAGGACAAGAAGTGCGATGTCATTGTTTCGTCATGCGATTGTTACACAGCGGCAGCCATTTTGGTTCTAAAAATCCAAAACAAACAACCTGAACCTATGCGTGCGGCTGTAGTTTTCGGCGTTAGTAACAGTGATAGTTATGGAATTATGCTGGACAGCTTGGATATTTGACGTCGAAACCAAGGTCAGTTAATATTATTTCGTTGTCTATCTGTTGTTTTTGTTTCAAATGTACCCGGACTACCGTACAGAAAGTACGTCATAAATAAAATGAAAACACGATCAGGGTCGGACGCTTCTCACGTCTTAGGCCAGTGGTTCCCAATCTTTTTCGTCTCTTAGCCCCCTTGGCCGATACTTGAGCTAAAATTCCCCCTATGAAAAAGTTGCCTCTGACTAAAAAAAGGTGATTTTTAACGCACAACCATTTGTTGACTGGGAAATGAATGGCTAAACATATTCGGATATGTCCGAACTATGTCGAATACGGACCGCATTACACTTTGGTAAAGTACGGCTAAATTTTGACCTGTGTTTTACGGGTCGGGTAGCCACTGACGAAAAACAAATCAGCTAGTCCGCTTGGAATGGCCTTGAGTTGAATCGATGAATCTGGTATGTTTTTCACGTTAGCTCATATGTTGGTATAAATCGGTAAACAATTTCACCAGTGGCCTTGTGCCTAATTATCTTGACTTTTTCCAGCTTAGTAGCAATTTGGCCGAGAGACTATCGCGGGCCCAACGAAATCGTCTCGCGAGCCTCACTATCAGTAGTGTAATATCTATACGGAAGACATTTAAATATACACAGTCAAAGAAACATACAATTGTAAATTCTGAACTAGTTTCATACATTCATACTACACAGTTCTACCATAAAAATCTAAAAACTTGGTGAGCCAAGTGCATCTTTCAAAACAACGCCAAAGCCAGATTCCCCCCTAAAACTTTCAAAATTCCCCCCCGGCTGCGAATCACTGTCTTAGGCAGTCTAGACTAATTATGGTCACCCTATATTTTGGGGATCTGAAGAGGACACATTTTAAAAAATATTCAGACTTATAAGTTACAATACAGGAGTAAAATTCGGAAAAATTGGTAAATTTTATCCGAGTTTGTAGTTGGTTGACTAAAAAAAGGTCGTCTTTCCGACTCGACTCCCGGAATACCCACATTCTATGATTTTCTGTTGGTTGACTAAAAATAGCCGTATTTTTGGTTTGCCGGACTATTACTGATTTCATTACTGATTTCCTATATCTCAGTTGAACTTTCACATACATTTAACCAAAATTTTCAAAAACGAGAACATTCTGGCGTCCTCCGAGGACACTTTCAAAAAAGTCAAAGAACACAAATCCTCTTTAAAGAGGACGTATGCTAACCCTATCTAGACTACGGCTTGTCATTAGTATAGGTATCTTTACCTTGACTTTGTAAGCTTTTCCCGGCGACTAGGTGTGGTGGCGTTGGTATTCACCTACATCGCCTCCATAAATGAAGGGAGATTCAGTAAAAACTATGAACTTTGACAAACTAGCCGCTAGAAGTCGCTGAGCAGCAATATATTTCCCTCACCATAGTGTCCTATACCTATAGCACTACAGGGCGCTATGCCATCACGGCTTCTCGTTTCATAAATTTGATGAGCAGAGGTCACGCGATTTTCGTCTCCGTAAACCGGACCTCGGGGTTAAGTAGGGCCTATACCGCTGCCCACCGCTACTATGCGTACTATTGTACTTTTTCTACTATGGTACTTGGTCTTAGGAGCCACGGTGGTGTAGTTTCGGTTGGTAGGCGTACTGTACCGGTGCTCACGGACGACGATCCGCCAGATTATATTATATTAGGTAACCAGGAAACGACAACTGTGAAAGGGTGTACCGGTACCAATGACATAGTCCACCCACGCGCTGGGGAAGTGCACCAAGGAACAAATGCAAAGGGTTCAGAAGCGATGACGGGTAACCTCGATACCACTCCACAGATATATATGGAGCGGAATGGTACACATTTCGAATACGATGACTCGTGGGGGAATATTTCTGATTCCAAAATGCTTTTCACACGTTAACTTCAATTCCAGATCACAAGGAAGACGTGGGTAACAATTTTGCGATCACATCTTTGGTCTGGCCTGACCAGCGATTGTGCCCATGACCTACTGATCAAGAAATCTGGCTGCACCAGAGTTGTAACGACTCGAGTCATGACTCGACTCAAGTGGTGATTTTTTGGTGACTGGACTCGAGTCAATTTTTGTATAGTTAGTATAGTTAACACATGATTGGTATTTCGTCTATCAGTCCCGATACTTGGAAAATAGGGCCAGAAACTGTTAGGACTGAGGAAAATTACTATATTATGAATGCGAGCCATTCTATATCACTCGACCAGAGTTGGAAAAGTGTGTTGAACTGCAAACTGAACAGTGAACATAATGACTTGAATCGAGACAAAACTATAAAAGTGTGTTTGACTTGTGACTCGGAACCTTGTGACTTGGTTAATACCCTGGGTTGCACTCCATTGTGCTATCTCGTCGGCCGCCAACCTATTTTCGTAAATGTCAAATATCGTTGAATATTTTTGCATTTTTATTCACTAGGTGAAACAATGTATCTTTGCGCTCAAACGCGTGTCTCCACTCTTCAGTGTTCACCAGAGATGGCCACAGTCCGGTTCAGGAGCCGGAGCAGGATTTCAATGATTTTTTACCTGGCCGGACTGGATACGGATTTTGAATTTGGGGTGACGGTCGGATTTTAGCCGGATTTTTTTGCTGCAATATGATTAATTAGTATTGTTCTGGCAGGATTTTTTCGGATTCCGAACTGGACATTCACCAGCCGGATTTTCTCGGACTATGAATTTCCAATTGCCAGCCGGATCCGGATAGATTCGGATCTCGAAATTTTGGAATCCGCCATCTCTGGTGTTCACACGGACGTAATTTTTTGCTCAACTCAACCCTGGATTATATTGCAGGTGTGGGCAAACTGCATGCATGTGGCTGTGGCTCTTTCAGTTTTTGATTGCGGCTCTTTGAATGATTGCACAGCACATGCATTTCGTCATTTTTCTGGAGGTTAGTTTTAACCTGATTATAAATTGATGCATTTTATAGCGGATTCAAAATATGCGTATTGTTTTCGTGTTGTTTGTTTCCTCATGGTTTACGCAAGACTTTTAAAATTTAGGGAGAGTGGCACTATAGCACTGGTTCCCAACCTTTTCCCACCCACGTACCATTTCGAAGTTTTATGCAGTGCTCGCGTACCACCTACATATGTTTCGCGCACCGCATGCGGACCAAAATGTTTCCACCGTGTTGAGCTGCCGAGGGCGCCGAAACTGCTCAGTGCTCATTTTAAGGCGCAGTTTATGATTTCTGTGGTGGATCCATTTGGAATTCGTGTGGTCAACTATATTAAAACGGAATTTGGTTAGATAAGAATCCCAATGCTTTACGACTATGATCTCTTTCCCGCCGGCCATCATCGGTGGGATTGCCCCTACCCACGACGACGACCTTACCACGACGACGGCTTCAAAAACTCAAAATCAACTTCACCTGAACTAAACACTCTCTTCGGTCGAAAAACAAACAGAATCTACCCATATGCCACCTGGAAGACCTTCGCGTACCACAGGTTGGGAATCACTGCAGTACAGGGTTAGAAATTTGCAATTGAACTCTCGAATCGACTTCACGTAAACGTTTCACCCGCAACAATGGATGCTTGGTCAAGTCATCAATCAATGATAACTAGGGCAATTTTTTTTTGAAATGTAAAAAAAAGTCAAAATTAGGTCAAAATTGTAACGTTAGGTCAAAATTTGTCAAAATTGTTTACAAAGTCAAACATTTTTTGACCTCTGCATTTCGTATGTATCGTAGATTTTGCGCTGTCGGTGAACTTATCATTTGATATTTTACAGCTTGTAGCCTACCGTTGTAAACGGACCATCGTCTGCTCATTGTGAATCATATATGGTCAAATGAAACAAATAGTGACATGGTTTTATGGTCAACGTACCGCAATATCCTAGCTGAAGCAAGACTGCTTGGACATTGCATGGTATCAAGAAGCGCAAGCTGAAAAATTGTGATATAGACAATATTGTCAGAATGAAGCAACACGGTTTGTCACCAGCAGTGTTGTCAGCTTGAGTGTTGTCAGCCAACAAATGCTGCTGTTGAACGTTCTTTCTCCGTTCTTGGCAAGCTACGTAGTAAGGACAGACACTTTCTACCCGAGAATGTAGGAAAGGATCTTTCGTTGTAATACAACAAATTTTGATTATTTCCACCAGAATACGTAATGTAACTACTGGAATTCTTCATAGGGCCAGATTTCGTTAAAATACTAGTTTTTCATGTAGAAATCTGTCAGTTTTTGAGTCAAAAACGTTTTTTCAGGCCAATTTACTTTGTAAGGACAGACAGTTCCAACCAGAAATGAAGATAAGTAGTACAATTTTAACATTATATGCGAAAACACCTAATTTGCATACGTGAGGTCAAAATTTTGTCAAATTTTAGTTTTTTTTAGGTCAAAAAAGGTCAAAATTTAGATTTTTTAGGTCAAAAAAATTGCCCTAATGATAACTCATCGTGTTCAACAATGAACTTGATAATTAATTACGCCAGCGCAGGTCTCAATCATTTCCGGGCTAGCAATGGTGAGTAATTTCCATTTGAATTGTAAAGGCTAGCAATAACTGCGGAGTTTGGTCAAGAAAACGTCGCCGAGATTACCGAGCTGAAATCTACCTTAAATTCTCATAAACCTCATTCAATTGTTACGTCATAAATTCGTAATTTTGAATTTTTGTGACGTGGCTCTTAACGCTAAGATTTTTGATTTGCAGCTCGTGCATTCAGCAGGTCTGCTCACCCCTGTTACATAACGAAATCTAATCTGCGATTGTGTTCTATTTTGCGTGCACAAGTACAATGTACTCTTCCTTGTGAATTTGATCTCCTTCAGCCGCGACCTCAAAATGAATAGTTTCACTCAACTCCCACCGTTTTCAGTGATCAATAGATATTCTCAAAATAAATAACGCGTTCCGATAAAAATTGAAACATAGTTTGAACCGTAAATAAATAAATAGATTGTAATGAAAAAGTGGCAACCTCCGGTGCGTGTCACTGTCGTGTAAAAGCAAGACAGTCCATTCAGGAACAAAGTTTCCGTGAGGTGTGTGTCCGGTGATAGGTTTCAGAATCGGACAATTGATAGGTGTTCGGGTTTCGTCGGAGACACGACTTTACCTCATCTTTTCGTACAGTCTATGCTTGGGTAGTTTTCGCATCCGTTCGTGTGCTGTCACTCAATTTTAGTGGGCATCCACCAAATCCCACCCAGAAGGTCACGTTTTAGCCGCTGTCGTCTGTGAATATGGCGTAAGTCGCAGACGGTGTGATGAGAGTATGATCGCTTTGAATTCCCAAAATCGTTGATGTCGTTTTTGGTCCGGACGATGGCAGTGAACATCCTAAAATTGGAGGAATATAGTGAGATTCAAGTATGTACGTATTTTCTACACATTATGCTTTCAATTTATGCTGAACTATATCTTTCAGATTTTTAAAGTCTGCAAGTATCTTTTTGTAATGAATATGACTCTAATTCACCAGTCATTCCTCGCCTAATAAGACAATCCATTCAAACGCAAAAGCACTTGAACGAATTTTGCGCACTAATTTGACGCCAGGCATGAAGTTGTTGTTAGTAATGAAGAACTCTTCTGTTTCGATTCAATTTAATTTTTGTGATTCATGTCAGTAAAACCATCGTGACTCTTAGGAGACATTTGAGGCGACAACAATATTTTTGTTTAGAGACGCGTGATATTGCAAAATTTCATACGATAAATAAACTGTCTAGGCATTTTACTTGCATTTCAAATCAGGAGTAAAGAAGAACAATAGTTTTGTTCATACATTTTCTTTAGATTATAGATAATTCAGTCAAATTTAACTTTTTCCATTTCAATCAAGCACGTTTTTGGTGACAAAATGCAAAGACATGTAGTCGATGTTTATATTCAATTATGGCTTTTGCAATAAGTGGATTGACATGCTTAGAGTTGAATTCCTATATTACTTGATCTTGCACAACTTGCACGTCTGATCAGGATGCGATCCATTTCATCGTACAATTACAGTTCTGTATTATGTGTGAGGGTTCGGAAATCGATGTTGCTTTGCTGAAGACGGTTACAGCAAAATAACTGATCGGGACTTTAGAAGCTGAGTCACGACTGCTGTGATTTTACAAATTGCGAACTAGCTCTTATTAATGTGGTAATCTATCTTTCAACATTGACCGCTTCATACAATTATATATATTCCGAGTCTTCGGCAAGTATTTTAAGCAACGACAAATACCTACAATTTTTTTGGTTCAGCAAAGGCGTTGAAATGCAAAAATGCAAAATGTTTTCACATGTCGACTGCAATATCACCACGTACTTTGATACTCCTGTGCGTCGTTGTCCGCCAGCATTGAGCATGGCTGCCCGTTCAAGTTATCTGAGATTACTCTCGACCTCTCTCGGATCCTTTCGAAATCACCCATGAATTCGTAGCAGTCGGTCCAATCCCGCCATGCTGACCATTCGCAGTAGTGACAGTCTGCGAAGGGAAAACGAATTTCCTTAATTGAATTAATAGTACCTTGACTGCAGGATTTATTTTGACATAAGAGTCCCAGTAAATGTGCAATGCATAAACGCCCCACAGCCCTTGCTTTGGTAGTGTCATTATACACAAATCAGGTGACATTGACTTACAGCGGAATATCGAAAGCGTCCCGAATAACTGATACTGCGGCCATTTTTCATTGCCTATAAAGTTTGTTGTTTGATTCTCGGTCGTTTATTTGTTTCTGCAAATGCTGATTTCTGTGAACACAACTCAGAGCAGATTCTGGGATGGTTCAAGTGTTTATGTAATACTGTATTTTTTCATGCTGTTGTGTCCATTTAATCCGTTCCAGGATGTGTTTTTACAAAACCAGATTATATCCATGAAAATAGCCACCTTTCAGCAGTAAAACTGTTAATTGCGAAATAAGCAAGCAACTCATTTTAATATACAAATTTTCGGTATCGGCTGATTGTAAAATGAAGAGATGCGGTCCACGCTATCAACAAGCGCAACCGTCATGACCTATCCGCTAATTAGACTGTGAATGCGGTAATTAGTAACTGACGCTTCGACCGATATTGTCACCATTATCCATTTCTGCTGAATGCGGTATCCGTCTTCCTGTGTCGTGGTTGGATGCGGTAATGCATTTGTTTGATTAGAATAGTCGTGCATGTTAAGAGCATTGAGTGTTGATATTCACTGGGATGACTTTGTGGCTCACCTCACACTTTGTTTTCATCCAATACACCTCGAAACTGAAAATTCTATTTTATTTATTTCTTCAATAAAAAAAAAATCATTTTCGCAATTATTTCCTAATCACAACATATTAGTTGTGTTGTATTACGCATATACCCGCATCATCGCGTCTTGCATTTGATTTACGTCTTTTCTGCGGAAATATTAGATTAAACGTGGTGATGTGGTTACGGTGCTCTTGAACTTCCGTATACTTCCGAACCGATCTCAATGACTTTATACATAATTGTCACTTTTTAACCCATGTTTCGTAACAACATACGTGACTTGGAATGGATGTCGAATTTGAGAAATTTATGCATTTTGTCATGGTCCGCAACAGGTGATCGGGCTGATATTAGTATTTTTAATGATACGTACTTTCTCTTTATATTAAGTACCTGCCATGGCTTGTCGCATAATTCTTCAAATTGCTACTTACGGTCTTCGCTATTTACAAATATTGTATGATGGCTTTGCGGTTAACGTGCTGTACGTGCCAAACCGCCGTAATTACTCATTTATACTTGTGGGGCCCGTACCGCTGATTTTATACAAATTAAGCGTAACACGTGATGGAATTTCGCGACATTTTACATAACTCCTTTCGCCACCACAACGCTCTACTCATTAGATGACAGATACACTCCGCAATGTATTGGCGGTAGTGAAATTTCAAGTTGGGTGGAATATGTAAATCTTGACTGGAGGATACGTTTGTTGCTTATTGACAAATTACACATCATAGTTCTACCGTTTTCAAATGTGCACCATATTCGAAAAGAGAAATTGCAGTGAGGGTTGGTGAGAGGGCAATCGAGTCACGACAATACACCCGAACTATAATGAATTCCTTCTAACATATAAGCCTGCGGATGAGAGCTTTATATCCCAACAAACGGACTGACATGTTCCGAGGTGAATTTCTGTTGGCTAATCTGTGATCTTATACAATTTGAATTCCTGGACAGTATACGATACAAACTAAAGCTGTGTATTATGTCTTAGTCGGAAATCGATATTGCTGGGTTGAGGACCATAACAATGTAACTGGTCGGGGCTTGGGCCACGATTCAGATTTCAGTATACTTGCGCGAATGCGATAATCTAATTTCACCACTATCCGATTCGTAATGATATATATCCCGAGTCTTCAGCAAATATTTTAAGTATAATTCCAATAACCTACACAATTTTATTGATTCAGTAAATGCGTTTAGCAGAAACACGTGACGAAAAAGGATATCGATCTGATGTAAAACGACTAATGTAGTCGTCTTACGTACATTAAGTATTGGTGGGTTATCATCTCCTGAGCCTTTCACAGATTTCGCATGCGCCTTCGGTATTCACCCACGAAATGGATATATTGATATCACAGCATACCTTCCCGTTCGAACCATTTCCCCGCGCATAGGAGATTTTTGTGAAGTTTCGATTCCTTTTTTCGATACCGTTCGTAATGCGGATACGGCGCGCTGGGATCGTAGGAAAAACAGGTCGACCAGCTTGCCCACGCGCAGTCGTTTTCGCACTCTGTTAATACAAAAGACGGACATTTAAGTCGATTCAAAGAAAACAGCGATTTGTTTGGCACCAATTAGTCCTGGACAATTTTGAATTTTCCGCATTTCCAAATTAGATTAGAATTAAAATTACTGAATTCGTAAAAACTTGGAAATTGCATTAAATTCGGAATTGGAAAGAAATACTACAAAAATTGATGTTCAGTTCATTTTGAACTATACCGTTGTCCTGTAGCATTTTCAGGAAAAACAAAAAATATATTGGCATTAAATTAAAGCATAATAGCAACATTTCACAACTTAGATTAGAATTAGATTACTGACATTTTGCTAACATTGGTGACTATAATGATCTAGGTGTCCAAGTTGTCCGGTCTTGGGTATTCAGCTGGAATAAGCCGCTTGGCGTTACCCTGGGTTATACCTTCGTATTGTGCTAGTTTGTAATGCTGTATCTCCGAACACTTGAAGCTGCCTTCAGGAGAGGATTGAGGTACGCGGTGGCGTTCACGGTACAAGCCACCGAATCCGCGTCGGCAATCACCCCATTCTGTCCAGGCGGAAAGATCGCATCTCGAGGGCTTCTCCACGTACGTGGAAATGTCCGGAAGCTCGCAATCTGAAAGGAAGATTATACTTGGGATATGCATCATGTATCATGGAATTGCGAGTGCATGATAGCTAATCGCACCTAAATTATGAAAGTGGGAACGATATTTCAAATTATACTCGATGTTTAATATTCTATAGTTAAAGTTATATGTATGCCATGGTGTTTTTTTCCAAACTAACGGAATATTTAATGACAAGAAACGAGGCCAATACGATAACGTAGATAACTAATAACGAGTCCTCGGTACTACGATGCCTTACCTCGCTCTTCCCACCGCTTTGAGCATTTGTTTGATTTGAACGAATATCCCTTTCTTGACCGCCAGCGAATTTGACGAAAAGTACCTTTATCGCTGTAACAAGGGGTCCACGTGGACCAGGGCTCCAGTCCCAAGCTGTAACATTTCACGCGGTCTGTCGTCAGATCTCTCTTCTGTCTTCGATATGTGACTCGATCGAGAGCAACTGAAATACAATTATATATAGAAATAGAATATACATGCAATAGACGCAGCCTCACGACAAGAATCGGCACGAGGAGAAATTCTCATCGGTATAGAGCATATTTCTCATAAATCATATCATCTATCAGTCAATTCGAACTTATATTTGTTACAGATGGTAGTCCGCCTGATACATATCGCCTTGATGATTATCAATGCTATTTCCGTATGCATGATATTCCGTATCTATGATACTCACAGGATAAAGCGATTCTCATCGCAGCAGCGACGATAAGTATGCTTCGTAAATTCAGCATTGTTGTGGTATGTAGTCGAGCTAGATAAAGACAATAACTCTGGATTTCTGTCAAAATATATCCTTATTCGCATGGATTGATAATGAATTCGGTATGTAACAAGATGCTACTTATATATATATATATATAAATCTTCACAGCTATGGATTGGTATCAGAGAAAACATGTATACGTCCTGCCCCCACCCCTGTCTAGCATCGTTTACCAATAACGCGTAATGTGCTTCATTATGAGCAATATTATCGTCAAATTATTCCCGCTAATAGCCCGCGTCATTACATAAGCACGATCCAATCGACTTTTATCATTTCCCGATAAAAGCGATCTAATCGCACCGCATCCTGTTGGCCGATAGCAACGCAAATTGACGAATCTATTTCCACCCTATCATCAATCCCGCAATGCCGGTGACATTCTTGTATCCAGTGTAATTTCACGGGCTTGATTTGATCACATAACACGGCTTTACCACTGCGCCGGCGTTTTTATACACGATAGACTGCCGATAGCCTTTTTCTGGCGACATAAATGTGTAATATTGTTCAATCAATTTCGGGATCACAGCGCCGCGGTAATCGCAGTGATGGATCAAGATTACAGAAAAACGTGCAGTGGTCGTAACGTCACTGACTATTACTCGAGTACCTCTGGATGGGTTACACTCTTTCGAAAAGGATCACCCGTTATATACTCAAGTCCTTCTGTTGTACGTGTGTGTACTAATTTTCGCCTTTTCAGAATCGTGCGTATATGTTTCGGCTAATAGGATTATCTGGCATCAATCACAACATAAAGTAACAATGAGGTTCGAAAATCGAGAGAAGGATCGGAATGTACTGCCGAGAATCTTACCTTACAGATAACCGATTCCGAATATCGTACCTAGACCATTTGTAGTTAGTCCTAACACGATGTGTGCGTTGAATAGATTAACACCATTCACGAACAGTTACATGGTATTTGATTTATTTAGTTACTGTAAACAGCGTCCGCTTTGTGTGATGAAGTCGAGCATGTATCACGAACTTGCTCAGATTTTCCATGCCATTTGCTAACCAAATTTGACATTGACGCGTTTACGCGTCCGTCGAATTTCTCTAAACGCTTTGGCATTTGTGAGGGCTGCCTTGTACCTTTTGACGTGATGCGAAAGCAACATGTTTCCTTGGCGCGTTAAAATATTTATTGTCGATGGATTGTCTGTAAATATTCCTATCTTGTCTATCTTTGACGGCATCTTAAGATCTAATCTTACATCACTCACGTCATGTAGCTGAGTGTCACCGTGAAATAAGGCCGTCGTGATCGCAACAAATCTGGAATGTTCTAATTCGCAGATTTAATTCGAATTTTAGAGGCGATCATGTTGTAATTATGTTGTGCAATTTGTACTTTCCTAACTAAATATAAGAGTGACAATTTTTGTAGAAAATTGCATAACGAATCGTCAAATGTCGAAACCTGAAATCCCGATGAATTTAAAATCAATTGAGACGCGGATGTCAACATGAAAACGCCTTACCGTATTATAGGGACTTTAGAGCTTAAACACCAGGCCTGTGTATACACGTATACCAATTTTCGATCCCAAGTCTAATCTAAGTTTGGGTCGATTCCGAAAATCGGAAGTAGTATACATTCACAACATTTTTGTTTTTGACATACTGTTTCCGAATTCCCTGCTTATTCGAGAAAACTCGGGTATTTTCATTTTCATTTATCCGCCTTTTTCAGGAAATAGAAAATGTCCTCCTTTACAGCTTCGACAGCTATAGGATAATGGACATTGTCAACTCAAAATCGGCATAAATGACGCGAAATACTTATTGCGGACGATCGAGCGGGTCATTCGAGAGTGGGACTGGGAACTATGGTTCGAGTACTCGAATCTGAATCGAGTATTAATTTTAATGATTCGAATCGAGTAGTAAAAAACGATTTTTTCGAATACTGAAATTATACGCAGCTCGCCACTGAAAGTTAATTTATCAACGAGAATTATAGTTTCGATACAAATCTTCACTGTTGAAGCCTTGAAACCTTGATTGGCATATCGTAGCATACGAAACATACAGTACAAAGCTACGTGCGTTACTGGAAATAGCATATTTCCGAAGTCATGATCGTCCCACAGCTTTGTCACCAAGTGCAATAAAATCGGCATGGTCGAAAAATACCGAAGTGTCTTTAATGTGATGGATAATAGGGATGGTGTGAACGCGAGGTTCACGTTCGCGTTCTGTGTGTGAACCTCGGAAAATTTGAGGTTCGGGTTCACAACAGAACCTTGGTAGGTTCTGCACTGTGAACCTTTTTCATATATTGCAATTTTCACTTCGTTATAACATCTTTGGTTCAAATTTATTGACTTTCAACTGCGGGCCACTCTATGCATGGAGCTAGCAGCATAAACATTCAACACTAAACGAGCATGCCCTTGACAATCTCAAAAAATTTACTTGTATTGTTACAAAAGTTTGCTCGAAATATCCAGCTTTCCGTTTGTGCATATTTAGTGTCTCTGTGCTGTGAGCTTGACCCGCAATCACATGACATTAAGAGCGAAATACACTGTATTTTGTCAGCGAATGATCCTTATTCAACCAATCAATGAGATTGATATCGTCTTCTGATGTAAAAATCTAGCAGGCGTACGGGGTCAATCTTGACTACATACGTATACTGTATCATAAAAACCAAATCCGAGCGACTGGGGTATTGGCTATACTGCTGTATAACTTGTTAATGGGGTAATATCGGTAGCAAGTATAGAAACCCATTTTACACTCTTCTCAATATCCATGTGGCAATACTCAGACGCCGAATACATTGTCCGATCAGGTCGAAATTGTTGGCAAAGCGACGCAAGATACTGATTTTATGGGATTATTATATCATTTGATTGCCTCAGTTGATACATTTGGCGACGTTTAAAACGTCAATATGTACTCAAGTACTGAGCTATTATGTGGCCCCGAGTCGTCGCTCGGTATCGTGTACAGTAGATTAATATAGGCAATCACTTAATTGAAATATGGGGTTGAAATTAGCAATATGACGTCACGTGACGTCATGAGGTTCACGTTCGTGTTCACACAGAACCTTTCAAAAAGGTTCACGTTCACACGAACCTGAACCTTTCAGAGGTTCACACCATCCCTAATGGATAACAGGTAATATATATTCTTTGTGGTGGCATAAAATGTACATGTTTGAACTTTGACATATTACATTCTGTTATGACGTCATACTGAGTGATACTCGATTACTCGACTCGACTCCAAGCATATTACGTGTTTCGGAATCGAATCACTCATCAGTCATCAGCAATGTTCCCTCTAAGCTGCAGAGATGAGCATGGATTAGGATTAGGTTTTGAAAAAACAGGATTTGTGAAATTTTGTCGGATTTGGATTATACATTTTTTTCAGAACGGATTAGGATTTGGATTTGGATTGGATTTACCTATTTTCTGGGAGAGTGAAATGTCGTGTGGCGAATGGCGACAAACTTTATTCAGATCAGTTATTAATGTACTTATGGTTACTAAGTTATCTTGAATCAAGTGAATCGTTGGTTGTGAAAGAAAATTTTCAAATCCCTCCATTGCATAAATTAGTATTTTTTCTGAATTTCCAGTTGGAATCGGATTAAGATTGGACATGGACTTGAATATGAAAAAGTTATGGATTAGGATTTGGATTTGGATTTGAAGGTTCGGATTTGGATTGGATTAGGACATAGAAATTTCAAATCCGCTCATCTCTGCTAAGCTGCGTACGTGCGCAAATGCGCAGTGCTGACAGGGTCTCTGCGCACAGAAAATCTAAGTTGCGCACAAAAAATCCGAAGTGATGACCTTTTTTTAGTCGTTACACACTGTTGTTCAAGTGTCTGCGCAGCGAGTTGGTGAGTGTGCGCAGATTCGTCAAAAATTAGAGGGAACATTGCTTATCAGGTATTCGATTTTGCCAAGCCCTATTCGAGAGTCGAGTCGGGGTGATGACTTTTTTTTAATCAACACCAGAGAAGCATCGTTAAAAAGTGGGTACTTGACGAGTCGAGCTAGAGTGATGACCTTTTTTAATCAACACAAGAATTCCAGCAAATATTTCAAAATCAGCTGTTTTCAATTTTGGTAAACTAACTTTTAGGATTTGACAAAAGTGTACTCCTTTACCGATTCCAAAATAAGGTAACCCTATGGTTAAATATAATGTTCTCATTTTGCATTAGACTTTGCCATGTTGATCGATTTTGCCGTACTGCTGCTATACAGAGACTCGCTTATGCAAAACCTCGAACTGATCACAGAGTTTCTTGATTTATCACTATTATGTGTGAAGGCACCATGAAACACGGAAAACGTACTATTTTTAAACCCACATTTCCAACGAGAGGTTTCCCGATGAACTAAAAAGCGTTATTTCATACTGGTCACTGGTATATACTTGTATTGTTGGTTGCCCGACATTTGAGTATGTGACAATGAAAAACGATCACCATTGCTTCATCAAAAATATTGTAATGCTTACTAGTGCCCAGCACACTCTCAGCAAAGAGAATGTGTGTTCACCGTTCACATCCAAAAGATGGTATAGGCCTATAGGGAAATAGAACCTATAACTCAGAATTCTATCACGGTTAAAAATCCTACGTGCCTGCGTGTTGTACACCTTCCTTCCTATACATCGCCACATGCAGGCGTCATTTGGATTAAAATGTTGTGTTTGATTTATCGTGGTGTAAGTTTGAGGTAGGTTCAGGTTCTGTGTGCCATGTTTACACATTACACACACGTATATCAGGGGTGGTACACGGGTGGAAATAACACTCTGTTTTTGCTAAGAGTGATGTAGCCTACATTTACTAGTGGACATTGTGGGATCATCTTGTATTTTTATGCGATTAGTGAATGAATGAAATGGTTTCTCAATTCTGTGAAACCGCGGGATTGTCATTAGGGAAATATCGTATCCCCTGGTACCCGCGCACGCTGTCACGGTAGTAATTAACATCAATATCTCGATCCGTGTACTGTAATATAGCAGGACTACAAACTGTAATTAGATATATTCACTGTCATTAATCAGAGTCTATGCTCTCAACGGTATATATCTGTAAATTAGGATTTGATAATTGGACTCTGACCTCATGATTCAAAGTTGGATGATATCGGCGTTGCTTGCTGCGAGTGTTCGCAGTATTGGCGGATTTGAATGATATTGTAATCTCGAACGATTCTAACACTATAATTATGGCGTCACGTGCGGGTAATGATTTGGGTTTAGGTCTTTTTCGATCTTGCTAAAGACGTAGGCCTACTGAATGAACAGCTGGATCATAGCGTACACTGTCCAGCTGGCTTAACCTTTGTGCTTTGGTTTCGGATTGCCGCAAAGGCTCGCTGCTGTCGCGGTTGTCACTAATTGCACTTAAATCTTGTCGTTATCTCGGACGACGGGATTTTATCAAATACGCACTCGGATTGTTTGAAGTATACTTTCGAACTCTCGACGAGAATCGTGTTCCGTGAATCGTCGTGATTATGACAAACTTGCACGCAAATCTCGTACATTTAACCCGCAGAAAATGATTGACGTGGTATGCAGAAGCGGGCATTGAAGGTCTTAAAAAAATGGCGGTCGCCACCAGTAATTCACTCTCGCTTCAAGTGACCTTTTCCCCCAGATTGGCCGCTAAAGGACTAGGGATGTGCACAATGCTTCGAGCATTAATTTAAATGATTCGAGTCGTGTAGTGGGAGATGATTTTTTCGGGTTCGGAACTTATGCGCTCCTTACCACTACGATTATTTATATCAACGAGAATTATAGTTTCGTTACAATGTCCCAACGCGGAAGGCTGTAAACCTCGATCGGTCGCAGTACAAAGCTACTCACGATAGTGGGGACGGCATTTATGTGAAGTCACGATCAACAAAGTGCAATTAAATAGATATGGCCGAAAATACCCATGAACTTGAATGAAATTTGTCCTTAGTGGTCGCATAAAAGGTACACATTTCAACTTTCCACGTCCATCATATATTGTTGTGACGTGTTAAGGAATAACACTCGATTATAAGCATAATACTTGACTCAGAATGGAATCATTCAGGTATACCCACTCTATCACACAAACCTTATAAATCAGCCACCGGTGCCTAGGATACGATAAGTATCATAGGTCCGGCAGCCGCGTTACAGGAGACTTCACGATTCTGAACTTGAATCGTTAAATTATGTTCAAAAATATCAGAATGGATCAGAGAACTAGTCTTTATTATGATCAGAACGTGTTACCTGCGGTGCGCAGAGATAAATCGTGTAGTTGTGAGGATTCTCTTACATCTATTTCTGCAATGAAAACGTTGAAATCACGATTTGATCCGTTCATTTATACCAGTGGTTCTTAACCTTTTTTCTTCCAGCGCCCCCTTTCAAAAATTATTGTGCTCCAGCGCCCCCCAATTTCATATTGTCAGGAATGTAATAAAGACAATGAGTAAGAGGGAGGGCCGTAACAGCACTTCGTCAACTCCCCTAAAAACGATTGCCTTGCACACCCATAGCGTGATAAACCAAACTTCTGAGGGCTTCGCCCCCACGAATCCCATGGCGTGTGATTTCGATGGTCAGCAAAGTTTGTGTGGCCTGGTCGCTCTAGGTACCAAAATTTTCTATAATGCATGAATGAATAGGTGGTAATCACGTCGCTATAAACTTCTTATCCTCTCAGCCCACGTAATCAGATTTACCAGTAGCTCTGAGTGAGCTGTTGTATAGGAAAATAAAGGGCACGTAATTAATAATTAAACATATTCGGGCGTGCCAGCAGATACAATTATTCGTTACCAGGGCCGTAACAGCACTTCGTCAGCCCCCCCCCCCAAACAAAAAACGTTGGTCCTGGGCCCCCACCGGGTGATAAACCAAACTTCCGGGGGACTTCACTCCCAGACCCCCATTAGGCTGTCCACTATTTGCTGATAGCCTATTAGGTATCTACATTGGGTGTCCATTTACTGAGGCAGCTATTCTCGCCTAGTCGCGTGAAGTGCGAAAAATTTCACTAATTAATGATTGAATTGGTCAATATCATCGGGAATTGCATGTAAATTGAGATCAAGTTTTATCCTCTCTCTGCTCACGTAAACACATTTACCGGTAGAGCTGAGTGAGGTGCAATGTGCCCTCTAAGCTGCGCACGTGCGCAGTGCTGACACGGTCTCTGCGCACAGAAAATCTACGTTGCGCACAATACATCCGGAGTTATTACCTTTTTTTAGTCGTTACGCACTGTTGTCCAAGGGTCAGCGCAGTGAGTTGTTGAGTGTGCGCAGACTCATCAAAACTTAAAGCGAACATTATGAGGTTTCTTGGAAACTGTAGGGCCCGTTACTAATAATTAAACATATTCGGGCGGGCGAACCCGTTGGTATGACTTCGTTGCATGATGTTATTTCGTGACCCCCTCCCTGTCTGCAATATCAAAAAATATAGAATCGCTCAACGGGGATATCGCGCGACAGGAATATCCCTGTCGCCCAATCGTACTAAACTAAAAGACGCACACGATTTCAGATTGGTATTTTTTCACTGACATATAATTTTTCCCTGCCAGATGGAATTCGTCTTCTGGGGTTCAGATTGCCAAGACAGGAACATTCGGTGTCAGTAATTTAGGCGCCCATGGACAATTAAGCCTATATGTAATTTGAAGGCTATATGTAACGAAGTTTTCGGTGTTAATTTGCTCTGAATACTCATTAAGGATATGTCCCATCACCACATCATCTATTGCGAAGCCATTTTTCTCCAGCGCCCCCCATACCGCCCCCCTGAGCCCAGCGCCCCCCCATATCGCCCCCTGAGCGTTTCCGCCCCCCTTCAAAATCGCCAGCGCCCCCTGGGGGGCGCTGGAGGCAAGGTTAAGAACCACTGATTTATACTATATGTATATGGGAAGATATGAATGCTACAATGTACATGCATGTTATTGCTCGCGAGTACAAATAAATCCCATACCTGAACAGTCGACATTATAAGACGTATGACTATAAACTTTCAGAAACGAATCTTTTCCTCGAGCCCTTGGTGAATTCTACAGAATGTTGAAATGCAAGCAAGTTCATAATACTCATGTGCAGATTTACACAAATTCGAATCTACAGTAATAATCGCAGCAAAGTGCTCGGTGAACCGATGCATCAAATATAAGATTCGGTTATGGTATAAGCTCCACAAAAGATCTGTAAAGTGTCAAGTAACGATTCAAGAATAAAATAACTTGTGTTACGGCGAAGGTTAGCGTGCCACCGTATTTTATTTGAAGTCATGCTCCCAGTATAGGTCATTAAACAGTAAACACTGTATTGTCGACAAAAGAAGAAATTAAACATCAGTCTTGACTGCACGGGGGCGGTATGAACGGGGTTGTGACCAAGTCACAATGCACCGCGAGTCACAAGTCAATTTGACTATTATAATTTTGACTCGAGTCTAGTCGAGTCATTTCAATTCACCAACAATTCAAATCCTTGTCTATATAAGCCAGGAAGCATCGGGTCGAGAGCAAGTCATTGTGTTCAGTGTTCATTATCGGGTTCACGTCAGGTTCGACTCACCAACGGGAAAGGAGAACACTTATCAAATCATAAAAGTTAGTTGACCGATATTGAAAGCAGCTGATTTTGATATATTTACTGGAATTCTGGTCATATCTTTGACTCGACTCCCGAGTGACCCGCTCGCTACGTAGGAATTTCGTGTCATTTAGGACTATTTTCAGTTGACCCTGTCCGTTACCCTATAGCTATCAAAGCGGTAAAGGAGGTCGAATTTCCAAGAAGGAGGGCATTTTGGCGTTCTCGGAGAACATTTTCGATTTCCTTTAATTAGAGTAAAAATCCTCCTAAAGGAGGACATTGTGTACTCTAGAACAGGGGTGGACAACCTTTTTTTCTATTCATGGCCGCATGTCGATTATACTTATGTAGCCTATACGGCAAAGTCAGGACATAGTCGCAATGAACCAACTGGACACCAAATGCCCATGTTAAACTGTCCATGTCCATTTCCTCCGCTATTCGCATCTGTATTCTATGGGGCTCTGTTTGCAAAGGGCACGTAACAAAATCTAAAAACGAAGTCGAATAGATTCGAGCGTAGCGCGAAAAAAAATCAACACCAATTAAATCTCTCAAAAATTCGGGAGTCAATTCGTAAATTCAGTTTTCATGTCGACGGCCGCCAACACATATAGGCCTACTAATTGAACTACGTGTCCACGGCCGCACAATTTTCCTTCTACGGCCGCAGGTTGCCCACCCCTGCCCTAGATACACGAGACTTGAATTAGTCATATTTAATGTCTCGAGTCATGCGCAATGACTCGAGTATAAGTCGAGTCAACACACAAATTGACTCAAGTATGTATATAAACTATAATTGCACATTTTATCCTATTAATTTGTGGAGTGTGAACATAATATAGGAATGTGAAGTATATAGTATTTGGTGTGGTGCAACCATACTCCGCATTCACTTCGCTTTCGTTTTTTAACCCGGTGGGAGGAGGCGTTTCTAAATATTGAATTAGACGAACTAGAACCTAGATTCTTCTTACTGATCCGTTGACCTAAGGGTACTGCCGCAATTAATGACTGTACTTCAATTATGTTCGAATCCAGGCTGCATTGATATAATTTGATAATGACCTTACTCTACTTTCGATAGACTGCTGGGAACTTGGAACCAACTGTGGATCAACATCTCACATTAGCTAGAAATCGAATGTTGTTGCTCTAAGATTCTAATTCGAAATTATCAAGTTAAGTCAAGTCAAGGATATACAAAGCAGGTTAAATTTTGATACTGTACATACGCGCCGATCCATTAATAGCTACATGCAATGTAATTTCAAGTGTCGGCCTTAGATCTTGTTGAAAATGAGTGTCGCTGTTTTAATATTAAAAATATTTATATGTTTCCAGTAATCTTTGTAAACTGCCCCGTCGCAGTTTTTGTCTGCAATTTTCGATTCTTTACTGCCAGACATTGGCATCATTGTGAAATATCTTGGTAACGACAAGAGAATACGGGAAGAGGATATACGGCGTAACAATGCTATTTATTGGGTTGAAATATACGTACGTCTAGATTGATAGATAGACAGACATCTGTTCCGGGAATTAGTCCTAAATCTCTATCAAAACCACCTGAAACATCACTAATTATATGAGATAGCAAGGATGTTCATGACGCGTCCGAAACTTTGCGTCGAAATGTATTTTTCGCTAATTTGAATGGTTGACTGGAGAGCGGGTCCACGAAGTCTTGACGATATATTCGCTTGTTATACCCTCAACATAGTACATGTTTCTAAAATTCGATTATTTTAAATATAAGGCTCAGTTTCGATGCGCAATTCATGTACGATAAACGGTTTTATTGAAAGTAATAAACGCACATTTACATTGCGTCTTTGAACCTTAAGATTACGAAATGTGCGCATTTTTTGGTCTACACGCCGGTTTGAACCCCACAAGAAGGTCCAAAACACACATTTTGCCGCAATAAGCTTAATTTGGACTGCACTTGTAGAAATATGAATAATGTTTATTACAAATAAAGCGTCGAATCAGAGTGGAATACCTTTATGTCCTCAAACTTGGCAGATGACGAAAATACTGATATTATAAGTTGTGTTGTAATTCAGTATTCGCACTACGTCCTGGAGCATGTACTCAGTCTCCTGTATTTGAGCTACCACATCTCCTCTTTTAGGAAGATTTGTCGTCTTTTCTCAGTAAACTAAAAGACGACTAAAACGACCAAAAAACTAAAAAATAAGGGTCAACTGCGCACAATATACTTGTGGATACTGCGTTATTTCACGGCGTGTTGACTAAGAAAAAAATAGTCAACTCCTCCGCGATCAGAATAATCTGTTTAAACTTCCTGTTTTCATGACTGTTATTGTAACGTTTTTGCCTGCCACCACCAAACCTGACGCCAAGAAAAAGTGCACTCTTTCTGTATTTGAAACTATGGTTCGCCTAACTATATGATTGAATAACCCATATTGCTGCTGTGTGAGTAGCTCAATATTGCGAAGCATCAATTTGCGTAAAGGTGTCTCTGAACTATATCCGATGATTCACCCGCAAACCTTTATACATAGTTTACTGAGGATAATTGGCAACTGTATCGGGCTCGCGTTACATGTATAGGTAGACTGATATGCAATTTACCGAAAAAACTCCACCCAGATATCTTTGTGTCAAATGAAGTCTGAATTTAATCGGAATAATGTGTCATACGGTTGACCACGAAGACTGAGTGACTCAGTCTAGATTTGGCAAATCATAGTGGTTGGTATAAATTGACTGTGATTAGTTTAACTAGTACATGGCTACTTATCCTGCTCGATGCTAACTTCCATGAGGTTTGAGCCTATTGTCTTGCAAAACTGCATATGCCGTGTCACTGTGCAGTATAGAGCCTCAACGTGGACAAAATGGCCGCTTTTTAGTCTTCCGGTATCCACCGAAGTTCAAACAATCCGGGCCACGAATTAAATCACCACTGTAGCTATAGTTTTTGCTTGTTTTATGAATTGGCGCAATCGCCGCTATCGTTGATACTAACTACTCACGTTCTGGACATTTTCGGTTAAAAATATCGATCTTGATGATGCATCCTCTAGTGTGCTTGGATAAGGTCACAGCCGACACATGTTTCTCCTCGTAAATACATCGCAAAAGCTCACCAATCTCTTAAACACGACAATTACTTGTTATCACCGGGCCCTAATGCCCGTCTAATTATACTTTCGCATGACACCGATAATGTTCGAACGATGTCGTATGTAACGAGGCCTTCGCTGTTGCAGAATTTCCTCTGTGATCTATCATGAAAATGCCCTTCATGCCAGCCAGCCCTGACGATCATGTTTATAGTTTCGATTTGAGATCTTGGCAAGGATTGTGTTGTCCACCGATCGCAGTTCCGCGTACATCATTCGCGAGAATGTAACTTTTAATGTGTCAATTCATCTGCCAGAGAAAAATACGGGACAGATCATTTTTTTGATAAGGATTTTGATATACTTGGAAAGGATGGGAATCCTTAATTAAAGATGAGGAAACCGATAAGAAATTCTCTAACTCAAATATACAGTGTTATGTTTATGACTGATCTTGTTATGTTTCTTGTAATTGGCCGCCACTTCACACGTCTCTCTCACACGCAGTGAATTAGGCCGTGCCTCGCACCACGTTTTACGATACATTCTTACTATCCATGAATACAAAATAGTTTTTATGGTATTTTCTGCGAATGAGATGCAAATATGCATCAGCAACCCCTCAAATCTGACCGCAAGATGTCAAAAGCATTTATATTTCAACAACGCTTGACTTGTATGGATTATGCCGATGTTATCTGTAATAAAAGTTTGTCTTGGCTTCACATCGACGCTAAGTACGGTGTCAGTATTGCGTGATAGCGGTGGATTAATCGTGACACACATAAAAGTTCTATTCCTGTAATTACAAGATTCTGCATTTGTGAGGGAATCACAGCCAACTTAATGACATTCACATTGCTGCGTTGTGGACTTGTTAGCCCAGATTACAAGTAATAAGGGGCAAATCTTACCACAACCGAGATACTTAGGTATGTAAGAAAGTACATGTACTTAAATCCAGCGAAATAATCATAAACAGGGCTTACACGCGTGCCGAGAGCACTGAGCAAGTTTCATAGCTCTAGCAAAATATTTTATCAATTGCTGCAGTTGCTGCTTGTTAGGGTTGATTTTCGTTATCATAGCTCAAGTCGTTTTTGACACCATATCAATATTTCATCAACATCCACGATGTGTACAAAATATGCTCTCAACGTTTGTAACTTGGAATCTATGTTATTTATCAGCTCAAAACGCCTCAAGATTTCGAATCCATGTAACGATATAGTGAAAATCGGGGACACGAATTGCGGAACCCTATTAATCGATCATCAGTCTCAACCCGGTCACGTAGGGCTCTTTCAGTCAAATTCATTGGCACAACACAACAGAGAATGTAACTATCAAAGTTCACTGATTAACAGGATGTATGTATAGGATGATAATCTGCTGTGCGTGATGTGCAATTGAACGACCATACTTCAAACGACCACATGAAGTTAAAATGCAATCATCACCCCAAACAAACAAACACTCAATCATCATCGAAAAGTTTATATAATCTGTCGTTTACATTGATCTTTGCATTTCTATTTCTCCTGTCAGTATATGAAAGATCTGATTCGTCAATTTCTGGCAAATTTCAGAATTCATTTTTCTAGACATAGCTCACAAATATGTAAATATGCGGGCACTTTTTAGCGAAATCTCTCATTTTGGCGTTATAACGAACACGATTTGTTGATGTTGAGTACGCTATTGACGATAAATTGTAATTACTCCAAAAGCCGTGAATAGAAAAGTGGCACAAAACAGTTTGAGTTGACGTAAATTATTTTCATGGTTTTCCGGTTCCTTGTGTATAGCTGACATTAAAGAAATAAACTTGATTGTATTGTGTTTCTGCATGTGGTCGCCAAAATTGTGGTTTACCAACTATGTTATCTAATACATTTAGCTAGGGATGGTGTGAACCTCTGAAAGGTTCAGGTTCGTGTGAACGCGAACCTTTTTGAAAGGTTCTGTGTGAACACGAACGTGAACCTCGTGACGTCATATTGCTAATTCCAACCCTATCTTTCAATGAAGTGATAGCCTATATTATTGTACACGATACCTAGCGAAGACTCGGGCCACATAATGTCGCATTGCTGAAGTACATATTGGCGTTTTAAACGTCGCTAAATGTATCAACCGCGGTTATCAAAGGATATAATAATCTCATAAAATCAATACATTCGTCGTTTTGCCAACAATTTCGACAAGGACTTACCAGGAAATATAAGCTTACGCCTTAATGGTCTTAGCCAGACCGGACAATGTGTTCGGAATCTGAGTATTGCTACATTGATATTGAGCAGAGAATAAAACGGTTTCTATACTTGCTACCGATACCATAAACAACAAGTTATATAGCAGTAGCCAGCACCTTAATCGCACGGATTTGGTTTTAATGATACAATAAAGATATGAAGTCGAGATTGACCCCATACGCCCGCTCGATTTTTTACATCAGAAAACGATATCAATGTCATTGATTGGTTTAATAGGCATCATTCTCTGACTACGTATATCGCTCGTGATGATATGTGATTGCGGGTCAAGCTCACGGCAGAGAGTCACTAATTATTCACAAACGAAAAGCTGGATATTTCGAGAAATTTTTGTAACAAAAATGCAAGTAAAACTTTTAAGGTTGTCAAGGTGCATGCTCGTTTAGTGTTGATTTTTTATGCTGCCAGCGCCATGCATAGAGTGACCCGCAGTTAAAATGCAATAAACTTGAACCAAAGATCTTATAATTAAGTGCAAATTACAATTTACCAAAAAGGTTCACAGTGCAGAACCTACCAAGGTTCTGTTGTGAACGCGAACCTCTAAATTTCCGAGGTTCACACACAGAACACGAACGTGAACCTCACGTTCACACAATCCCTAACATTTACATTCCTCTTCTTCTTGAAATTTTACGCACCGCAGAGGGTGTTTTGCAGTGAATTTGAATACTTGTTTTATATCTTTATCAATACGCAAGTGACAATGCTCCGATTTAATGCTCCTTTCATGTTACAAATGCAATAATGGGGTATTATTTTATTCAGGCCGACAAGGATCCGCGTAGTTTTCTGCGAAGTCCCAATATACTCGCACTAAGTCACGTTTCACGCGAGAGATTTGCGATTTGTTTCACGGTTTATATATACATTTTTACGGAGTTCTGTAGCAGATTTCGGTTTGTTCCATACATCATCCCGAATAACAAGCAATAGTGACATAACCGAATCCATTCAGGCAGCTTCCTTTCGGTAAAGAATTAGCAGTTCAAATGTACGAAATCATAATACGTCAAATTGAATGGTGATGTATAAGTCTAATTCCAGCTATTACCTACCATACATGCGTTCGTCGCTATCGCTGTTGAGCGGGTTAATAGTATATCACTGAGAAAATTCCCGGCTCCACAACTGGGTATTTTTAGAGCGGAATTGCAGTCCCTAACTTAAAAGCGAAACTTTGGACCTCACCAGGTAAAATTTTGTAATTGAAGTGCACAGTATTCCCCCAAGCCAGAACACCAGTAACAAAATTTGCCTTGTCTAGTAAAGAAATCGGACATTAGGATAGGATATCTGGCCGGATTGAAATGGCATTATGCAAAAGGCCCCTCTCAGTTGTAAGCACCATTTTCAATTATACATACATCCACGGTATTCGGGGTAGCCTATTACCCCCTTCCATCTTTTAATGTCGAGAGGGTATATAATTTTGAACATATACGTGGCAGTTGAAGGGAATTGCTGCAATGACTTCTTCACTTCATCATCATTTGCCAACACGGCAAGCTGCATAAGCTTTCGGAGCCACTATATTCCATTCAGAAATTGACTTCACAATATTTCTATCATTGCATTGCTTTGGATCCTGTATTCATCACGGCCCTAAATTCGAAAGTTTTGAGCGCCTATACAGGTTCCGCAATTCCGCTTATGATTTACAGTTCTCGTATCCAATAAAAGTTGTTTTGCGCTGAACCCAATACTTCTGTTAATATACGAAAGCGTGGGGTTTGTATATGGGCACTGTGGAATTATTTATGATCCGTATTTTCCCAGTATATAATCTATGGTATTTTTAGGAAATGTAAGTTATGAGCAGCTAAATAAGAACCGTAAATAACCACAATCGAATGTACTGAATATGCGTTTCTATTGACGGACTGCCGTTGTTTGGAAGATGATGGGAAATAATCTTGTGGGATTTCTGGAAACCATGAATTCACACTATAATATATAATGCATGTCTTTGTGATTGTCTCCACGAAATGCTGTGGCGGCAGTTGCTCTTTGCAAGCTCAGTGGGTACTTGTCATTTGTTGAAAACAAGCAAATGTATGAGTGAAATTGCTAATATTAGAAACTTTTCGCTTAAGTCCAAGTCACAATTTTTGGAGTGATAAATTACTGAATATAAAAAAAAGCTAAAAGCAATGTTGATCGTGTCATAAGTCTGCGGAGTACCAGAATTACCAACTTTTGGGCACAATTATACGAATCAACTTGTTATAAATCAATCAAGCATGTCATTATACGCAACATAGTGGGTTTTATAGCATGTACGCCATATAGCAAGCTAAGACACAATGATATGGGTACCGATGTATATATTAAATATGAACTCCCAATCGACGAATACGTAAGCCGCAAACAGTCACGGCTACCATTAAAACACGAATTGAATTACCAAAGTCTGGCGATGAGAAACCAAAATATAAGTTCTATATTTTGTAATCTAAAAATAAGAATCCAAGTTAAAGAATCTAATTGACCTCGCCGATATAGTAGCGTGAAATCGTGGGTTTATATTAATTACCTGATAACGGATTGACGTGACTAATCATGTCTGCCTTAGTTTAGGATTCGCTAATATAACACAGGATATTTTGGTGTTACAATTATCCCGCTACTTGTATAATGTCTTACATTCTGAGTCTGTTTGCTAATAAATATGATGCACCGTTAATGTGGTTAGTTTCGCCACAAGACTTTCAGTCGTTGGTAAAGTCAGAACGTGAGAACGCATTACGTGTTTAATCGGATTATATACTTTCAGCGCCAATAATGGCGGTTTCATCTGTATAGCGTTGCCTGGTCAGACGTTTTATTTTGATTGAAAATTCGGCTATTTAAGACTTAGCTTGTCGAGAAGATTGCCAACTTTACCGATCCCCCTTGTAATCAATCTTACTGCTTATCACACAATTAAACGGCTAAATAAATTTAACTCAAATTTGAAGGCGGCAGTCAACTCCATAATCTAATCTTACAAATAAATACACACCAATACAATCAACAGAATAATATTATAATACATCGCATCTTCCTAATCCATAACTCGCACAATATGCTAATACCTCAATGAATCACATAATTAGCAAACCAACTGAAGGGAAAATAACTATGTGACCACGAGAATAATATCGCCACCAAGGCGTGATGGCAACAATAATAACAATTTCGCGCGTGTTACATCATGTGCACTGTGCAGTGCACTGCCTGTCGAGATCATAAAGAAGACTTGTTACGATTGCGCAATTTCGCTATACACTTAGTTTTCTTCCAACTTGATGAAATATTGACCTATTCGTAAACCCCGTATTTATTTTCCATCACACTGACCATTAATAATTATTTATTATAATTGCGGAACGCAATATGGTGAATTATTTGCGAGGGAGTATTGATGATACACGAATTCCGTGCCCGCTGTATATTCAGTACTCAGTCTTCCGACTAGGGCTGTATTTAAAACAAAAATCAATTTAAAACAAATATCCTTAAAACATAGCCCTCGTTTAAACATATTTTTATATTTTACTTTTGCCATAGCGTCACTAATATTTAATTGTGACGGCACAGTGAATTGACAATTGAATATATAGGGTAAATGTGGCGCCTTTGACCAAAAAGGCTTTCGACCCCTGTCATAAACGGAGAAAAAGTATCTTTAACCAGGACTAGATTGTTATGCATCATTTTTACGGTCGGCGGTCATCATCATCATAACATCCAATCCGTATCAATGATCTATACATGCAATAACTGCTGAATCGACGACCATTTCGAGGGTTCTAACCATTGCATATCGTATACGTTCACTATATCGGGCGAAAATCGCCCGTAGACTTATACTACGTGTTTGTTCGAAAGTATTTACACAATTACAGCATAATTATAAATTTGACAAAATTGTTCTGTTCAAAACGGCATTTTTTAAAACAACACTGCTTCCGACGCACCAAATGTCTGTGGTAATTCAAAGTTATTTATATCGCCGTCAATATTGATATAAAAAGTAACTTGTGTCGCGGAATTCGCCCATTTCCATAGCGATAGGATGCAAATCAATTAAACTGCTCTTTCATGTACGATATTGTGCTTTCATAGCCCTTCCAATGGGGGAAAATGAGTTAAATACACCAATTCATATGGAGATATATCCCTGGGTCGAGTGGACTTTCGTATACCTTTCCAAGAAGTATTGGTGTGTATGGTATGACTCGTGTTTGCCTATTAAAATGGGTGTTGAAGCAAAATTCTGTACCATAAATTGCCAATGGCCTGATTTGCACCCTATGCTACTGTCGAAATCTGTTATGTACAAGCTTTCACATGTAAGTTGTCCGAAATTATAGTTGTAGGCTACAGTTTAGTTAAGTAAAATTTGATGATTTGATTTCCTCTCATTTATAGACAAGCGTTCAACTTCTTGCATTTTGGAATTGAGTTGTAAAATTCGAATATATTTGACGAACCGGAAAGAAACTTGCTACGGACAATCGTACTATATACGATTGGTTATCCGCACCTTATCAATTAAAACGTAAAAAGTACGTACAGTACGTAAAAACGTTGCATGCTAACATTAAAACGATATTTCCCTCGACAAGTGACGCTGAGTCGCAAGACGTCAAAAATCAGATTTGGGTCGCGCTCTAAAAGAAAACAGCAACCTTGTAACAATGAATTCACTTCGACATTCCACGCGGATTTTGCAATTCACGCGGTGTTTTGTAATGAAAATTGTACTGTTATTTTGGCGCGTCACACGAATCGAAAATAACTTCTTGCAAGGCATGACTTCGTTAGCACGTTTTGAAGTGCAGGAAATTTATCTGGACTCCGCCCCTTCGTTTCTGGTCGTTCAGCAATTCTACCCAAAATACCTTTCATGGATGAATATAGCGAGCAAAGCGGAAAAATGAATGATCAAGCTCGAACCCTATCACATTAGGCACTGGGCCGATGTGGGTATTAGATGGAGAGACTGTACTTGGTCGTGTGTCGTGTGTATTGCATTGTGCAATGTGTGTCTTGAGCGGATGAATATAATAAAGACCAGAGGTGGTCAAAGTAGTCAAGAAAGCTACTCAAGTAGAAGCAGAAGTAGCGACGTAAAAATCTACTCAAGTACGAGTAGAAGTACTTCTTCCATAAGCAACCTAAAACTTCTTGAAGTAGAAGTAGAATTGACTGACTTTAAATCTACTCAAGTAAATATGTAGTTGTGAAAACGATCGTAATTCGTTCGCATGGATTGTCAAAAGGCGCAAATTGAGCTACGCGAAAGGTGCAGAGCTTGATTCATATTGATGATGCATACCAGGAGGTATCAACTTTTCGACAGCATAAGCATTCGTCTGCGTCATGGGATGAAAATAATAGTATTGATATGGAAATGCGATACTAATCCTATGTTTATTCGAACAGCACGTTTTAGAAAATATCATGGTATGGCGCCCTCTCCCATATTATAAGACCCGTAGATTAGTCGAAGAGCAATATGGAGAAGTTGTATAGGATACGGTGTAAACATTTTGCGTGATTAGTAAACGTTAATACAAAATATGGCGGATTGTAAAAATGCCATATTTTGTAGCTACACTTGCTTTTATACTTCAACATGTACGTTATCCAGAAAAAGAACTGATATTAATTAGAACTCAAAGTATACTTTGAAGAACTCGAAGGGCGACAATGCGATGTGAACGGAACCACGCCAACCCGCTACCTAAATTATATTCACCGATACTTTCGTGAAATCATACTAGTTACTCCGTATCCACTGTGCGCGAAGCGCGACGAAAATTCTGGGCTTTACTCAACTTTTATGAAAATTAAATTTTGTTATTCCGTGAAAACAGTCCCGAAATTCACCAGGCTATCTTCCTCATCAGAATATTAAACTACTTCTACTTGACAAAATGAAAATAGCGACAAGTAAGTAAGTAGATCACAAAATATTACGAAGTAGAAGTAGAAGTAGAAGTAGCGAAAATCATATCTACTTGAGTAAGTACCAGAAGTAGAGGGAAACTACTTGAGTACTTCGAAAAAGTAGAAGTACGTCGTTACTGACCACCCCTGATAAAGACCGTTGAGATCACAGGTTGGCCTATGCCTAAAACGGCACTTCGGGCTTTCTGTTTTCAAGGTAAAGATAAATCGCTACATGTTTTTTCGCTGCTATACGAAGACAGAGAGACTCATCTCATGAACCGAAAACGGGAAAATGGTTTATTCGACTGACGTGTTAAAACTTAGCCTCTAATGATCTACCGTAACCATATTTTCCGATTCCCAGGACTTGGCGGTGCGTAATGGCATGGATTCATTGACGCATATATGGTTACGCCTTACACCGAGCCTTGATCTCCCGCAAAATAGTTTCGCAATTAGAAACTTATGAACAAGACTTGATTTGCATGTCTGCGCAACCCATGACGTATATTTTGACTCACTAACACAATAGATTTATATGGGGGAGGTTGATTCGCTGTGTTAACCCATCTGGACTAGAGATGCAGAACGATGAAAAAGGCATAATATTGCAGTAGCTATTTTCAACACTGTAATAGCGGCTTCGTACTTGTAAACAGAAGATCGCATATGAATCTAAAACGGTGAGCAGAACATGGAAACATTTGCAAGAGTTTGGCCGGTCTGTTACTTTACAACCGACAATGTCACTAAATGACTATTGATACTTAATGAAGCCTCTGATGACATTGCCCAATTTTCTGCAGAAACATCGAGATTGATTGATAGATAGTAATTCCCGTTTAAGCGGCTCGTATAGTAGACTAAAGGAATGAATAGATTGTGGTAATGGAGTTGGAATCATGTCGAGAATCCGTTCGCTATTGCTGGATTTGACTCTATTTGCAACAATTAGGAATTTCATCCAACTAGTGGAGAAGCTAGTGCCGTACGTCAACGTTAAGTCTCAGCGTAAAAGTTATTTCACTGGATGTGATCGTCAGTATGAAAACGAATCAATTTATGACAAAGAAAGAAACGTTGGCAAACGGCTTCTGACAGTTACGTTCTCAGAATGGTGGATGTGTCACATGGATCCTCGTCTGGGTAGGCATCTATGAAGAGAAAGAGCTCTGACGCATTGTGTAGGAGACATGTCAATGGTCATGGTTATTGGATCGAATTATCTCGACCGCATAGGCTGCGTGGGCCCACCACGCACACACAAATATTGGAACTTGAAATCTAAATGCGTGTCTTATCTGGAAGGCATCATGTTATTTATGTCCTTGTCATCATGTCTCTGAGGAGCGCAACAGATCGGAGGAACAGATATGCATTAAGAGTTGTTAATTTATCAAGTTATCGAAAGTAACAAATACATAGTGGAGCAGCACATGGCCCTATATGCACCACGTCATGCATATTTAATTCCTATTTCCGTCTCCTCGACACGTATGATTTGATTTTCCTGACGCATCGCGTTATCATTTGGTAATAAATTGGCGATGGATATTTTATAATTGTTTCTTGGAGCATTTTAAGCGAACTTACTGAATTATCCTGCCCATGACTTTTGCAATACTGCTGAAGGTGAAGCACAATCGATTTCGAATTTTTGAGCCGATGCTGATAAAACCGATAACTGGCACCATCCCGAAACCACAATATTTCCAGTCCAGAGCATTTATTATTTGAACAGTTACAGGCATTACTATTCTTCGACATGAGGTAAACTATAAACGCTGCATTTGGACACCTTTAAGCCATACGAAATATATAAATATTCCTATTCTATCAGTAGCATATTATAGTTCTCTTATATTTTTTACAAAGTGAGTTATCGACTCGATACAATCGGTCAGGCTTTAGTTAAGGTATACGTCGGCTATTGTTCGGAGGGAATGTAATTGCGGATATGACATATATGACAAGCATCTTGACCTACATAAAGGATTATTAACTATAACTGCTGGTAATTAGTGTGTGAATAATTACAAGTAAATATAGTTCATAATTCTTGATGTAGGACAAGAGGCTTGTGGAAAGACTATTTCTGCGACAGGAATTATTTTGGTTGTACGCACATGCATTAAGAGGGTTTTGCGAGTGAGTTGTTATTAATGACATACGCAGTATGTCATCGATTCCAAGCCGCTGTTTTTTCACTATTAATGGTATCTCTCTCTCATCTACAGGAGGAACCTAACACGCTTTTTAATGGTAACATGGTGATGGCACATAGGTCATCCAATATGACATTCGACTCTTTTGCGTGGTTATCAATTAGTGCGAAAATATAGTCATTATACTTTTATAATTATGTTACTATTGATTTCGTAGCTAACGGTTGAACTTGAACCTCGTTTCGAAATGGCGAGCTCCCTTATCTTACGCTGAAATTCTTTTCCGTGTGGGAATCAATAAACGCAATGGTAGTTACTATATTTAGCTTATATGTTTTGGTATGCAAGCCTATGTTTTATGCTGCCGACGTTCTGTAAATTCCAGAGACGGATTTTTGAATTGAGCGACATCCTACCGGAAAAACTACGATAATATTCATTTACGAGTACCTACTACCTATACCTATCTTATGGTAGACTACCAAAAGAGAACTCTAGATAAGGGTAAGAGTTCATGTTGGTATTGAATATTGAAATTAAAACAAAAAAGAACACGATAGTGAATATTAAAAAATGACATTAAAAAACTCACAGGTTGATATAGAAGCAAAAGAAACATGAAATCAAAAATTCATAGGTTGGTATTGACGATTTTAATGAGATTAAAAACTCACTGGTTCGAATTCCGCCATTGCAAACATTTGTTGGAAAATACTGTTCGCGCGAAAAATTGGACTCGACTTTTATCAAAATGCGCGTAACTAGTTTGTGCCGACAGAAGTAGTTCGTGTACCATCTGAAAATAGTACATTGCAGTTAAGCGATCTCTTCGCCTCAATAATATTTAAAATTAAATGCCGCTGACGTCATATTTGGTGATACGATTGTTGAAACACAATGTTCATTTCAACTAGTAACTCACGATTACCCCTGACCAGTGACAACCGAAAATATTCGGTTTGATTTCAGTATGAATATAGTATTGGATTGTGTATTGACGTTCTGTGCCTCCGAAAAGCTATTCATAGGTTTCTGTTGAATATTAAAAAGAAACAAATATGATTGAAAAAGTGAATGCGGTTCAGATCCGAGTCTGACCTTACCATCAAAACTATTATTCCGGATCCAGCCAAAAATAAATATAAAATCCGACGAATATGCAACGCATGAAATGACTCGCAATTGTATCTCGGTGTATTCAACAGGGATCCATTTTGTTGTCGAGACGCGGATGGCTCAGTCGTTTACACTGCGTGAAGCATTGCTTCAGCGGGCATTTTGTACCAGCGGAAACAGACTAACTTACCATGACTAACCATGTTCTTTAACTTAGAAAAGATGGATATTAATGAGCTAGGTTTCTGTTTGAAGTCGCGCCAGTGACGCACGATTCTGCAATCAGCTTAATTTCACCGTGTAGCGGTGAGTGGGACCTCCTTCGCTTTTGACAAAATTACGATCAAAGTCAGGGATTCCAGCCGCAGCCTCTCCCCGTTGGCGATTAACATGGCAGCTATCCAGCTGCCACAAGTCTAACGATATTATTACAGCGTAATTCGAAGTATAGAGCTTCTGCCATATCTTCACCAAACCGCAGATATGAATTTTAACGAGCAAAGAGGCACGTTTAAGGGAAAACCCTCGCTAATTTGGTCCGAGCATTTTCAAAGAAATATTGTTAATCAGGGGTGCTGTACCTTGATAAAATCGTTTTGTAGTCTAACGGTGAAACGGTAGCCAAGTACAAGTTCATCGCCGAAATGTGTATATGCTAATGTGGGAAATGGCTTAGTAGAGCACACAGCGAGGGGTCGAATATTTTGTGCTTGACGCTGACGCCGAAAACGACCAGATTTTGCCGCGGACTCCAGGATGTGCGAAATCTACAGGATACCATACCCGCTGAGACTATTAGCTATTTCCCTTAAAATTAGCATGGCTAGCTATTAGTGCGGAGCATTGACCGGAGCCGGATTGGATATCCGGCCGGATTTTTTTCAATTTTGGCCGGACCGGATCGGAGCCGGATCAGTACTTTTTTGATAGGGCCAGAATCTCTATGGATAAGCATGACGTTTGTAACTAAATAACTACCAACCAACAACACGCAAGTAACCGCCAAGCAAGTGCGAAAAGAAACGAGCCATATTTTCAAATTCACGGAACCACCGTACCGTGTTGGGCCGGATTTCCTGCAGGACTTTTTTCATTTTTGGCAGGAGCCGGATCAGTAGTTTTTCCTGATACGGCCGGAACCGGATCGGTGCCAGACCAGGAATTGGCAAACCGGATCGCAGCCGGACCAGAGAATTTGTCGATCCGCTCCGCACTACTAGCTATACCCCCTTCCATATAGCTTTTCATTATATCACAATCTCGTGGGGTTTTGATCTGATGAAAATTTAAATGAAGTGACGATGATTGTCATCAGAAGACATTTTAAACTAGGACTGCAAATGTTAGTAGGCTATTTATTGCTGCTGCTGTTGTTGTTGTTGTTGTTTGTAGTATTAGTGCTGTTTGCCGACTACTATGCTCATTTACACCAGGCCAATTTTCTTCATATTCATTCCGTAGCTGCCGACTTGTAGCCCGGCCCACTTCTAGGCTTTTATAATACACCGCTTACACGGATGAGATGGCGAGAAGGATCCTGGATAAACCTCCAACACATTGATAGGAATTCCGGAGTCGACCCCTGCCACCCATTGGTGTTACAGCTGTGGTTACTAGGCTACGCTATCTCGTCGCACCTATATAATTGCTGAGCTGTCGACTTATAGCAAGAAGACCCACGTTCGTCCAAGGCCTTTGTAAATCGTAAATGTATGAGTGGTCATAATCTGGCATAGATCTTCGACCCAAATCCATGCTCATGCTAATCGATGTGATTTTGAAGTCGGGAAAACACGGATTTATATGTATCACCTGGATTGAAATTTGCGTAAGTGTGGGTCACCGATTTACTGAGCATTTGGAATCCTTTATAATATCTTTTAATCTTGACGGGAATCCAGAAAAAAAATGTTCCATAAAGGATAGAGACTCGGATTTGGATGAGATGCTTACGAATCAGGATTGGAAAATTCTAGTATTCACTCTTCACTTGTGAATAAATGAACGTGACCCGTAGTAATTGTTCTATGGCGCTCCCTAGTGACCGACCACACCATTAGCCGACAGATCGTTCATATCCTCGACAGGCGGTCAAACCGGGGGTCAGTCAGTGGCAGCACCGTAACTGCCGCACCCCAAACCCCCCAATTGGGGGGGGGGGCGAGCTCGAAGGGGGTCCAAAATTATTTCGTGAATTAGCATATATCATCGAGTATATTTTGAAAATTTATGGGCGAATTCAAGTAGCCATTTATCTTTATTATTGGGTATTGGGTCATTATCGCGCCACGACCCACCAAAACATACAATCAAGTTTTAGGCAATATAACATGCGACTCCAAGAAGTGTGCCAGAACGATCAGCAGCGAGAAAACCTTGGCCGAAAGGGTGTATGCCCTTATGCTGACCGAAGACTTCGTTATATATACAAAATACATATAGGTTTAATTGTCCATAGGCACCTAAATGACTGGCGCCGAATGTTCCTGTCTTTGCAATCTGAACCTCACAATACAAATACCATCCCGCAGGGAAAAATTTATGCCAGTGAAGAAATACCATCATCATCATCATTGGTTTATTAGCAATTTTATCAGTTCAATACACCACAAAAAATGCGATACAATGAATAGACAGGAAGATGTCGAAGCGACTTGGATTTGTCAATGGAATCGGACACCCACCTTGGCCTAGGCGTAGTAAAGAGGAGGCATGCACACTGAATGAAAGTAAAGAATACAGTATAGAAAAAGAAAGCGACAAGAAATAGGGCGGCATGTCATAGGAAGCGAGATCGATAGGTCAGTCGTGGTCCGGTAATCTTGAGGATGGACTGTATTTATTTAGTAGTAATTGCTTGTATTTCGACTTGAATGTGGACATGCTCGTCGACTGTCGGATGGCCGGCGGGATACTGTTCCACACATCAGGTCCGGCATATTTGATGGAGCGATGATCTTTTCGGTCGATCATATGATATTTGGACGACGTGGACGCGCGTGTGTTGTACTTGTGCGCTTTTGATTGAAATCGTGTGCGTCTCTCAGTTTATAAGCCTACTTCTGGGCGATTCTATATTTTTTGATATAGCAGACTGGAAGTCACGAAGTAACATCATGTAACGAAGTCATATCAATGGGTCCGCCCGCCCGAAGATGTTTAATTATTTTTTACGGGCCCCTCCCGTTTTCAAGACACTTCACTCAGCTCTACCGCTAAATCTAATTACGTGAGTAGAGAGGACAATAAATTGATGGCATAATATATATGCAATTGCAGATCTGCTGATTGACTGATTTTATCATAAATTATCGAAAATTTTCGCGCTTCGCGCTGGCTCACAATACAGTACAGTTGATTTCGTGACAAAAGCGAACAACGTGATGGAGGGGTCGTTTCATCACCCTATGGGAGCCCAAGACCCACGTTTTTGAGGGTCTGACGAGGTGCTGTTTCGTTCCTGCCAACGGGTATACGCCCGAAGATGTTTGCTTATTATTGAGTGGTCCTACCTTTTCAAACACACCTCACTCAGCTCTATCCGCAAATCTGATTACGCGAGCAGAGAGAAGATAAAAATTGATAACAATATATATGCAATTCCCGATCATACTGACCGATTCAATCATGAATTCTAGAAATTTCGCGCGCATATAGGCGACAAAGGCTGATTCACTAAACAAACTCCCAACCAATATGATAAATAACGGCAAACAGGGTATCGGCGGAGGGGGTCTGGGGGCCGAAGCCCCCCAGAAGTTCGGTCTATAACCCTATGGGGTGGCCCAACACCAAAGTTTTTTTTTTGGGGGGGGGGCTGACGAAGTGCTGTTACGGCCCTGGTCAGCGGATCAGACCCAAGACTTGCGTGTAAAACTACCGTCCACGGCTCTCGTTCGTGGTATCCTCGCAAGATGGAGTGAAGTGGAAAAACATGGTGTAACTCTCTATATATTATGACCATCGTACCTCACATTGAAATGAAACGTTGTTACTTCCTTGTGCGCACTGCTGTCATGAACCCCAAAGCACTGTAAATCCGTGCGTCTTTACCTTGTCTGGATGTATTGCCCTTTTAATAATACCGGTTACTAGATTTATCCCAATGAATGTAGCATACGTAATTAAGTTGCTCATTTAAATACAAATTGAATTACAATAGTACTTACGGCATGTCCGTTAATTTATTCTTTGGTAATAGGAGCCACTCGATTTCTGGTAGACAAAAAGACACGCAGTCGATTGTATGTTAATTCTAGACGAGTTCAGACATTTAGCCATACAAAAAGGCACAAGTTTATAGCCTACATATTCTGTAGCCACAAAGTCCAGGCAGACACATAGCTCCAAAGCCCATATTAAACTCGCAGTGTTGTTGTTGTTTTCGTTTCCTTATTTAACAAAAATGTTTGGTGCGTGTCGCCTAACGGTCTTTTACATAACGGTAAATGAAATGTACAATCACCCAGTGTTGGGATGTCTTGACTTGACTCGAGTCACTTTGCTAAAATGACTTGACTTGACTTAACTCGGCGTATCAGAAATGTGGATTGACTCGTGACTCGGAGGAAAATTCACGTGACAATTTCAAGTCATCAAGCAATCAATGTCGATAAAAATCACTGTATCTTGCATATGGTCGAATTGTTCGCGAAACGATGGTGTAACCCGTGAGAGCGACCAATCATTCAATGATCGTGGGTTTTACGGAGCCAGCATTGTTCTCCCGCAAATAAATTGACCGCAAACGAAGTGATCGAAGCTCACAGCTGACGCTGTCGTAAACTAGTAGTAATTTAAAAGCAAAATGTTTATTTCTGTTCTCTGTCCTTACCTTAACCAAACTCCTTGTTATATTGAAATTGAATTCGAATAGTATATATATAGTCCTCAACCATAGGCGCAGGCTCGAATTGTATCATATCAATTTGTAAATGGGTTATGTATTGCATCTTATCAATTTGTTTCTCTATTCTCTATTTTGGCTGGCAAATATATGAACAGAACAGAGCCTATGCAATTACTTACGCATAGTTTAGCATTTATATGTATATGTAAGCGATACAGCGCCTTCTTGCGTGTATATTTAACTCTATATTCGCTCCTCGGTTCAGAATCAACGATCACTCAATCGGTATTTCAGACAGCTAGCAATATGCAATGACGTAAGCGTGCCTCATACTTCGAAAAGGCAACTTGACTTGAATTGTGACTTGACTCGTGACTGAACTTGACTTGACTCGAGTCACCTCCGAAAATCGAGTGACTTGACTTGACTCGAGTCATCTTCGAAAATCGATTGACTTGACTTGACTCGAGTCAAAATGTGCAATGACTCGAAATGACTCCGTTACTCGAAGGTAGTTACTTGATCCCAACACTGCACTCACCAAAGGAATTGGTATGAAATAATTCTCAAATTTCAGAAAATGTCGGTTACACGATAGTGCGAATTCAACAACGTACGAGAGTCTAAGCAAAAGGAACACTGTTAACACGACACATTTATCAATGAAAAATCTACGATGAAAATCAAACAACAGACAATAAAGTAGAATATGGGGAATTTGCGATTCCAATCGTATACACGATTACACGGTAACACAGTTTGAACAGCGCACTGACGACCAAATATCAGAATAGAATAAATCTCTATGGTTGCATATGGCGGTTACAAGATGATACAAATTCAACAACTTACGGAATTATACCGGAGTCAGTGAGTAAATCAACAATACGAAAATTCACCATTAATTGAACTATGAAATTCATATTTTAGACAACTAATTAAAAAACGATCCACAGTAACGCGGTAGCGGCAGTGACTAAGAGGAGAGTTTACTATTCCAATGAATTATTCCAACTATTATTCAACTATTCCAACAAATGATCATTTAAGCGGCAGTGACCAAATTGCAAACGAAAACTAGTGCTATATATGAGCCGGTTTCCATAAACATAGGGTTGAATCACGAAGCGATGGGTAAAATGATTTATATCATTGTGATGCAGCGGCGACGTATTATTCGACGAGCTTTTTGTTCAGTAGATCAGTTCTATTCCACGTCAAACACTACCAACATCCTTATCAGGCTTAACTAAAAAGCTCGACAGGATGACCTGTGACGACCTGCGTTCTTAATGTCTTTTATCATATCATAAAATCAGTTTTGGTTTTATGCTTTACATGTCAACACTCACGATTTCTCGCGTAAGGGGTCACTGGGCGACGGAAAGCCTACAAACATTGAATTTACTTGAATTCAAAAGCCTCATGTGTATAAAATAAAAGAACTTTTCTCAATTTTCAATCGAATTAGTAGCGAAAAACTAACATAGAATATTTTGGAATTTCAGAATAGACTTGTCGTCTATGTATAGGCATGTTATATTCAGCACTTCTCGCCAAGAATAGTATGCTACGTCGAATTTTCCACTGTTTCACTTTTGGACAGGCAGTTTCTCAGGATCATATCGAGATACGTCAAGTTTTGTACCTTAGCCTGCAGCCCTTCATGCACAACACTGGATTGAAAACGCCTCCGGCACGGATATTCCGAATCGGTTTGTCAAAACATGTTTCCACATCAAAAATAATTTTACACTTGGGCTAAGCAGAGATAAACAATCATTTCGAGTCAAGCTCGCGACAGAATTTCCACATTCTGTATGTTGAGAAATTAGTTTCAACTTTATGATTATCGTACTTCAGGTTTTAGATCTAGTCAGCATGCGTGCAGCATGAAATATTAAGGTACTCGTGAGTCTGGTTTGTGGTCACCAAACCTATAGATCTACTTACATGAACAATATCTTCATGTCGGCAGAAAATGTCACTTGTTCACTTCGATATTATCAAGGATTCACGTGAGTTGAACCAGAGAATTGCAGACAGTAGACCGCAAGGTTGTATTACAAGCCGGTGATGATGTACGGGACGGGGGTCCTCTTGGAATTAATGTTGTCCAAAGATATGATATTAAATTCATGATTCGAAATGACATTTACAAATACTTGCCTATGACATTGAACAGCTTCTTGGAGGTACAGAACGTCAATTTACTACTCACTTATGACCAGGCCGTGTTATTTTTGGCATTTCAGGAGCCAGATGCCAAAACTGCCAAAAATAAAAATTTGAAAATGCCAAAAATAAGCAATTTTTGGCATATGCCAAAAATAACACGGCCTGCCAAATAGTCTATTTCGTTCATGGTGCTGTGTTAACAGGACCGCGTTACAAGCAAGAAGAGCATTTGTGAAAGGCAGTTTTCTTAATCTGGGTCCAGCACACCCATTAGGGGTGAAAGCATGGTGTCCTAAATGTTGTGGGCACAGCGCGATTGAACGGCTGACTGCATTTGGTTTGTAAACGTCATACTTTCCATTTGTTCAAAGGCAATTTTACGACCATTTTTTACCGGCTTGTCGAGCGCTAAATTTGGTAAAACGGGTATCAATGAGAAGCTGCCGCAGTACTGATTATTAAAATATGAATTATATTCTGCTCATGGAACTGGAACCCCCAAAATCAACCACGATTTTTGCATTGTGATCGAGTTGAACATTGTGACGCAACAAACTGTCTGACTATTTCTGAGCTGCATAGTCTCGTTTTGCCAGACAGTCTTGTTGCGTCAATGTTCTTAAACAATCTAACCTTCTCAGGACTCTTCCATGCGAATTGGTAATATTAAAGCCACCTGAAGTGACAAAAGTCCTTCGAAAATATATCGGTAGACTGAAGGAGAAATGATAGTCGGGCTACTAAATAGAATGTGTTGAGAGACAACACACGAAACTCCTATAGAAAAGGATCGGTAGGAAAATTCTTTCCGCGATGAGATCGATGGCACTGGCGAAGTGATCTCTTTTCATGACACATGGAAGCCGGTTTGGCCCTCCAAAGATTTCGAAGCTCTGAAAACCTTTTGTGGATGACTGGCAACATTCTTTCCCTCAACGGCTACTGTTGAAGCCAATATTTCCCAGATTTGCTGGGCGAGAAATGAATTTAGCAGAAACTTAGCTGACCTGAGTTTGGAAGCACTGTTACAGTGCAAACGATTTAAGTCTATCCAACAGCTGTAACAATCAACTGTTGAGCGTGTTTGTTAGGCTTTTCTTTCTTTTTTTTGCTTATTGGCACCGATTCCGATGGATACTGCACATTTTGTGGTTTCGTTTGACATTATTAACCTATGAAATCGTTTGGTTTTTTCTTCTTCTTATTGTTTGTTGACACTGATTATACGTGGATGCTGCACATTTTGTGGTGTCTTTTGACAAACTAGCCCAAAAAAGCGTTTTTGTGACTAATTCGAGGCTGAAACTATCTATTTAAAGGACGATGCCAAAACTGCCAAAAATAAAAATCGAAAAATGCCAAAAATAAGTTATTTTTGGCAGTTTTGGCATATGCCAAAAATAACACGGCCTGCTTATGACATCGTGGAAGACTTTAGGTAAAGCAACATACATATCTATGTCTGCATTCACCCGTGTATTGGACTAGAAATTATAGTACGGTTACCTTTATATCGCTTATTATGACTTGCATTTATGCGGTATTATTCTTACGACCATTTATTTTCAACAGTGCAATTTTGAAATCTATGCTGCATATGAAATGATTTCAACTTATGTAGCAGTGCTACTGTCTTTAGCGTGGTGTGCAGACGCTGGTAGTAACATTCTCTGGGATCGAATCTTCGGTAAGAAGAGGGCTACAGATAATAGATATAGCTATTAGCTCTTTTTGTATGCTAATGTAAAGGATCTTCTCACTAGATATGTGTCTAAATCCTATCCCTGAAAGATTATAATGAATATTTACTGTGAGTCAGTGTTACGTCTACTGTATATGAGTCGGGTGTGTGTATCGTGTATCAAGGCCGATAACTTCGGCTGACAACTATATAAATTCGATCTCTGCGTGACTGCTGGAGCGTGATGCATCTGTGGAAATTTCAATACGCTACAGCTCCATTACGGTGGCGTTCTGAAGAAAACGGCTGCGGCCAAAATTTTTCTTTCGCCCTTCAATTTGAGACCACATCATTTTTAGAGTGCAGTGCCCCTTTAAAGGCACAGAAAAGAAACTGCTTTTTATCTGTTTCAATAAACCTGTTAAAAGTGAGAAAATGAGTATCTTTTGAATGCGAGGTATTCGATATCAACCAAGAGTTTCAAAAATAGGAGTTGAGCCTGTCTTGAACTCGATGATGAACACTGAACAGTGAATACTATGACTAGGACTATGACTCGAGTCTAAACACTATGACCCGGACTTGACCCTTAGCTCTATGACTTGGACTCGGAATCTTGTGACTTGATTACAACCCTGTTCTTATATCTTTTCATAGAATCGCAATCTTGTGTTGTTTCGAATTGATGAAATTGTTGATAGAGCTGATATCGATAGAGATGCTCGTCTCTGCTTCTCATTGAAGCAGGATATATTTCTCATTGAATATTCCAGAATTCTCAGATGATATATTCACAGAGGTTTTAAGCGGACCTGGTTGAATTTTAGGAGAACCAGGTGGCGTGCAATTTCCGCAAGATTGCGTGAAGCGATGGGGTCCTTGTTACTATCACGGCAGTGGAGGAGCAACGTCAGCCTCATTCGGGTCTTATTTTCGCCAGGAGAATGTCGTAATACCAGAGGCAAACGGCGGATCTTGCAATCTAATGGTTCAACAATGTAAGTAACACCGTAGCTAGATTTTTTCGCTGAACTGTGGTAACGAGAGCCCGGCCGACATCGGACCCGACTATCACTCATAAATCCGATTTGATTCGAGTCATATTCTCAAAATACGGAAAAAGCTTCGACTCAACTCAAGTCGATCTGTGTTTTGACTTGACTTGTGCTCGAGTCATTACGTATGACTCAGACCAAGTCATATGACTTTATACTCGGACAGTATGGACCACATATCACCGAGCAGAGTTGTAAAAAGTGGCTTTAATAAGAATTTAACTCAAAACGGAACAGTCAACGCAATGGCTTGGACTCATACTCGATTCATAACGCTCAGACTCGGCCCTCTGCTGCCGTCTCGGACTCGTACTGGACTCGATGGTGAATTAAAAATGACTCGACTCGAGTTAAAACTATAAAAGTGAGATTGACTTGTGAGTTGTGACTCGGAATCTTGCAACTTGGTTACAGCCCCGGAAAATGATTTTTTACTACTTCTACTTATCCGTTTTCAGTTACTTTTAGGAAAAAACGAGACCTAGAATATATACTTTTTACTTACTGGGAATGACCACTTCTGCATATACTTGTACTTCAGTAGACATTTACTAAGTCACTTCTACTTTTACTTAAGTACCAACGATGACTACTTTGTAGGGATGGTGTGAACCTCTGAAAGGTTCCGGCTCGTGTTAATGCGAACATATTTGAAAGGTTCTGTGCGAACACGAAAGTGAATCTCATGAAGTCACATGTCGTCATATTGCTAATACCAACCCTGCATTTCAGTGATGTGATATGTTAATGTACAGGATACCTAGCGACGACTTGGGCCACATTATGCCACAAAGCTGAAGTACAAAGTGACTTTTTAAACGTCGCCAAATGTATTAACTCAACTGGGACAATCAAATGATATAATAATCCCATAAAATCAATATCTTCCGTAGCTTTGCCTACAATGTCGACGAGGACTTGCAAGGAAAGATAAGCTTACGCCTTAGCGGTCTAGGCCAGACCGGACAATGTATTCGGCGTCAGAGTGTTGCTATAAATTGATATTGAGCAGAGTGTAAAACGGGCTTCTATACTTGCTACCGATATTACCCCATTGACAAGTTACACAGGAGTAGCAGTAGCAACACTCCAATCGTGTAGATTTGGTTTTTATGATACAATAAACATACCAAATCACGATGGACCCCCACACCTGTTATATATTTTTACTTTAAACAACGATATCAATCTGATTGGTTGGTTGAATAAGCGTCATTCGCCGACTACCTATACCTGTAGCGTATTTCGCTTTTGATATTGTGTATTGCGGGTCAAGCTCACAGCAGAGAGTCACTAAATATTCACAAACCGGAAGCTGGGTATTTCGAGCAAACTTTTGTAACAAAGCAAGTAAAATTTTTGAGATTGTCAAAGTGTGCAATGTGCATGCTCGTTTAGCGTTGATTTTTTATGCTGCCAGCGTCATGCATAGAGTGGCCTGCAGATGAAATGCAATAAATTTCAACCAAAGATGTTATAATGACGTGAAAATTTGTAATATATGATAAACGAACGTGAACCTCAAGTTCAAACCATATCCCTACTACTTTGACCACTTCCTACAAACTATAACAGGTAGATCAATATTACCAGTCTATCAGTCGCAGATTATAATTCTCCGACTCCCTGGCACAGTGGTTCTCGCAGCCGCGGCCCGCGAATCATTTTCAGGGGGTCCGAGAAACCTCTAAATTTACAAAATGGTTGATGATCCAATTTCTATTTTTGTTAATCAGTGAAATCATGAGGTGTGAGATCGACTCGGTATTATCAGCCAAGCGACAATCGGGCTCTAGAGGTAATGCGAATGAGTTACATAACAGGCCTAAATATTCGTATCTGGCATCAAGTAGGCTATAGTGTGAACAGTAGGGTTGTTCAAAAAAAACTTTTTCTTTCCAAATCTCACTCGCCTAGTGACTAAATCGTCAGGTTGTCCAAGAAAACGATACACACCAAATTTTACTCAATTCCAACCAGTCAAGGCCGTGCAATCTTGAATTGAAATTTTTAATTTATTAAGAAAAATAAAAAAATAAAAATTCTCAAATTTTTCTGTCAACCCCATGAAATTGTTGAGCTGTCTTCAAAGACGATGCAAAACAAATTTGAGTCAATTCCGACTAGTAGAAGCGGAACTATTTGAGTTTTTCGTTGATAATCCCAACGAAAAACGAAAAACGCGAATAACTCCGCTTCTACAAGTCGGAATTGACTCAAATTTGTTTTGCATCGTCTTTGAAGACAGCTCAACAATTTCATGGGGTTGACAGAAAAATTTGAGAATTTTTATTTTTTTATTTTTCTTAATAAATTAAAAATTTCAATTCAAGATTGCACGGCCTTGACTGGTTGGAATTGAGTAAAATTTGGTGTGCATCGTTTTCTTGGACAACCTGACGATTTAGTCACTAGGCGAGTGAGATTTGGAAAAAAAAGTTTTTTTTGAACAACCCTAGTGAACAGTGACATCTCTTTTGGCATACCAAGAATGGATATAATCCTCAACAGTTTCTGTTTACTTAGATCTTGTTATCCTCTGCCCGATTATCTAGATTGATGTCACGCTGTCACGACTTGGTTTGTTATTGTCACGAGGGGATCTTATAGTATCAGAGGTAGACCGATAAGTCGAATTTTAAACCTTTACCATCGTTCTATCATATACCACCTTTTGACATTGTACAATCATTCTATTGTTAGTTGTTTTGTGTTTCCCTTTGATTTTCTGAGATATTCCCGATTTAGACAGAGTTGGTGCAACCATAGTCACAGCTGCTAGAACGCAAGGCTGCAGCCAAGTCACAAGTAAATTTAATTTTTATAGTTTTGGCTCGAGTCAAGTCGAGTCATTTTCAATTCACTGCGACTTAAATCCGATTCCAAGTCAGGGAGCAACGGGTCGAGTCCGAGTCCTAGTGTTGAGACTCTAGTCCGAATCCATGCAGGTCATTGAGCTCATTGTTCATTATGGAGAACAGGACGGGTTCAACGCTCTTCTGTGCAACTCTTGGGTGATATCGAAGGTCTCGAATTCATGATGTAGGCTACTCACTATTCTCACTTCACGTATGTTTATTCCAACAGATAACTCGGGTTTATGCGCCTATCCTTCAAGTGTCTGTCCTGGTACACGAGAATTGAATCAAGCAATAGAGTGTCTCGTGTCACGTGAATTGGTCGAATCAGTTTCCATTTTTAAGAAAATGACTCGAGTCAAGTCGAATCAACGAAAAATTGCGACTCGAGCCATTACGCCGTAAAAGAATAAGTAGCTATATCCAAGACTTGTCAAATCTATACAGAGTAGGTTTGAAATCTACTTTCTTGAAAAGGTTAAGCAGTGCAAGTAGGCCAAATCTAATTGAGTACTTCAAGAAGGTAGCCTACTGTCCAACTCCTGATTTAGAGTTTGAGATCAAGTAATAAGAAGAGCTTCTTGCTAGCACAGATGTTCAATATGCAATTGAATAATATATTTATATTGAAGTAAAACCGAGTATTTTTGGCTGACACTAGTCAGGGATGATTGTCAGCAACTATAGTAGAAAATTGGAAAGATCATTGTGTGTCAGCAATCGTATCACAAAATATGACGTCATCGGCATGGGATTTCGAATAATCGACTCCAAGAGATCGATTATGCTCAAAATGCTATTTTGGATGATACATGAATTCCTACCGTTGGCACAAACTATAGGTTGGCGCATTCTGATAAAAGTCGAACCCAGATAGCGAAATCTGTCGTCTCGATCATTTTGCCCACAAACAGAATCATCCAACAAATGTTTGCCAGCGGCAAAATCTATGGCCGTTTCCTCCCAGAACAGTGCACCGCTGTCCGTTTTTGTGTTATGGAAGACGCGTACTGATATTATATACGTTTGCGTTAACCAGTGTTTATATCTTTGTGCATGAAAGACTGCGATGCTTCGTGCCAAATCCAACCGCCCTGTAGAAACGCGAATGTGCCGAAAGATTGCGTTAAAAAGTGGGGACCGTGCATTGTGTTTGATGGCAGCTCCTACAGATTGGAAGAAGAGGTAGAACCAGCCGAGAACGGGGGCGCTTGTGAGCTCAGATATGAGTTTGGTAAGTTGGCAATGAAATTGATCACTAATATACGCTTATCAGATCTCCTTGTGGATTACATGCAGAGTCAGTCAGTTGCGGAATACTATTTTGTCGGTTTATTCAGTAGGATTTGTCCTACTTTTACTATACTTACTCGAATTATAAAATTTAATTTCTACGGTCCGCATCGATGTAGGGGAGATGTGGTACCGATGGATGGAAAAATGCAAAATGATCTCTGGCCCTCACAACTTCAGCCGAAAATGCCGGATCTTTTGCTGTCTTAACACTTTGATACAAGATCTACCTATTGCGGACATTTACGTGGATATCCTCCTTTTCAAAAAATATTTATAAACGTTTAAAATTTGTTGCTCGAACGTATCATCGGTCCTCACCTGGTGGGTTCAATTGAACACGACCATGAGACCTATGAGACTTACGCTCGAAACTCAAATTTTTCGACTTGTTTTGTTGTGTACTATAATCTAAGGTAGACCTACAGCATGCCAATGAAAAATGTTTCGTCGCCACCTTCAAGAATAGAATAGGTTATATCAACTCAAATTTTTGGATAAAATCACGTTTTGATTTCCGCCGAAACTTACAAAATTATTGCCACATACATATTACCGGAAACTCGACATTTTGACTTTCAAATTCCCCGTAATAGCGATAAAACTCCACAGGTAACTATGATTTACAGCCTCCATATATGTAGGCGTGTTTCTGTTTTTGGGTGATTAGTTGGTACAACTATTTTGCTTGATTTGGCTATGCTGGTACCATCGGTCCCCCACCCTATAAATATTGTAATTGTATTGAAAATAGTCCACTCGAGCGAGGATGGTGCGATTCCAAAAATATGTGCCATTATATACCCTGATACAAGCCTTATAGTTCACATCAAAAATTATTGCGGGTTTGTTAGTCTGGAAGGTGATATAGAAAAATGTATATGTCGATCCAATTTTATTTTACACCCCCCAAAACGAAAATCATTTGTCACATACTCCATGACTCACGCTGGTCGAAGTTTTTTGTATGTGAGGAAAGATTCTGCCAGCATGCCATTGTAGACAAAGTCGTGTACTGAAATCATAGGATTATCACAGATAATTTTTCAAGTATTTTCGGTCCCAGTGTCTCATCGGTACCACATCCCCCAACTTAAGATGTTTTTTTCCTAATTACTTATTACATCATTACTCAAGTGGTTATGATTTTGGAATTCTTGTACTTCACAGATTTCACTTTCTTATGCAATACTAGGCCTAGAACACTTACTTTTTTACTTACCCGTATCCCTGTTAGTAGTTGTACTTGAGTATTGAAGCTTACGTCGCACGTTAGGATGTTGGACGTTGTATATTGTTGTCCATACACCGACTCATTATATATAGTCTACAACTCTACACGCACACGATCTGTGCATATGCCTACCATGGGTGCATGATATGGATATGCCGCTATAGACACGGAGGGTACAGATATAGCCTTGTAGGCTTTCTAAGTCTTGCACCACCCTTCCATGCTGAGCGCCAAGCGGATAAGTCATGGATACCAGTGTTAATAATCGACGTATACAATATGGAATGGTTAGAAACCTAGAAATCGTCGTCGGTTCAACAGTTATAGCACGTACAATCGTACATATAGATCATTGGTACGGAACAGATGTTCTGATGATGATGACCGCCGACCGTAAAAACGCTACATAACGATATAGTTCTGATTAAAGATATTTTTTGTCCGTTTATGACAGGGCCCGGAAGCCTTTTTCGTCGAAAGAGTCATATTTACCCAATATTTTCAATTGTCAATGATAATCAATTGTGACATCGCAATCAAAGGTTCGTGACGTCATGACTAAAGCAAACAAATAACAACAATAAAAACATGTTTCAAACATTCTTGTTTTGAATGCAACCCTAAACCTATATGTATTATATATATATATGTATGTATAAATTTTATACGTGGGCTACATCCAAAGTATCAGCTAGTTCGATTTCAGTTTTCAACGATATAACATTTGCGTGTTGATGATATCATAGGATGCGGTGGTCCAATACAGGACTGCGTGAAGAGGTGGGGGAGCTGCAGTGGTGTCGGAGCTGCATCATTTCGTGATGAAATCATTGTAACTCCAGCAAGAAACGGCGGAAGGGAATGCACTCTGAAACGAGAATTCGGTAAGTCAGATCAGGGACTTTTCAAAGGCTATTCAACAGAGCTGGTCAGCGCTGAGCAGTGGTAAACTCGTAGAAAATTTTCCGCTTCGCCAAATTAGATTTGAAAAACTTGGGAATTGAATTAAATTTCGAATTTGAAGGATATACAAAAACAATCAATTTCGGTTTATATCAAATCAGTGCTTATAACAATTGCCTGTACAACAAGCTTGGCTCGTTTCGCTCTGTACAGTTCTCTTGTCACATTTACAGGAAAAACAAGATTAGAATTAAGATTGGAGCATATTAACACATTTCGCTCAAATCATCTAGTTGACCAAGTCTGGTGGGCAGTAACGAAGTACTTCTACTGTTTCGAGGTAATCAAGTAAATTTTAGTGATACTTCAAGCATTGACTCTGATATTTCATTGTAGGTTTCAATTTTCCGTATTTAATCATAGGAATTGAGTGCTTCCACTTGAGTAGCAATGAAGACTACACTTTGACCGTACCTCTGCTGCTCAATATATCAAATTCACATTTCCTTATTTTCATTAGGATGTAATCAACGTGCCCCAGTCGACTGCACGAAAAGGTGGGGGACTTGTAATGGGGTTGGACCATCGTCGCTGCGTAGAGAAATCGTGGTGTCTCCTGCACAGTACGGCGGGAAATGCGTGTTGCGGGTGGAGCGAGGTATAGAGTTTGTTCACCTGGTAGAACTCATACTTACGTGTAGTGTGTATGTCCATGTCCATGTATGGAATGTATGTATGTGTCCACAGTACAAGTGTATGTGTACTGTACATGTAGAATGTACTGTATGTCATTAGCAGAGGTGGTTACTAGCCAGTAAATAAGTATTTCAACTTTTTCGGAATACTCAAGTAGACTATGCCTATTGACGCTAGTTGCTTGAGGGGTTATGTTCTTATAGACTACTGCCATGCACTTCTGCTTAAGCAGGTTTTGTAAGCAAGTCTACTTATTATTACATCTATGGAGAGCGTTGGTAACGATTTCAGTTTGAATTGGCCTTCTACAACAACGAACGACATGGTCACAACATTCATATATCCCTTCACAAGTATAGACATCAATTAATGCATTTCCCACCCTGATTTCTGTAGTAGCCTACCCCATTTGCTCGATGCACCCCCAATCGCCCAGTTTCTAGCTAGCGGTCTTCGATGCCGCTAACGCCCCCAGGGCCCGCTTTGGAAGTCACTGTTTCAGATTATGTTAATCAGAAAGTGGATTTTTGAGTAACCTCTGATTACCTGCTAAAATTATTATGCCAGCCCTCGCCCAAATCTACTTTTTGGAACGACTTATTACAATACTTTTCATATCTCAATTTTTCACTTCCACTTGAAGTAGTTGCGATTGGAAATCACTATACTGCAGCTTGTAACTGAGAACAAATTTAAGGGGTCATTTTTACTTATACTCGAGCGCCATCGCTGCATGCCTTTATATCACATCTGTGTTTAGGCTGCAATCCCAACAAGCCAGTGGATTGCACTAAGAAATGGGGAGAATGCTTCGGCGAAGGGCCCTCGTCTTCTCGGGAGGAAATGGTCGTTGTGCCGGCAAAGTTTGGAGGGGTATGCAACCTCAGAAGACAGTTCGGTGAGTTCCGTGAATATACTGAATCGTTCCGCTGCCGGTCAGTAACAAAGTATCTAATCTTGATTCGCGGTTCATGAGCACTGGAACATGGGCGTTTCACAATATTGTAGTCAGGGCCGTAACTGCCGCACCCCAAACCCCCCAATTGGGGGGAGGCTGAGCTCGAAGGGGGCCCAAACTTATTTCGTGAATTAGCATAAATTATTAGTATTTTTGAAAATTTATGCGACTTTTTAAAAAATTTTCGTGCTGTGCGCGATTTCAGGTTGCCAAATATTATGATTATTGGCTACTCTTCGTCCAAGGAAAAATACGCAAGATTTATAGAAATGGGCATATCGGCGTAGGCCATTACCGCGCCACGACGCACCAAGACATATAAAGTTTGAGACCATGTAACATGCGACTCCAAGAAGTGTGCTAGAACGATCGGCAGCGAGAAACCTTGGCAGAAAAGGACTGCCCTCATGCTGACCGAAAACTACGTTATATATAAAAACAAAATGCATATTGGTTTAATTGTCCATAGGCGCCTAAAAGACTGGCGCTGAATGTTCCTGTCTTGTCAATCTGAACCTCGCAAGTCAAATACCATCCCGCACGGAAAAATTCTATATGCCTGTGAAGAAAAACCAATTTGAAATCGTGTGATCTTTTAGTTTAGTACGTTTGGGTGATTCTATATTTTTTGGTATAGCAGACAGGAGATCACGAAATAACATCATGTAACGAAGTCATACTAACGCGCCCGCCCGCCTGAAGATGTTTAATTATTATTCACGGGCTCTAAAGTTTCAAAGACACCTCACTCAGCTCTACCGGTAAATCTGATTACGTGAGTAGAGAGGACAAGAAATTAATAGCAATATATATGCAATTCCCGATCTTATTGTCCGATTTTATGATGAATTATCAAAAATCTTCGCGCTTGGCGCTGGCTGACTAAACAGTACAACTGAAATTTCGTGTCAAAAGCGAACAACGTGATCGGGGGTCGGTTTACACCCTCTGGGAAGCCAAGACTCAAGTTTTTTTGGCGGGCCTGACGAAGTGCTGTTCCGTTCCTGCCAACGGGTATACACCCGAAGATGTTTAATTATTATTGAGGGGTCCTACCTTTTCAAACACATCTCACTCAGCTCTACCAGTAAATCAGATTACGTGAGCAGAGAGAGGATAAAAATTGATAGCAACATATATGCAATTCCCGATCATATTGCCGATTCAGTCATTACTTATAGAATTTTCTCGCGCTTCGCGCGATTAGGCAAGCAAAGCTGACTCACTAAACCTCCCCCACCGTAGATGACAGGTAGCGGTAAACAGCGTGAAGCATGAGGGGGGTCTGGGTGGCGAAGCCCCCCAGAAGTTCGGTTTATCACCTCATGGGGGGCCCAAGACCAACGTTTTGGGGGGGGGCCTGACGAAGTGCTGTTACGGCCCTGATTGTAGTAATTGACCGCTATCTTTGCTCAAGATTGCAATCCTTATAAGCCTGTTAACTGCAAGAAACGATGGGGACAATGTAAAGGCTTTGGCGCGTCTTCGAGCCGTATTGAAGTAATCGTTTCTCCTGCAATGCACGGCGGAAGATGCAATCTCAGAACACAAACAGGTAAGATACTATGCAAATTACGCTTATGGCTGTACACAATTCCCCCAACTTTCCTGATGTTATGACGTCATAATGCGTGACACTAAGGTACTCGATTCTGCCCAGCCCTAATTACGCCTTCAACTAGGAAGATGCGTAGTTGGACAATAGACAAACGTTCTGCTGTCACGAGGGCAGAGATGAGCGGATTTGAAATTTCTATGTCCTAATCCAATCCAAATCCGAACCTTCAAATCCAAATCCAAATCCTAATCCATAACTTTTTCATATTCAAGTTCATGTCCAATCCTAATCCGATTCCAACTGGAAATTCAGAAAAAATACTAATTTATGCAATGGAGGGATTCGAAAATTTTCTTTCACAACCAACGATTCACTTGATTCAAGATAACTTAGTAACCATAGGTGCATTAATAACTGATCTGAATAAAGTTTGTCGCCATTCGCCACACGACATATCAATCTCCCGGAAAATAGGTAAATCCAACCCAAATCCTAATCCGTTCCGAAAAAAATGTCTAATCCAAATCCAATCCAAATCCGACAAAATTTCACAAATCCTGTTTTTTCAAAACCTAATCCTAATCCATGCTCATCTCTGCACGAGGGTGCTCCGAAATGACAAATAGGCCTACTATTTTCTCGCACGGTATCATCTCGCATGGGTGCTGCACAAGTCAGCAATTTCTTAGGCTGTCTTCAGTATTCGAGATCAGGATTGTAGGTTAGGGCAATTGAAAAACAAATTAAAATTTTTGCTGGTATTGGATAAAATTATTAGGTTGACAAAAAATATGTTGCACACCAAATCATATTATGAGTTGAGTTTGTGCCTTGACCTCCACGGAACCTTAGCTCAGGTATAGCCTACTTCTATAGTGTTCCACACCGGTTAAGAACCATAGGTATAACTACGAAGCAAGACACACGAGGAAGTAATATGTGGCGCTAATTGCCGGTCCTATACAATAAGAATCAAATACTGGTACCAATAAGCGCCACCATAACTGAGTGGTAACGGAGACTGAACGGATTTAGGTTGTAACAAACAGCAGCCTGTCGACTGCACCAAAGAGTGGGGCGAATGCATCGGCGACGGACCTTCGTCGTTTCGTGATGAGGTGAAAGTGATGGCTGAAAAGTTTGGCGGAGAATGCGAGCTTGGAAGACAGTTCGGTGAGCGATTTTAGCGTTCTGGATTATGCTGATTTGGTGACGACGTATTTGATTGATTGGTGCGCAATTCGTTAATCATTTAGAGGAGGGATGGACAAACTTTCTAGTTCGCGGGCCGCATTCAAAATCTGAATCCAAACGCGGGACGCACTATATAAAATTGGCATTATAACCAACACGCAATGTTGGTATTTGACTTAATAGTGAGAATGTGAAAATAATGTGTGTGTATGTATATTAGGGCTGTTCAAAAATAACTTTTTTTCCTGAATCTTGCTGGTTACTTGATTAAATCGTTAGGTTGCCTTAAAAAACGACGCATACCAAATTTGAATTCATTCCGACAAATATTCGCGGGTTACGTAGAGTTTGAAAATTTTGGATTTGCCCAAAAACGCAAAAAAAAATTTTTCTCAAATTTTTTTGCCAACCCCATGAAATTGTTGGGCTGTCTTCAAAAACTATGCAAAACAAATTTGACTCAATTCCAAGCCGTAGAAGCGGAGTTATTCCAGTTTTTCGGTGATAATTCTTGGATTATCCACCAATCAAGGATAATCCCAGAATTATCGAATAAAAACTGAAATAACTCCGGTTCTACAGCTTGGAATTGAGTCAAATTTGTTTTGCATAGTTTTTGAAGACAGCCCAACAATTTCATGGGGTTGGCAAAAAAATTTGAGAAAAATTTTTTTTTGCGTTTTTGGGCAAATCCAAAATTTTCAAACTCTACGTAACCCGCGAATATTTGTCGGAATGAATTCAAATTTGGTATGCGTCGTTTTTTAAGGCAACCTAACGATTTAATCAAGTAACCAGCAAGATTCAGGAAAAAAAGTTATTTTTGAACAGCCCTAATGTATATATTTAAAAGAAACCAAACATTGAGTTGATAATGACGTACACGCGTCAGAAATATTGACGAGATTTTATAAGCTGGTCGACCTCAACAACCAATTTGGCAACACTAGTGATGAAAGTCGGTATTCCGATTCTTAGAAGAGCGTGGGAATTAGTGGCAATGGTAATTTTGCGTTGTCGCGTAGTGCATTTCGCAGCGGCTTGTTTGCGTCTTGTGGACGAATACAGATGACATGTAAAGAGCTTCTTGGAGGTACAGAACTTCAATATACAATTGAATAGTATAGCCAAATTTTCAGATAGCGATTCAATCCGACAATGTCCAAGAAGTGAACGTAGTGTTGTTGCTGAGAAATTGTTGTTATTCTAAGTCACTTTCTTCGCCGAAGGAAATGTTTTATGAATTGTTACAATTTTGAAAGTGGCCACCTCCGATAAACTGCTGGCAAATTTGACTACGTCAGTATTTATTACAACTATCGTCATTCGTCATGTGATTGAATGAAAGAGTTGAGCGCGTATTAGGGATGGTGTGAACTTGAGGTTCACGTTCGCTTATATTCCCTTGCAAGTCCTCGTCGAAATTGTCGGCAAAGCGACGAAAGATATTGATTTTATGGGATTATTATATCATTTGATGGCCCCAGTTGATACATTTGGCGACGTTTAAAACCACTTCATTGTACTTCAGCATTGTGGCATAATGTGGCCCGAGTCGTCGTTGGGTATCGTGTACATTATAGGCTATCACTTCACTGAAATGAAGGGTAGGAATTAGCAAAACGACGTCCCGTGACGTCATGAGGTTCACGTTCGCGTTCACACAGAACCTTTCAAAAAGGTTCGCGTTCACACGAACCTGAACCTTTCAGAGGTTCACACCATCCCTAGCGCGTATACCTGTGCGTTCGCTTAATAAGTATATAAAAATTGTATACGCATCATCACTACCAATCAAACGACGATCACTCACTCTCTGGTAGAATTTGACAGCTATATAATTCTAGCTGTCTTATAGTTAGTCTAATTAGCAAGAAATGCCTGTAATCTAATTCCGATCGAATTTGTGAAATGTTGCTCTGCTCTCACTATAATTCGTCCAATTTCTGGATTTCCTGGAAATGCTACTGGGAAACGAGTGAATCTCGTTGGACAGACATTTGCCATTCTCGTGCTTGCGAGAAGGAACTATATGATTTGTGGATTTGATATGAACTGTACCTCATTCAATGTCCTTGTTTTCGCAAATTCAGTAATTCTAATTCTAATCTTAGTTGTAAAACCTGCGTAGTTATAATTCTAATTCTAATCTAGTTTAAAAATATATGTGTAGATATAAGTCTAATTCTCATTTAATTTGAAAAAAAAAACTGTATATAGCTTTAATTCAAATTTTAATCTAATTTGGAAAACACTGCGTAGTTATAATTCTAGTTCTAGTCTAATTTGAAAAATAACTTTGTAGGTATAACTCTAATTCTAATCCAATGTGAAAAAGTTGAAATTTTCTCGATAGGCAAGTCTGTATGAGCGGATTCTGTATTATAACTGGAAATTTCCCACAGGTTGCAACCCATACAAGCCAGTCAACTGCAAGAAACGCTGGGGTCCGTGTCGTGGTGTCGGACCTCAATCCGAACAGAAGCAAGTCGTGGTCGATCCCGCTGAGCACGGGGGCAGATGCGTTTTGAGGACTAGAAAGGGTAAGGAGAAATTACACCGAAGATGTGAAGCGTTTAGGTACCGGTGTAAATACTGCATAGTGCACATGCAGGTTTTTGCAAACTTGTCATGCATACTAATCATTTAGCAGCGTTATAGGTTGACACGTCATGTCAACAAGTGGAAGTTTATGACTGCAGCCATAGTCTTTTCAGTCCAGTATACTTATAGTCCTCCGCAGGGAATACGTTGTATTGATTGTATTATTCACGAGGTGGCGTAACGGTAGGGTTACCATATTTTGGGAATCTGACAAGAGTACAATTTCTCAAAATTTTCAGACTTACAATACCGTATCAAAATCCGAGTTTGCAGTTACTTGACAAAAAATAAGGTCGTCTTTCTGTCTCAACTCCCGAAAGAACCGCCGGACCGTTACTTAAATACTGATTTCCTGTATCTCAGTCCAAATTTCACACAAACTTTTCAAAAAAGAGGACAAATTCTCAAAAAAGAGGACATTCGAGCGTCCTCCGAGGACACTTTCAAAAAAGAGAACAAATCCTCATAAAAGAGGACGTATGGTAACCCTATACGTAACGGTACAGCGTCCGGCTTCTTAGTCGGTAGGTCGTGGGCTCGATCCACGGCGGCTCAGACCAAAGACACGATCCGGGGCCTATACGACACTTAGCGAGAAGCGAAACAAAAACAAACACTGAGTCAATCGAGATGTCTGTTTCTTGAGCGTCGGCCTCTTATATCCTGCAAGTGTGATGTGCCGTATCAGACCGATAGTATCCGACCCCGCCTGATCTGGAAATCTGGTATCCGTGACCTCCTAGCCTGACGCTCCCGAGATACCATGGAGGGGTGATGCAAGACTTATAAAGGCTTACAAGGATATTTATGTACCTTTTTTGTCCAGCTATACGGATGGAACATATGCACATATCATTCACCCATGGCATGCGTATGACCATATCATGTGTAAGTAACCCTATATCGTGATTAGGCGTATATTCCGCAAAAACATCAAGGACAAACATATAAAACGTCTCATTCCTATTTGTATGAGCACTGTTAACGAAAACATCGGTTTCCCACTGCCAAAACACTGTGAAGGGCTGTCGTATATTTTCAGGGTGCAATCCGTTCAAGCCGGTCGATTGTACCAAGAAGTGGGGCGATTGTACAGGCGTGGGTCCTCTCTCCACACGCAGAGAGGTGGTTGTCACAAAAGCGCGCAATGGCGGGAAATGCGTACTACGAACTGAGCGAGGTGGAGATCATATCATCTCATCTTATGCTTCATGCTAGAAGTTTTTACGCTTGGGCTAATTCGGCTAACCCCAAATTTACGCTTATAGTCACAAAAAAATGTATCACATTACACATATCATACAGAATCCTGGTACACCAAAGGAAAGGCGCATTAGGATTGGTGTGGATGTGAGCTTCACGTCTGCTTTCTGTGTGTGAACTTCGGAAGTTTGGAGGTTCGCGTTCGCAAACGAACCTTAGGTTCTACACCGTGAACCCTTTTTGTATATTACAATTTTTCACGTCATTATAACATCTTTGGCTGAAATCATTTCCATTTAAACTTTGACCCACTCTTTGTATGGCGCCTGCAGAATGAAAAGAAATTCAGCACTAGACGAGTATAAACCCTGCTCTTTTCAAATAATGTGATGTTCTTTGTTAGAAAAGTTTGTTACAAATATTCAGCATTCCCGATCCTGACTATGTAGTGGCTCTCTGCTACAATATGGCATATAAATATCACCGACATGTTGATCTATTTCTTCTAATTTATATGTATAGGCTGCAACGATCCCAAAATCCCGGTCGAATGCCTGAAGAAATGGGGAGAATGCGTTGGAAAAGGGCCCACGTCTTTTCGCGATCAGGAAGTCGTGGTCGACGCTGAAAATGGCGGAGAATGTGTCATCGAACGGGAATTTGGTGAGATTCCGTGTAAATATAAACGTGTCACACACCGATAGAACCCAGAGGGGATCAGCAACGAAGTACTTCTACTTTTTCGGAGTTCATTTTGCGCATTTATATGCACTATTTACTCAGTCTTCCTATTTCATAATTGCCACTTACACTGTTAAGTTTTTCAGACAAAAAAGCAAGTACTTTTTACACTTTTGAATTTGAAAAGTATGCAGTAGTTCTGGATTATGTTTGCATCGCTTTCAAGAATGAAATTTCCATAAGAAACGCTCCCATTAGACCGCGTATTGCGGTAATTGAATATGTATTTTTATCTTCGAACGTTGTACCTATATTTGTATAGTGTTGTTAGTCATTTTGATGCAGTCGCGAGACGCATCTCGCAATTTCAAATGTATCCACCTCTGGTTTACTGCTAAAAGCATGTCAAACCTCATTGAATCTGCCTTTTGCAACTGCTTTGTTGAATATTTCTTGAACTTTCCATTTTCTTCTTCCAATTGAAGTATACAGCTTTGGTATGCTTTGGAAGTACTACTTCTACTACTACTACTTGTAATGGAGCAGTAACCCTGACTACTTTCATCACCTCTGGCAACGTCTTACCACTAGGTTACATATTGCGCTAACCAGCACTGCGACAATGAATGAGAAGTAAAATTCGGCCACGCATGGAAGTGCTATGACCATTGCTTGAAAGAATATGTTCCGTCCTCGCTAGTAAATACTATGATATTTCCAATTCTCTACTATAGTTGCCGACGATTAGCCATGACGAGTGTCACTCGAAGGTCAAATTTCAATATGAATACGTTATTCAATTGGATATGGAAGTTCTATAGCTCCGTGAGCCTCTTCAAATGTCTTGTCAATGCTAACGGTATACCTGTTTTCGGCTAGGCTGCAATAAAGCCGTGGATTGCGTCAAGAAATGGGGGCCGTGCATAACGCGGGGAGATTTCTCTTACCGAATGGAAACCATTGACGTCGAAGCGAAGGATGGCGGAGAAGAATGTTCGAATTTCCAGACAGAGATAGGCAAGCTACATTTCTATATTGTAATTTCAGTCCGATGATTTAAGTCCGATGATCTATAAAGTCAATTAGCGCGTTTGTGAGGATTTAACAACCCAGGACTAAGAAAACCGATTGATCGCAGCCCATAAACTTGGAAATTATTCTCATGATTTAGCAAACCGGAACAAACTACAGATAAAGTCAGCTATGAGCAACTGCGTAACAGCGGTACTCGCAAATATTTTTGATAATGACCGTGACGATTGTCTCGTAGAGGTAATGGCTTCGCTCACCAATCAACCAATTATGCACGCACAATTGAAGAGCGATGTATCTGTATTATGTAGGCCTAATCCAGTTCGTCACTGTACTATACCGTACTGATGCCACAGATATCATCGCATGCACCACTTGATTACAACCCCGGGATTCTCATCGCGCGTAACCTTATCAAACTTTATGCTTGCGGATTAGCAGTTTTTAATCACACGATTAGCATTCTTCCGGATCAGCTAACTTTATCATCTCCGCCTAAAATGGGTCGCGATTAGCGGTTTTTAATCACACAATTAGCATTCTACGGAATCAGCTAACTTTATTATCTCCGCTCTAAGGTGTGCCTGTGCAGTGTACAGTTGCGCACGACCTCATCGAAACATTACACAACACACGACCTAGCCTAATATTGACTTTCTATCCCTATCATCTCTTCTAAATTCGCACATTGTGCTATTACATAAATTGCTTGCCTGCCGTCTTGGTATAGTAATTATTTACGGCTGGCATCATAAATTAGGTTGTCCGAGTGAATGCTAAATCCTTTAATACAGAGGTTCGCAACCTTTTTCGACTCGTCGAGCCTTTATCAAGCTCGACACAAATTTTCGCCCCTCCCCCTATTTACGGGTCCGGAAAAGAGGACATAAAAACGGTGAATTTATTGCGCTCCGCGCGATTTAGCTCTAATTCGTGGTTATTGTTCTGCGTATGGGGGGGCGTGTCTAGAAAAGTTTGAGAACCACTGTTCTAAGATTTTCGCCTCCTATCGCCCCTTGGTATTTTCGCCCCTTGTTTCTCAAAATCACCCACTCGGGGAGGGGGGCGATATTGCCCGCGTTCGGAACCGCTGGTCTAACAAAAACTTTTCGGCTCATGAAGTTGGATAAGATTTCGCGCAAGGATTATCTCGAGCCGTCTGGCGAAACTTTTAATCCGACGAAGTAAGTTGCCGCAATTATAGTTTTTATGCAGACTATCGAATGTAAACATGGAATGACAACGACTGATTTTGCAACTTCGTTCCGCTTTGCTGAGGCTTTATTTGGAAATGTTTCGCGGCAGCGACTGACGGATTTTGGCGATCTAAAAGTTATCTTCAAGAGCGCAGAATTTACTATATCTGGTATTGATCAAAAGCTATACTGTCGCACTGATTCCAAAAATATAAATTAAAATATGGACTCCGGACTTTGACGAAAAATCACCCTCAACATGTAAAATCTGCATCGTTCAGAACAATCTGATGGCCGCAAAACAATAACCATGACAACGATACGTTGCGGCTCTCCGATTGTTCGGACAATGCCGATATTTCAGACTTGGAGAGCGAATTACGGGTGTTTCAGTGCCTGATTATATCTTAATTTACATTTTCGGAATCGGTGCGATAGCAGCTTTCGATTAAGACCAGATTCAGTAAATTCTGCGCTCTGGAAGATAACTCTTGGATTGCCAGAAATCCTACAGTCGCTGCTGCAAAACAATTCTTAATAAAGCCTCAGTGAAGTGGAACTATAGATTACTAACCTACGGATAGATACGCAGGTCCCGTCGCTACGCTCCGGCAAGCAGTTACACTTGTTGCTGAGCAATCTAAAAGCAGCATAATTGGTGGTGTTATAGTTCGCGACCCGAGGGCTGAAATTTAATGAAACTGGTCTTAATCGAGAGCTACTGCCGCACTGATTCCAAAAATACAAATTAAAATCTTGACGGCGATATGGAACCACCTCAAAACAGCCCTCAAAATCCGAAAATCGGCATTGTTCCAACAATGGCACCACCGCAACACGATTAACGTAACAATTGCAATTTCATCAAGCGATCGTTCAGAACAATGCCGATTTTCATATTTCAGGGGATGTTTTGACGTGGTTCCCTTTCCCCGACAAGATTTTAATTTGTATTCTCAGAATCAGTGCGACAGTAGCTCTCAATTAAGACCAGTTTCATTAAATTTCACTCCTCGGGTCGCAAGTTATAACACCACCAAATATGCCGCTTTTAGATTGCTCAGCAACAAGTGTAACTGCTTGCCGGAGCGTAACGACGGGACCTGCGTATCTATCCGTAGGTTAGTAATCTATAGTGGAACGAAGCTGCAAAATCGGTCGTTGCCATTCCATGTCAACATTCGACAATCACACGATTAGCATTCTCCCAGACATGCAAACTTTGCGATCTCTGTCCTTGGTGCTTGTTTATATCATATGGGATTGCAAGTGAACTAGGTTACTGCCAACATTAACCGGTAGCAGTTTTGACATGTCTTCAATATCGCTACTTATACTTGTAAATGAGTACACAACTGAAATATAGGCCTTCTACGTTCTTAGCGAAAAGAGTCTGTATTCACAGTCAAAGGACCGAAAAGGGTGGTAGACGAAAATATAACTCATAATTATATCGCGGTCATGAATCATGCGTGCCTGCGTAGTTTGGGTTAAAATGTTGTTGAAAATATAGTTGGCGGTACTGAACTTGAGTATTGCTTTCACAACTACATTCATTGCAGTAAAGAAATTTCTACCTCGAAGACTTTTCGTGTGCCCATTATCGAGAGTTAACGGCACAATAACAAGCATACAGAAATAGATTCAAATGAAAACCAAATTGGCAAAGTATGACGTGTAATACATTAATAAAAAAATGAACGCTAGGCAAAGTCAGCTGTACCGGTAGTTATAACTAGGGCTGGGCAAAATGATTCGAGTACTCGAATCTGAATCGAGTAGTAATTTTAATGATTCGAGTCGAGTAGTAAAAGACGATTTTTCCGAGTACTGAAATTATACGGTCCTCGCAAGTCGCAATTGAAAGTTAATTTACTGACGAGAATTATAGTTTTGATACTATTTTCCACTGAGGAAGCCGTGAAACCTTGATTGGTCGTGTTTGAGCATACCAGGCACAGTTTAAAGCTACGAACGTTACTGGAAATAACACATTTCCGAAGTCTTTATCATCCAACAAAATTGTTAAGAAGTGCAATGAAATCGGTATGGTCGAAAAAATACCAAAGTATCTTTAATGTGATGGATAACAGGCATTACGTTCTTTGTGGTGGCATAAAGGGTTCATATTTGGACTTCGACATAGTACATCCTGTTGTGACGTCATAATGAGTGATACTCGATTACTCGACTCGAAGCATATTACGTGATTCAGAATCGAATCATTCAGGCACTCGATTTTGCCCAGCCCTAGTTATAACAAGAGACGAGAGAAAATAAACTTATACAATACACTAGTGGTTCTTAACCTTTTTTGCTCCAGCGCCCCCTTTCGAAAGTTTCCGTGGTCTGCCGCCCCCTATTTTAGTACCATTTGGTTCGAGCCCGATTTACACATCCCGAATTCACCTCTGCGATTGGCAATACGGGGAAGTTGATTGTATTATGCTTTGTTTTATTGTTTTGTTTGACTTTTGCTCACATAGAATTTAGTACTGTAATTTAGTCACAACACTAAACAATACGATCCTCCGTGATACGGCGAATAAATATTCTGACGATTTAATTTTGTCGTATGGTTTCTAAATGAGTATATTAATCATTCATCAAGGGTTAATCATTTTCGCCAAACAGCTTTAAAGCATCTTTAATGTACAAAGGGCTCGCACTCTCAAAAGTGGAACACTGCCTCTTCGATTTTGACACGTCGTGCGCTGCAGGATACAATATAGCTAGTTCGAAACATTTTGTTGAAACTAGCCCTAACAAGCGTGACGGGACTGTTTTAACGGGGAATTTGTGATCCCAAAGTATACGTGCAATTCATTCAACATCAATCATAATAACACACTTCAAACATTGTCGGAATATATTTCGCGCGGAGCGCGACGAAAAATTTCGAGAGTTGACAGATTTTGTCAAATGTTAATTTGCAATGAGAACTCGTTAATCATATCTCCCTATGCCATCGATACTTCGATTTTTTTCAGCGCCCCCCATATCGCCCCCTAAGCATTTCCGCCCCCTTCAAAATCAAAATCGTCCCTTGAGGGGCGATGGGGATAAGGTTAAGAACCACTGCAATACACGGAAGACAACACACAGACATATTGCGGTACATATTAATGGAGAATTTTAAGATTGTATAGAAACTCCTTCTGTTGTTCTCGATTTATATCACGGTTATGCTTTCGTGTGTCATAGGTGTATATTCCCACCCGTATATCAGGGGTGGTACACGGGTCCGAATGCACGCACAGTCTTGGGATGTTCAAAAATGACTTTTATTCGGGTTCCGGGGATTCACTGATTAAATTGTTAGATTGCCTAAAAAAACGCTACACACCAAATTTGGCTCAATGCCAACCAGTAGAAACCGACGCAGAGCCAATTGAAAATCTTGAAATTATTTAAAAAGAATTAAAATTTTGCTAATAAATTCAAAAATTTCAATTGACTCTGCCTCGGCTTCTACTGATTGGAATTGATCCGTTTTGGTGTGCAGCGTATTTTTAGGCAACCTAACAATTTCATCAATGACACCCCGTAATCCGAAAAAAAGTTATTTTTGAACAACTCTAATACACATTATTTTCGTTAAGAGCGTTCTTCTACTTGATTACGAACGACTACTATACTTTGATCACTTTTGACTAAACCCGAATATACAACAGTCATGATCCAAGACATGAGACCCAGATCATTATTCAGTGTCATTATTGGTAATTGTTATTGTTATCAAGTTATGGCGCTTATAACAGCTAAGGTCTTGTGCACAGCAAGCTAAATATTTTCAACAATTACGCAAGCAAATTGTTTACTTCGTAAAGGAATATAACATATCTATTCACAATATTAAGGTATCATGGTCAATAATTATATACGTGGTCTTTGTGCAAATGGAGCTGCGGGCCCAATGATTCGAGTACTTGAATCTGAATCGAGCATCAGTTTTAAAGTTCATCAACAATCAAACGGTCCGTGCGATGATTCGTATATCTCATGTGGCGCTTTGGCGAAAAAGGTTAGCCCCCCTTGTTGTAAAATACACGTGTCATTCAATAGGTTGTCCGGATCTGAAGACACTCTCACCCGGGCCTTAAAAGACGTAGCAAACCTTCATGACATCAATGTTCTTGCCTTAGGCTGTGTCGAGGCCGACCTGGACGACACGAAGGGCAAAAAAATCGGCAGTCTCCTTCTCGAGAATTTCTTCATGGCGTCGACGGAGGGAGACCAGCCAGTAACAGCGGGGCAGAGATCACTCGTTCCCATCCCGGGAATATTCGGTGGCGACGCGAGCCGCGAGAAAAACTGTACCGAGATCAAGGACGGGAACGTGACGTTAGCTGTGGGCTGCGACGACGTTGATATTGATCAGGATGTTGTTACGGAGGAGAGTAAACTGCCGACTAGGTCTGGGGAGAAGAAACCGGTTTTTCTGTCGTCTAGGAGAAAACGGAACACGAGCCCGGTAAGTAGGTTATAGAACAGACCTGGGCAAAGTGCGGCGCGCGGAGCTATTTGTTTGCGCCCCGCGAATAGTTGCTTGGAATTAAAAACATAAAACCTACTTTTGAATGTTGCTGCATGGACTAAAACCACAGGCTGTATAAACTGTATAAACTGAACAGGAAATTCGTTTACTTTGAAGGCTGTCATCAATATGCCGCGACTACGCAGCCTACGTAGGCCTGCGTCGCATGCTTGATCCAGATTCAAATAAATTTTACGTATCAAAGTATGCCGCAACAATTAAACTCACAAGAAGTCGCTCAAACCAAACCGTCTTTGTTACCATAGTCACATTTCGCATAACACGGTCTACGCTAGAAATTGTTACGTAATATGTTTCCAAATACTAAATTCGTAAAACAATTCTATGCGTCATCATTACGCATATAGGTTGAACACTGAACTGTCATGTCAAAAAGGAAAGCCGAAAGTTGAAATTCAAAGAAGGTTTGGCGCATTAAATAGTTTTGACTGGAGTCAGAGAGGTAAACCCGTCCTTTTAGTTTGTGCCGAGCAGGTCGTCGTGTTTATGGAATATAATTTAAGTCGGTATTATGACAAAACACAAAGAAAGACACTCTGTCAATGGAGGGCGAATTTCAGAAGAGCTGATAGCTTCATTCAATAACAAAGCTATTTCACCAAGCTGCACACTGCTCGGAAGGCAGCAACCAAGACAAAAAGCTTTGTTGTATCCCAAATAAATCTTAATGCCTTGATAGAAAAACGTGGATAGAGGTTTAAAGAGAGTTCAAAATGTATCATGTTTAACATTGTTTCGAATTATGACTGTGCATTATTATTATTAACATTTATTATTTAACCGTCACACTCACCGTTACCTATTATCAACACATCCACTGTGCAGAATTTATTAGCAATGCAATTCACTGATTTCAATTTCGAAATAAAATTAATACACTTGAGAATATAGCTACATTTTTGACTCGGCCCGCCAACGTGTTTCTGCTTCTCATTTGGGCCGCGGATAAAAAATAATTGCCCACCCGTTATAGAACGAACTTGGAAAAACCAGATCTGGTCAAAGCAGTCATCGTTGGTACTCAAGTAGAAATAACGCCGTAAATTTCTGCCCAAGTAGAAGTAGAAGCGATTTACTGTCAAGTAAAAAAGAAAGTATTCTAGACCCAGTTTTGCCGTGGCGAGATAGCGTATAGTGGTATAATCAATAGCTGCAACACGAGTTGCGGGTTGCGGGCTCGAGTCCGACCGAGGTCGACTCCGGAATTCCTACCTACATGTTGTAGGTTTATCTAGGCTCCTCCTCGCCATCTCATCCGTGTAAGCAAGTGTCTTATAAAAGCCTAAAAGTGGGCCGTGATACAAGTCGGCAGCTACGGAATAAAAACGGAAGATTGGCCTGGTGTAAATGACCATAGCAGTCGACAAACACCATGAGTACCTGAAAACAAACAAGCAAACCCAGTTTTGCCCCGATTAGCTCTATACTGGACGTGACTTATTGGCAGCCAGCTATTGTTTTTCAGGGAGAAAGCAAACCACGAGATGTTCTATTCTACTTGGACTCTAGCGGAAGCGTCGGGAAAGACAGATTTGAAACCATGAAAGAAGTCAGCAAAGCTATAATCGATTGTGAGGCTTTAACTTTTCGCAGCCGTCAACAGTGTCATTTCAATCGTGGCCGTTTCATAGGCGCTATTCAAAATTTTATGCAGTCACACAATTGTACAAATGCTTGCGAACAGAGCATAGCCTATGATTATAATCAGAGATGTACAGAGGTAGCCGCATTCTTAGCCAAAAGTGTGTATTTACACCCGCGTACCACCCGTGATATACCGGTGTGAATATACAGTATACACTTACACATACACTCATGGTACAGGAAAACAAAACCTTACAGCTCAGAATTATTCTGTGGTTATAAATCCTACGTGCCCACTCGCACTATACGTTCCTACGTTTCTACGTGCATGCATAATTCGGATTAAAATGTTGTACTCGATTTATTCCGTGGAGTAAGTCTGAGGTAGGCTATATACGCTCTGTCTCCCTCCGTGTACCACGGGTGGTACATGGTACAAGGGTGTGAAGTGAATACACATTTTTCGCCAAGAGCATGCTAAAGTGTTTTTTCGAAACGCAGCTCTGTGTGGATCCATAGCTCTCGGCAAGTATCAGACCAGAGTGGCGATGGCCACTTTCAACGCCCGCCAGTTGCTGTCTTTCCCATTCACGACCACATCGAGCAGGGTTCAAGTAAAGGGCATGATAGACAGAGTACCGTAAGTACAGACGATCGTTGATATACTCTTTCCAATTCTCTACTGGTTGCTGACGATTACCTCTGACGAGTGTCAGCAGAAAATATTCGGGTTTACTTCAATATGAGTATGCTATTCGATTGCACATTGATATATTGAGGTATAGGCCTACCATCAATATTCTCTTCCAATATCTCTAAAGGTCGCCAGAAACGAAATATACTTTTACCATTTCAAAGTTCTCAAGTGGGTTCTGCCTACTTCCGCTATCCTTACTCAGTTGGTTGTGATTTTCGAACACGCTCCCATTTGTATAGGAAAGGAAAGGACGTAGTTTATTTTTGTCCTTGATGTTTTGCGGCATATACACCGACTCATGATACAAATACACCCGATCTGTGCATGCATATGCATGCCATGACTGCATGATGTGCATACGCCGCTGGACAAGGAAGTGCAGATATAGCCTTTACGGCTTTCTAAGTCATGCACCATCTCTCCATGCTATCCCAGTAATACATGAGCGCCAAGCAGGGAAGTCATGGATACCAGTGTTACTAATAAGGTCTTTCGTCAGACGCGGCCGGGAATCGAACCAACGACCTACCGATCAAGAAGCCGGACGCTTCACCATTACGCTATCTTTTCTGCTATCCTGTCTTCCCACAACATTGTCACCAAGTGCTATTTGTATACTTGACTATAGTATTTTAGGCAAAGGTACATTTGGGATTTTGGTTGTAGTTTTGGAAACAGTTCGCGTCACTTTTATAAGTGAAGTTTCAGAGGTGTTCAGTAATGAAATATACTTCTACCTTTTCGGAGTACTCAAGATTAGGTTCTGCCTCAACTTACACTGCTTACTGAAATGGTTACTACATATCATTTACAATCTCGAAATCTAATATCGAATTCGAATCCGACTTTGGAAAGGGTTGCTATTTTGTTGTTCAGATTCGACCGGGACTACTCTTATTCGTCGTGCATTAAAAAAGCCCTGGAGTACGTGCTGACCGGAATATATTTGGAGAAAAACGGCGCCAGAGACCCCAGTTATGCGGAGGGGGATATGTTCATCCTGACTGACGGGTAATAACCAGATTTGGTCCAAGTAGTCATGGTCTTTACTCAAGTAAATGTAGAAGCATCGATGTAGATTTCTACTCAAATACAGCGTACCAACTTCAAATATACATGCCAAAATTATATGAACCGGAATTAGAAATTAAGGTTCTCAAGCAGTTTTATAAAGTTTGATTTAGTCGCATGCTATTCGCAGTTAATTACAGGTGGCTACTTTTGAAATTGTAAGATGTATCTTGGCGAGTAAAGCCAAATGACTAATGACTCTACTAATAATTGTCGAAAAATATTAATTTACTTTGACACGGGGCTATTTTTCCCATGTCTGATGACAATTTCACTCGTAAAATCGGTGTAAGCATATCACAAAACTACTTTACATAATCCGAAGTGTAAAAAGTTAGTAGTTTAGCTTGAAAACAACGGTTAAGGTCGAAGTGGAAATAGTCTTCAAATATAACCACTTGAAGAGCTTCTTGGATGTACAGAACTTCGGTGTACAATTGAATAGTATATTCATTTCAATATTATTATACAATGCAATTTTATCACCACTGGAGTAATTAGCACAAGTGTACTGCAAGTATATATACGAAGTCTTTCTAGTTTTCGGGTTACTGCAAATGCAAAACCTACTTCACTACTCGGAAAAGTAGAGGAACTTACTTACTAACCACCTTAGCCAGGTGTATTTGGAAGGCCTCATTAAAATAAATGAGTTTGTATCGGTAGTTTTACAAACGGCGCAATCTTTCCCGTAACTTAGTTTACGCAATCTAAGATTAGCATCCATAATAATCATGCCGATTTCGAGTCATATCCAGAGGTGGTAAAAGTAGTCACCGACGCTACTCAAGTAGAAGTAGAAGTAACGCCGAAATTTGTACTCAAGTAGAAGTAGGAGTGGCGGTTGACAAGTAAGTAAGGAAGTAGGTATTTTACGCCTTTTAGCCTAAAAAACTGAAAAATGTCAAGTAGAACCAGAAGTAGTCTAAAATCGAAACTACTTAATAAGTAGTGCGAGCAGGCAAAATCTACTTCAAGTACATCAAAAAGTAGAAGTACTTCGTTACTGACCGCCTCTGGTCATATCTATATCTTCAAAAAACAACTCAAACTCTATACCAGTGGTTCTCAACCTTTTTGTCTTCGTGGACCCCTATGGACCGTCACGGACCCCCGCGGAACCCCTCCCCCCAAACCCAAGTTTTTGTTCAAATTCACACCAAGTATCGTGCAAGCGTCATCTGTCTTGTGCAAATATTAGCTCTATAGGCTAGTGATAAAGAGAAACAAAATGACTTTTCTGGAAAATAACATCACACTATTTATGTAGAAATTAGAAAGACTTTCTGCAGCGAATTCTTAAAATCCACGACGCCGATTTGATATGAACGGGTGCCGGAAATCAATTCGCACAATGATAGAGGTTGTGGCGAATGTAAAAATTACCCTAAACGCTTCAGACGACAATTTTTGGTATGATATAAATGGCATCGACATTTAGAAACGGAACATATAACGTCATGCCTAGTAATTTCTATGTAGCAGCTCTTATTGAAGTTATTCTGGAATAGCTGTTATTTACATCACAGGAGAAAATGGATTTTTACTAACAATTTGTTTTGGAAACCCCAACATAACATCTATAAACTCAGTAATACGATAGTATAAGTAGGCTATTGGTTCTTAAAATTAGTTTGCTCAGTAGAGTGTTTCATCTCAGACTGTCATTCTGTTTATGTGAGTCTTGAAGTTTCAACAGTTGAAGTGAAAGTGCCTCGTGATTTCTCTGATTAATACAAATTAGGTTGTCAACCATATTACAAATTTGGAGGTTTCGCGGACCCCCTGAAAATGCTTACCCCGGTTGAGAGCCACTGGTCTATACATTGACTATTGATAACGATGAGAAATTGCTAAGCGGGTCAGAAGTCACTTGTTACTGGAATCAATTGAATTGAAAAATAGATCGATTATAACAAGCTCTCTTATTAGCGCCGTACCATCAAATGTGTCTGTCACGATTCATCGATTTTCCATAAGTTAGTATACATACAATCGATCCATCTATCTACGTTATGGCCGTTTTGGGATTGCAAAGCAGAGATTGGAAGCGCTGCTTATAGGCTACTCGAAAGGCCTAAAGTCCAGCGTCTGGTTTCGCTGAAAGTGATCTCTTCTTCATTAGGGTCAAAAGTTGATACCGGGTGACTTAAACCAGTGTTACTCTCCCAAATACCGCATGTTCCCATAAATGTACCGTTAACGAACCCACCAATGTCCTTACCCACTGATAGCGATGCCTTGCGTCATTTCTGCTTATTAGGGTCAGAAGTTGACATCGTGTGATATACGCCAGTACTACTCTCAAAAATACGAATGGGTACAGCGTTTATTTTCCCCGTCAATGTACTGTGTACAGTACAAGCGTATACCCTTTTCTAATTCTAAGTACAGAGATAAACAAAGGTCTTCATATTTGCCATATATTACAAGACCGCCATGTCGTATAGTTGCCAGTCCATGAACTTGATGCATTCCAAATCTGCAGAACTTGTCAATGTATTGTCATCATTGGCACTGAGTTGAAGTGAGTATTCTAGGCATAGTTTGTACTAAAAAATTGAAAACTGTTAGCTAGAAGTAATCTAAAATAATAACTACTTGATGAAGTGCTAGTATATAGACAACGTTTACTTTTTTGACTTCCTCTGGTTATAGAATACGGTAAATAGGAACTGCGTAGATTATCTGAATGTAACGTCGTAACTTCCAACTCAGGTGGAAGTAACCTATACTTGAGTAGGCTACTTGCGTAATCGCCTACAACTTCATTCAGTTGCGCAAATTGTGACTTTGGTGGCGACGACAAGGAATTCCAGCGAATGGCGTACAGGCTGAAATTGAATAAAGTGAACGTGTACGCAATCGGGATCGGACTGCAGGAAAACTGCAAGAACATTTTAAAGGTAACCATGTTGTAGCCAGACATTACGAAATAGAGTAGGGCGATTATTTTTGGGCATGTAAAAAAAGTTAAAATTTTGTCAAAATTGTCAAATTTCCTTGCAACGTATCGTACAATGATTGTACTGTATGCAAACCTCTCATTTTACATTTTACACACTTTCCTTAAAATTATACTGACTGATTATCACAAAATATAGCAATTATCTCTAATTGTGCATCGGTAAATTCCGAACTTTCATACAATATCGCGAAACTTAACTACTTGAGTTCGTCGTAATTCAAAAATTTAAATTTTAGACCCAAAGTTTTCGTTCTAAGTAAAAATAAATAATTCTAGTTGACAAATTAGACAAATTACAGCGAAATGCCGGTAATCTAATTATATTCTGATTTCTGAAACATTTCTATGCTCTAAATCCAATTCCGAACTAATTTCTGGCTTTCCTGAAAAAAAAGGATGCATGTTAACTGTTTAGAGCAGGGGTTCTCAACCTGGGGGGCGCGCCCCCCTTGGGGGGCGCGGGAGGCTCTCAGGGGGGGCGCGAAAAATTGACGAAGTCAGTATAGGGGGGGGGGGCGCGAGAAATTGACAAAGTCAGTATAAATTGTACATGTCTGAACATGTCTTTCACATCCATTATGAGATGACGATTAATGAAGACGAAATTTATTCCATATTCAAGAAAGCATGCAAAATACAAACTCTAGCAACCGCGCTCAACGGAGTATAGTCTGATTTCAACGTCATTTGAGCAAATTTTTGAAATTCTTTGGAGATATAGAGAGCAATTACCACGTGTAAGTCATTCATTGCTTCATAGCTTTGACAGTAGCCTAAAGCTTGTCGCGCTGGGTATCTCTTACTAGTAGCTTGCGAACTGCACTGCCTAAGACAGACTTAGATGCAACATAGGTTGCCCGGTTTCGCCCTCAATTAGGCTATAAATCAAGACAATTTAATTATTTTCCAAAACTGATCAAATTTAGCCTGGCAGGACAGAACGACGCCTTTGCTCTCTGTACTCACTACCAGCATCAGGATTAGTCTCAGCTAGGGTGACCTACCTAATTAATGGATGTCTTGTTCAATGTTTTTTTCTTATTTTCAAACAAGTTTGGAGAAATTTGTCAGCAATGTAAAAGACTCAACAACTGGAATGCAGATTCAGAATTGGCGTAAGATATCCCTTAAGTATACTACTAGATCAGGGGTGGGCAGCCTGCGGCCGTAGAAGGGAATTTGAGCGGCCGTCGACGCCTAATTCAATTAGTATGTGTTGGCGGCCGTAGACATGCAAATTGCAATTACGAATTCACTCCCGCATTTTCGAGAGATTTTAATTAATCTTGAAATTTTCTTCACCTTCCACGCAATTCAACAAGACTTCATTTTTCGATTTTAATGCAGTAGCGCCCTTCTTAATCTGATCCGAATGGGAATTGGCAAGAAATAACAATTCGTTCGCGGCCCTGAAAAATTTTCGCGCTCCGCGCGACAATATGCACCTCCCGGCAACTATTCATAACATTGTTACTCGCGATTTTGGTGCGTACCATAGGCCGTTGTGAAAAGTAGAATAGTCCGGTGTTCACCGGGAATGGATATGGACACTTTACCATAATAATTTTGCGTCCAGATCGTTCATTGCGGCTATGCCCTGGAATGCCGCCTTACGCTACATAAGCAATCGAAATGCGGCCATGATTATCAAAAACGTTGCCAACTTCTGTATTAGATGATGTGCTCTTTTTGACATGACGATAAAAGCAAGGGGGGTCAGGGGGGCGCGAGTTTTTTGACCATCTCCAAGGGGGGCGCGTGTCAAAAAAGGTTGAGAACCACTGGTTTAGAGCGAAAGAAGCCGAGTTCGGCGTACAGACATTTGCCAGTCTCGTCCTTATAATAATGAGCTCTGATCTGACATGAAGTGAGATGAGATGTCCTTGATTTTGTTGTATTTCTTTGTAATTCAGAATTTAGACAATGTCCAAGATTTTGGAAATTCATTGATTTCAATTCTAATCTAATTTGGAAAGAACAGGGTACCTATCATTTTAATTTTAATCCAATGTGGATAAGCTCAAAGTTTTCTAGTTGTCTAGCGTTACATATATTCCTATGTAAGGCATTATTTATAATGTACACCGCGTTGTCAGGATTGCTAACATATATCCGGGTTTTATCGCAGGTTCTCGCCAGAGGGGGAAGATGTTTCCATTTCTTCTTTCTGGACGATTGGGACGTGGACATTGACGACTTTTTGTACAGGCTGAAAAACCCTTCACAAGATCGTTGTCTCCCCCAATGGGAATTTCCAGAGCTCAATTGCCTCGAGAGGGCAAATCAAAGTTAATTTTTTCCTTTAATTGGTACTTACTGCAGCGATACAAAGAAAAAAGCTGCGATTTATGTTGCTGAAATTCAGTGAAAGCAGTCAAACATATAACGGGGACAGTAACGGAAACGCGGATGTTTCAATACCTTTGATGGTCGTAATCACTTGTCTTGTGGACTACAACAACATCAATTTAATGCTATTGGTTTGATGCAACATCGCGTGTTGAAAATTTGCATGCTTTTAGTAACAATCGATGTCGACTCTACATGTATAATCCCTGCTCAAGTGTTTTATATTAGAAGCTTATACGCGATAGGGATATAGATTAGAGTCAAGATGGTCGTTCTATAAGGCTGTTATTCACTTCGTCAATCTACAGTAGGTATTTGAAGGCGATGCTAAATCATCTTGATCGGAATACAATGGAAAGAAAGAAATATCTTCAGAAATCAGCTAAATTCTGCTATTTTCAAATTCTATACTTACTACCATAGGCCATGACTAATTTGACCACCTGTTGCACTGATCGACCTGCAGCGGGCTATCTCAGAACTTTATGCCATGGGTTACCTATAATTTAAACTCATTTTTGATTAAGTTCTACTTAGGGTTACCATATATATACCATAGGGTTGCTTTATTTTTCATGAAAACGAAAATATCCTACGAGGACGCCTAAATGTCCTCCTGTTTGGGAATTGGTCCGACAACCAAGCTTATGGGCAGACACAACCAAAAAATGCCATAAATGGCGCGAAATCTGTAATGTGGATGTTCGAGCGGATGTTTTTGGCGTAGGACTCGAAAAATGATCTTTATATAGTCAACACCGCAGCAGTATTATTACAAAGTGGGTCAATAGGGAGTCGAGACGGGAAAATGACCTTTTTTTAGTCAACACAACAAGATTTCCCGTAAAAATGTTAGGATCAGCAGTTTTGAAGTCCGGTAATCTGACTTTTACGATTTGTAAAAAGTGTCCGGCCTTCCGGATCCGTAAATATGGTAACCTACATATAAGAAACCTAAGACGCATTTAACTCTTCAGGGCTCTCTTATCGCTGTAACGTGATAATGATTGATACTGGAATATTCTAAACGAAATTTAAAACTCGACAAGGAACTGAATCACTTGGTACTCGATTGTGCCCAGCACCCACCACTTATTTAAAGTGCCGAAAAGCTAATTGTAAGCTGATTATAATAATAAATTAATCAATTACTAACCAGGGCGCAATCGATTTCTGCCAAATAAAGTCTTGTGACAGATATATCTGGTCTAGTTCACGTTTTCTTCACTCTAAAACTGTCTGCCGCACAGCAGGAAAAGTGTATAATATAGTGTTGCGGAATATGCATGAGCTCGTGAGACCGTTTAATCGATTGTATATGAATGAATGAGTTTTTCGTTAGTGTCAGTGATAAGCGCTTGCTGTGGTCGTGAAGTCAATCAATATGCGATTTTGATACAGTATTGGATTAGTAACTTGTAAAATCCTAAACTATATTGATAAAATCAAGTAATACATACCAGAAAACACCATACCGGTGGGAGTTACCCTAGTTGGTCCAAGGGGCATTGCGCGCAACGCTCTAAATGGTGTGCTCTCAAATCAACGATAAAAGCAACCATTTCCCTCAGAAAGTCAATGCATTCAAACTGCAGGTAAAATATTTACGCCAGTGTTACCTTCCACTCTGTCATCGCATCATAACCCCTTTGCACAATTTCTGGCACGCGTCACTTTCTCGACGCCACCAAGCCGGGAATTTGAGATGTTGTCAACCGAAGAGCAAGGAAGAAGGCCTCGTAAAGAAGGACAGACGGAATACCAATATGGAACATCAAATTTCGCGGATTCCGCTAAAATTGTCAGGGATGATTCCAATCGTGGTGTCGTGTTGCAATATTTGTCGCATCCTTGTCGTGACTATAGCTGTGATGAACGGATTTTGATTTCTGAGAATCTGAATCGATCCGACTCCTCGGTTCGGTTTCACAGCAATTTTTATCAGTTCAATACAGCACAAAAAATTGCGATACAATGAAAAGGTAGGAAGGTGTCGAAACGACTTGGAGTAGTCTTTGGAATCAAACTCCCACCTTGGCCAGGAAGGTGTAAAGAGGAGGCTTGCACACTGAATGAAAAGTAAAAGAAGACACTATAGAAAAAGCACGCGACAAAAACAGGTAGAATGTTACGGAAGGCAAGATCGATAGGTCAGGTCGTGGTCCAGTCTGGTGTTTATTTAGAAGAAATTGCTGTTATTTTGATTTGAATGTGAACATGCTCGTGCTCGTCGACTGTCAGATGGCAGGCGGGATACTGTTCCACACGTCAGGTCCGGCATATTTGATATAGTGATGATCTTTTCGGTCGATCATATGATATTTAGACGGCGTGGACGCGCGTGTGTTGTACTTGTGCGCTCTTGATTCCGAGGTAAAGAAGTCATTAAAATATTCAGGGCAATGACCGCAGTGGAACTGATACATTAACTTGGCGATTTCACCTGGAGTCTTTGAGGAATAATCCGTCCAAATCCCAAGGATATCATCCGGATATGCAAAGAAATCCTAAAAATCTCGCCCAGAATCCGAAAAATTCGAACTTTTGCTGAGATAAGATACAGTTTACAAAGGCTATATAGTTGGGGTTTGCTGATGTATATTTGCTTGGAAATTTGACAGAACAACTTTAGAGTGCTACCAGTCTTGTCACAGGATATTTACAATGTTCAATATCCGTGTTTGGTTGTCGAGCTGACGATTTATTCTTTTGGCTTGAAATCAAAAGTTACGTCGGGTCAGAACCTCAGAACTATCCGAAATTATCCGAAACAAAGTCTAATAATAATCCGACTGTCACAAATAGTACAATATCCGGTCCCAGTCCTTTCCGAGTCCGTCCGATGATCATATGACAACACCTTGACGTAGTAATGTTCATTGTTCATGGTTCGGTTTATGCAATGAGGTCGGTGTTTGATCTACCTGTACGGCGAATGCTTTATGACAGTCATAAGGTTTACGCGCTTTTTACTGCGTGTCGATTGCGTGTGCTGATAATTTGTGCTCACCAGAGCACAGAAATGAACGCCCTCAGTAGTTGGTGTACAAACTGTGTATGCGGTACTGATTTTTAAAGTTTTCTCGGTTCGGTTCATTAGCAATTTTTATCAGTTCAATTCGAGATATCTAACCTACGTAGAAAGTTTTCTCGGTTGGGTCTATTAGCCATTTTTATCAGTTCCGTGGGTTGATTATCTATAGTTCAATACATCACAAAAATTGTGATACAATGAAACGAAACCAAACCAAACATTCTACTAATATCGCGAATTGATGATATATTGGTCACTGAGTTTACTAAATCAATGATTTAGAATTATCATGATTAAAGTCAAAACAGCTTCTTACCTCACATGCGTTCGTAATTCTAAACGTTGCGATGCGTAAGATCTACATTATACGCGGACACATTCATTCTAAACGCCACTTACCTCAGAAAAAGACACATGACGTCATAACATTAGTACATACTTGGGCCCAATTTCTCTCGTCGCACCAACCTACTTTACATTCAGAGCAGGAAGGCTCACCTATACTCTCGTTTCAATCACAGGGAGCGTTTTCAGTCTTACTGCGGTGGAGATGTGCTTCAGGCTATCGTAAATTTAGCAGATGCACGGGTGAATACGAGTCGGCGAGACTGTCAATTTGTTTCGGGTAAAGTTTACATATCAAAGGACGTTGCATTTGAAGTAGCATATTTACTCGTCTTTCGTGGTAGCAGCCAGCGTAAATATAATCGAATCAGCATACACACTTACACAGTTTGTTCTGGCTATAAAAACATTATTTGTCTGGCTTATGCATATATACTATTGCGTGCATGTATATTTTATATCAATTATATACGAATGCGCTAACCAATTTGTTTCAACGGTAGTCGATGATATTTGTATATCACTGCAGCAAGGTAGGCCCGATCCGATATACGCGGTACGATATTCTACTGTGATATTTTGTGTGTGTTCAGGACAGTGCATTGTTGTCTTCGACAGACAAGGCTTTGTCAGAGACTTTAGGTATGCCGATATGAATGGGAGCGCTTTATTTGTTGGCCAAAGCAGACTTGGGCAATTAGATAACTCTAGTTGTATAATTTAACTAAATTAGAGCGAAATGCCAGTAATCTAATTCTAATCTAATTTGTGAAATGTCCTTATGTTCTAATTCTAATTCTAATCTAATTTGTGAAATGTCGCTATTTTCTAATTCTAGTTCTAATCTAATTATTGTTTCCTGAGAATGCCTCTTTGTCCGAGGCATATTGCACTATTGCAGTGAGCCGCTAAGCCGCCATCGCCTTACTCACACCGTGCAGTCATAGTAGATATTATGACGAATAATAGCCTGCTAGAGTAGCTTGTAGTCTGAGAACAATATTCTAGTTTTTAAAACTTTACGTTATTAGTACATCGCCGTTCTGACTAACATGGGCGATGCCCATCGTTACCATAAAAGAAGCATTATTTCATTAAAGTGTAGTAAAAATCGAGCCAAGCTTGGTGTACAGCAGTTAACCATCCTCATAAGTATGGGAATGCACTGTTGTTGTTGTTTATTAAACAAAAAACATGTGGCGCTTATCGCCTGACGGCCGTTTGCACCCCGCACTGTGATTTGATATGAACTGAATTTTGATGTATTCATTTCCCATGTACAATTTCATTCAATTTCCAAGTTCTTCCGAACTGAGTGGGCTACCTCTAATTCTAATTTAATTTGGAAAACGCTGTGTATCTCTAATTCTAATTCTAATCTAATTTTGAAAAACTGTGTAGCTCTAATTCTAATTCTAATATAATTAGAAAAAAACTGTGCAGCTCTAATTCTAATACTAATCTAATTCAGAAAAGCTGAAAATTTTCTAGTTGTCCAAGTCTGGGCCAAAGGATATCAGCTGCGTCAGAAATCTCGGATGACTGCCGCCAGCTCCTGTGGGTGTCATGTTTAGTTTGCGTAGCAGTTGGCATATCATTTGTATGTCTTATTCTGTTTCAATTTGGTCTAAAAGCCAGGTTAGGACAAGTAACGACAATAAAAACACGTTCCTTCATAATATGCAGTGTGCTATACTTAGGCCGCTGTCGATCGAGGAATATAAACCAGTCAGAACGCCCGCCAATCCGCCAATTGAAAATTTGAATCCAACTTTGACTCCATATATATTCTAACGTTGTAAACAAGGATATAGGCCAGGCCCACACGCTATATGACTTCACGAACATTTTACTGTGTTGCCCTTATTCTAGTCCAAAATTCTTTATTAGTTTGAGTCCGAACCCAACTAATAGCTTATAAAATTGCATAAAATGTTGATAATTAATTAAACCCGAATATTTTAGGCTGACACTTGCCAGGGGTATTCGTCAGCAACTAACAGAGAATTGTAAAGAACATTGTAGGGGAGATGTGGTACCGATGGATCAAAAATTGGAAAATGATCGCTGGCCCCAAAATGTTCAGCCGAAAACAGCAGATCTTTTGCTGGCTCAGCACTTTGATACAAGCTCTACCTATCGCACACATATACATGAATATCCGTCTTTTCAAAAAATATTTATGGACGTTCAAAATTTGTTGCTCGAACGTGTCATCGGTCCCCACCCGGTGGGTCCAATGGCACACGACCAGGGGACCTATGACACATATTCCCTAAAAAAAACTCAGATGTGACAACTTTTCTTGCTCAGTATTATAATCTAAGCTACAGGAAGCCAAAGAAGAATGTTTGATCGCAACCATCAAAACATATAATAAATATTAACTCAAATGTTGTCATAAAATCACGTTTCGATTTAGGCTTTGACTTATAAATTTTAGGGTACATACATATTGCCCGAAAATCGACAGTGTGACTTCCAAATACCTCGTTATAGCGATAAAACATCATATGCAATTATTACATAAAGATCTTCTGTACGTAGGCATGTTTCATTTGTTTCATGATTAGTATGCTTGATTAGTTTGCTTGATTTGGCTATTGTATCATCGGTCCCCACCTTACGAATTTTATACATGAATCGAAAAAAATTTCACTCAAGGAAAGTACTGAAAAAAATAATAGGTGCCAATATATAGCCTGATTCAAGCCCTACACTTCACAATAAAAATGATTGCTGGTTTGTTCGTGTTGAAGGTTACAAAGAAAAATGTATATGTCGATCTAAATTTACTTTACACCCCCCAAAACAAAAAACATCTGTGAGAGACCCCATAGCTCGCGCACGTCGAATTTTTGTGTATGTGAGGAAAGATTTTGCCAGCATGCATTTGTAGACAAGTTCACGGAGTATAATCATGGAATTATCATAGAGAATTTTCAAAGTATTTGCGGTCCCAGTGATCCATCGGTACCACATCTCCCCTACATAAACATCAACAATTGTACCCAACTAACCATTGTATGTCTGCGTTGTCGGTAACTTGTAACGAGCATTTATATGATCGACGGCTCTTTTTAGTCTCGACTCCTATTAAGTTTGTGTAATGTTCCAACTAAACTGTTCCAATCACGCAATTGGAGTGATTTATGGTTTTATCAGCTCTTCACGCACCTATATAACAAATCAGGCCCCGGGACATTGCAATACTCTAGCAACATGCGTCGCAAAGAAGCAGGTTGAGCTTTCTTGTCACAGCCACGAATATAGACCTTGCCTTTTATCGATCGAGAGTTGACAGCACGACCGATACTTTCTCATAACGGGTAACATTTTAATCAATCCCTCAACTTCTTAGGCACCGAATCTAATTAAATTAGGCAGAATCGATCCGGTTTTGGGTATGCCGGGACGTCAATTCCCTCACGGGAAGACGCATTTACATTCTGGTGGTCATGCTGTGAGTACTCTACGCGCGGATTTAAAACTAAGACGGGGACTTCTGAAGCTAGATGGTTAGATCGTGTAATCCAATACATACGAACCACTATTCCTCATCTGTTGCTGTGTCATACAAAATCGAGTGGTGTGAAGCGAAAGAATTGAATACTTATGGATACCAGCGTACGGACAACTAGATAATTATAGTTGTCTAAATAAAGGTAATTAGAGTGGAACGCTATCTAATTCTGATCTAAATTGTGAAATATTTCTTTGCTATAATAGTTATTCTAATCTAATCTGTGAAATATTTCTATGCTCTTACTTTAATTCTAATCTAATTCCTAGTTTACCTGAAAATGCTACGGTAGAACTGCATAATGCGAAACGAGACAAGCTTGCTGTGCAGACATTTGCCATTCTCTTGCTTATAAGAATGAACTCTAAATGTAGTGCGAACTGAACTTGATACAATTTAAGTTCTCAGTAAGGATTCAGTAAGTCTAATTCTAATTTAATTTGGAAAAAAACTATATAGCTAAATTTCTAATTTAATTTGGATAAACTTAATGTCAACTGTTGCTGGGTGCTATTATACACATACACATACCTATTTTCAAAAGCAGTGCATCCAATTATGTTTTCAGGTATAGCAAAAGTACCATACTGTCATATAAAGCAACGCGGTATTCATATTGCGCTAAGTTAAGGTTGTCATAATTGCTAGATGTAGCGCGATCATTACGCTTTAATTGCACGTTTGATGTCTGGTTTGTAACATAACGTCTCCGAATCTCGACTAAATATGAGGTTTGAATGATAGCACCGTCTCGTTATCGGTAGTGAGTGACGCGAAAGTGTGGGTTTCAAGCTCTGAAATGCTGTCCTAGTTTCTACTTGAATGCTCTTTGTGCGGTTTGTGAGTTTAGTCTGGTTGAAGATAGAAATTCCTGAAAGCTAGCCCTGTTCCCAATCAGCGGACGCGCTTGGCTGCGAAGCTAATTGTAGCCGTAATATATGTTATGATATATGAACCTTGCTGTAAATACATGATTTCTATATTTTGGCCAACTAACATCAGATCGCATGCTACGTATTAATTTCAGAACAGTCTATTTGTACAACTTTGCAAATGCTAACATTGTCTGGTTTTCGTCTCCTCTCATTCTGTTTATGGCGTGATGTACATACCATATTCACTGTTGAAAAATGGTTGTAGACCAGTCCTGTTGTAGACATTGAGAATATAAACGTAATGCCTACGCGTGAGGGTGAATTTCAACCATAAATTACGCCAAGGATCTTCATCAGCTCTTTGTAATCATCTTTCAGAACTATGGCAGTAAACGTTCCCGGTTTGATATCTATTATTGTGTTCTACTTGTTGATTGTTGCGATCGGAATATGGGCCGCTTGGCGGAAACGTAAGAAAGGCGCTGGCAGCAACAGCGAAACGATCATGGTAGCTGGAAGGGATATTGGTCTCTTTGTGGGGTGCTTCACGATGACAGGTATGGCTCCGGTGTGTTTTATGGTAGGGTTACCATATTTTGGAATCGGGAAGGGAGGACAATTTTACAAAATCAGTAAAGTTAGTTGATTGGGTTGACTAAATATGAAGGTCATCACTTTCGTTCGATACCCGATTTACACACTTTTTACTTAAAGTTAGTGGCGCTGACCAAAGCAGAGGTCGTCGCTTTCGATCGAACCACGAATTTGCCATTTATGCCCATTTTCACTCGAATCTATCATATATCCATTATCTTAGCTGTAGGCCTACAAGTTGTAAATGAGGATGAATTGGCAAAAAGGACGACATTTAGGCGTCACCGGAAGAAATTTTCAAAAACCTGAAAAGGAGGACAAATCCCCCAAAGGAGGGCGTATGTAACCCTATTTTACGGAAATGTACAACATATGCCTGAGCATAAATTAGAGCGTTATGAGCGTATTGTTTTGCTAGGTGAATGCCCAATTGCCCAAGTTCTATCAAGACCATAATAAACTTGAAGAACTCCTTGAAGGTACTTCAATATACAATTGAATAGTATATTCCTAAGTAACCCGAAATTTTCGACTGTCACTAGTCAGATATACTATTCAATTGTAAAATTAACTTGGCTGATAGCCATATGGATTAATTCAGCATTCAAAGTCAATATAATCTCATTCATCACCAAGGGTTAGAACACACGTTTAACCAATATCCTGTGTCCCAACAAAACAAAACTGATTACGTGAACATTGAGATCGGAATTGCAGTCGCCAAATTTCCTTAATTGGTATAATTGTATTGGTACTAAACTTTCTTCATATCAGTGGATAGCGTGACAGAAATTGATCACTGTGTTCGTTCGATATTGGAATTTGCAATTGAAATTAGATTGGTCTCTGTATGAAGCTGGTCCCGCACAGTGACGATATACAATAATTTGCGTATGCAGTATTTCCTGTGATATATTGGCAGCTACATGGGTTGGTGGAGGTTATATCAACGGTACTGCTGAATCCGTCTATACCGAGGGTTACGGACTGGTATGGACACAGGCTCCGTGGGGATACGCATGCAGTTTGGTGCTAGGAGGTTTGTTTTTTGCAAAACCCATGCGAGAGAAAGTACGTATGAAATACTGTCAATTTTATAAAAATGCGGCTACCCCATTTTTCTTTTGATCAGGGTTACGTAACGATGCTTGATCCACTGCAAAGAAAATTAGGTAGGCGAATGGGAGGCGTTCTTTTCCTGCCAGCACTGATGGGGGAATTGTTTTGGTCAGCGGCTATACTCTCGGCGTTAGGTATGTGATTCATATCTGCGGTATAGAATGACATTTAAATGATTGCGATAGGAGCGATACGCAAATCTATTTTGTTGCCAGTTATAGATATCCTGCGGCTACCGCTAGCCCGTTGTACTTACGTTATCAGCGTCTTTTTGATATAAAAGGACTACTGACATGAATATCATGAATACCAAAACAAAAGGCTGATTTTGTCCGAAAGCGAAATAATTCAAACAACCTACTCGACAAAACTCACGATTTGTCGAGACGTAATTAGTTACATATGTTATTATACCATCGCTGACGATTCGTGCAATCTAGGCCAAATCGCCTGTATTCCTTGTAACGAAGAATTTATCGGATATTGAAACATTATATCGATTTGACTCACCTGTATCGTGGATTTCAGGGAGCACCGACCGATTGAATTTCACTTCTAATGTCATGACGAAATTCGTATTTATAGTATTATGCGAAGTCGCTGATCTAATAACAGCTTCTAATACCGTTAAAATGCCTCCGCGGTTAGCTTGTAACCAGCACCCCGTGTCAATGTACGCATTGGTGCCTTCACTACGACACCTGTTATGGGTGAACCAAGATGAATTGATAACAAACTGACATTCAAGCAATGAGATGGAAGTGGCATGTCTCGGTACACGAAATCGACATGCCAGATTCCTACGTCCTATTCAGTCCGTAGAATCTGCTTGCATTTGTTTTGACGTCTGTGGGATTGCCAGAGAAACATTGTGCCACATCGGAGGTCTGTCGTACTTTGATAGACCAGAGCGTTGGGTTCTCATGAAAAAACAATAACAACATCCACACCTCGGCAGTAGCCAACCTGGAATCTGCATAACTAACTACACTTGTTTCCGATTCCTTCCTTGTGGCCCGGTATCATCACTAAAGGCACGTTGCGTTGTTAGATAGCTCTAGATAAGCAGTGCTTAGCCTTTACTGACCTGGCGAACCCTTACGCTAATCTGCAACCCTTCGGTCAATCCCAAATTTTCACTGAGTCAGAAAAACAGCAAACTATCAAATTACTATGGCATTTTTTTTTACCTATACAACGGAAGATTATGAATTAAAAAATCCAAAATTTTGACATTTTTTGACCTTTAAAAAACTTAATTTCGGCCAAATTTTGACCTAGCATATGCAAATTAGGTGTTTTCCCACATAATGTCAGAATTGTACTACTTATTTTCATTTCTGGTTCGAACTATCTGTCCTTACGAAGTAGTTCGGCCTGAAAAAACTTTTTTGACTAAAAAACTGACCAATTTTTTCATGAAAAAACCTGATTTTAACGAAATCTGGCCCTATGAAGAGTTCCAGTAGTTACATCATGTATTATGGTAGAAATAATTAAAATCTGTTGCAGTACAACGAAAGAAACTTTCCTACATTCTCGGGTAGAAAGTGTCTGTCCCTACTAAGTAGCTTGCCAAGAATGGAGAAAGTACGTTTAACAGTAGCAGTTGTTGGCTGACGACACTGAAGTTGTACGTGCGAGTGGGTCCCGCACGTACACTGTTGGTGACACACCGTGTTGCTTCATCATGACAATGGTGTCTACATCACAATTTTTCATAATGCGCTTCTTGATGTAAGAACCATGCAATGCCCACGCAGTCTTGCTTCAGTTAGGATTTTGCGGTTTTAAATGTTTACAACGGTAGGCCTGTGAAGTAGGCTACAAGCTTTAAAATGTCAAAATGATAAGTTTCCCGACCATGCAAAATCTACGATACAAACGAAATGCAGGTTGTAAAAAAAATTGACTTTGTTTACAATTTTGACATTTTTTGACCTAACGCTACAATTTTAACCTAATTTTGAATTTTTTTGACATGCCAAAAAAAATTGCCCTACACATTCATCATCTACTACCGTTACTATGGAATGATCGTGCACAAAATGAACTGTGCAGTGTTCATCAACAACAGTGTTGAAAGAGCAAAACCATTATCACATGATTTTCACACAAAACACAAAGATTATAATGAATTGAGTATTGAGTACGAATCAGTTTGACTGCTGTATTAGTCTGATCTGATGTTTCTTGACTTCCGCCGAACACCTGCCGTTGGCTCAGCCCCGGTTAAGAACCCGTTAGGAAGCGCTGCTCTAGATTGCGGCTGCAATACAAATGTAGCAGTTATGAGTGAATTCAATATTTTCAAATCCTGGTACAAACCACTGCATCAATTTTCAGGCAGCACACTGTACGTAATCTTGGGCCTAGACAACCGAGCGTCGGTCATAGTCTCCGCTGTCATCGCCTTATTGTACACCATAGTCGGCGGACTCTATTCAGTCGCTTACACGGATGTTATTCAACTGTTTTGCATATTTATTGGATTGGTAAGTAAAAACGTACCCTACGTAGACACAGTGACGACGTGCTTAAACTTTCACCGAATACTCGAGTTGGTTTTGCCTGAAATACTTACTGAGGTGGTTATTTTATTAGACTAATTCAACCCTGTACGACGAAAAAGTACTTACGTTTTACGCTTTACGCATAACGCACGGTGAAAAGCTCACCCTTGACTCATCCACTCAAGATTGATGCGGAACGATCAAAGGCCATTAATTCTGCAATTGGCAAACCTTTGTTGAATAATCCCGCTTGTGCTGAAAATTGTCGAGACGACAGATTTCGTGTCGATGGTACGAGCCATTCACACTTTCATTTGTGTGCCTTACAGTAGAATTTTATCACAATACAACAGCCAAGGCTGTGCCAACAGAAAGAGTTCATGTACCATCTAAAAATAGTAAATTGAACGCTCTCGAATATAGATAACTAACCTACGGATTTTGACAAAATTTTGACTTATTTTGACATGTCAAAAAAATCTCCCTACCCTTAGTCATTACTCATTTTGATTTGGTCAGACCGAAGAATCTCAAAAATGGCAATCCCCGAATGACTGCTAAAATCATGCGACCCATCGACCATAAATCTACTTCTATACTATATTTGAGTACTTTTCGGGTCTTCTATTTCCACTCTATATAGTTTTGATATGTCTTTGAAATCGCAATTTCTACTTGCAATTGGGCTGAGATTTACAGCGTTACTTCTACTTGAATAGCAAGCAACGCTGACAAATATGGTCACCTCTGCTATTCATTTTGTGCATTGTGCAATTGTGGATATTCTCATGCCGCGCTATATTTTTACTTTCCATGTGTCAATACTTGCACTCTTAGTTGAAAGAGTGTGTATTCACACCCACAAGGTGGTACTAGGACTCGGACGCATTTTATTTTTGTCCTTGATGTTTTTTCGAGATATACACCGACTCCTGATATGACATAGACTCAGAGGTGGTCAGTCAGTACTTCTACTTTTTTAAAGTACTCAAGTAGTTTTCTTTTACTTGGGTACTTACCCAAGTAGATCTAATTCCCCACTACTTCTACTTCGTAATATTTTGTGATCTACCTACTTACTTCTCGCTATTTTCAGTTTGTCGAGTAGAAGTAGTACAATCCTCAAATCAGAAAGATAGCCTGAGAAATTTCGGGACGGTTTTCACGGAATATCAACATTTAATTTTCATAAAAGTTGAGTTCTAAATAGTTTCAGTTCTTTTGTCTAGAGTACATACATGTTGAAGTATAAAAGCAAGTGTAGTAATACCTCTATTTTCCGAAAATATAGCTACACAATATCGCGTTTTACGATCAGCCATATTCTTTATTAACGTTTACTAATCGCGCAAAGTGTTAACACCGTATCCGACAACAATTCTCCGTATTACTCTTCGACCAAACTACGGGCCTTATAATAAGGGGGAGGGTACCAGTGTAAACAGGGGATTAGTATCGCATTCCCATATCAATGCTGTCAATATGTTCATTCGTAATCCATTTGTGCTGCCTAGTTTGTCCAGCACCATTCGGATTAAGAGATTGTGTTTGATTTATACCGCGAGGTTCTGTTTTCGTCTAGCAGGCCTACTGCATTTTAGGTATGATGTACTAGTAACTTCTGAAGTTCATGCGATTTTTGCATAGCAGCGACTAATTCATTGCATCGTTCTCAGTGGATTAGTGTTCCATTCGCGTTGACCGAACCTGCGGTGTCCAGCATTACTGAGACCGCTCAAGACGGATGGCTTGGAACTTGGGACACGGAGAGTACTGGCGTATGGATCGACTCAGCGCTGTTGCTGGTATGATGCTATTCTCGTCACCCGATTCATTTTCATCACATCGTCGTACCTATATAATATCCACGCATCCAGAAGCAATTCTACTTTCCCGGATTACTCAAGTGGGTTTTCCCGACTTTCACTATATACCTAGGACTCGAGTCGCAATTCTTCATTGACTTGACTGAACTCGAGTCATTTTCTTGAAATTGGAAAATGCACGACCTAGTCATATGACTCGAGACATTCTATATGACTTGAGTCAAGTCTGATGTATCAGGATCACCGAAGATTTTCAAAAAAGCGAGTTGAACCTGACTTGAACTCGATACTAAACAGTGAAATCTATTACTTGGATTCGGACTGGAGTCTCAAAAATATGACTCGGCTTGAACCTGTGCTCCCTGACTTGGGACTCAGTGGTGAATTGCAAATGACTCGACTTGACTCGAGTCAAAACTCTAAAAGTAAGATTGACTTGTGAGCAATGTTCCCTCTAAGCTGCGCACGTGCGCAAATGCGCAGTGCTGAAACGGTCTCTGCGCACAGAAAATCTCCGCTGCGCACAAAAAATCCGAAGTGATGACCTTCTTTTTTAGTCGTCACGCACTGTTTACTAAGGGTCTGCGCAGCAAGTTGGTGATCGTGCGCAGACTCGTCAAAAATTAGAGGGAGCATTGCTTGTGAGTTGTGTTGTGACACGGAACCTTATGACTTGGAGTGAACCCTGGAGTGAATTACAAATATGTAGTGTCTTTGTCGGTGTACTTATCAGATGCATTGAACGTCATAAAGATTGTGAAGAGAGTGCAAGATTAGTCTGAGATTTAAAAATGAAAACTTGGTGTCGCCTTTGCCTCCATCGACCGCACCAATGCCTACAAGTGATATGTCGGAAATAGCGGTATCATATTGCGTCAGTGCATGTGAAATATGATTTACTCTAATTTATTAAGATGTTTGGAGGTATTCCTTGGCAAGTATACTTTCAACGAGTTTTGTCATCGGACTCTGCAAAGCACGCACAGCTTCTCTCCTACATCGCAGCGGTGGGATGTATCGTAATGGCTATTCCGTCTGTCATAGTGGGGGCCATCGGCTACTCAACAGGTAGAATATCTATTAGAAACTAGAATATACTACACTCTTCCGAATCAGTGTAGAATTACTGAATTCGAAAAAAGTTGGAAATTGAAACCAAGTTCAGTTCATATCAAACCAGAGTTGATTATATCATAAGCACTGGAATGGCAAATGCCTGTGCTGCGCCAAGCTTGACTCGTGTCGCACGAATCAGTTCCGCAGCATTTTCTGGGAAACCAGGAATCATATTAGAATTAAAATTAGAGCATAGAAACATATGAGAGATTAAATTAGAACTCAATTACCGGCAGTTCGGTTTGGTGAGTCTAATGAGACGACTAAAGTTATCTAAAATCCCAAATCTGCTTTAAGCTGCATGCATGGCTGTCTAAGTGTCTACTGTTTATGTCTTATTTGTTCAATCACCGGTTTACCGGAAACATGTAACAGATATAGGATCTGAGAACTGGCCGTGGTAAATAGATTGCAAAGTGTATCCTATATATCAGTGGTCGGGAACCATGGCTCTTTTGGGTATAAGATATGGCTCTTTGACAAATTTTCAATTTCGCACCCAATTTATCACTATTGCAGCAACTTGTTAGTAAATTTTCATGACTGCCCGGATATTTATTCTCGTGGCAGCTAAAACATGTCTTCGAGAGGTCAAAACAGTGGGGTAACCAGGGTTAGGGGTTCGTATACCCCCGTATTAAAATCCTCAAATTCAAGTTGCTGTCACGGCGGAATTCGATACCCGCCTCCGCGTCGAAATCTTGGATTGCACGATACCTTGATTGATACCTAGACATGGCGACGCTTGTAGGACAATGCAGTTATCAAATACACATTGTCTTCCTGATCGAAGCCGATAAATATACTTCCTTGGAAGTGACATTACTAATTACTTATTCAAATTAAAAACAACGCCATAGCTATCCAAATTCTTGATTGGTAACGTAAGTAGCTTTCTTTTTTCGACTCATCGCCCCCTTTTCAAGCTCAACGCCGATCATCGCCCCCCAGATTTTGTGAACCGAAAAATTGGTATACAATCTGTAATCATCGGCGGGTTGACTGAAAAAAAAGGTCAACTTTTTGGGCTCGATGTCGTATTTTACACTTTTGCAACTAAATTTCCGTGGGTTGACTAAAAAAAAGGTCATTTCTCCAACTTGACTCCTATATTGCCGTTTTAGCGCGTCATCGCCCCCCTATCGCTGCCAAATCGCCCCCTGGGGGCGATATCGCCCACGTTGGAAACCGCTGTTCTAGATTCTAGAACCTCCGTAAAATGTAGGTGTGTAGCGTTATGTTACGCCGAATACTTTAGAATTAGATCAATATCTATATTTTCGGAATCAGCGCGACAATTTCATTTGAATAATATCAGTGATGATAAATTCCAAGGTATTTACGATGAGTTGCGCTACCACAGGTGAGGCTTGGCCCGTCTGTGCCTCATCTGTTCCTTAACTCTCCTTTCGCGCTTTATTTTCGAACAATAAATATTAACATTCCGTGATTTTGGGAATAAAAATGTAGAAAATCAAATCATTCATAAATATAGATAAAAAATACCATTAACCATTGAAGGTTTCGCAATTCCTCTGACTCATCCCTGACGACATATGAGGCACTGCCTCACTTGCCTCCCCTAACCCCCGCCACTGACATATCACACCCTGCAGTGGGTATGTACTGTTGTAGTGACCATGATTGGCTCCACCTACGCATGTGGGCCGAAAAATATGGCGAACACTACGAATCCCATATATTATTGCTACCAAAACGTCACGAATTCTCAATTGTGACGTGACAGTTGATTGACATGTATGGCTTTTTGGTAGTTACAATTGCAAATATTGGGTCGATGTGGCTCTTCGGTCGAAAAAGGCTCCCTACCACTGCTATATATAGTAGCCGAGAGCTACGAAAAACACAAATGCACACGATAATGACAACAGTGCCTTGATGGTCTGACTGTGCACTTGTGCAGTGTGCAAGTGCACTGTGCATCGCCGTTAATGAACTTTAGCCTGTATGCCTAGTAAATATTTGTGATGATTAGGGCAAGTTTTTGCAACTTTTGCAACTTTTTTTACAGCTTCCGAGAGCTTCCTAGATACTCAGAATCTATGTAGGCCTACAGTGATGTTTTGAGCTTATTGGAGGCATTTTATAGTGCAACTTTTCACTCTTTTTCATACCAATTTTTACTGCAATTTTTATCAAATAGTGCGTCAAAATGTAAAGGAGTGATTTGAAAACATGCTCTAAATTATTTCTAGTATGGTTCTATACTCTTTAATTTGCATAATAAAGAGCTATATGATGGGTTAGCTGCATCTCACTGTGTTATCTATGACACAATGGCTTGCAAGCAAGAAGTTCAACTACCCCTGCCAAAGCGCGACCGTGTCCGAACGATATGTAAATAGATCGCTTTAGTAATTCTGCCGTTTCAATTTGAGATAGTCTCCCATTTCACGGACGCCCAGGCGAGACCGCCGATAATTACATTTTCACTGGATCACCTTATTCATGCTATTGATTTTGTTAGTCGCCAAGAATGATTTTCCTGCAACACGTTGGGTCAAGTTTGCAGACCTAGGGGGTTTGGGGTGAGTTATTTGACTTGTTTTAGGGGGAGGGGTTATCGATATGTTGTTTGGCTTTTTTGGGGAAAATTATTCCTGCATTGCGTAATTTTCTTGCTGTGTACCGGGAAAAATTATAATTTTTCGCTGTTGCGCCAGAATGTCCGTGAAATGGCAAAGTAACAAATTTGACAGCTCTGTAGGAACTAGGTTGTACAGCAGAACCTTTCGAGTATCTCACATCCTACTAATTCAACAAAAATCATGAATGCAACTTTTTTACTGCAACTTTTTTCAAAATTAAATGTAACTTTCTCCCGATTTTAGTGCAACAAAAACTTGCCCTAATAATGACAACAGTGCTTTGATGATATGACTGTGCACTTGTGCAGTGTGCAAGTGCACTGTGCATGGCCGTTAATATACTTTAGCCTGCAGACCTAGTAAATATTTGTGATGAGCCTAGTGTCGTGTCGATCCACCGGTTCGTGTCAACTTTCCCTTCGTGTAGGCCTGCGCCAAATAGATTACAGTTTTATGTCTCAATTCCAGAATGCAATAAGGCGACCGCTTGTCCAATGATTAGAGAAGCTAAACATGACTTATAAATTTGGGACCTATCTTTCTGCATCGAGTCGCATTTAAGGCATGGGCAACGCAAAATCGAATACCTGAGTGATTTTGAATTGAGTATTAGTCTCGGCCTGGAGTCTAATTGAATGTTCAAGTATTATGACATCGCTGCGGAATGAATGGCGCGGACAGTTAAAATATATACCCTTTATACAACCACAATCCAAATCTACATCACATTCATGATGATTTGGTATTTTTCGACCTTACCTATTTCATTGTAGGCCTACTTAGCTATTACATTGTAACGAATTTGCAATGCTTATGATCACGACTTCACAGTTCACATATTTGTAGGCTTGGTAATTCGTGCAAACTTGAGCGGAACGAAAGTGTCAGAATTAAGCTGCGTCGACTGTACTAGAAAATGCGAACCTCGTGTCAATTCAGACTGGAATCAGACGCTGTACTACAACGGCAATGGGTCAAGTCCTGAAGAGATGGGGGAGCAAAGGATGATATTACCAATCGTGCTGCAGTATCTCACGCCTACGGCGGTCTCCTTCATAGGTCTTGGCGCGGTTTCAGCGGCTGTGATGTCGTCTGCAGACTCCAGCATTCTGTCTGCATCCAGCTTGTTTACCCGGAACGTATACAAATTGGCAGTACGGCAGGAGGTAATAATACATAGATGTACAATACAAAGTGCATGTAAAGTATAGTCCAGGGCTCTTCAACCGGGTGTATCGTACACCGTGGGGTGTACCATAATTTTTAAAGGGTGTACCAGTCGCATGGGGTGTACTGGGCTGGGATGTATCATATCCGCATTACAAAGGACCGATGACTAGCTATCACAATAACAGGGATATCTATGGGATATCCCTGCACAATAGATTGGAAAGTGTATGCTTCGGAACAGGTTGACCAGACGTGCTATATCGCAGTGCTCTTCAACCGGGGTTTTTGTACACCCTAGGGTGTACCAGAATTTTCAAAGGGTGTACCACTCGGATGAGGTGTACAGGGGTGTACCACATCGGAATTACAATGAGCCGATGGCTAGCTATCACAAAGGCAGGTTTATGCGTCAGTACAGGTTGACGCACTGGTGAATTAGCAATATGGCAGTGCTCTTCAACCGGGTGTTTCATACACCCCACGCTGTACCATAATTTGCAAAGGGTGTACCACTCGGATTGGGTCTACAGCGGTGTACCAGATCCACATTATGATGAACCGATGATACGATGACTATAACTATCACAATGAATAAGTCAGTTTATGCTTCAAAACAGATTGACTGGATGTGTAATATCATACAATGTGATGTTTAAGGATGGTGTGAACCTGTGAAAGGTTCAGGTTCGTGTGAACGTGAACCTTTTGGAAAGGTTCTGTGTGAACGCGAACGTGAACCTCATGACGTCACGTGACGTCATATTGCTAATTCCAACCCTATCTTTCAATGAAGTGATAGCCTATATTAATGCACACTGTACAGTTGTACAGGATACCTAGCGACGACTCGGGTCACATAATGCAACAACGCTGATGCGTTTTAAACGTCGCTAAATGTATCAACTGAGGCAATCAAAGTATATAATACTCCCACAAAATCAATATCTTCCGTCGCTTCGCCAACAATTTCGACAAGGACTTATCAGGGAATATACACTTACCCCTTAACGGTCTAGGCCAGACCGGACAATGTATTCGGCGTCTGGGTATTGCTACATTGATATTGAGCAGAGTGTATAATGGGTTTCTCTACTTGCTACCGATATCACCCCATTAAGAAGTTATACAGCAGTAGTCAACCCCTCAATCGCACGGATTTGGTTTTAATGATGTAGTAAAGATATTGAGTCATGATTGACCCCGTACGCCTTCTCGAATTTTTACATCAGAAAACGATATCAATCTTATTGATTGGTTTAATAAGCATCATTCGCTGACTAAGTATTTCGCTTGTGATGTTTTGTGATTGCGAGTCAAGCTCACAGCAGAGAGTCACTAAATATTCACAAACGGAAAGCTGGATATTTCGAGCAAACTTTTGTAACAAAGCAAGAAAAACTTTTGAGATTGTCAAGGTGCATGCTCGTTGCTCGTTTAGTGTTGATTTTTAATGCTGCCAGCGCCATGCATAGAGTGGCCCGCAGTTGAAATGCAATAAATTTGAACCAAAGATGTTATAATGTTATAATTGTAATATATGAAAAAGGTTCACAGTGCAGAACCTACCAAGGTTCTGTTGTGAACGCGAACCTCGAAATTTCCGAGGTTCACACACAGAACGCGAACGTGAACCTCAAGTTCACACCATCCCTAGTGATGTTATAAGCAAATGTTTCTAATCATTTAACCTTTGGTAATGGACTAATTACTTCCTTTTCGAGTAGAGTAGGGTGGAGTTAGCATGTGTTCAGCTTGCGATATCTGTCTGATGATTCTCGAGGAAACCACCGCTACAGCTCGGACATTTTGAATTGGTGCTTCCTGCGGCCAGCTTATGAATAGTGCAGAATAGATGCTTGCGCAGCCAGGGGGTCGGGTTGGCAAACCACTGCGTTGGATGGTGATCCAGTAACCTCGAGCCCTGATTCGTATTTAGCATTTCCTATACGCTGCAGCCTTGCTCAAATGTTCATGTTCATCCTTATTTCGGCTAGGTCAGGGGTGCTCCACCTGCGGACGTACGGCCTCATTCAGCCGTAATTTTGCGACCTTCTACACATATTTAAATTAGCCTGTGTTGGTGGCCGTCATTATGCAACCAATTGTTGCTGGTTCGAGTCTCGGCTCTGCCATGTTTCTATGTGTCGGAGGTTTATCTAGGCTCCTCGTCGCCGAGCCACCTGTTAACGTAGCGTCTTGAAAAGCCTAGAAGAAGGGTGAGCCGAGCTCCAAAGTCAGCAGCAGAGTCCTGAAAGTGGGCGCACGTTAGCGAGAGAGAATGAAGAATGGAAGTGCGCGTGCAAGCGAAAGTCGTCCTCATTACCCAAAGCAAAGACATTAAACTTTAAGAAATGCATTGTCGATTATTTACGGTGAGCACAACTATAATAAATAAACAAAGAATCGGTCACCGTAAATACTATTTTATTCAAATCCAAATTTCTCGACGGCAATAACTTCGCTTCCACTGGTTGGAATTGAACCAAATTTGGTGAGCATCGTTTCTATAGACAGCCTAATACTTTCATGGGGTAAACAGAAAATTTTCAAATTTTTTATTACTTATTTTTATATAATAAATATAAACTTTCTTCTCCTGTAGCAAAGCGGTTACTTGCTGGAATCGAACCAAATTTTGTGTGTAGGCTTAAATTAGTTAACCTAACAATTTTATCAAGTAGCCAGTACGATTTGAAAAAAAAGTCATTTTTGAATAGCCCTATTGAGCACTCCTGGATTTAGCCTAATACGGAATCGGGGTATTATGTGGTCAGGGGGGTGGATGTTTTGAGTAAATGTTAAAAGGGTGTACCACTACGAAAAAGGTTGAAGAGCACTGGTATAGTCAATAGTCGTATATTTGTAATACAAATACAAATGTCGCTTGCATGTAACTAATAATGAATTCCTGTCAAAGTTAATTTTGTTTGAATATTTTACAGATGTGCCCAAAGTACAAGTAATGACTTTAATTTTACTCAATTACAAGTAGAAGTAGTGGTTTCAAAGACATGTCAAACAGATTTAAAGTGTATTTGGTCGATGGGTCGCATACTTTCGGCAGTTGATCGCGGATGGCTGCCTTGGAAATTGCAGGATGTATCTTGACGACTAACGTAAAATGACTGATGACCATAGGTGTTCAGTAGGTTTTTTATCGGATTCCGGTGATTCATTAATTGAATTGTTAGGTTGCCTAAAAAAGCCGCACACCAAATTTGGCTCTATTCCAACCAGTTGAAGCCGACGCAGAACCAATTAAAATTTTTAATAAACATTTTTTTTTAATTTCAAATTTCACTGCGAACCCCATGAAATTATTGAGTTGTCTAAAAATAACCATGCGAAGCAAATTTGACGCAATTTCAATCCGTAGAAGCGAAGTTATGCGTTTTTTCACGCACCGTCAAAGCTATCTTTGCAAATCCACAACTTTCGACTGCGATAACTTCACGTCTACCTATTGGATGTGAGCAAAAATTGTCATGCATCGTTCTTTTAGGCAACTCAGTGGTTCATGTGGTTGACAGTTACCATTTGAAATTTTTGAATGATGTATTCATAAATCTCAATTGGATCTGCGTCAGCTTCCACTGGTTGGAATTGGGCCAAATTTGGTGTGCAGAGTTTTTTAGGCAACCTAACAAATTAATCTGTGAATCCCGAAAAAAAGTTATTTTTGAACAACCCTAGTGTTCAACTTTGACGTACTTATAATTCTAGTTCAAGTAGATTTTATCTATTTGCAAAATTTCATAAAGTGGTTATGTTTTAGACTACTTGTATACCTCTATTTGACAGTTTTCAGTTTTTTGAGCATTATAATGCCAAGAATACTTACTATTTTAAATACTTTTAAATCGCTACTTCTACTTCTACTTGAGTACCGACGATGACTAATTTAACCATATCTGCTGATGAAGCTACAAATAGGTGCAATATTAGAAAATATATTCCGGTATCGTGATACACTGATACAGGGTCTTTAATGGCTCTGTAACAATTCCGTTCATACATGTAATGCTAGTATAACCCAAAACTGATCTCCACTTCAAAAGAACATACAGTGTCAGAAGTCCGAAAAAATAGACGTACTTGGTTACTGATCACATCTTATAAATCATCCCCATCCCTATACCTGCGTTAGAGTATCTGATTATATGTGTGATATTTTCAGGCATCTGAAAAAGAACTGCTTTGGGTGATGCGTGGTGCAATCGTCATCATGACTGTTCTCGCAACCATCTTGGCTCTCAGCATTCAGTCGGTTTACGAGCTCTGGTATCTTTCGTCGGATTTCGTGTTCGTCATACTTTTTCCACAGGTGAAAAATGGACTATTAAGGCTATGTAGGCCTACAAGCATGCAAACAGATCGCAACACCACTTACCAACTCAATTGAAAAATATGTTGCTGACAGTTTTATGTCACTGCTTTCGCCACCTAACCATGAGTGGCTTCAACTTTTAATGTACTATGAAAATATCCGCCCGTCGTAGAAACGTTTTGGAAAGCGGGTGAATCTGGTAGAATCATGTTGATTTCAAGAGGCACAAGCCGAGTCATTGTGCTAAATCTGCAGATTAGGGCTTTTATTAACGGATTCGCTATACCGGTAGTCCAAATCTGTTGATTACTATCGAAAATCCTACTTTTTGGACAGAGGATCATATGCTTCCTATAGTTGCTGGATTGATCAATCCACGGATTGGCCGTACATTCAGGATACTGGGCTTTTTGGCCTAGCTAGATTGACCACTAAAACAAGTCAGTGGACTCTAGGGAATCCACAGATTCAAGTTGGAGAATCCTTGGTTTGGTGTGACAAGATCTTGATGTACCCTTGTATTATCATACTGGTGCACCCCCGGAGGTTTATCTGGGCTCCTCATCGCCGACCTCACTACTACGGTAGTGCATTGAAAAGCCCAGACTGAAAGTGAGCCGTCCTATAAGTCGGCAGCACAGACCACGATGGGGACGCATGGAATCGAGAGGCAATGAAGATGACTGAGAGAGAGTATGAGAAAGACGTTCCCAACAAGAAAAAAAAAAGCAAAGACCAATGAACGTTATGAAATTCATGTCGTGGAGCACAAGGCCTAGAAAGGCGATAAGCTCCACTGTGTTGAGCCAATTAATACAATACAATACCCATTGCCTATCTTGGTGCACCTTCTGGAACCCTAGCGTGCATCGTACACATCGGACGGTAGTATATTTGCAATGCGCCATATAAATAAAGGCTATTACGATGGTCATCGAGTAAGCTGTTGTCATGATGGAGTAGTCTGGTGCATAAATGCAGTGTCACTGCAAAGCTGTGTACCGTGTAGGCTATTGTACAATATACCTGATCTATACTTTCTCTTTCAGCTACTATGCGTGATACACACGGATCCAAACACGTACGGTTCTTTATGCGCCTTCATCATCGGACTCATACTACGCCTCGGAGGAGGCGAGCCTGCATTCAACCTAGACCCCTTCATAAATTACCCAGGCGGTAAAAACTTTCCATACAAAACCTTCGCCATGATCATATCTCTCATCACAATACTGGTAGTATCGTACGGAGTCAAATACCTCTTCGTGAGTAAGATACTGCCCGAGAATTTCGACATATTCGACTGCAATCTAGCGCACGGCGGCCGCACTATAGACCAGTACCTGGACGGCGATGATGGAGAACCGTCACGCCCGACTACCTCGAAACTTGCGAGATCCACCAGCAGCGCTGCGGAATTACGCGCTAGATATCACAAGGAAGGCGGTGACTTTGCGACCGGCCAGCAAACCACTTCGTTTCATGCTGATGCGGCACCCCCGCCTTATGATGAAGGCGTGTCTAATGTAGGCTTTGAGGGCGACGGGGCGGATATGGCGAAATCCGAACTTTAAGCTGTGACCTAAGACTAGGGCTGGGGACAATGATTCGAGTGTTCGAATACGAATCGAGTGCTAATTCTAATGATTCCTGACGGGTGGTGAGAGACGATTTTTACAGGTACTAACATTACACGCTCCTTACCACTAAGAATTAATTTATCAACAAGAAATATAGTTTCAATACTATATTTTCCCCCGTAGAAACTTCGATTGATAGCATCGCACCATTCGAAAAATGTAGCATTAATGGGGCTACCATACGTCCACTTTTGAGAGGATTTGTCCTCATTTTTCAATAAATTGCGAGAGTCCTCGGAGGAAGCATAAATGTCCTCTTTTTTGAGAATTTGTCCTCTTTTTCTATAGAAAGGATAAAAATGTGACCAAAAACGCGACCTCGACTCAGCGAACGTCAGAGTTTCGTAAAAGATTGGATAAATCGGGAGTCGTTTTTTTTGTAGTCAACACAGTACTATCGGGTGAAAAAATTTCAAAATCACAAGTTTTCTTGTTCAGTGCTGGAGCTTTCAGAACTTTTGAAAAGTGTCCTCTTTTAGGATCTCAAAATATGGTAACCCGAGCATTAATCGACACGAGCAAGTGGAATGTCATATCTGTGATGCCGTGATCATCCCACGGCATTATCACAGAGTGCAATAAATAGGTAGAGTCGAAAAAGTACCGAATTATTTTCAATGTGATGTGAAACTTGCACTATATTCTTTGTTGTTGCATAAAGGGGGAATATTTGACCTTTATGATGTTATGACGTCATAATGAGTACTACTCGAAGCCTCATATTCGATTCAGAACTAAATCACTCAGGCACTCGATTTTGCATAGCCGCACCTACGACTGCGGAATGGAGGTTAATTTTTTTGACACGCGAACCGCCAATCGTTAGTATCTATTAGACAGGGGCTTCCTAAACTTGTTTTCAGAGGTCTACTTCGGCTATTTCGGAGTAATCAAGCACGTTTTGCATACTCCCGCTACTTACTCGAGTGTTTACGTTTTTAGACTGTTTCTCGTCTACTTAGAAATTTTCCGTCTACAGGCAAATCTACGTCCTGAATCAGATATATCTATGTATAGATATCCCTAACTACAATACGTACTTTGTTTACGTAATGACATGAAAATCGCTACTACTTCTTGGGTAAGAACGATGACTAATTTGACAACCTCTGCTGACTGTTGACATGACTATCCCAGAACCCTTACTGCCGTTGTTGCCCAAGTATCCCTAACCAAGTATTAATTAATTCGACTTTTGTTACCTATTCAATGGTAGGCTACTATATCAGCAATATGATGATTGCTACGTGCAGACGTGGGTCTAACTTTTTAGCCGATGATTTTCAACTGCAGAGACATAAAATGATTTGGGAAATAATAGCGAGGCGCTACATTACTATCATTTGTAACTTAGAGGTTATCAAAGTAGTCCACTTCGGTAGGCCTACTCAAGTATAAATAGAATTATGCGAACACTAGAAGTAGTTCATTACTGACCACCTCTTACAAGAACTATACTTACTTTTCGAAATCCGTAACTAGAACTATAGCACTACTCAGATGACCGTTAGTTAGGTGACCACCAACTAACTATAAATTGTTAGTATATACAAGTCTGACGGCAGAGTAAATACTAATACATATAATTTTTTGGGTGATGATGACGGTATTTTTCTTTCGTGCGAAATTTTTTCAGGTTTTTTTCAAGGCTACATTGTACGAACTATCCACGTGGGTGTATATACCAACCAGCAAGTCATGTCTGCCTATTATACACGACGCCGTATACATACGTATCCTCTATTTTATGCTTTCTGCCAATATTCTCTCTCAATGTATATCTTAATGAGGCTATTATACAGCAATGAATTACAAATTCAATACCTACGCGATTCCCAGTTTAGGAAGCTGTGATTTAGCGAAAGTGATAGCTAGATGGTATATATTGTCGCTGTTTTATTTGCATCGCATTTGACTGCACCTCCTACCTGATACTTATCAATGTTTCTGTTATGCACTGTTCGCATATTGACTCTAATAGTTTAATAGCATATCAATTGTGAAAAGTCTATTGATTACGCGAGGAACGGCATACTTTTTGGACGCATATACGGCGAAAAGGGCCAAAGGTTTGTAAACAGACGGAGCAAGTGAAAGACTCATAGAATACGCTGAAAATCATATATTTTCGCTTCTCAGTTTTATGGGTACACTTTTGGTAGGGATGTACGGAAACCGGATAATAATCCGGGAAGTTTTCTAAAGAGGATTTTTTATTCCGTACTTACCGACTTGTAGCAAGGCCCACTTCTAGGCTTTTCAAGACGCCGCTTACGTGGATCACGGGGCGAGGAAGAGCCTAGATTAGAGTTGTCATATATCTGTGGATCAAATTCCGGACACTCTTTAGCGCTCACTAGCTGAATTAAGAGGAGGCATGTCACATTGTCTGTCAACACTAGCAAGGCTTTGCCCTTTGCCAGAGGTGGTCAGGATCTGGATCAGGAACCGGAGTATGTGGTTGTGCGTTGTAACCAGAACCTAAACAACATTTTTTTTCAGCTCACTCCCTCCCGCCCAAATAAACACTGATCTTTAGCCCATCATTCGGTACAACTTCTGGAGAGCTTGCTATATGCAATATGCATCTGGTCGTTAAATTTTGTGAATGTAATCTGTCCATAATATTGCAAAAAAAATTTTGGTCCTCTCTCCGTCCACGTGCGATCATAGTTAGCGGTAGAGCTGGTGGACGATGATTCCGAAAATGCAGGGATCGTAATTGTACGTACATCGTAAAGTCATGTCATATCACACGGATAATACTATTTATGAAACTAAATGCCGGTCCGCACCAGCAAGTTGCACATTAGGGGTGTTCAAAAATGACTTTTTTCTCAAATTCTATACTGGCTATACTTGATAACATTGATAGGTTACCTAATTGAAGCCTGCTCATCAAATTTGGTTCAATTCCAACCAGTAGCCGCGTTGCTACAGGAGAAGAAAGTTATTTATTTATTGTTATATAAAAATGAATAAAAATATTTCAAAATTTTCTGTTCACCCCATGAATTTGTTTGGTTGTCCATAGAAACGATGTTCACCAAATTGGCTCGATTCCAACCAGCGGAAGCGGAGTTTGGGATTTGAAAAAATAGTATTTACGGTGGGCACACTTCTAATAAATAATGAAAGAAACCGTAAGTACTATTTTAATTCAAATCTAAAATTTTTTGACGGCAATAACTCCGCTTTCACTGGTTGGAATTAGCCAAATTTGGTGAGCATCGTTTCTTAGGACACTTAGTAACCCTATTACCACCGGGGAGTGCCTACAGCTGGGTGGAATATCTCAGCTGTAGGCACAACTATCCCCACGGGGCGAGGTTGGCTGTGGCCCCTCCGGACCCCTAAAAAAATGAGCATCGTTTCTATAGATAACCTAACGATTTCATGAGGTGAACAGAAATGTTTCTAAAAAGTTCATCCATTTTATATAATAAAGAAATAACTTTCATCTCCTGTAGCAATGCGGCTACTGTTGGGAATTGAACCAGATATGGTGTGTAGGCTTCAATTAGATAACCTAACAATTTTATCGAGGAGACAGTATAATTTGAGAAAAAAGGTAATTTTTGAACACCCCTCATCCGGTGGTTTTCAATCTTTTGTGGTCGCGACTCTATATATTTCTAATTCGAAAATGTTCTGTGGCGCAGCTGAAAATATGATAAGCAGTTTACTAAAATACGGTCAGCACTTTTGCACAGACTTACTCATGGCCTGTTTTCGAAGCTGATTACGTTCAACATCTTCGCGAACCCCAGAATAAAGGTAAACGACCCCCATGTTTAAAACCACTATCTAAGCATCTAAATGGCCTTGACCGACTCTAGGGATATTCCGTTCTCCCATAATTGCGATTACAATTAAATTTATTTCAGTAAATGATGGTTATTTTTTATTGAATGTTTGCGAGGGTGGTGATCCACATATTAAAATAAATTAATGTGACGCTAAAAAATCGCGCGCGGCGCGAAGAAAAATTTCAAGTGTCAAAACTCTTCCCAATAATAATATCGTTTCATGTTGATTTACGCAGATGTGGTCAAACTAGTCTAGAAAGCTACTCAAGTAGAAGTAGAAGTAGCGACGGAAAAATCTACTCATGTACGAGTAGAAGTACTTCTTCCATAAGCAACCTAAAACTACTTGAAGTAGAAGTAGAATTGACTGACGTTAAATCTAATCAAGTAAGTAGTTGTGAAAACGATCGTAATTCGTTCGCATTGATTGTCAAAAGCTGCAAATTGAGCTACGCGATGCATACCAGCAGGTATCCAATTTTCGACAGCATAAGCGTTCGTCCGCATGATGGGATGGAAATAATAGTATTGATATGGAAATGCGATACTAATCCCCTGTTTACTTGAACAGCACGCTTCAGAAAATATGATATGACACCCGCCCCTATATTATAAGGCCCGTAGTTTAGTCGAAGTGCAATACGGAGAAGTGGTATCGGATTAAAGGAGATTAAAGGCTTGCTTTTATACTTAAACAATAACATGCATGCTCTCCAGACAAAAGAACTGATCCTAATTAGAACTCAACAGTGTTGTGATCAAGTTACTACCTTCGAGTCACGAGTCATCTCGAGTCATTGCACATTTTGACTCGAGTCAAGTCAAGTCAATCGATTTTTAAAGGTGACTCGAGTCAAGTCAAGTCGCTCGTTTTTTGGAGGTGACTCGAGTCAAGTCGAGTCAAGTCAAGTCAAGTCACGAGTCAAGTCACGATTTGAGTCAAATTGAATTTTCGAAGTATATGTGATGATCCAAAGTCATTACATTTTGGTAACTGTGTGAAGGATAGATTAATTGGCCCTTTATCTTGAATCAAATGACGATTATAAAGTTAAATATTCATGCAAAAAGGTGTTGTATCGCTCACGCACACGTTGAACTGATAATAAAATACGTGAGTAACTGTATATAGCTACATGCTACAGTCTGATTTTATCAGTCAACATAAAGGATCGAATACGAAGCCTCGAAGAGTTGAACAAATTGATGTGGTACAATAGGCACTACCCACCTACACCTCTGTGAGAATATAAAGGCATAAACTATATTCGTGCGATTTAAATCATACAAGAGTGTTGGTAAAGGTGAGCACTGCGCAATGTAAGCACTAAGCTGCCTAAGAAACAGAGATACGATGCGATTAGACAAATCTACTGCTACTACGACAACGTAGGTGTGATGGTTTCGTAAGCGGTCAATTTATTTGTGATGTAACAATGGATGATCAGTGAAACTTACAATTATTGAAGACTGGTTGCTCTCGCAAGTGACACCGGCGTATCGCTAACAACCAAAACATACATTATATAGGGTGATTTAATCGACACCGTTTACTTAATGACTTGAAATTGACTCGTGAATTTTGCTCCGAGTCACGAGTCAATCCGCATTTCTGAGGCGTCAAGTCAAGTCAAGTCATTTTTGCAAAGTGACTCGAGTCAAGTCAAGTCATACGAAAAAAGGTGACTCGAGTCATCCCAACACTGGAACTCAAAGTATGATACTGGGAATTGAAAGTCTTTAGTCCAGAAAATTTCAATGGTTGCATGCTAAAACAGGTCTAAAACTTTAAAAAAAGTCAAAGCCCACTTTTCCAGTTTAGGACACGCTATACTGCTAGACTACGATATGATTTAAATGCTAGATTGCGAAACATCAGCTTCAAACGTTACGATGGTCGATGGGTCATATATACTGTGATGAAATATTTCATATGGGCGACAATACGGTGTGAACGGAACCACGCAACCCGCTACCTAAATTATATATTGATCGATACTTTCGTGAAATCATATTGGTCACTCCATAACCACAGTGCCTGAACTGCGACGAAAATTCTGGGCTTTACTCAACTTTTATGAAAATTAATTGTTGATACTCCGTGAAAACAGCACCGAAATTCCTCAGGCTATCTTCCTGATTGGAGGATTAAACTACTTCTACTTGACAAACTTAAAATAGCGAAAACTAAGTAAGTAGAACACAAAATATTATGAAGTAGAAGTAGAAGTAGCAAAAATTAGTTATACTTGAGCAAATATTAGAAGTAGAGAAAAACTACTTGAGTACTTCAAAAAAGTAGAAGTACTTCGTTACTGACCACCTCTGGATTTACGAAAACATTTTGATCCTATTTCAAGCCTTCAAAATTCCGGACATTTAGGCATATTTTAGAATTTCCTTCCGGGCGCAGTTTGAACACTGAAATTCCGGATGTGTGGCAACCCTAGCCTAGATAAACCTCCATCTTAGGTAGGAATTCCGGAGTCGACCTCGGTCTTACCGCAAAGGACGGAGGCCAGGCGGTTCGGATACACAACAACAAGCCTTGACGTTTCGGCATCCTCCTATCCCTCCACTACATAGCATTATCTACTGTTTACCGCATTGTGCATTATGTGTCTTGAGCGGACTAAAATATATGATCCGTCGTTTAGCAGGGGCCTAGTCTTCGTATTTTGTATCGTCGTCGTGCATTTGCAAATCTCGATGAACGCAAATCTCAACGGTCTACGCATGTCAATAGTCGAATTTACAATAGGTAATCTGTAACTTGGTATCTTCAGACAATGCCGATCTAGCCCCACGTTCGTACGTTTATTTAGAAATTTATTCCATTCCAAACACCGCACGATTGCGATAGAATAGGCAATAGGATAGGAACAGGAAGGTGTCGAGCAACAGCCGCCCTCACTGGCAAACTTCATACATGTCGTCAGCTAAATTGATATGGGAAATTCAATTCAATTTGGTTCTATAGACGCAAAAATGTTATACCCCGTGATTTCCCAATAATAATAAATATTTGCTAAAAGATACATTCATGATTTTATGGTACACAGGTTTTCACATTTTCCCATTGTATTTTTGAAGCGAATAAGGTTATTCTATAATGGCTTCGTGTAATAGATATGACTAGTTTATTATAAAGTTCTCCGTCTCTTTGGGTGTTCTTTTATTGTTCAACATCGCTCACTCGTTGAGACTTCTACCACAGTGTCTCAATATTGTAAAATACCATAAATCTGATACCTGCGATACATGGGCTGTGTGAACATAACAAAAGAGCCCCACTAGCTAAATATTTCCGTTTGCGAATTTGTTCTTTCGAGAGGTGGCTCGTGGCAAGCATGTCCTGACTATTTCGCAATAGTAGGGTGGATCACCTCCAAGCCCTCGAATACATTCGGCCCGTCTGGAAAGAACAATTCGGTTTCTGTAAACGTTGAATTTTATTCAGAGTGTGGGTTAGTACTTTATTGAGAACGCATGAAACATTTGATACGGTTTGTGACTATATAGGGTACGAGTATCAGGATTATATATGTGTGTTAATCTATAGTATGAGTGGATTAATCGATACAGTTCACAAGGGTTTATTCATTTTGTGTGACAGCTATAGAATAGAAAGTATTATATGTTCTCAATTGGTGATTGTTCAACATCTATTTAAGGGGTTAGTTTGAAAAATCTTGTGAATGGTGATTTAAAAATTCACAAAAGATCTCATTGTGAGTGTGTGGTAATTGAAAAGTTGTCAATCTGTGCCAGAACAGTGACCAGGTCATTCTAATAATTGATAAATGAAGCGTCCTGTAATGATATATAGTGCAGTTACATTATGGTATCAGTTTCAGCTAGCATATCAGTGACGGATTGAAATCTGAGATTTGAGAATACAACTTCGAACTTCCTGTGAATTAATTGTAGTATGATTTGATCCTTGCTCTGGAATATAAATCATTGTGTAAGATAATGAAAGGAATTGTAGATACGGTGTATGTGCTAGAATGAGTTACTGGCAATATCACACTTGTAAAAGAAGTCCGAATCGTATGTGATGTGTTCTGCGATTCCCAACTACACGGAAATTGATATCAGCATTGTCGATCCCAAACTCAACTTAGCCAACCCCCAAAATCCCAACATTGATGTCGTCTCCAAAATATGTCATCAACATTAGCCATGAATATTTGATGCACACCCGTACTCATTTAGAATAGAAGTTTCTTAAACTGGAGTCCCGATTTTGCGGGAAAGGGAAATACATCAAGGACATAATATTTGAGATTGAGAATGATGCTGTGGGTATTGGGTAAGAATGTGACTACCTTGTCTAGTCATTGATTATCTTATTTCAGCCATTGAATAGCCCCGATAAAATTTGGTTTGATATGATGACCTATTGACCTTGAAGTCAGCTTTTAGACGTGATATGTCGGCTTATTGCAAATTCATATGCATCTATTTTCGATGTGCTTTTTCACAATGACGCTTGATCAAGCATTGATTTTTGTGAAATTCTTTTTCAGATATAATTCGTTGTATGCTAATCTGGTAATGGCAGACGCCGAAACCACCGCCGATCGCAATGTTGAGATTTGGAAGATCAAAAAACTGATAAAGAGCCTGGAAGCCGCTCGCGGTAACGGCACAAGCATGATATCTCTCATCATACCCCCGAAAGATCAAATATCTCGAGTCGCGAAAATGCTCGCTGACGAGTTTGGAACCGCTTCAAACATTAAAAGCAGAGTAAACCGACTCTCAGTCCTAGGCGCGATCACATCGGTACAACAAAGATTGAAGTTATACAACAAAGTGCCCCCCAACGGACTTGTAGTATATTGTGGTACTATCGTTACGGATGAAGGCAAAGAAAAAAAAGTTAACATTGATTTTGAACCATTCAAAGCAATCAACACGTCCTTGTATTTATGTGACAACAAATTTCACACAGAAGCTCTCACTGCGCTTCTCTCCGACGACAATAAGTTTGGTTTTATCATCATGGACGGAAACGGTTCTTTATTTGGTACTCTACAAGGAAACACTAGAGACGTTTTGCATAAATTTACAGTCGACCTGCCTAAAAAACATGGCAGGGGAGGACAATCGGCTCTTCGTTTTGCCCGTCTTAGAATGGAAAAGCGTCACAATTATGTACGCAAAGTCGCCGAGACAGCCGTGACGTTGTTCATAACAAACGACCGTCCGAATGTAACTGGACTTGTACTAGCTGGGTCTGCTGATTTCAAAACAGAGTTGAGCCAGTCTGATATGTTCGATCAAAGACTCCAAGCTAAAGTGTTGAAATTAGTCGATGTATCTTATGGAGGAGAAAACGGATTTAACCAAGCAATTGAATTGTCGGCGGAAGTCCTATCTAATGTCAAGTTTATTCAAGAGAAAAAATTGATCGGGAGATATTTCGATGAGATTTCACAAGACACTGGAAAGTATTGTTTCGGTGTTGACGATACCCTGAAAGCACTGGAAATGGGTGCTGTTGAAATACTTATCGTATGGGAAAATCTGGACATAATGAGATACGTCCTGCGTAATCACGCGGTAGATGAAGAAAAGGTACTGTTTCTGAGGCCAGATCAGGAAAAAGACAAGACCCATTTCACGGATAAAGACACTGGCGTGGAATTGGAAATGGTAGAGAGTTGTTCGCTTTTAGAATGGTTTGCCAACAATTACAAAAAGTTTGGCGCCACGCTTGAGATCGTAACTGATCGTTCCCAGGAGGGGTCACAGTTTGTGAAGGGTTTCGGTGGAATCGGGGGAATGTTGAGGTACCGTGTCGATTTTCAGAGCATGGAATTTCAGGATGATGACGACCTCTACGACGACTACTGAATTATGACATGTAAACGAGTGTCATAAATGAAACATTTTGATCGATCAGGATCATGGAGCGCTCCCGACATGTTCTGTTTTTGTGTAAAGACGTGGAGTCACATGCGATAGACATATCTATTATTGTGATATGTACAACGTAATGCCATGACGAACAAGCATTCATGCAGCCGTTCTTGTCTATATGCCGACGGTGTTATCTATGGCATGTGTAATTCTATAGTATATTGTTAATGCCGTCAAAGGATATACCTCACTAAAGCCACGTGTTATAACTTGGCAACACAAAGCGATATAAATTTGATTGTGTGACATCACCTCTTTGCTTGCATGGGTGTTATTGTACTGATGGTCTCTAGAAATCTAATTGATGGGTAAATGAACAGTGTCTTACTGTAATCTGGTATAGGCCTATTGGTATCATTTTTTATGACTGATGATTTGCGGAGTATATATTGCAGTAAAACGGAGATGGAATTGGCTTGTTTTGTTGTTGAATCGTTCTTTATGTGCATTTGACTGATAGCAGAATAAAGGGATTTCGGTAATTGTTTTGTTTCTGAGCAAAGAGTGACTTTGTGACTAAGGAGAAATTGGGAAGAGCAGTTGCCCAGTTACATACCTTACAATTGCCAATTAGACGAAATTTGACCAGACAGTTGATTCAATAAACGATGATACATAATGGGATCACAATTGGTGAAACACTACTAGTAAAAAAGTCAACTTTTCCGCAAGCAGCTTTCGAAAGTTGCTTAGGCTGCTGCCAAGAGAAGCAAAAGCTGAGCTCATGCCGATTTAATGATTTCTATAGATATTCGATCACTTTTATGGTGGGGATGTTCTAAACTGGCGTACACAGCATATACATTGAATGCGAGTAATACGGGAGGTTAATTATGATGCACGAGTAGGAATCGCGGAACACGCGCAATGATCTATATAATAAATATCATTGCGACTGCAGCATCAAATATATCGTATGTAAGCAACACATACTGTGGGTGAAAGCCGTTCGAAAGGTTACAAAGACACTGAACAATATCAAGATCACTAAAAGACAAAAAGTCTTCGCTGTGACGCACATTACCTGCATAAGTGGAAGCGAAAGTGCCATTGTTTAAATATACGAAACCCTCGACCCAAATCGGCATTTCAGTAACATTGTGCTTGCATTGGAATACTCGCCCATACCGTACCCACACGTCATAACAATTAGAGTACGTCCTAATTTATCTCTGATCAAATTACTTATCCGAATTTACTGGTTATCATACACATAAACCTAACCGCAGTTGTCTTCATGCGTACTCGTTGGTTATAGATGTATCGTTACGCATCGGCGCTCAGAAAAGTGAATTTATTTACATCGAGAGTTGTTAGTTTGCTAGTGTCTCCCTCACCGTCACCTGGCAGTCGTAAAGGCTACTGTTGTTATTTCGCCATAAAATTAACAAACCAACAAGATAGAATAATAGTTTTTTAGTTCCTCCCTTCCACTCTTCCTTTGATGGGACTATAAAGATGGAGTTCATCAAGATTCCCAAGGTAAGAAAATGCTAAAGCTGTAATCTGTAAACAATGACGATGGTATCAAATTCTCCGAAAATCACCTTTTTTCATCGTTACGATGCAGGTGGAACGCGTTAAACTCATCGAACAAAACTCTCTGAATAATTTTCGCAATGGCATCGACGGAATGCTGTATTTAACAACCACTCATCTGATATTCGTGAACAATGACAGAAGCAAAGAGATATGGATTGTACATACGCATATCAGTTCCGTTGAGAAGCTCAGTATATCAACGGCTGGATCACCCATCGTTATCAAGTAATATTTTCATTTAAAGGGATGACTTTGCTGTCATGTGTTAGTGTGGATCTTGTATAATCAAAAGCAAAGTCACAAAGTGTAGAGCATCTAATAAAAATTTAGTGTAAAGATAGGTATCCTAAGAGCTAAGACTAGTCATTGGTCATTTCTACTCGGTACACATATTGGTGTTATTCTTGAACATAAGTTGTGCAGGTTCATCGTATACTTACTGAGATTATAGGCCTAGTATCAAATCCTACAATATCAGCATGTACTTAATGTGACCGAAGGCTACATCATTTAATAATTTGCTGGATTCCTATACAAGTAAAGTCACTATTACTGTTACATTGGTGTGTATAGCATTCGTAGGAGATACACACTAACACAATAACCTAACACTTGTAATTTCTTCCATTAACAGGAGTCTAATGCTTTCGCCTTGAAATGAATTACATCCCGATGCTTATAAATTGCACTTGAGTTCCAATTGGTTTTAGGATGGCATAAAATGTTGAGATATTTTTAAAGTACAAGGATCACTCTACTCTATTGTCAAAAATGATTTATAAACTATCACTATAATGACCGATTACCAGAGAACCCGGACCTTGGAGAACCCGGCCCTACAAACTCGGCCCTCGGAGAACCCGGACCTCGGAGAACCCGGCCCTCGACAAACTCGAAATTTTGTATATCAAGCACGCGTGGTCTACTTGTTGTGGTATTCATGGTGTTTTTCGACTACTCTGGACCTCGGTGAATGCGGCCCTCGAACAATTTTGAATTAAAAATGCATTAAATGTGACATGATTCTCAGGTAGGGAACAATCACGTGCCGTGGTAGATCTCCCAGTGCGAGAGCCTGATATCGAAGAATCTACCACGCATGCTACCGGTTCACCATGATTGGTTGCCAGGGAACTCGGCACTTGGAGTTTGATGCCGCAACTTTGCAACTTTGGCCTAATATCCCACCCCGGCAACCCTAATATCCCACCTCCGGCAATCCTAATATCCCACCCCGGCAACCCTAATATCCCACCCCCGGCAACCCTAATATCTCACCCCCGACAACCCTAATATCCCACCCCGGCAACCCTAATATCACACCCCGGCAACCCTAATATCCCACCTCCGGCAACCCTAATGTCCCACGCCCCGAACCCTAATGTCTCCTTTCCCAACTACCCTAACACCCCACCTCAACCTACAGTTGCAATAACGTGCAGACCACGCGTGGTTGATATGTGAGCAATAACAATTGTTGGGATATATTTTTCATCTGAACAATTCACACACAATGTACAATGCGATAAGACCCAATGCGATGCCATGAACAGATACGAGTATGTCGCACGTCCGCCCCTCGCCAAGTCAATTCAACACTGAGCCGACCACGCAAGGGTGATCACGTGATCTGATCACTCCGTGACTGCGTGATCTACGCATGCCCTGACCTCCTTACAAGATTGACAAATCAGTTGATAATAACATTATTAGTTTAATAATTCATATTAATACTTGTGAATACACTTAATTTCAAAATTTCCCGAGAGCGGAATTCACCGAGGGCCGGGTTCTCCAAGGGCCGGGTTCTCCGAGGGCCGAGTTTGTAGGGCCGGGTTCTCCGGCAACCTAATGACCATACCTATTGTTTTATCACACTACGAACTCAAAACATATCACAAGCTTGTGTCATGTGCCTACGTTACCACTCAACATTGATTTTGTCAACAATGATTGATAAACTGCTTTCAATATATCACTGTGATGACCATAGTCATTGCTTTATTACACTAATAACTCAAAACACATCACAATCTTTTATGGTAGGCGTATGGTACCACTTAATATTGATTTGTGCAACATGAAATGTGATTCTTCTTTCTGTTTTTAGGTGCAAGACATTCCAAGTATTTACGTTTATGGTGAATGATGAGAGGGATTGCCATAAGTTGTTCTTGTCTCTACTGAAACTTTCAAAACCAAGTAAGTGATCGCTTCCATAATAGGCATAGTCATTGTAGGTTTTACAGGGGCAGGATTGAGTTTCAATGGGTAGGCCTATTGGCTAATTATGTCATTGACAGGCTGCAGCATATTCTTGTCGAAACAAGTGCCATAATTACGTGCATAAGGCATAGACTACTTTTTTCATCAAACTTCTGGAATAATTATGTCTTTATTCATCACAGATATTTGAATATTGCATTTTATACCCGAAAATAACAGTCCTGAGTAATTTTTGTCTGGCAAATATAGTAAAGATGGCTTATCTGATTTAGCACAAATGTGCTAGCCCCGAGTGGTAGGCTATGTGCACCAATTTATGCTGATATCAAACTATCAATCACTTCACATAAAGAGAATTGGATCATTGCATCATAATCAATTGAGAGCTGAAATAGTCCTTGTGTGATGATTTGACTGATAATCATTTTATCTGAAAATTGCATTGTTGCCTTTATTCCATATTTTATGTTTTCGTTTATCAGCAAAGGTTGATGATCTGTACGCCTTCTCTTACAATCCAAGAGGTACGATAGAGCAGAAGGATGGATGGGACATGTTCGATTTATCGATGGAATTTATGAGAATGGGTTTACCGACTAAATATTGGGCTACTACAGAAATCAACCGACAATTTAGTAAGTTTCAAATATACTTTATCGCAAATATTGCAACTCACTGGGCGCTACAATCTGTGCATCATAAAAAGTGACGTCTCTTTGATTGGGATGTTAACCCCTGTGTCATTTGATCATACAATGTTCTTCCTAATTCTCTACTAGTTGCTGACGATGACCCCTGACGAGTGTCAGCCGAAAATATTCGGGATTATTTCAATATGTATCGTATATACCAGTGGTTCCCAACCTTTTTCGACTCATCGCCCCCTTTTGAAGCTACACACCGATCATCGCCCCCCAAATATTGGGAACTGAAAAAGGTCAACCTTTCGGCTCGACCTCGAAATTACATGTTTACAGCTAAATTCTCGTTGGGGTGCCTATGGAAAATTAAACACATATGTATATATATTGAAGTTTTCGGTCAGCACAAGGGCATTCCTTTTCGGCCAAGGTCTTCTCGCTGCTGATCGTACTGACATACTTCTCGGAGCCGTATGTTACATGGCCTATAACTTGATATGTCTTGAAGCGTCGTGGCGCAGTAATGGCCGTCGCCGAAGTCTCCATTTCCATAAATCATGCGTATTGCTGTTGGGGGAAGGGTAGCCTACCCCCAAATCAATATATATTAAAATATTAAATCGCGCGCAGCGGGAAAATTTTTTGAAAAAGATGGAAGAATTTCTAAAAAAATCACTCCATAATTTATGTTAATTCACAAAATAATTTTGGCCCCTTCGGGTTCGCCCCCCAAATTGGGGGTTTGGGGTGCGGCAGTTACGGTCCTGACTCCATGTCGCCGTTTTAACGTGCCATCGCCCCCTCCGTTGTTTTCGCCCCCTATCGCCCCCTTCGTCCGTTTTTGCCCCCCTATCGCCCCTTTCGGTATTTTCGCCCCCCTAGACCACCAAATCGCCCCCTGGGGGGCGATATCGCCCACGTTGGGAACCACTGGTATATACTATTCAATTACAAAGTACCCTGTATCATTACACGTGAAATCGTCGTGGTGTTTATACTTTGAACAGCTTCTTTGAGGTACAGAACTTCAATATACTATTGAATAGTACATTCATATTGAAATGAACCCGAATATTTTCGGCTGACACTCGTCAGGGGTAATCGTCAGCAACTAGTAGAGAATTCGAAAGAACAGCGTATATCAACAATCGTAACACAAAATATGACGTCACCAGCACGAAATGTCGAATACGAGAGCGTTCAATGTACTATTTTTAGATGGTACACGAACTGTTTTTGTTGACACAGCCTTGGCTGGTGTATTTTGATAAAAGTTGACTCCAAGGCACACAAATGAAAGTGTGAGCGACCCTTTCCGAGTATGCGAAATCTGTCGTCTCGATAATTTTTCGCACAGGCGGGATTATCCAACTCCAACAAGTGTTTGCCAATTGCAGAATTTATGGCCTTTAATTGTTCCGCATCAATCTTGAGCGGATGAGTCAAGGGTGAGCTTTTCACCGAGCGTGTTCTAATGAATCTAGGGACATGCTGATTTATGCGTTCCTGCAAGAGCTTTGACGTTCTTCCCACGTAGCCACAATCACAGTGACACTTAAATTCGTAAACTACATTGCTTTGTTTATACTTTGGACATTTTCTTCTAAAGATAGTAATTTGAGCTTGAGCCATCTGTTAGTCTTGATTTTTCGAATTTTCATGTCGATGACGTCATATTTGGTGATATAGCCTACAACGATGTTGATACACAATATTCTATTCAATTCTCTACTTGTTGCTGACGAGTGTCAGCCGAAAATATTTGGGGTTTATTTCAATATGAATATGCAGTTAAATTTGATAGTGAAGTTCTGTCCAAGAGTCTCCACAAACATTTTCTTCTATATGTGCCCGGAAATTTCCACATTTCAAGTGACCAAGGTATAGGCTTGAGCTTTTGCCTTGTCATTTATGTCACCCTCAAATATTTGAACGTATGAACGTCACTGTCTACCACCATCAATATGTTTAGTGTATATTAATCTTATTTTCTCGTGTTGTGTCACTTTCTTGTTTCTGTCATTTCAGAGCTGTGCGACACATATCCTCAAGTCCTGTGTGTCCCAGTCAAGGCAAGCGATGAATTACTAAAAGGTAGTGCGGCCTTCCGTAGTAAAGGTCGTCTGCCTGTTCTGTCCTACCTGCATCCAAACGGAGCTACTATATCAAGGTTATTTTATTCCGTTTCTAAATTTGTACGATTTCGGTGCTGATGTGCGAGTATTTCAGATGTAGCCAGCCGCTGTCGGGATTAAATTCACGATCGCAGGATGACGAAATGTATGTGAAGATTATTTTGAATTCCAATGCGAAGATGCGGGATTTCATGTATATCGTGGATACACGGCCAAGGGTGAGCTGATATCTGTATGCACGTGCATCCTTCTAAACCAGTGGTTCTGTACTGGGGTTCGCCAGACGTCAAGACACACACCTGATTCATACAACTAAGGTCACACTCATTTGCAGTAAATATTCATTATAATCTTTTGTTTTGTTTGAAAATCACTTAGTGAATTTTACCAATGAGAATATTTTTCCAAATTTGGGTTGAGTTGAAATAGGTTAGGGAGGGACCACTGTTTTAATGGAAATGTGGCAGCGTTTTAGATGTGATGAATGCAGGGTTGTAATGACTAGAGTCACGATTTTCTGATGACTCGACTTGACTCGAGTCATTTTCTTAAAATGTGAAAATGACTCGAGTTATTGCGCGTGACTCGAACCAAGTCATATAACTCGAGACTCAGACGGCCAAGACTACCACTAGTATTTACACATGCACACTGTACATTTCCTTGTAATTTCGAAGAATAGTAAAGTAACCACACTAACGTGATTTCGTCTATTGGTTCTACTTGAAAATGCGACCAGAAACTGCTGAAAGTGAGGAAAATTAGTATATTATAAATGCAAATCATTCGACGTCACCAAACAGAGTTAAATACAAAGTGGGTTTAACAAGACTTCAACTGGAAACTTAGCAGTCAAAACAATGACGTGGACTAGAGTCATAATGCCATGACTCGGACTCCGCCCTCTGCTCGATGACTTGGACTCGGACTTGACTCGCTGATGAATTGAAAATGACTCGACTTGACTAGAGTCAAAACTATAAAAGTGAGATTGACTTGTGACTTGGTTACAACCCTGGATGAATGTCAAAAATGTCAAAAACATCAAATTTATCTTAGGATATCATTGTTACAAACATGGCCGCATTATGGTGTCCGTTATTATTAAACTTGTAGTAAGGTTGTGACTGCTGACTCTATAATGTTTTTGTTGGGATCATCTTGAGCCGTTTCCGTGTAAACACTTATATCGTGCAGTGGCACATCGTAGACTTCCTTGTTTTTTGAGTGGCCCGTAGAAGTTATGATATGTTGACGCTTATAATCATAATCATGGCATGATCATGAGCAACACAGGAAACACTTTCAACTTCGATAATCCTTCAACTGGCCTTGCGTTGACTGCGTGAAGAATATTTATGCAATAGTAACATAATATTGTAGAACAGTGCACTGTTGTTTTAGCTCAATGACGTAATAAAAGCATAGTTGACGAATCTGACTGTTTTGAATGCATGTGGTCTGCAATGAATTTCTTCCATGCCCCAATACCCTACGAGTACTTAATTAAGATTGCAATTCGACATCAATGGTGACTAGTTCACAGGACGTGTCCCATCTTCATACCAAGCGAAATTGCCAAGGGCCAATAGATATCCCTATTCTCAAGACTGCAGGAAATATTTTCTAGCACGTTATTGTCAATAATTATTACTGGATTAAGCTGCCAATACTTCTTGAACTAATGTTGGCCCGCTTTGGAAATTACTGCTTATTCTTGAATATTCTCGGAGACCACATTGATTACCCTCATAATACAGTGGGCCAAATCTCTGACCACCTCTGAGTACACCTATCCAATGCTTCCACTTAAGTTAGCCTACAGGTGTTAGCAAAGGTATTTAGGCCAAACTTTAAAATTTGCTAAATTCCGGTATAACTCTCATGAAATAATTTACACTCATAGAAATGTATTGCAGTATAAGTATATACAAAATCCGGTAAGGTGTATCAGGAAAAGCATTACGCGAAATGTAGTTATTGTTTCATAGTCACAGCAAGTGGGAGAATCAACATTTCTTCCTTGCTATTTTTTTTAACCGGCTGGCATCGGCAGGTTTTCCGAAAAATTTGTTCTTCACTTTACAACTGTAAAACACGGCCTTAACGGGATGCGAAATCAATAAGTAATATATCGTTGGATTCTTAATTTCAACGCCTAACCAACTACGCCACGAGAGCAAGGCAACCGATCATGTATATAATCAAGAAGACAAGATAACCTTGTTGTAGAAATAGACAAGTTTTGGTTACTTCCATATAGTCCCCAGCGTAAACCTAGTGCGAATAAGTATGTGTTCTATTCACAGACAGAGATGTCTTCTTTCAAACAAGCCTTGATTGACCGCTTTTGCACAACTAATTCGATCAATACTATCTAAACATGGTAGAGGGTTTCACCATAAACGCGCAGTCCGAGTCTGACGTAGTTGGTTAGGTGTTGGCATTCGGAATCCAACGATATATTACTTGTTGGTTTCGCATCCCCTTAAGGTCGCGTCGCGTCCAGTTTTGAAAAGTGAAGCAAAATCAGAAATACTTGCCGGTGCCAGCCGCTTAAATCTTGGTACTAAAGTGGTGAGAGCGGGTCGCTTCGCTGGTCATACAGATGTGAAATCTATCTATTATAAAGTTCATGTTTATAAACGTTGGCTCGAAGCTGTAAGTAGACTCAAATCAATAAGGGATTTGGTTTTGTTAAAAAACAATGCAAACACTGAGATAGATAAGGTCCGTATTCAACGCTGGAAAGGTCCACCAGTTAAGCGGCCCTGTTCTAGTTCATATTTAACAATTTTTGTGTGGTTTTCTTCGCTTACGTGTGGCGGTGCCACCACGTCACTCCCGTGAATTTAAACCACGACAAACTTCAATCTGTTTTTGCCCTTTATTTATACTCATTCCATATTTCATGTCGCAGATCAACGCCGTAGCCAACAGGGCTCAGGGCAAGGGTTACGAGAACACGGATTTCTATGACAACATAAAGTACCATTTCCTGGGCATTGACAACATTCACGTGATGAGAAACAGCCTTCTGAAGCTTCTCGAAGTGTGCAGCAATACAAACGCGTCAATGAACAGCTTTCTGGACGGACTGAATAGCAGCGGATGGCTGAGACACGTCCACAATGTGCTGCAAGTGTCAAGATTCATCGCTAATGTAAGATTGTAATATAATATAAAATCTTGGAGCTGTGAAATTCTGGAGTAGTGGCCTGCCTCAACTGCAGATGTTTTCATTCGAGACAGTGCTTCTAAATTGACTTAAAGACTATTTGTGCATCTGGCGCTTGATGAATATTTTAATGATTTGAGACAAGTAGTCGGATCAGATTTTATTAGCAAAAATATACGCTTTTCACACCAAAAGTTATTTGAAGATACTCTTTTGAGGTACAGATCTTCAATATACTACTGGATAACATACCGGTATATTATAATAAACCCGAATCTTTTTGGCTAATACTCGTCAGGGGTTATCGTCAGCAACTAGTAGAGAATTGAAAAGACGACATACATACAACATATATATGTACATAATGTATAGATACAACATACAGTGTTTGTTTCAATACTCTACTAGTTGCTTACAATGAGAACCCCTGACGAGTGTCAGCCAACAATATTGAGGCTTATTTCAATATGAATGTTTTATTCAATTGTATACCGAAGTTTTGTACCTCCCAGAATGTCTTCGATAAATAGAATGCTACAGGGAAATTGAAAGACAGCACAAAACTATGAAATACAGTAATTTCTGGGATGGGTTTTGGATATCGTGTACTGCATCCATTCGGTTTCGCTAATGTTGTTCATATTGAGTAAATCTCAAACAGTACAGACACCAATTGGTCAGCGTACCCTGATTGTAATGACATGAATCGAGTCGCGATTTTTTGGTGACTTGACTTGACTTGAGTCATTTTTTCAAATGCGTAAAATGACTTGACTCGTCTCGAGTCAAGTTTTGTGTTGACTCGACTTGTGCTCTAGTCATTGTGCATGACTCGAGACAAGCACGGCCAAGACAGACATGTCATTGTAACTTCGAAGAATAATAAAGTTACCACATTATTGGTACTGCGTCTATCAGTCCTGATACTTGGAAAATAGGGTCATAAACTGTTGGGACTGAGGAAAATTACTGTATTATGAATGCAAGCCATTATATGACTCGAGCGGAGTTGTAAAAAGTGGTTGAACAGAATTGAACTGAAAACTGAACAATGACTTGGACTCGAATCAAAACGCTATGACTCAGAATCACTGACTTGGAATCAGACTTGACTCGGTGGTGAATTGAAAATGACTCGACTTGACTCGAGTCAAAATTAGAAAAGTGAGATTGACCAGTGACTCGGAACCTTCTGACTTGGTTACAACCCTGGTTGGAACCATGTAGCAGCCTATATTGATTGTTGACAAATTTTGGCTGTGCACCAATCCTTTTTCAAACAGTTGGAATAACTTATATAGCAACCGCAATTCCACTCATTAACAATCATGTCAATTTTCAGGCCATAGGCAGGGAGGGCAGAAGTGTGTTGGTCCACTGTAGCGACGGCTGGGACCGTACCGCCCAGACCTGCTCTCTGTCGGCTATCATGCTGGACGGTCATTATCGTACGATTGAAGGCTTTTTGGCGCTCATACAGAAAGAATGGCTGTCGTTTGGTCACAAATTCACCGATAGGTAAGTGTTATTGTGGTGTCGGTGGGATGTCGACACCTCGGTTTGAGTGTCGAATTATAAATTTGGTTGACTGAAAATATGCCGCACGTCAGATTTGGCTTAGTTACAACCCATGGAAGTGTAGTTTTAATTGCGGAAAATTTTGGATTCGACAAAATAGTATTTACGGCAGATAATTTGGTTGACTGGAAAAATGCCGCACGTCAGATCTGGCCTAATTCCAACCCAGTGGAGCGAAGTTATTATGGCAGAGAATTATGGATTCGAAAAAATAGTATTTACGGTCGGTAATTCTATGATAAATTATGATAGAATTCCCAATCGTTAAGACTATTATTGCTCCAATAACTTAGATTACCGCTTGGAATGAGCAAAATTTGTTACACATGGTTTTTAGACGATCTAACAATTTCGTGGGGTAGCCAGTACATTTTGAATTTTTAATGAATAAAAATTTTTCTACTCTACTTTAACTGGTAATTGAGTAGAAATTTATGACATTACTACTACTACTACTACTACTTTAACCCATTCTGGTTGACACATAGCCAAAGTACCCCTCATTTTGACCTTGATAAAAATCAATTTTGACCAAATTTTGACATGTATGCAAATTAGGTGTTTTCGCACATGATATTAGAATGCTTCACTCTGACAACGTTGTCTAAATCACAATTTTTGATCACGCGCTTCTTGATATAACAAGCAATGACCCAGCAGTCTTGCTTCAGTTAGGATATCGCGGTACGTTGAGCATAACACCATGTCAACCTATTTGTTTCATTTGACCGTTTATGATTCACAATGGGAAGACAATCGGCCGGTAAGCCTATAAAGGAGGCTACAAGTCGTAGAATGTCAATTGATAAGCTCACCGGCAAACATCTACAATAAAACGAAATACAGGTTGCAAAAAACTTGTGGCATTTTTTTTACCTAACGCTGCAATTTTGACAAAATTTCAACTTATTTTGACATGTCAAAGAAAATCTCATTTTAGCATTCATATACAGAAATTGACTATAGCTATTTATCGAAACACAAACAACAACTGCCGTCTGTTAGAGTTCAATCAGAGTCGCAAGAAGGCTACCTTGGAGCCATGGTTGGGAATCACTGCTATAGGTCTATATGAGTTGTAATATATACTTCCGTAGTTTAATATACTCTATAAATTTATTGGGATTTAACACAATTAACACCCTCGCATACATTACAATTTAGGCTCGGACATTTGGAGGGCGATTCCAAGGAAATTTCGCCGGTGTTCACTCAGTTTATCGACGCCGTGTGGCAGCTGATGAGAATGTACCCGGCGTCCTTTCAATTCAACGAGAGACTGCTGCTGGACATTCACGACCACGCGATGTCTTGCCAGTTCGGTACTTTCATTGGGAATTGCGAACGGGAAAGGTTGTCATACAAGTACGTTTGCGCAGAGCTTCTACGCTCAGAGCTTTATGTGTTTGGCTACTTACACATCTAGTTTCTAGTATTTATGAGTAGGGTTGGGTAAACTCGAGTGGTAAGTGATCCGATTCTAAATCGAGTATAACACATCATGACATCATAACTAGTGCGATTACTTTTACCTGAAAACAGAGATTTTGACCTAGAAAAAAAATGAAAATTTTGGCATTTTTTGGCCTTAAAAAACTTAATTTTGATCAAGTTTTGATCTCGTGTATGTAAATTAGGTGTTTTCCCACATAATGTCAGAATCGTGCTACTTATCGTCATTTTCTGGTTGGAACTGTCTGTCCTTAACGAAGTAGTTGGGCCTGATAAAACTTGTTTGACTTCAAAACTGACAAATTTTTACATGAAAAAACTTAATTTTAACAAAATCTGGACACATGAGGAATTCCAGTAGTTACATCACACGTTATGGTAGAAATAAATTAAATTTGTTGTAGTACAACGAAAGATACTTTCCTACATTCTCGGGTAGAAAGTGTCTGTCCTTGCTAAGTAGCTTGCTAAGAATAGAGAAAGAACGTTCAACAGCAGCAGTTGTTGGCTGGCAACACTGAAGTTGTGCGTACACTGCTGGTGACAAAACGTGTTGCTTCAATCTGACAATGTTGTCTACATCACAATTTTTCATTGTGCGCTTCTTAATATAAGAACCAATGCCCATGCAGTCTTGCTTCAGTGAGGATATTGGGAAACGTTGAGCATAACACCATGTCAACCTATTTGTTTCATGTGACCATTTATGATTCACAATGACAATGGGCCGTCTGTGCGCACTGCACAGAGACCGTGTCAGGACTGCGCAATTGTGCAGCTTAGATAAAACATTGATGATGCCCCTGTTTACTATTTTTCATTTCTCAGCTTGAAGGGCAAAACGTACTCGCTGTGGGCCTTGCTCTGGAAGCGTACGAGCAACTACAAGAATCCTCTCTACAGCGCCGCCATTGAGAACGAGACAAAGCAGCTGTTGCTTCCGTCGCCGTTTCCACAAGCGGTCAGGTTTTGGAAGGGAATGTACAACAGGTGGGATAGCATTGCCTTAGCCTTGGTGTAATGTGTTGGATGACATCGGGACATGTGTAATTGCAATTTTTATATAATGTGTAAAATCAACTAGCACATTGTTTGTATGAAATAAGTTCGGTGCTGTGCATTTTGAGCAAACTTGATTTTGTAGCCCCATTTTATTATAGGACTGGGGTTCTCAACCTGGGGGCGTGAAACATCTGAAGGGGGGCGCAAAGAAGCGGTCACAATGTCTACAATGCACGCGTGTTCCTCTCTATATAGACCCAATTTGATATATTTTTATTCTCTCATCAACATTCATAACCGTCCATGCCGCCAAACAATCTGTTGGGGTTGCTAGCATCCCAGTTGGATTTTGTGATATGACGATAAGGGGGGCGCGAAATTTTTCACTATGAAAAAGGGGGGCGTGTCTAAAAAAAGGTTGAGAACCACTGTTATAGTACGATGTTTCAAAAATCCTGCAAGTGGTCAATCACATGAAATACATGAGTTCGGTGCTGTGCATTTTTAGCAAACGAGACTTTGATATTCTATTGATGATCGGATAATATTTTGATATTGAAATAAACACGAATATTTTTGGGTAAACGTCAGCAACTCGTAGGGAATTGAAAAGAACGTCGCATAGCAACGATCATTTCAATTATTTTGAGTTAGTCATTGCCATTTCAAAAGTAACCACCTCTGATTAACTGTTGAAAGCATGCTACTTATGAAACTAGATACTCGAGTACTTCTGAGACCTTCTTTGCTACTGGAGTAGCAAATCCGGCTACTTTGACCAATCCTGCGTACTCACAGGTTTGACACTGGGATCCATCAAAGAGAAAGTATGGAGGAGTCCCTGGCCATGCTCGATAACGAAAATCATCTCCTCGAGGAAACCATCAAGCTGCTGCGGAAACCAGCAATTCAAAATCGCCCCGGTAATTGGCGTTGACGGATAATTGTTGAAAGGGGCGCTGCGCTCTAAATATGACGCGGTCTTAAATCGTGAATAATTTTTTGGTTTGGTACGAATCGTTTTCCTTAGAAATTATCCGCATTCAAATTGCAGATAAAAGATTTACACGAGTGTTACCATCCACTCTGGATTATCTCTGTGGTGTCGAGGTTACGCGTCTTCCCTTCTTAACCCTCACCGTACGGCACAAACAGTAACTAAAGCGGCCGTGGCTTATAAGACACATTTCCTTCATAACATCTAAAATTCCCTGCTTGATTATGTCGAAAAAGTGCAACGGTGAAGTAATGAGTACCAGAAATTTCTCAGAAGATCATGAATTGATGACTGGTGGACTCAATGTCATAGAGATTAGCTAGACTAAAGAGTAACGCGTGTAAAATCTTTTAGCTGTGCTTTGAATACAATGAATGGCTAAGGAAAATTTTTGCTGTCTAAAAAATTCAGTTTCATCCATAATTTGAGGCCACGTGATTTGATCGCAGTGCCCCTTTGATATAATCACAAAATCGTTTGCCTCAATTCCGGTAATTCCAGAATCAGAACGCGACAATAAGGCTGACGAAGCCGCGCTTGTCGATCAACAATCGGATGTTACCCTGAGTCCGGACACTTGCGGCGACTCTAAATTTTGCTGTGACACAGAAGAACACGGTGGTTCGCCCTCCAAGAACAGTCACGCATCTACGGACCCTGATTCCGACAATTGGCAAGTGCTTGATGGGGTGGCGTAACTTTTTTCATTTTTTTTTTTGGAGGGGGGAAACATACGATGCCATATATCAGAATGACTGCTTCCATGCAGCCATAAACGTGGCCACGCGAAGACAGCCGGAAAGCTGGTCATGCTCGTCAGTTTTATATCTGTACCATCGTTCTGTTTGTTATATGTCGCCGGCCCAGCCGATTGCGAACCCCGTGGAACGCGACTAATTGCGTTTGACTTGGCTCACATGTCCAGCCACTTTATCGCCTTGGTACATTATGATCAGTCGGTCGGCCGCAAGTATTGATTGATTCCTGCATAATCACTAGGGGTGTTCAAAAATGACTTTTTTTCTCTAATTCTACTGGCTATTTGGTTAAATTGTTAGGTTACCTAATTTAAGCCTACACACCAAATTTGGTTCAATTCCATCAAGTAGCCGCATTGCTACAGGAGTAGAACTATTTATTATATAAAAATCAACAAAAAAAAATTTCAAATTTTTCTGTTCACCCCCATCAAAGTGTTAGGCTGTATATAGAAACAATTCTCACCAAATTTGACTCAATTCCAACCAGTGGAAGAGGAGTCAATACCGTCGAAAAGTTTGGATTTGAATAAAATAGTATTTACGGTGGGCTCAGCTAAAATAAATAATTGAAGAATTGGCCACCGTAAATACTATTTTATTCGAATCCAAATTTTTCGACGGCAATGACTCCGCTTCCACTGGTTGGAATTCGATCATATTTGCTGAGCATCGTCTCTATAGACTACCTAACACTTTCATGGAGTGAACAGATAATTTTTAAATTTTTTTTAAATAAGCTTAATATTGCTACTGGTAGGAATTGAACCAAATTTGGTGAGTAGGCTCAAATTAGGAAACCTAACAATTTTATCAAGTAGCCAGTACAATTTGAGAAAAAAAGTCATTTTTGAACACCCCTAATAATCACCTCTATTTCGATTACTGCGTGATCTGTATCTCGCGTACACAAACGATCGGGCTCGAACAAACAATGCGGCAAATCTTCAGTCAAAAGGCGAGACTCGTAGTTTTGACAACTAAAAAGATGCCTTATGCGTTGGCCGTGCGGTAAACTCGGTATGGTCTGATGCGGAAACGATTTTGGTCACAGGACCGAATTGTTTTTAGTCGTAGGAATCCGTTGAAGTCGACCTCAAATCATTTTCTTCTATCAATTTGCGAATCAATGAATTGTACGTTGTGCCTCACCCTGTCTGTCTGAGTTTGAAAATTCCGTCTGCGATTTTAGTGTTGATGTGTCGTGCTTGATGGCGCGACTATAGTGTTTGCGATGCTTCAAGTGAGTTGATTTCGGTGTGACGCCACCCCGTGAATGATTATCTGCTCATTTTTTTTGTTTTCTCTGCCCTAACACTGCTCTTAGCCGAAAGAGAGGAAGGCAATCTTGCCTTGGGGGAACTAGGAACTGAAGAAGGCTTAAATCAGTTCTGTGGTTACGTCTGAAAGATACTTGTCGACCAACCCTGAGCATTTCCTCTAGTACACGGACGGGCAACATACGGCCCGCGACATGATTTCGAGCGGCCCGCAGACTGTTTTCGGTCTTGAATGATGATATGGTCATATTCTTCCGCAATTCTCCACTGCTTGCTTACTACGTCAAATTATAGCGACTCTGTAGAGGTTATTTTTTGTTTTCGGGCACAAATAATAGTACTTTGTTTCTTTGTGTCCGGCATGCAGCCAGAGTTCAAAGAACCATTACCCAACTTCGATCGAGCACAGATATCTCAGACTTCAACAGTTATAGGAGTACATTAATTCATTGAATATTCCGCTTTGGTCTCTATGCTTCAAACGCAAAGTTTACGTTAAATACGATTAATCCTTGTATAGGTGGATAAATACGCATTTAATGTATCGATTCAGGAATCTGGCCCGCCAAGGACTTAATTTTCCCATATCCGGCCCGCCGACTAGAGAAGTTGCCCGCTCTTGCTCTAGTATCAAGCTAGAGTTTTGTATCAAGTTGTTAGGCCCCTGCTTCAGTATGATTGACTTTGTCGTCGTGTAGAGTAGGCTATTTGTTTCGGGAAACGTATCCGATGGTTGCAACACACAAATCTCAAACCCTTGTAATGAACTATTGTTGCGCATGGGATGACACTTTTAATCGTCGAATATCAAGATTATTGTTTCACGTTCAATGTGAAGTTGCATAGTTGGTTGTTAGATGGTATTATATAGTATTTGTTTTTCCTTCTGCTGAGTAACTTCTATCCGTGCAATCTTTCATTTGAATGCAACCGTTATTTGTTGACACTGACTTTTATGAGGCTAATCGTTACGGGGATATCAGGGTTTACTAGGGCTTACTAGCACATTCGTCAAGTTCGGTCATCAGAAGTGATTTCTACTGAATACCATGTTGCAAGAAGCAATTTCCAAGTAGGCTGCGTAGAAAGTAAGCGATTCAAATTTTTTTACTTAACCGCAAAGGCTGCATCTGTAATCATCAATAGATTGTCACAAGAACTGACAATATATTTTCATCTTTCTACGACACCGGTGTTTCTGTCAAGATTGATATAAAGGTGTATATATTCGTTACTAGAAGATATCGACTCTCGCTACTGTAAATGTTTTGTCCTGCGCATAGATAGTCTTCGACTCCTGGCAGTGGGCGAAAAAGGGTGAACATGTAGCGATTGGCACTTTTCGTGTGATACGGAAAACAGGGTTTCAATCCGTCAGCTGTTGTCGGAAGAACCTTATCCGGGAACGACGATTGCCTGCTAACTCGAGCTCACTACGCTGCGCAACGTGTGTGACAAATCACGCGCAAATTTTATCACCACGATTTCGGTCTCCTACTGCGACTGATGTATTGCGATATTACATAATAGTCACGAAATCCCTGATAATCACGCAGCATTTCAGGATTGGGGGTCTTCGTATTTCGCGTCGACGTCTTCGTTGAAGTCTAAATAGTAGAAATAGCAGTAGTGAGTTTGACTGGGAAAAGCACCGAGCACGTAAGCACTGGGTAGTGGGAAGTGTCGATGTTATGCTACATATATAAGGTGAGTGATAGTGCTGTGCATAATTGAGTACCCGGGGGATTCGAGTATTCAATTACCGCCTATTATGACCTATTATTACCGCTTATTATGACTTCAGAAGTTTGAATATTATAGGCATACATTGTACATTATTGCACCCCCGTGAAAAAAACTAATGCCGGTTACATGATAGCATAATTTTGTATTTCTTGAACATGGTTGTTTGGCAGCGCTTTCGGGCAATGAGAGATATATGGAATTATTTTTCGCCTGCACCATCGAGATGCTTTGACGATGGAGATGCGATACGGCCTTCATAGTAAGGTCATCTAGTCTGCACACCCGGTTTTTCTCCATGCTATCGATGATTGCTGAGCGCCTAGCAGGATAGCCGCGGATACCAGTTTTCGAGTCTTTGATGTGACCCGCCGGGGATTGAACCCACAACCTACCGATCGGGAAGCCGGACGCACAACCATTACACTATCTCGTTTGGTGATGCTGCGCATCATCGTCACCAGTTAATTAATCATTTCAAAACACTAAACAAGATTGCGATACAATGAAAAGATGGGAAGTTGTCAAAACGACTAAGATATAGATATAAACCTGATTGATTGATTGATTGATTGATAGTCTTTGGAATCAGGCGCCCGCCTGGGCCTATATCGGCGGTTCACGTAGGCTACTTCTTTGACTCATCGCCGCCTATAAGAAGCTAGATGTCATCGCAAACGATGTAGACCAGAGGTCTCAAACTCAAATGTGGTCGCGGGCCATTTTTCCAGTTTTTGACGACGCCGCGGGCCGCAGCATCAATAAGGCTATTCCATGTCTTTCCAAGTAGGCCTTCGTTGACGGGATGAAGTTGTGCTATTAAAAATGAGCTGATACCACAGACTGACATTCAACACACATCATAGAAATGTGATTTACTCTTGTATCAATTTAGACCTGCCATGAAAAAATCATCACATTTATAACTATTTTAATAGAAATGTTGTTGTACTTGATGTATATTAATTATAAGATATAGACGCCATGTGAGCGGAAAAATAAATAATGTTATCATAAAAGCTATCACGTTATAATTTTGCAGCTACTATGAATATTGTGAATTTAACAGATTGATAATAATAAAGATTGATCTGATATCAAAGCATTTGGGGTTCAGCAATGTAGCCCAATCCAGGATTCGGGTATACTCCTGATAAGTGGGTTATTAAGCTCATGGTCAATTACCATCGAATATAGAGCAGAAAAATAACACTATAAATATAATAATGAATGTGTCATAGGTATTGGAATGTCGGAACGCCGAACAACCCATTGTTGTTACATCTTGGAGCGTACCACTACGGCACTCAGTACCTTCAAGTAGCCTAATAACATGATTTAGCGACCCAAGATGTAACTAATAGATTGCCAATGGTTGCCATAACTACTTGCTTAGTAAGCGAAATACCATGCTGCGACCTTCTGGTCTATTACTATTCCCATGACTCCGTGTCCACTCGGGTCATTTTCATTTGGCCATTGAGTCAGCCCGAGTCGGAGTAATTCTAATAAAGGTCGCGTCCAAGTCTAACTCAAAATTTCAGTCACGAATCGTTTAAGCATAATGCTGTAAACAACTATCGTCTAAGGGTCAGGGTTTATCATCATGAATTGGAAATATGGCAAAATAGTGAAACTTCTACTGCATGGACGCGGATAGTGAAGTTTAATGAATAGTTCCAGGCTTTCGGAGCAATTTAAGAGCGAATTTTCACTTTAAAACTTGAAAAGATATATGTGTCACTCATGTAATGTAAAATTATTGAAAATCTAAAATGTCGTCGCGGGCCGCACAAAATGATCTGGCGGGCCGCGTGTTTGAGACCTCTGATGTAGACTACTACTTTCCCGTAGTATTAAAGCAGAGGTCTCAAACACGCGGCCCGCCAGAGCATTTTGTGCGGCCCGCGACGACATTTTAGATTTTTATTAATTTGACAATATATGAGTGTCACATATATCTTTTCAGGTTATAAAGTGAAAATTCCCTCTTAAATTGCTCCGAAAGCCCGAAACTATTCATCAAACTTAACAATCACATCAATTGCAAACGCGACCATGCAGTGGAATATTCACTATTTCGCCACATTTCCAATTCATGATGACAAAACCTGACCCTTAGACGATTCGTGACTGAAATTTGTGAGTTGGACTTGGACGCTACCTTTCTTAGAATTGCTCAGACTCAGGCTAACTCGATGGCAAAATGAAAATGACTCGAGTGGACTCGGAGTGACTCAGAATGCCGTGAATTTGTTAGAACCATGGACGCAACAAACTAATCGCGTATCAGGGGAATAGTAATAGATCAGAAGGTCGCAGCTTGGTATTTCGTTAATTAAGCAAGTAGTTATGACAACCATTGGCAATCTGTTAGTTACATCTTTGGTCGCTAAACCATGTTATTAAGGCCACTTAAAGGTACCGAGTACCGTAGTGGTACGCTCCAACGATGTAACAACAATGGGCCGTTCGGCGTTCCGACATTTCAATCATCAGGACACATTCATTAATATATTTATATTATATTTATATTTCTCGTCTCCTATATTTAAAGATATTTGGCCATGAGATTAATAGCCTACTTTTCAGAAGTATACACGAATCCTGGATTGGAATTACAATGCTCAACTTGAAAATGTTTTGATATCAGATCAGTCTCTATTATCAATCTGTTAAATTCAAAATATTCATAGTGGCTGCAAAATTATAACCCGATAGCTTTTATGATGGCATCATACATTTGTCCGCCCATATGGTGTCTATATCTTATATATTATTATATATCAAGTACAACAACAATTCTCTTCAAATAGGTATAAATTGATGATTCTTTTCGTGCCAGGCCTAAATTGATACCAGAGTAAATCACATTTTAACGATGTGTGTTTACTGTCAGTCTGCTGGATCGGCTCACTTTCAATAGGACAATTCATTCCCGTCAAATAACGCCTACCTGGAAAGACATAGAATACCCCTATAATGCTGCGGCCCGCGGCGTCGTCAAAACCGGAAAACTGGCCCGCGAGCACATTTGAGTTTGAGACCTCTGTATTAAAGTATGTTTTGTGTAGGCCTACACGTTTCACTTTCAAAAGTAGTTTTTATCAGAGTTGTAATGACTCGAGTCGAGTCGCGATTTTTTGGTGACTCGAGAGTAGAGCCCGACCGATTATCGGCTCGCCGATAATATCGAGTCGATATCACGCTTGGAGAGAAATATCGGTATCGGCCATTGAAGGTAAAAAGATATCGGCCATATTCATGACGTCACAACATGGTGGCAGGGAGTCAGAGAAATCGATAGAAGACGTGAGGACGGTAAATTATAAAAATAAATGGCCAAGCTGCATATAGTGCATACTGCATACTGTTATGTTATGTTAGCTAACCACCGTTATGCCCCACTGACTTCGTGGGAATCCCCCTGCAGTAATCGATCACCAAAGCAGAGAGCAGCTGGATGGATAGTTGTCTGCAGAAGATTTCAATCACTAAGAGAAATGAGAACTCCAATCATGCTGGACTGACCCTCGTAATGATAGAGAAAATTGTCGCGTCGAAACATTTCTCGGTTCGGTACCAACAGAGCTTATTATACCGGTAATGTATGAAGTCGTCTGACTGAGACCTGCGGCTGCGGAGCCGGAGCCACCATGATGGGAAATATGCGAGCATAGAGGGCAAGAAAATCAAGCAAACGTGGAGTAAAGCCAATAATTGATACGAACATTTTCGATTCCATGATGACATTGGCCAATTCTGACAAAAGAGCGTAAAATAGTGATCGATTGATTCTTGATTGTTGAAATGCTGGTCATGGTCAAGGCCCAAGGGCCAAGGGGATGGGTGGAGCAGTTGCAGACGTGGACAATTTGAGTTGTTTTGCACATTCTCATCAGCTATTTGTTAATGATGTGCTGAAGGCTCCAGGTGCATTGCCAGAAGAATATCAATATAAAAATCAATATTTGTTGAAACCATTGAAGGAAAGATCCCCTGCAAGGGAGCTGTGAAACCGAAATGAAGAAAGATTTCCAATTCTTGCTGTGCCACTAACTATGGTACCAAGTGAAAGACCGCTCACTGTGTTTACTGTTTAGTACTATATACATCATCTATGGAAGACCACAGAAGTTCACTCCTTGGAGAAAGGGCCAAGAAATTGTGCTTCGTGAACTGTAATCTGCAACTGATTGGTGCTTTTGATATGTTTTTATGGTTCCTTGATCATTTATTTCATGTTCAAGCATATCAATGGCTGTAAAGTTGTTAAAAGAAATGCTCTTAGGTGTTAGATATGGGCCTTGTGCTAGATTTCATATCTTTTGAATATCGGCTGAATATATCGGGGTTATCGGTGGAGGTACTGGATATCGGTCTTATCGGTATCGGCTCAGAAATCCAATATCGGTCGGGCTCTACTCGAGAGTCATTTTATTGAAAATTGAAATTGACTCGACATGTACTCGAGTCATTGCGCATGACTCGGACTAAGTCGTATGACTCGAGACTGGGTCTAGACCAGGGGTTCTCAAAGGGTGGGCCATGGCCCACTGGTGGGCCACAGGAGCATTTTGGGTGGGCCACAAAGCTATTTAGAAAATTTGTTATGTATAACGCTAAACCAATATTCAAAAATCTTTTCATTCGACTCTGATGAGACGTAGTGGCACGTATGGAGTCAGCATGTACAAGTAGAAAACGGGAGGGATAACGGCAGATTTTTCCATTGGTTATGACAACCTACGGCTAACAGTAATTAAATAATTTGGAGTATATAATAATTGGAAGGTAAATCTGAAATAACCAAGTACTCCGGAAAGGGTCATATATCGTATGCCATTGAAAGAGGTGTGCAATAAACTCGGAATGAAGTGTAATTGTTGAATAGATTTACTGTACTTCGGCAAGTCGTATTATTGTAAGATAAAAATAGCCGTAATTGCGAATTATCAGCAACTTCTGGTGAAGGGGTACTGCACGACCGCAACGAATCGTAAACGAAGCGCATTAATCTTTGGAGTCGGTTTAAATTGTGCGGTCTGGAAACCATTGTACATAATGTAAGAGTCACATGAATTGAGTGTATCATTGGATTGAATATTCTGACATCGCAACTGCAGTTGGTTTGGTGCAAGACATAGGCTACAATGTACATTGTAGAGCATGCATATTAAAAATGCTTTCTCCACTTCTTTGTAGTAACCTATTCATTAATGAATTGTTTGAAGCTGGCCCAGAATGATTATATTATTCCCCACAATATAGTGGAACTAAAACCCAATCACACAGTGGATGCGGGGATTTGATCATTGTGTTTCGCGACGGGAATGGAGCAGCGGACGATAATATACACAGGAGATTTAGCCTATGATCTACCAGGGTCGTAACTGCCGCACCCAAATCCCAAAATTGAGGGAGCTCGAAGGGGCCCAAGATTATTTTGTTGGTCGTTTGTTGGAGGATAGTTTATCCAACTTGAGAATTTTCGTCGCACTTCGTGCGATTTAATGTCCCGGCAGGTCTAGATTTGAATGTCATCAGCAGTAAATTCAGAGTAAAATGCGCATATTCTAGAGAAGTAGGCATATCGGCGCCGTCGATTAACACGCATTGAACGGGATTATGACTCTAAGAAAAGAGGTGGGCCACAGCACATTTTCAAACCGGAAAATAGGCCACGGCCAAGAAAGGGCTGAGAACCCCTGGTCTAGACAGTCATTTCATTGTAATTTCGAAGAATAGTAAAGTTATCACACGATAATTATTTCGTCTATCAGTAGCCTACTAATACTTGGAAATACTAGCAGTAACTGTTAAAAGTAGGGAAAATTAACATATCATAAATGCAAACCATTCGATATCACCAAACAGGGCTACAAAAAGTGGGTTTGACGAGACTTTAACTGGAAACAGAGTAGTCAACACCAATGTTCCCTCTAATTTCTGACGAGTCTGCGCACACGCACCAACTCACTGCGCAGACCCTTGGACAACAGTGCGTAACGACAAAAAAAAAGGTCATCACTTCGGATTTTTTGTGCGCAACTTTGATTTTCTGTGCGCAGAGACCATCTCAGCGCTCCGCATTTGCGCACGTGCGCAGCTTAAAGGGAACATTGGTCAACACGATGACTCGGACTCGACACTCTGCTCCGTGACTTGGACTTGACTCGGTGGTGAATTGAAAATGACTCGACTTGACTGGAGTCAAAACTATAAAAGTGAGATTTACTTGTGACTCGAAACCTTGTGACTTATTGGTTACAACCCTGAGTTTCTTTTTTTTGTCGCTGAAATACTAATTTTTGTCTACTAAATATTGCCAAGTGATTCACTTCAACGACGCGTCGCTACGAAGTTGAGATAATTGGTCAAATGTGAAGAGATTTTCCCGATTTCGTCATTTATTACCTTTCTCGGGCTAGAACGAGTCGAGCAAGTAACCGTATTTTTATTAGCATCCATTGAATTTGGTTAGTAAGCAGACTGTATATTAAATAAAACTGACTGAGCATTCTAAAATCCTCGTTACCCTATCGTCCCCTGTCCCTCGACATCGCCCAGTTCGTGAAACACTGTCCTAGACCGATGAAAGATGCACAGCGCAGAGTGCTACAACGCGTTACGTGTATTGGACACTGTGATACCACCAATCAAGGCTTCAGGGCTTTGGAATCGTGTGTTTAACACATTACCTCCAATATGTATGATTCTTCTCCGCGATGGAAATCGAATTTTCCTGCCGATTCTTCTGCCCCAAGGCGCCCAGGTCGGGAGCCTAATAAGACGACAGCAGGGGGTCGGTTCGCCAGGGGGCGCGAACCTGATCGCTTCACACTCCAGCAGCGCGAAGCCAGCGATTAATAGCACCATCAGAGCCTTCGAATTCATCTGAATAGATATCAGGTTATTGTGGCATGTAGGTAGAGGCATGTGTAGGCTACGTACTAGCTTACATGCAGTAACATAGCCTATGTGCTTATCTAGAGTAATTCGGAAGCCTGACTGCTGAGAAACTAGCCGACCGCAAGGAGAAGGTGTAGTTTATATAGGCTACTGTAATACGAATCCATACCTTTCTTAGCCTCATTAAGATGTAATTGCGTGAGCGCTATCGACGGACTCTTATAATGAACCGACCGGTGCATCATGCAGGATGGTAAACCACTACCAGCATGAGTGAATTTCCGTGCGCTGTAAGTATAGTTGTCTGTAAGAGCACAGTTTTCTAAGAATTCCAGGAAAACTACTCGGAATTTACGGCGTTCGCATATCAATATGGTTGCCATGCCATATGGCCCCGTGGACGCCCAAATGTTCTCCGCCTTTACAGCTTTAAGAGGCAGACGATCGTACCGAGGCAACTAAAATATGGCATAATGTAAAGACATCTGGATTTCGATGGCAAGGGTGGCCAAAAATGTAAGTGGGGACGGGTCTTTCGGAAGTCAAGTTGAAAAAATGACCTATATTAGTTAGTTAGTCAATCCATCAATATTAGCGGTAAAATTTTCAAATTTCCCGTATTAATGAACGCTATCATATTTGGTAACTTGTAAAATGTGTCCTCTTTATTGGATGACACAATACGGTAGCCCTGCTTATTCATATATATAGTTATCTACAGTGACGTGCGGTGAAGTTCATGGCGATTCCTTGGCGATTTGCAGGTGGTTCCAGTCCTCTACGATTGTTGATATTCGGATTCTCGGAATCGGCGCGACAATATAACAATGGAGGATCTGTAAAATGTACCATCCCACTTCATCTGTCTCTGTGGTGTCAAGGTCGCACGACATCTTTTGTTAACCACTTGCGAAACTTCTGGCACGCATTTCTTCACTATTGCACATTGTAGGCTTACCATATTTTGGAAATGTAAAAAGAGGACACTTTTTCAGAAATTTCAGACATGCAAAACTGGAGAAGAATTCTCAAAAACCGGTAAATTTTTTCCCACTTCGTGATCGGTTGACTAATAAAAAAAAAAGGTCATCACTTGCGCTCAGAGCTCAAAAAAACGATTTTCTTTCCACATTGCCAGGTGGATGACTAAAAAAAAAGGTCTTCTTTTCGCTCAGAGCTAAAATCGCCGCTTTTCCCTCCGAAATACCCGCCGAAGCTTCACTTCTGCGCTAATTTGTGGCATATCACTCGCAATTTCCTCTAAATCTGACCTAAATTTTCAAAAAAGAGGACAAAATCTCAAAAAAGAGGACAAAAGGGCGTCCTCCGAGGACACTTTCAAAAAAGTCAAAAAAGAGGACAAATCCTCTTAAAAGAGGACGTGTGGTAATCCTAGCACATTGTCGACTCTAATTCGAAACGACATCTTATTTCTTACGTTACAATCAAGATAATAACACAATGTTTGCATGGAGTATAGGCGTAGCATGGAAAACTGAGGCGTAGTTTACGTTGCGAAAGACTAAGGATATTTAGAACTATATTATATCTCTGGGAAAATCCAAATATCCAGCTGTTATACCCCCTCTCATGACAATTAGTGACCGAGATTTTGATCGACAAATATCCAGATACCATGCACCCTGCGTGAAATGTGAGATGATTTATCTATCGAACTGAAATCGGTTTGCCCACTGCTGAGCCAGAATCAGATGTAATCTGACTGCTGGCACTGGGTGGCGGTCGAGAAAGTATAGTGAATTAGGGATTGGCGAGTTTCGCGTCAAACTAATACCAGGGCATCAACCGTTTGTCATAAGAATGTTACTCGGAAACGCTGACTGTCTGCTAACCAGTGGCGTAGGGACATATTCTTCGGCCCCTGGCTTTCTTTGAAAATGCCGGACTTAGCAGACAGCATCATATTTTGAAAGAGTTTCATATACAAGCAATCCTTTCAATATAAACGATTACAAATACTGTGCCGCGTCTCAGCAGTTCTATATTGCTTGAGAAAGAATCCTCATTGTATCAGCGTGAAGGCCAACAATGTAAGACAAAAATGGAGAACAAATGTATTAGGCAAATTTAAGATCAATTGCCTCCACAAAATTGAACTTTTCGAGCTTTCGCCGAGGCAAAATCAGCGATAACATCGTCACAATCAAGTTTTTGAACGAATAGTCACAGTCTGATTAATGATAGCCGATCATCATTCATGGTAGAACGTAAATACGACTTTTTGATTTTGAGCTTTGAGAAACTCCTCTCACGGCTCGCAATTGAAACGCCAATGGTAAGATAACTTATCAGATACAGACATGAATATGGTGTCGAGTCAAGTAGGTGTGATTTACCTAACCACTGTAAAACATCAAACGCTGTTGCATTACGATCAAACGTGGTTTCACTGCTTCGCACCGGCCTCTTAAATCTGTGAATTTTCACAGTCAAATCCTAAAAGTCCATATCTCCGTGCTGTGTACCTAGGGTTATGACTAGAAAAAAAAATTCGCCTGTAGCAGGAATTGATGAGCATTTTGGTATAAATTAAAAAAATTAATATCATTTTGTTCAAATCGAAAAAAATCTCCCGCACAAACCAACTTCAATTTTCGACACTGCTCCAAATATAGAAAAAATTACAATTCAAAGGTATTCTTTGCTACAAATTTAATCTTCATATACATGTCCTTTTGCACTTCTGTTAAAGTTCATCCATCAATTTAACTTCTCTTTCTGTTATTATGTTAGTGCCAGGGACATCTACAACGCAAATATCCGACTTCCAATGGGATTTTAAGGCACTTTATCGCTGCAGGACATTCGAGCGCAAAAATAGCAGCAAATAATCTTTGGTATACTCTAGAGAAGTGGTTCCCAACCTTTTTATTCTAATTCCCCACTTCCGATTTATTCCGAGCCTTCATTCCCCACCTAAAATCTCTATATCCATATCTACCCTTTATAGTGCTACCTTAAATAAAATTTTGCAAGACTTTGCTTGGTAGTAGTTAAGGAATTGATCAGCACACAATAAAATTAACGCGGCGGTGAACTGGTAACCGTGAACGCACCTCCGTAAATATATGTATCCAGGCCGGCGCGCAGCCAACAGAAAAATAGGAGGGGTTGAAAATTTTCCAAAGGTTGCGGGGTTGCATCAATTTACCTACGTAAATGCCGCATAATACATGGGTCAGATAGACTGCTTGATGTTGACGATTTATATATATATAAGCCGCCGTAAACTACAGCACTGTCGCACAATACCAAAATAACTTGAAATAACATTAATATGTAATCTCATTGGTACTGAGTCCGGATGTGCTATCAATTAGCGAGTTCACGATCTCCCTTGAATACATGTTCAGTAATATGAGCTGTTATTACAACGAATCAGAATTTTTCTACCACTGCGTTTCGTGACCGATGATGGTGCACAAATGAATAAAAACATTTCTGGAGGTCACGTGTCGTTATCCAGGCGATTCTCGCTAATTGGAGGCACTGATAATATTAATCGCTGAATTGCAAATGAGCTATGAAATATTCGGTCGGCATTTCAAAACGACATTTAATAAAGGAGAATATTACTGTAAAGATTTTTTCAAAAGTGAGTCGATATTCCCCACTAGAAATCCCGAAATTCCCCACCAGTAGGGAATTCCCCACCGTTTGGGAACCACTGCTCTAGAGCCCGATCGATATTGGATTTTTGGGTCGATACCGATAAAAACTGATATCTCACACCTTGACCGAGAACCCCAATACATTCAGCCGATATTCAAAAGAAGTTGGATATACATAAGCACATTTTCAAAGCTTCAGAGCATTTATTTGAACATCTTTACAGCCATTGTTATATTTGAACATATAATAAACTAGAAAGGCTACATCTGGGCACCTGTTAAGTGTAAGCTTGTGACATATATCAATATTCTCAATCTAGCGGTCAAAGATTATAGTTTTCTGACTTCCTACCGCCATGTTGTGACGTCACGATAATTGCCGATAATTTTTCAGCTTCAATGGCTGATACCGATAATTCTGTCGAAGTGTGATATCGTCCCGATATTATCGGCGAACCGATAAACGGTCGGGCTCCAGTATATTCCGTCTATAGACATCTGGTTAGAATACAGGCTTCCTGACACTCATTTGCGAGGAATAAGCATGATATCTCAAGAGTTACTCTCCATCTGGGGACATGGAAGTGCGGAATTATAGCCCTTGAGCTCCATCTCGCATTGCCTAGAGATGGAAGTTTATACCATTTGATTAGTGGTAATCTACTATTTTCTCTGAAAGAGCGGCATGCTCTGCACAGCACAAAGATAAACTTAAAATTCCCTCCATCTCGGTTTTCTAATGTTTTCATTTGAAATCCTGGCTTGATGGATTGTACCAAGTTTTCGAAGTATTTTACCATATCATCTCCAAATTTGTAGCTGAGAGTTGGATTTGTTGAGGATGTTGGATTGAAGAACTCTGATATATGCTTTAAGAATCAATAATATTATGTTGGCAACCAATTTATGGTGGTTTATGAAAACCCTTGCTCATCACTGCAATTTGCAGTTTCACAACAACGCCATTCCGCCGCCCAGTATCAACAGATGCTGAGTCACATATGATATGACATTTTCAAATTTTCATCATATTACTCTAATTGGTTTTCTAGACCGCTGAAAACATGTCGAGTTGTTCTGCTTTCGCCTTTTCGAACAACCAGTTCGATTTGTGTCAGAAAAATTGAAATTAAACGATCTATGCAGTCTACATCTAAAATCGAAATTAATAATTATTTATTAATTATTTAATTTTGACTGTAAGCAAGAAAACGATAGGAATAATTCAATATGAGCGATCAAAATTTACCAAATTACTATTTTAAATCTTCGCAATTCGAATTGTGTCACTTAAATTCAAATCAGTCGGTATATATATTATATAGTCTGTATCTACAAAAAAAAGCCTATCCTTCATACCGTGAAAACTGGAAAATTTTTGTGCGGGAGGTTTTTGTTTACCCAGTCTAAACTTTTGGTAATTTTGCAATCAGGACACAAAAGTTCATCGTTTGTGACTACAGGACACACAAAATTTTGATTTTTTTTCCTAGTCATAACTCTATGTTCACTGTAAAGCCTCATTTTGGCGTCCTCTGGCAGCCTGCCCCCTCCCCCCTGGCCCAGAACCAGAACCACCAAGGCCGCTACGCCACTGCTGCTCACCCTTGCTTAGGACGCTGCGTCGTCACTTGTCCTAACAATCCACACAAATTTCATTAGGCCTACTCTGATTTGTGGCACAGACTGCAATAGCGACTGATGTATTGCAATAATACATGCATATATATAGTTGCATTTAAAACAAATGGTTGATTAAAACACTTTGTTTAGAACATGTTTTAAACACTGTTTTATACAAAGGCCTTTTTGAAAAGATCAAAACTTTGTTTTCAGGTTGCATAATTATGCCATAATTGTGTAAATACTATCCAAACAACATGTTGTATGAGCCTACGGGCGATTACCACGGCGGTTCAACAGCTATAGTAGGCTACTTAGTTATTTCGTCAAAGCTATGTTCAGTTGTTCACCCTATACTTTCAATTGTCAATTTCAATCCACTATGACGTCACAATTAAATATTCATGTTTTAACCAAGAACCTTGTTTTAAATATGTTTGTTATAAATTAATTTTTGTTTTAAATACAACCCTACGTATATAGATTAGACACACGCCACATTGTAAGACTCGCGGTCTTCATATTATGCGTCTTCGTCTTCGCGGAAGTCTAAACAGTAGAAGTGGTAGTCGTGAGTTTGACTGAGAAGACACTTAAGCGCTGAGCAGTGGAAATTATCGATTCTATGCTACATATGCAATGTGCTAGTAAGGCTGAGCATAACCGAATATCTTGGTGATATGTAGCGTATTCACGAATGTGTCATTCTTAACTCACCCCCAAGTCAAGTCCAACTCATAATGCTTACTGTCAATTCTCGAGTTCAAGTCGGCTTCAGCACACCGTTTTCAAACTCTTGAGTGATATCTAAGGCCTTGCATTCGAAATACACTCATTTTTCTCACTCTTAACATGCTTATTCAAACATATAAAGAACAGTTTCTGGGCCTATTTTTCAAATATCGGTCCTGATACACGAAACTTGAATCAAGCCATATAGAATGTCTCGAGTCATATATGACTAGGTATAGTTACGTTAAATGACTTGAGTACTGATCGAGTCAGTACATAAAGTGACTCAAGTCGAATCTGAACTGTTGTTCGGTACGGACTGAACTTGTTTTTTGTCATGTTCTTTTCTAACCCAGAATTTAAATCGATTTACAAGTTTTTTCGAATTCAGTAATTCTAATCTAATTTGGCAGAGATGTAAATTTTATAAATGTCCAATTCTGGATTCGGGAAACACCTATCATAAGGTCATAAAAAAATGAATGACTTCGCAAGTTTTAATGTGTAGATTTTTGACCCCCTAAAGTAAATAATGCCAGTTGCATCGCAGCAAAATAATCTGGTATTTATTGACCATGACTATTTGTACACACACAAAACACTGGGGATCTCGCTCGATCACTAATTCCAAGAAATTTTGCTCCCGCAAACCCAGTGCTACACTAGAAGTGTGTGATACCTTCACTCAAGGTTCGGGGCTATTGATATTGAACCACTTTTTCAACACATTACCTCCAAGAGGAAATTTAATTCTTCTTCCAATTCTTCTGCCGGTAATAATTCTTCTGCCCCATGGCTCCCGTGGCGGGAGGAACCTAATAATACGACAACAGGGTGTCGGACCGCCGGGCACGCCGACCATGATGGATTCGCACTCAAGCAGCGCGAATCCAGCGATTAATAGAACGAACAGGGCATGCGAATTCATCTGAATAAATATCAGGTTGTTGTGGCACTTGCACAGAATGTAGATCAGTGGTCCGCAAAGCATTTTCAGGGAGTCCACGATACCTCAAAATTTGCGAAATGGGTGACAACCTGATTTATATTTTGTTTTAATTAGAGAAATTACGAGCTTCATTATTGCTAAAACTTGAAGGGACAAACAGAATGGCGGTCTGAAATGACATATTCTACTGTGCAAATTCATTTTATTTGTCAAATTGTCAATAGCCTATTAATACAAACACGTTACTGTTTGGAGATGTTTTGTTGGGGCTTTGGAAAAAATGTTTGCAGAAATCCATTTTCTCCTGTGATATTCATAACAGCTATTCCAGAATAACTTCAAGATGAGTTCCTAGATAGAAATGACTAGGCCGAACGTTATTTGTTAATTAAATATCTGCTTCTCAATTTTGGTGCCATATATGTTGCGATCATACCCAAAGGTGTCGTCAGAGGCGTATTCGTTACTATTACATTCGCCACTACATGTTTGTGCAAATGGATTTTCGACACTCCTTCATATCAAATCGACGGCGCAGATTTTCAGGACACGACCGCGCATAACATACAGCTACAGAAGTCGCTTTGAAATATAAAGTCTTTCCCATTTCGACATAAATAGTATATGATGTTATTTCCAAGAAAAGTCATTTTGTTGCTGTTTATCACCAACCTACAGTTAATAAATGCACAATACGGATGGCGGTTTCCCGAAAATTGAAATAAATTCGAACTAAATCTGGTGGTGGCTGTCCGCGGGGCTCCGTGACGGTCCAAAGGGGGCCCGTGAAGACAAAAAGGTTGAGAACAACTGATGTAGATACATATGTAGACCTATAAGCCTATAGTAATATCACGAATGGCCTGGGAGCCTGCCTGAGAGACCATCTGACCGCATGCAGTCAGAAGGTAGTTTATGCCGCAAAATATATTCATACCTTCCTTCGCTGCGATGTAATCTCTTAAACGCTATCAAAGGATTCTTATAATGAACCGACCGGTAGCCTACATCATGCAGTAGGATGGTATCCACCACCAGCATGAGTCAATTTCCGTGCGCTATAAGTATAGTTGGATATTAGAGTACAGTTTTCTTAGAATTGAGGAATGTAACTGTCGATGATTATCGGAAGGAAAAGTACTTATAATCTACAACGATCGTTTATCAAGAAATTGTGATTCAGAAACAGCAGTCGACTCCGCTGTATTCGGCCAAAATGCTCGGGAACGGAACAAAAGCGAAAATTGCAAAATTCTGTCAATTCTTCGCTTAATTCAGACTCGGGGTCACAATGCTTATCGTTAGGTTGTATGACACAACAAGTAGTAGGCTACTTCGTTCGTTTCTGGCACAAGATGAAGATGATTGATAGGCCTACTCATACCCATAATGTAAGCATAGTGTCCTATAAGGGAGAGACATTTGCATTACAACTTGCAGTGACGGAATCTTCACGCCTCGTGCCATTCGAACCGTTATAACCAAATCATGATGATTGCTGAAAGAACGAATGTGGAAAGTCAATTTTATGTCATAGATCGTGCCGTACGCTCCTACGCACTGATTCAGTGTATACTTTTTACTTACTGCCTCTATACCCGCTTTCGAACCATACATTTGAGTATGTAATAGTGCGCAGATTTTAATTCACTAGGGCTGGCGCGACATCAAAGTGGCACTACGCTCTAAAAATGATGCGGTGTCAATTTGAAGAGCAGATCGAAAAAAATTGTTGGCCACCGCCATTTTCACGGCATAATGGCTACGTAGCCTACTGTAGGCAGGACCGCAGCAGCACTTCATCAGCCCCTCCGCCCCCCCCCCCCAAAAAAAAAACGTTGGTCTTGGTCCCCCCGTACACTGATAAACCAAACTTTTCGCCGCTACTTAATAGCGAGATCTATCGTACTGCTTATTGGGGCAGCTTCCGTCGTCTAAACGCTCCACGCGCGATTTTTTTCTATAATTAATGATTGAATCGGATAATATGATCGAGAAGATATTGAAATGACCCACACGTACTAAATAAGTAACTAAAGTATAAGACGCACACGATTTCAAATAGGTATTTCTTCACTGGGTTTCAGATTGTCAGGACAGGAACATTCGACGCCAGCCATTAGCGCCTATTGACAATTAAACATATGTATTTTCAAAGTTTTCGGTCAGTATAAGGGCAGTCCTTTTCGATCAAGGCTTTCTCGCTGCCAATCGTTCTGGTACACTCCTCGCATGCTACGTGGCCCAAAACAGGGTTGTCAAACATACGGCCCGCCAGGTGATTTCATCCGGCCCACAAAGCAATTCTGAGTAGATTTAACAACGCGTGTACTATTCAGCGCATTTCTAACAAATGTTGAGATTTTAATTAGAAATACTCCCATTAAATAGTCCTTCAAGATATCACATGTCGAGTATGTTTGTTTCTAGGCCACATTATAACCACCCGACTGAGGTGTTGTGGTTTCTAGTCACCATTAGGAGCAGGTCGCTGACATTGACATCCAATTCCGAAAAGGCAAGAAAGGGTGAATTCATTTCACTGACCAAAAACTAGTTAGTCACAGAAGCGAAACGCCAAGACCCTGATATGCAGTTTACATGGAATATATAATAGAGGTCTCCAGCCTCGAAAGAAACCCGAATCACGTTATTATAAAATGAAGCAGATTCCAACGTCCGTGTTCACAGTTAAATCTTTTGCATTCTTCACAACGCATACGCAGTATTGCTGTCAATATATCACTAAAACGAAGGGGGCATAGACGTATGCCAAGTGCCAACTTATATCACGGGTAAAGCCACTGTTTTATCTGCTCATAACGGTATTCAACCGCACAACCATCGTATTATTGCCAATTCCACTGTTTGCGAATGAAAGGGACAGGTAGAATAGAACCCCTATGATTCGTAATATAATGTCATGTGCTATTGTGTATATACGCTGGTTAATGAAGTATTCAAATGAAATATAAGAGCATGGATTTTGAGGTATTTTGGGATTGAGGAATTTTGGTGCGGCCCGCGAACGATCTGAAGGGCTGAGTCCGACCCACGACGTCAGTTGAGTTTGACGCCCCTGGCCTAAAACTTCGTATGCCTCGGTGCGTCGTGGCGCGGTAATGGTCGACACCGATATGACCTTTTCTATTAATCATGCGTAGATTTTATTGGGAAAGGGTACCCAATAAACAAAATATCTGGCAACATGAAATCGCGCCTGTGCGAGAAAATTTTGAAAAAGTTGCCTAAATTAAAAAAAACTCTTTAATTTATGGTAATTTACGAGCCCACCCCTCAATTGAGAGGTTTGGGGTGTAGCAGTTACGGTCCTGACAGTAGGGCTGGATCTCGGGTTAGTTCTGCCGGAGTGCCAGAACCAATGTCATCCGCTTATTATGAAGGCTTCTTGATTAGCGCCATCGCAATCTTCAGTGTTTTCTTACACTTTGTACTTGTACAATGAGACGCAGGCTATAGTTTATGATAGAATTTAGGCGCGTCCCTTTCCAAAACAGTTCCAGGAATAGATTTACTGGTGTATAGTAGCGTCAAGCTCATCCATCGCAGTGAAATGATGCTTGAGTGTAAATACATAGTTACAGTGTCTGGGGTACCCCTTGGCAGTTAAAATGGTTTCATGCCTACAGGAACAGAAAAATTTCACCATGTAACCAAATATTGCAAAATTTTTAGTTGAGTAAAACTTTTTATGTATTGTGATATGCTGCAGTCAGGAATACAATATATATTTTCAAAATGAATCGTCAAAACCTTCGCTTAACAGCAAGAATTCCGAATCTGGTAGCCAAATTTCATTTCGTTGAAAATAAATTTTCTGAAACTATTTCGCCTGCTTTTGAGATAAAGCTTCATAGAAATTGTTTGAGCCACAATTTACAGCGGCGACGCACGAATCGCTATTGAATAGACAATTGGGTCATAGCCCAAAAAGTTTGGAAACCACTGACTTACGCGCAATGTGCGAACAACACTTTCATTGTGCGTGTTCCAAGCCCACATAAATTGCGTAACGACAAATATCAGCAAAGTCTGCTACCTTGAATGTCATAAACCAATGTGAATACCATGAAAAAATATGCAATATACCATGAAACAAATATATAATAATATCAAACATCGCGGGTTCACAACTAAAATCCCTTTTTGTCTGTTCTGTTGAATTTTCCACTCAGATTGCTGTCGACGCATAGCTCCTTCACCACCAGCCTCCTTCGAAGATAGAAGCGCAATTCTTCCATGACGATCCATCGTGATCTGCATCTTTCGCTGTGAATTGTGAATTGTTGCTCCCTGCGAGAACATCTCCGGTTGCATTCCCGGAGTATCCGGATACGCGCAGACTGTACAAGTCGGAAGCGGGCCCTATTCGGAAGTCACTGGAAAATGACAATCATGACGAAATTGCCTGGGTCAAAGTTCATGATCAAAGTGACGTGACCGCTTTTTTGCGCCCCCCTTCAGATGTTTCACGCCTCTCAAGGGGGGCGCGCCCCCCAGGTTGAGAACCCCTGGTTTAGACTTATCTGAGGAAAGGCTAGAGCGAGAAGCGAAATCGTACATAATCGATTATGTCTGTTTTATGAGCGTCGGCCTTTTAGCTGTTGCCGGTGTTCTGTGCGAGATAAGGCTGTGAATACCGTAGGCCCCGGCATGTCTCTTATTTACATGCTCTAGGCCAGTGGTCGCCGACTCAAAACAGCTCGCAGGCTACTATTCAAATTTCATAAAGGTCACGGGCCGCAAGAATGCAATATCGAGACAAAATAGGTCACACTGTGCAGCAACCACGTTTTTAAAACTTTACGTCAGCACATCACTGTGCTCTCTAGCATGGACGAGGCGCATAGTTACCACAAAGATATAATATGTGATTGAAGAAATACAAATACAACAAAAGTATCATGATCGTCATTTTTTAAGTATGAGCTGCGCACGATGTATAACAACGCCTTCAGCAACTAAGGAATGGAGAGTTAGCGAAACTGCGAAACATGCTACTAGCTGAATGACTATCACCTCGCGATTAGGGCTGGGCAAAATCGAGTACCTGAGTGATTGATTCCGAATCACGTAATATGCTTCGAGTCGAGTCGAGTAATCGAGTATCACTCATTATGACGTCATAACATAATTTAATACGTCAAAGCTCGAATATGCACCGTTTATGTCACCACAAAGAATATAATGCCTGTTATCCATCTCAAAAATGATTCTTTGGTATTTTTCGACCATACCGATTTCATTCTATACTAGGTGGAAATGATGTGGGTTAATCATGACTTCGGAAATGTGCTACGTCCAGTAACCTACGTAGCTTTTCATAATATGCTCCGTGCACTACGATACCGCCAATCAAGGTTTCAAGGCTTCAACATTGGAAGATAGTATCGGAACTATAATTCTCGTTGGTAAATTAACTTTCAGTTGCGAGGAGCGTATAATTCAGTACTCAAAAATATCGTCTTTTACTACTCGACTCGAATCATTAAAAATAATACTCGATTCAGATTCGAGTACTCGAATCATTGTGCCCAGCCCTACAGTCGCGATGCTTAATCTTGCGGGGGAGCCCCAAGCCGTTTTCTAAGCGTCTCGGTCTTGACAGTGACGATATGACCGTTGCCCATTCATATAAGCTGATTCTCCATCGATGGATTGCTGTTGCCATCGCCGAAGCCGTTTCAGCTAGGGAGGAATGGTGATGTTGCGTACAGGAGAATAACTAACTTTGAACAATATTTTGAAATTTCAGCATTTCAAAATAATTCATTAGGCCTTCATCCGAAACAGGCCAAGGTTGGGCGTCTCATTAAAAGACTACTCCAAGTCATTTCGGCACCCTCTTACCATTTCACTATATCGCAATATTGTGGCGTTTTGATCTGATAAAATATTTATTAAAACGATGATGATGACGAGTGGCGCAGACTTAATCTGAGATCGCATGCAGTTACAGTCAAAGTAGTAATGGACTGTTTCAATCGGTATAGACGTAGTTGACGATGGGAAAGATCAAATTATCAAACTGCTTTCTTGATTTTGTCAAATATTAAAATGCCACCCTCGCTTTGCGTGTAATGTTGTGTCGTTGGTTTTTATAGAAATATAGATGATATATGTATAGTGAAAAATTGTGCATAGAATTTGTCGTTCCAGTGCACTCAGAGACTCGATGAGTCTGGTGATGATAGATGGATTTCTCCAGAGTCCAGATGTCGTTTCGACTCCTTATATCTACGTTGTATTGCAATTTTGTGATGCTGTGAAATGATGAATGTGTTAATCAATTGGACTAAACTTTTATCCGTGCAATCTGTCGTTAGAATACAACCAATATTTATCGAACGCATTACTTTAGTGAGGGGAACATTTTAGGGCGAAACATGTTAGGATTGTTTGGATTTAACTAATACTGGTGAAAGCTGAGAACAGTCGAACGTCTAGCGACACAAATTATGTGCAAAAAAAACGACGGTTGGGTTTAACACGGTTCCAACTCGGATAAACGTTCTTCCAATACCCTGCTGACTCAGGTTTCGACTCCGCATCTCTGGCCGAACGATTCTGGATTTCGTAACTGCCATATTTATTACGTCACTGAATATATATACACATTGTAACCGATGTATTGCTGTGTGTCTTGCCATCTCAGCAATGTACGCCTACTAGTATTCTGCCGTTGCATGGATGTCTTCGCGAAAGTCTGAACAGTAAAAACATGACTGACTAGTCGCGAGTGAGGGTAAGGAAAAGAACGCGGAGAATAGGCCTTTAAAAGATATAACAGTATGCAACGTGTATATACCGGTATAAAGAGCTGCGGGGATCAAAGCTGTGCTATACTCAAGCTTGACATCACTACTGCAAGTGGAAGTATATAAAATGCAAGGTCTGATTCAAGTAAGCATTCTTTAAACGAGATTTCGTCGAGGGGTCGCATCATGCTTGTTGCAGTTTGTTTTGTGATGACCAGGCCTGCTTTTAAAATGGCAGTATATTTAGGGTACTATTATATTCAGTTGCTCGCTGGGACTATTCAATGGATTATTATGTAGGGTTACCATATTTTGGAATCGGGAAAGGAGGACAATTTTATGAAATCAAACGCCATTGAAATCAGACAAAATCGGCTATCGGCAGTGTTTCGAACAATCGCTCGACGGCCATTGTTATTGTCATTGTTGTGGCGCTCCCGTTGTTGGAGCAATGCCAGTTTTCAGACTTTGTGTGACATTTCCGGGTGGTTCCATTGCCCTGACCACATTTTAATTTGTATTTTTGGAATTAGAGCTACACTAGCTTTCGATTAAGACCAGTTTCATAGAATTTGAGCTCTCAGGTCGCCAGTTATTGCACTCCCAATTACGCCGCTTTTGGATTGCTCAGCAGTAATCTATAAGCACTGCCTGCTGAAGCGTAACGACCGTATCCGTCTGTAGGTTAGTAATCTATGATTTATTCGTGTTTTCAAAATGTATATTACCTCCGTGGCGGATTAGTCTTCTTCTACCGTAAAGGCGCATATTGTTGAGTCCCCGTGATCCGAAACGGTGACGCCTAAAACAACACCTGACCGGACTGCGCACTGAGCCGAAGCCGATAGCTTCATTCTCGGGCAGCACGAGTCCGATTATAAGGATAGAGACCAGAGTAGTAGTATAGATCGGTCGCGAGCGGCTATGGGCTCTTATGGGTGCGGCGGCACGGTGCCGCGAAAACTCGTGGTGGCACGGTGACCCTTATCTCTTATGGCTGCGGTCGCACGGTGCCATTGTGTCTTATGGCTGCGGTGGCACGGTTACCTTTTCGGGTATAGGCTGCGGCGGCACGGTGTCGTGAAAACTCGTGGTGGCATGGTTACCTTTTCGGGTATAGGCTGCGGTGGCACGGTTACCTTTTCGGGTATAGGCCGCGGTGGCACGGTGTCGTGAAAACTCGTGGTGGCATGGTTACCTTTTCGGGTATAGGCTGCGGCGGTGACTCGTATTGAAAACTCGTGGTCGTGATTCGTACTATTCTTACGCGGTCTCTGGTGACTCGCCATGTGTTCTTATGGGTGCGGTCGCATGCGGCTATTGCGTCTTATGACGAGGGTGGCGAGCGGCTATTGATGCTAACACGAAACCCGAGGTGGCAAGCGGCTCTTTTGTCTTATGGCGGGGGGTGGCAAGCGGCTATTGTGTCTTGTGGTCACACAGTAACCCTTTTCAGTATAGGGATCGGTCGCACGCGGCTTCGTTGTTGGCATGTCGTACTCTCAGGTATAGGCTGCGTTGACATGTCGTAATTTCAGTAAAAGGTGTGAAATAGTCAGCCGCATGGTAATGTTTTGGTAATTAGTTTACCACGGAGCCAGCGTAGACGGTGATTCGAATACCAACAATAGCCGCGTTCACAAACTAACACTCCAAAAAGGTGTGAAATATTTCCTACAAGCGCTCGCAAGATAACACATCATAATAGCCATCTCTCGCGGTTTGGTGTTACAGACATACCGATCGCTCACAAGGTAATATTTCCGCAATAAGTTTGTCACAGAGCCGTCGCACAATATCCGCGTTCACAAACTAACACTCCAAAAAGGTGTGAAATATTGGTAAAATCCCGCGATCGCTCACAAGATAATACCTAAGACATAACCATCGCTCGCGACTCGCTGTTACATACATGCCGATCGTTGACAATGTAATATTTTGGTAATTGGTTTGCCACAGAGCCGGCGTAGACGGTGATTCGAATATCAACAATAGCCGCGTTCACAAACCAACACTTCAAAAACGTGTGAAATAGGTTACAAATCCCACGATCGCTCACAAGATAACACCAAAGACATTGCCATTTCTCGCGTCTTGTCATTACATACATCCCAATCGCTACAGTGTAATGTGTCGATGGTTGTTACTATCAAGTAATAAGTAATGAATAACAGTACCAGCGCAGACCGTGATTCGAAAACCAACAATTTGACACTTGCACGCGATCGCTATATGTTATGACACTTCGGAACAGTCGTTGACTTTACGTGATACAAATCATGAAAATATTCAATCAGTGTGTCAATTTGTCAACTTGAAATGAAACTTACTACACAGCTCAAGTTGATTCGTATCTGAATGTGTTAATTCGGTACAATGCTAATTATTTTGAGTAATCTTTTTAACGCGATCTTTTGATTCGACCGTAACCTGAATATTACTGACACCAACATCCAGTCGCATCGGATTATTCACACATTCCGCGCCGTCGTTTTCACACCTATAGAATCAATACCAACTATAACTCTACAAGAATCACAAGTATGTGCATTATACAGTTATTATCTTTATCAACATGAATTTAAACTCTTAACAAAAACACGCAACTATAATCATTTGCCAACTCTAACATTACCAAAAAATTTAGGTATTGTTGATTGAAAATCCTTGAACTCGTATTATTAAGAGTTTTATAGTACGACGTCGGAATCCACTCGCGAGATGTACTAAAGGTAAATCCAGATAATCCAAAATGAAATATTTGGACTTTGACATAGTCTGAATTGAAATAGATTGACAAACATGACTACCAACTTTCAACCCATACATATTTAGAGATTATGCGCATGTTGATTTGAAACAAGTAATGAAACCATACAACTCTATTCACAGTTTTCCGTTTGTCAAATAGAGTTTCAGTAAATACTATCATGATATTTAAATGTGTTACTACACACAATAGAATCAATCAATGAAATAGCACCTGTTGTAAATATTTCTTACTTGACAACCACTTGTACATACCGCGATCGAGTTGCGACACGATGAGTTAAATCGGAATATTTCAATCTATTTGTCGAAACCTTGAACAAGCTATCTGGTTATTTTTTCGTTGCAATTGAGTTAACGGAAATAGTATTACGTCTCGACATCTTACCATCTTACCATACTCCAAAGAGCCAACAAGGAAAAACCTTGTCAAGCAATCGTCTGTACCTCACCCAATCAACTCAAACAGTATCAGTATGAAAACAGTCAAGCATACACGAGTAATCACCACATTCTAAAATCCATAGCAAGTTCGGTTTTAGGCATATACCGTCAACTCGTCTTTTTTGTTCGACTGTAAAAGTCGTTACTATTCTGCGAGACAAAGAAATTACTACGCGGTATATTTTGTAAGATAAAAGTAATTACTTCTCGGTGCCAGCGACTTGAGATTAACATAATATGTTTGAGTATACGACATTTGAAAGTATGACCATCGTAGTTTCTTACAATCGAACGCAGGTGCTATATCGAAAATTATCGTGATGTAAACATAAGGATTGTCACATCGATTTAACATATGAGATTTTGTAATGGTCTATCATGACTTGATTATTAAATTATTCGTGTTAATTAGACCGTTGTGGTAAATGCTATGACAGCAACAAACTTTTCAGTACCGTAGTTATTAACATATTGAGTTGTAAAACTACGCGTGTCTCAAATGTTCTTGAATTGAAAATTATTCCACCTTGGTACATATCACCCTGCGTATGGCGGATAGCAGAAAATATTTTACAAATGTAATTGTCTCCACTAACCACGACTAAAGATGAAACAACAATTTCCTTTGTTAAACAATAACCGGTACAATACTTCATCATCGCAATCAGCAGTGAGAATTGAAACACTTTCGTGCATTACCTGGTGTCAAGATATCACACTAGGTGAATTGACATACCACCATTTGATTAATGCTTAATCCGTTCGCATCATTTCACACACACTTTGATCATTACAAAAACAAATTGGAATATGTTTGCTAGGCACCACCTATTCAACTATACTTGAGTAATACAGAAACCTCTCAGCATTAATAAAATCGAAATGTGCGCTACACTGAAATCTACAAAATGTGTTTGTATTGCTGTTCGTAGTAGCGATATCGATTTGAACCTCCATCATCTAACCAAACTACTGAGAGTCGTTGTCAATTTACATGACGTTCACTGATTACATACTAGAACTATTTGTGCAACGCACACGATCAGAGAAATTGGACATTTTTCCATTGCCATTCGTCAAAGTAAATGTCGTCACAATAATCAGTCACTAAAAGACCATATACTTGTATGTGATTGAATCGCCGACAATTAACTCGGTAAATCAAACCCCTGAGAAATTTCACTCAGTCATTGGATAGGAAACAGCGTCGCTTAATGTATGCTTTTCTAAATACTAATCATATCTGTCCAGCCAAGAACAATTTTCACTCACTTGGGTAACGAAACCAGTGTCCAATATCAATACAAGATATTTTCGTCGCACAAAAATAATCAACTTCACTCGATATTCCCATACTACGAAACTGTACAAAGGTTACATGTTTTTGTATGACACGGAATTAATACCGATCGAAGTAACCGTATTGGAAGTAACTTTTAAACAAACACACTCTACGTGGTTAACATTCTCGTCGATTCTATTGTGATTAATGTATACTGCATGTGATCTGGATTCATTTCGATATGGCTAAACATTCAACCTCGACGGATACGAATTGTCACACACTCAAGTAATATCATACCAAATAGTTATTTACAAGACACAGAAAATTTGTTTTGGGCGTTTCGACTTTATTACTGGAGATACTCATCACTTCGCTTAATACAATCTAGATTTAAACTCCATCGAACCTTTGGTGTCTATCGTTTTGCTGGATACGAATTATGTTAGTGTAAATAATTTTCACTATCTTGGGTTATGAACTCAGTGTGTTAGTGATCATTCAATATTTTGTAGTATCAACTAGCTATTTCGTAGGATACGAATGATCATCCTCACAACTCTTACAAAAGTACGAAGTATATTTAGATCACACAAAGTAATCGACTTTACTCGATATCCTCACACTACGAAACTGAATGGTTGGTTTGACTCCACAAACTGTTCTGATGTCGCAAGAACTTTTTCATACGAATGGTTACGTATCTAAATATTCAAATAATCCAACACACGACTATAGTACTTACAGAAATATCATAGTTCTTGTAACAAAGTTGTATAAGTATGATGCCTATCGTAAGTCCTACATAACCATGATATCCGTCCGAGTTTGACTTTTAGAAAACATTATACCGACATCGTGACATCTTTCAAAATTAAAACCACGGTGACTGCTTCAGAGACCTACCAATGATATTGCAGTAATACAGTTACTTCCACAAAAGACTATGTATTCGACTTACTTACCACAAATCTAACACACAAAACAATTTACTTTACTAACGAGAAGCACCGAGCCTCACATCCAAACAACTAGAAAGTGGAACTATATTAAAAAACGTCGCTAACCTTTGTGCACCAGCTGTAAATCACACAAGCAACATGTTTCAAGATTCTGGTTATTGAAAAACGTTAAAGTGTTTCTCCTGCACCAAGTCGTTATGTTGACGAAAGCGTATATTGTAATACCATGATCGATTTGCATTCGTTGGTCACAAACTGTCACTACTCTAAATAATTATTTTTCACTCAAACACAAAAGCATACTTGTCGCCAATCGTTTTCATCAAGCACGAGTTCAAGAAGCTTACTTACTACGACATGAATTGTTATTTTTATGTTGTGTAAATAGGTAATAATTTATTTTAGTAACACTACATCAACATCATCGAGTTGTGTGAATAGATTTACATGTGGTTTTAATCGAAGTACACAGCACGGTCTAATGTAGATTCATCTCTATTGTACAGCAACTCGGTAATCGAAATGCATTAACATGTAAACAACGATCTTGGTTCGTCACGCGAAAAATATCTTTACTGTCGCAACACTCTGATACTCTGCACAAGATGTGTAAATCCTTTTCATACTCATAATAATACACTAACGGGATACCGACGTCAAGCAACAACGTTTAACAACATCACTGACACTGAACATACGATACCTACCCAAGTAAAAATAACATTTTAACCAGGAGGTCAGTCGTTACTTGTGTACAATTACCATTTCCCTTTGGAGATTTATCGTTTACCTAGTGTAACAAAACCATTTTCACTTGGAAATATATGTTTTCCCTCAACAACAATCCTTTTTCACTTGGAAATCTATTTTTTCCTTGGCTAACAAACCTTTTTTCACTTGTAAATATGTTTTTTCCTTGGCTAACAAACCTTTTTTCACTTGGAAATATATTTTTCTCTGGTTAACAAACCTTTTTCACTTGGAAATATATGTTTTCTCTGGTTAACAAACCTTTTTCCCTGAGCAACACACCATTTTGACTTGGTGGTCGTCGTTTACCCGAGTAAAAAATATCATTTTCCTTTGGAGATCCGGCGTTTACCCAGTGTAACAATACATTTTCACTTGGAAAAATATTTTTACCTAAAGTAACTAATCATTTCTCCTGGGTAACAAACCCTTTTCGTCTGGAAAACTATCATTTGTCTGAGTACCAATACAGTTTTCAGTTGGAAATCTATCTTTCACCTGGGTAACAATACCATTTTGAAAACTGACAACCACACCGGACAATTTGATATTTTTGTATATTGTTACAACGAGCAGTGACAAAATATACACCAACAACGACTCCGATACATTTGTCTAATCAAATATTCACTTGCTCTGATGCATCCCATCAAAATCATTGGTTACTCGCATGCAATAACAATGTGCTGTTGTACATCGACATGTATGTTTTCGTAATTGGCGAATAAAGGGGTTTCCGATATGTCCGCGATGTCCGGGTTCGTGCTTTGGATTTTCCAGAGTCAAAATGTCTGAATAAAACACCTCCTCGACTTTGGTAACTGGTTGGTACACGGATAATGATGTTCGGAAAACGGATGAATTTATGTTCCCCATCGCGCTAACAACTCCGGGTTACTTTCGGGTTTCCTCGGGTCTGTTTACTATATTGTGTCTTTACTGGTGAATACATGTCGCTCCAGTCAGCTGAAACCGGATCACTAATACGAGAAAGTGTGTGGGCCTGATCCGGATATTCACTCATGAACCAACGACCAATATTCAAGTAAACATGTTACAGATCGTGTTTTTGTCTCCATGAAAAATACCAACCATCACATACAAGTAACGTCACGATTGTTCACAAGTATTCACGTAAACGAGGTGTACATACAATGTGTCGGTGTACAAACATCATGGAAAACAAATTCGTGTTCTCAAGTATCATCATGCGACGACTCTGTACATTCAATGTGGGCATAGATGACACACGACATGATACAATGGACAGTGCATTATGCATACCGATATATTCTCAGTCAAATATGCGAACCGTGTACTATCACGCATCCCGATTTTCGCTGAATATCCACTACACCAACAAATCTGTACATTTCTCTTCCCTCGACCTCGACGATAGAGTTGTCATCCCAATGTACCAATCGAGTGTATGGTTCATCAGGTGTAAAATCCAAATCAAATGTCACCAAGGTATCGTTTTTCATTTTCAATATCTCCACCGCTGCATCTTGTCTGTGTCGTAAAACAACGGTGTGGGGCCAGAGGAATCTATGGACAGTTACGCGTAGTCCCATATTTACTCGTGGATATACTCAGGTAACGACAACGCTTTCTCAGTGGTCTGCGTGGGTGAACCGAACCGTTTCAATACGTAGCTGGATCAACTAGACCAAAAGTTTCCAACCGCGATTTATGTTGACCTGTCGAGTTACGAGATAGCACCCTCTTGCGGTGTGATTAACACGAAATAAGCCTTCAGCTCGCAGAGACACACCCTGGATTACATTACCTAATCGTAATCGAACTCGAGATTCACACACACATAGAGTCCCTGTTTACGATTTCAATCCGGAGTCACTGCTCACGATGTTTAGCTGTAGTCGTTATGTGGGAGTAGCGACATCTGACATATTCATCACATGAAAGATTGATAACGATGGTAATCGGCAAATACATAAAATCAGGTGAAACGATACGCAGGGATGGAGCGAGTTACGCAACCCGATTATGTCGAGGTCTGGATCACGATGCAAGTCTACCTGAGACCCCGAACAATCTCGCAAAATCAAGATATGAACCCGTGAAAGGGTTGTACTCGTGTGAGATTCATTTTTCGCGAGTTGGGTGGAGGTCGATTCATACTAAGATCGTGTTACGTCCAAATATGGCTGCTTGCCTGTCTCCAAGTCATCTATGCCCACATTGAATGTACAGAGTCGTCGCATGATGATACTTGAGAACACGAATTTGTTTTCCATGATGTTTGTACACCGACACATTGTATGTACACCTCGTTTACGTGAATACTTGTGAACAATCGTGACGTTACTTGTATGTGATGGTTGGTATTTTTCATGGAGACAAAAACACGATCTGTAACATGTTTACTTGAATATTGGTCGTTGGTTCATGAGTGAATATCCGGATCAGGCCCACACACTTTCTCGTATTAGTGATCCGGTTTCAGCTGACTGGAGCGACATGTATTCACCAGTAAAGACACAATATAGTAAACAGACCCGAGGAAACCCGAAAGTAACCCGGAGTTGTTAGCGCGATGGGGAACATAAATTCATCCGTTTTCCGAACATCATTATCCGTGTACCAACCAGTTACCAAAGTCGAGGAGGTGTTTTATTCAGACATTTTGACTCTGGAAAATCCAAAGCACGAACCCGGACATCGCGGACATATCGGAAACCCCTTTATTCGCCAATTACGAAAACATACATGTCGATGTACAACAGCACATTGTTATTGCATGCGAGTAACCAATGATTTTGATGGGATGCATCAGAGCAAGTGAATATTTGATTAGACAAATGTATCGGAGTCGTTGTTGGTGTATATTTTGTCACTGCTCGTTGTAACAATATACAAAAATATCAAATTGTCCGGTGTGGTTGTCAGTTTTCAAAATGGTATTGTTACCCAGGTGAAAGATAGATTTCCAACTGAAAACTGTATTGGTACTCAGACAAATGATAGTTTTCCAGACGAAAAGGGTTTGTTACCCAGGAGAAATGATTAGTTACTTTAGGTAAAAATATTTTTCCAAGTGAAAATGTATTGTTACACTGGGTAAACGCCGGATCTCCAAAGGAAAATGATATTTTTTACTCGGGTAAACGACGACCACCAAGTCAAAATGGTGTGTTGCTCAGGGAAAAAGGTTTGTTAACCAGAGAAAACATATATTTCCAAGTGAAAAAGGTTTGTTAACCAGAGAAAAATATATTTCCAAGTGAAAAAAGGTTTGTTAGCCGAGGAAAAAAATATTTACAAGTGAAAAAGGATCGTTACCCAGGGAAAAAATAGATTTCCAAGTGAAAAAGGATTGTTGTTGAGGGAAAACATATATTTCCAAGTGAAAATGGTTTTGTTACACTAGGTAAACGATAAATCTCCAAAGGGAAATGGTAATTGTACACAAGTAACGACTGACCTCCTGGTTAAAATGTTATTTTTACTTGGGTAGGTATCGTATGTTCAGTGTCAGTGATGTTGTTAAACGTTGTTGCTTGACGTCGGTATCCCGTTAGTGTATTATTATGAGTATGAAAAGGATTTACACATCTTGTGCAGAGTATCAGAGTGTTGCGACAGTAAAGATATTTTTCGCGTGACGAACCAAGATCGTTGTTTACATGTTAATGCATTTCGATTACCGAGTTGCTGTACAATAGAGATGAATCTACATTAGACCGTGCTGTGTACTTCGATTAAAACCACATGTAAATCTATTCACACAACTCGATGATGTTGATGTAGTGTTACTAAAATAAATTATTACCTATTTACACAACATAAAAATAACAATTCATGTCGTAGTAAGTAAGCTTCTTGAACTCGTGCTTGATGAAAACGATTGGCGACAAGTATGCTTTTGTGTTTGAGTGAAAAATAATTATTTAGAGTAGTGACAGTTTGTGACCAACGAATGCAAATCGATCATGGTATTACAATATACGCTTTCGTCAACATAACGACTTGGTGCAGGAGAAACACTTTAACGTTTTTCAATAACCAGAATCTTGAAACATGTTGCTTGTGTGATTTACAGCTGGTGCACAAAGGTTAGCGACGTTTTTTAATATAGTTCCACTTTCTAGTTGTTTGGATGTGAGGCTCGGTGCTTCTCGTTAGTAAAGTAAATTGTTTTGTGTGTTAGATTTGTGGTAAGTAAGTCGAATACATAGTCTTTTGTGGAAGTAACTGTATTACTGCAATATCATTGGTAGGTCTCTGAAGCAGTCACCGTGGTTTTAATTTTGAAAGATGTCACGATGTCGGTATAATGTTTTCTAAAAGTCAAACTCGGACGGATATCATGGTTATGTAGGACTTACGATAGGCATCATACTTATACAACTTTGTTACAAGAACTATGATATTTCTGTAAGTACTATAGTCGTGTGTTGGATTATTTGAATATTTAGATACGTAACCATTCGTATGAAAAAGTTCTTGCGACATCAGAACAGTTTGTGGAGTCAAACCAACCATTCAGTTTCGTAGTGTGAGGATATCGAGTAAAGTCGATTACTTTGTGTGATCTAAATATACTTCGTACTTTTGTAAGAGTTGTGAGGATGATCATTCGTATCCTACGAAATAGCTAGTTGATACTACAAAATATTGAATGATCACTAACACACTGAGTTCATAACCCAAGATAGTGAAAATTATTTACACTAACATAATTCGTATCCAGCAAAACGATAGACACCAAAGGTTCGATGGAGTTTAAATCTAGATTGTATTAAGCGAAGTGATGAGTATCTCCAGTAATAAAGTCGAAACGCCCAAAACAAATTTTCTGTGTCTTGTAAATAACTATTTGGTATGATATTACTTGAGTGTGTGACAATTCGTATCCGTCGAGGTTGAATGTTTAGCCATATCGAAATGAATCCAGATCACATGCAGTATACATTAATCACAATAGAATCGACGAGAATGTTAACCACGTAGAGTGTGTTTGTTTAAAAGTTACTTCCAATACGGTTACTTCGATCGGTATTAATTCCGTGTCATACAAAAACATGTAACCTTTGTACAGTTTCGTAGTATGGGAATATCGAGTGAAGTTGATTATTTTTGTGCGACGAAAATATCTTGTATTGATATTGGACACTGGTTTCGTTACCCAAGTGAGTGAAAATTGTTCTTGGCTGGACAGATATGATTAGTATTTAGAAAAGCATACATTAAGCGACGCTGTTTCCTATCCAATGACTGAGTGAAATTTCTCAGGGGTTTGATTTACCGAGTTAATTGTCGGCGATTCAATCACATACAAGTATATGGTCTTTTAGTGACTGATTATTGTGACGACATTTACTTTGACGAATGGCAATGGAAAAATGTCCAATTTCTCTGATCGTGTGCGTTGCACAAATAGTTCTAGTATGTAATCAGTGAACGTCATGTAAATTGACAACGACTCTCAGTAGTTTGGTTAGATGATGGAGGTTCAAATCGATATCGCTACTACGAACAGCAATACAAACACATTTTGTAGATTTCAGTGTAGCGCACATTTCGATTTTATTAATGCTGAGAGGTTTCTGTATTACTCAAGTATAGTTGAATAGGTGGTGCCTAGCAAACATATTCCAATTTGTTTTTGTAATGATCAAAGTGTGTGTGAAATGATGCGAACGGATTAAGCATTAATCAAATGGTGGTATGTCAATTCACCTAGTGTGATATCTTGACACCAGGTAATGCACGAAAGTGTTTCAATTCTCACTGCTGATTGCGATGATGAAGTATTGTACCGGTTATTGTTTAACAAAGGAAATTGTTGTTTCATCTTTAGTCGTGGTTAGTGGAGACAATTACATTTGTAAAATATTTTCTGCTATCCGCCATACGCAGGGTGATATGTACCAAGGTGGAATAATTTTCAATTCAAGAACATTTGAGACACGCGTAGTTTTACAACTCAATATGTTAATAACTACGGTACTGAAAAGTTTGTTGCTGTCATAGCATTTACCACAACGGTCTAATTAACACGAATAATTTAATAATCAAGTCATGATAGACCATTACAAAATCTCATATGTTAAATCGATGTGACAATCCTTATGTTTACATCACGATAATTTTCGATATAGCACCTGCGTTCGATTGTAAGAAACTACGATGGTCATACTTTCAAATGTCGTATACTCAAACATATTATGTTAATCTCAAGTCGCTGGCACCGAGAAGTAATTACTTTTATCTTACAAAATATACCGCGTAGTAATTTCTTTGTCTCGCAGAATAGTAACGACTTTTACAGTCGAACAAAAAAGACGAGTTGACGGTATATGCCTAAAACCGAACTTGCTATGGATTTTAGAATGTGGTGATTACTCGTGTATGCTTGACTGTTTTCATACTGATACTGTTTGAGTTGATTGGGTGAGGTACAGACGATTGCTTGACAAGGTTTTTCCTTGTTGGCTCTTTGGAGTATGGTAAGATGGTAAGATGTCGAGACGTAATACTATTTCCGTTAACTCAATTGCAACGAAAAAATAACCAGATAGCTTGTTCAAGGTTTCGACAAATAGATTGAAATATTCCGATTTAACTCATCGTGTCGCAACTCGATCGCGGTATGTACAAGTGGTTGTCAAGTAAGAAATATTTACAACAGGTGCTATTTCATTGATTGATTCTATTGTGTGTAGTAACACATTTAAATATCATGATAGTATTTACTGAAACTCTATTTGACAAACGGAAAACTGTGAATAGAGTTGTGTGGTTTCATTACTTGTTTCAAATCAACATGCGCATAATCTCTAAATATGTATGGGTTGAAAGTTGGTAGTCATGTTTGTCAATCTATTTCAATTCAGACTATGTCAAAGTCCAAATATTTCATTTTGGATTATCTGGATTTACCTTTAGTACATCTCGCGAGTGGATTCCGACGTCGTACTATAAAACTCTTAATAATACGAGTTCAAGGATTTTCAATCAACAATACCTAAATTTTTTGGTAATGTTAGAGTTGGCAAATGATTATAGTTGCGTGTTTTTGTTAAGAGTTTAAATTCATGTTGATAAAGATAATAACTGTATAATGCACATACTTGTGATTCTTGTAGAGTTATAGTTGGTATTGATTCTATAGGTGTGAAAACGACGGCGCGGAATGTGTGAATAATCCGATGCGACTGGATGTTGGTGTCAGTAATATTCAGGTTACGGTCGAATCAAAAGATCGCGTTAAAAAGATTACTCAAAATAATTAGCATTGTACCGAATTAACACATTCAGATACGAATCAACTTGAGCTGTGTAGTAAGTTTCATTTCAAGTTGACAAATTGACACACTGATTGAATATTTTCATGATTTGTATCACGTAAAGTCAACGACTGTTCCGAAGTGTCATAACATATAGCGATCGCGTGCAAGTGTCAAATTGTTGGTTTTCGAATCACGGTCTGCGCTGGTACTGTTATTCATTACTTATTACTTGATAGTAACAACCATCGACACATTACACTGTAGCGATTGGGATGTATGTAATGACAAGACGCGAGAAATGGCAATGTCTTTGGTGTTATCTTGTGAGCGATCGTGGGATTTGTAACCTATTTCACACGTTTTTGAAGTGTTGGTTTGTGAACGCGGCTATTGTTGATATTCGAATCACCGTCTACGCCGGCTCTGTGGCAAACCAATTACCAAAATATTACATTGTCAACGATCGGCATGTATGTAACAGCGAGTCGCGAGCGATGGTTATGTCTTAGGTATTATCTTGTGAGCGATCGCGGGATTTTACCAATATTTCACACCTTTTTGGAGTGTTAGTTTGTGAACGCGGATATTGTGCGACGGCTCTGTGACAAACTTATTGCGGAAATATTACCTTGTGAGCGATCGGTATGTCTGTAACACCAAACCGCGAGAGATGGCTATTATGATGTGTTATCTTGCGAGCGCTTGTAGGAAATATTTCACACCTTTTTGGAGTGTTAGTTTGTGAACGCGGCTATTGTTGGTATTCGAATCACCGTCTACGCTGGCTCCGTGGTAAACTAATTACCAAAACATTACCATGCGGCTGACTATTTCACACCTTTTACTGAAATTACGACATGTCAACGCAGCCTATACCTGAGAGTACGACATGCCAACAACGAAGCCGCGTGCGACCGATCCCTATACTGAAAAGGGTTACTGTGTGACCACAAGACACAATAGCCGCTTGCCACCCCCCGCCATAAGACAAAAGAGCCGCTTGCCACCTCGGGTTTCGTGTTAGCATCAATAGCCGCTCGCCACCCTCGTCATAAGACGCAATAGCCGCATGCGACCGCACCCATAAGAACACATGGCGAGTCACCAGAGACCGCGTAAGAATAGTACGAATCACGACCACGAGTTTTCAATACGAGTCACCGCCGCAGCCTATACCCGAAAAGGTAACCATGCCACCACGAGTTTTCACGACACCGTGCCACCGCGGCCTATACCCGAAAAGGTAACCGTGCCACCGCAGCCTATACCCGAAAAGGTAACCATGCCACCACGAGTTTTCACGACACCGTGCCGCCGCAGCCTATACCCGAAAAGGTAACCGTGCCACCGCAGCCATAAGACACAATGGCACCGTGCGACCGCAGCCATAAGAGATAAGGGTCACCGTGCCACCACGAGTTTTCGCGGCACCGTGCCGCCGCACCCATAAGAGCCCATAGCCGCTCGCGACCGATCTATACTACTACTGACCAGAGCCGTGGAATTCATGTAAATAAAGATTGCTGTGCTATGTAGATTGTGGATAGAGTTGAGTTAAATCTTCTCTTCATGGAGTCGAGGCCGACTTGAACCAATATAGATAATTCTAGTTGTCTAATTAAAGAGAAATGTCGGTAGTCAAATTCTAATCGAATTTGTGAAATGTTTCCATGCTCTAGTTTTGATTCTTATCCATTTCTGGCCTTCCTTTGGAGATCGTAAAATTTCTCTGACTCTGACTCCAACAACATTAAAATCATACCACATGTTTTTAAATATCACGAAAAAGCGTATTTTGCACTTTACAGTAACCGAAGTTATTAAGTCTGTCACGTAGGCCTACCGTCGCAAACCTAAGTTCTTAAATAGAAACACTAATAATGATTATTATTATTATTATTATGAGGATGATTTGATTCTGACAATAACCGAAAATGTAACAGACATTTAACTTTCTGAATAGATTTACAAGAATATTGGAGTCTTAGCTCTGCGATGAATATGTTAGGACTTAGGACTCGGTGTTGGTGTTTTTGAAGTTTCCAGAGTCGGAGTAGGTGTAGGTAGGTAGGAGAAGGTGAGCGGGCTTCGCATCATTTTTGCAGAGATTATGTCTATCGATAGTTTAACTATACCAAAATTCATTAGCGCAGGTAAGCGATCCTCTCTTTTGAGAGTCTGCCCGACAATCATGCAAATAACGTAGCTTGTACCGCGACATGATATGGATAAATCATACAGATACCTGCAACGAGCTAAACTTACCTTCGATAATAGTTCGTCCTGCAATCTCATGTGTGATTCAATACGTTTTATAATGATCGAAGTGATGCGTCATATACTCGTACAGTATTTTGTCTTGTGCCAGCAGAGGGTGACATCCGTGCGCTATATATCACTCCTCATGTTGACTATTTCTTGGAATTGATGATTTTAACCGCGCTTGGTTATCAGGAGAAAACGTACTTACAGAGTTTCCATATCAGCGAATAACTATGCCTATAGGTGTATTCCGAGTTTTGCTTCGGAATGGAGCTTCGTCCGACTAATTTAATCTTAGATCTTAGATTAGATAGAACCGTTTTTGACCTGCTTGCCGAGCGCTAAATTTGATCAAACGGGTATCAATGGAAAGCTGGTGCTGTACTGATTGCGAAAATATAAATTTTCTTCTACTCATGGCCATGGAACCCCCAATATCAGGCTCGAATTATGATCGAGTTTTGCATTGCGACGCAACAACGCTGTCTGGCTCTTTCGCCTGAGCTGCAGTCTTGGTTTGCCAGACAGAATTGTTGTATCACAATGCCAAATTCGATCACGATGCATAATTTGAGACTGATATTGGGCGGTTCCGGAGCCACGGGTAGAATAAAATTTATGTCTTCGTAATTAGTACAGCAGCAGCTTTCCATTGATACCCGTTTTATCAAATTTAGCTCTCTGCAAGCAGGTCAAGAATGGTCGTAAAATTGCTTTTGGCTAAATGGAAAGTATGACGTATCCTAAATGCAGTGAGCCATGGAGATCCGACCTCGCATTGATTAACTCGCATCCAGACATAATTGTATGCTGGTTGTAACGGTCAGTCGTAATCTGACTTACGTTAGGCCTGCGTATGCGTAGTAAGGAACACAAGAAATTTTAACTCTAAACGCGGACGTTGGAATTTGGTTCAATATCAAATCTCGATTCGGGTTGCTTTGTAGGCCGGGGACATTTTGAATCAGAAGTGAATAGTGATACAGTAGGGCGACTAAGCATATTTGAATAATGTTTTTGTTTACTAATCTATTCTCAAAGTAATCTGCATACAACGGTTTCGTAGAGGGGTTTTCGCTTCTGTGAATAATTACTTTTTGTGGATTTTGCATAGAACTCTAAATTCAGTATGCCCTTTTTTGCCTTTCCCGGAATCGGGAGTCAATGTCAACGACTTGCTCCGGATGGTCGCTAGAGTAAAGCCACAACACCGCTGACGGGTGGTTATGATGTGGCCTATATAAACAAGGAACATTGAACACACTCGACATTTTCTGTTTTGAAGAATCAATCAATGAAAGTGCACTTATTATTAAAAATCTGAAATTTGTTAGAATTGTGCTGGGCAATTCAAGTACTTTTTAATGTAATTCAGCGGCACGATTTCTTGTTTATGAGTTGATTTGAACGAATTAAAGATTTTTTTTGAGAAATAGCAGCCCAATTATAATATGGACAATACCATGATTAGTTTCGTAGACATGGTTAAACGTGCTTATTTATCAGCTATTGAAGGACTTAGATCGCTTTCAATTCGTATATGCTTGTCTGCATGCGTTATCGTGAACATTATATAGTTATTTTTTCAAAATTCCAGAAAGACGCGCGGCATACCCGATAATAATCTGTGGCGGCACACAGTTTGGGAATCACTGATCTAATTGCTTCGTAGGCAGGATGGGATCGTCTGGCGGGTCAGATGTTTTACATCCCTGACATACACATAGCTGACAAGTTTTGCGATCGAGTCTTGTTTAGTACAGCCTCCGATCAAACCTTGGCCTTTCAGCTACGATATCTTGACGAGATCTTTCTGCGATATATCCTATGATTCTGCTGAAAAGCGATGAGTAAATTCGCCCGCTTTATACAATACACTAAACACCACTGCTTCCGTTAATTCCCAGACGGTCCGTTTCATAGTCACAATTTATTACGTCGACCCAAACACTTCGCAGTAACAAGTGAACGACACATTATATCGATTTCATTGCGAGGCTAGGCTCTTCATTGGAAAACGTCCATGTCTTCGCCGACATCTGAATAAAAATATCCTTGCCTCATTTAAAATTCTATGAAAATATTGGGTTGGTAATATTTATCTATGACTAGTATACTATATACCAGTAGTTCTCAACCGCCGGTCCCTGGCAAGTTTCCTGCCACATTTTTCCAAATTTGATTAGAATTAGAATTACTGAATTCACAAAAACTTGGAAATGGAATGAAGCTCGGTTCATACCAAATCAAAGTTACATTCTCATTAGCAAACTCCGTTCGTTTCACACTATACAGCTCTTCTGTAGTATTTTCAGGAAAACCACAAGTTCAACTGAAGCAGTGAGTAGAAATATTTTACAAATGAGATTTGAATTAGATTACCGACATTACGATCCAATTAGTCTAATTATAGACAGCTAGAATTCTATAGTTGTCCATGTTTGATATGATTCATTTCCAGAATCTCAATCAATCGCGACGAGAATAATTTTTTCTATGCATACTGTACCTCCGTGGTTAAAAACGATGAGTCGTCTACGAGAAGAAGAAAACCGTCGTCTGCCCCACCACGTGGATCGACGGCGTGATGGCGGTGGAGCTATGATTGCTTCACTCTCGATCGCCATTAGTCCCACGAGGAGTATGATAACAAGTGTCTTAGGGTGGATTGCACAGATGCCGATTGAAAAGTAATCACCGATTGCCTTAATCGGCGATAATTTAATCAGCGAGCAAGGTCACCTGGTGACTCTGTGGTACAGATACGGATTCGCCTGTGAGTTATCTTATCGCGGATTACTGACGCAAATCGACGCAAATGACGTACGTTAGCAATCAGCTGTTTTCGTTCGGTGGCGATATGAACTGTGTCGTCATAACGGAGAGATGAGCTCTTCGTAGATATGTATGTTTAGTTGATGTCATGTGCGTATAGCAGCTAACTAAGCTGTTGCTACTGCACAGTGTATACACTTATAAGGTTATGAACGTCAGAACAAACGTTTTGAGGTTATGAAAAGAGGAATTGTAGGAATAGCGTACCAAAATCTTCGTCTTATACCGGTATTGCTGTGCCAGAAACTCTACTACAAATTTCGTATATTGCAGGACATTTATCTCATTACTCAGGGATCTAGATCTAGATAGATACTTTTCAGATAGAACTATATTTTCCGTTTATTGGTGCATTAGTCATGATAGCCGCTTTACCAATGTGAAGATATACAAATTGAGCTCATACACACACATTTGCATACCGTACCATTTTGATTTCTCCATACCAATGACAATTGGCTCTGCGGGAGTGTAGAAGTAAATTTCAGCCATTGCAAGGATCTAACTGTTGTGCAATGTGACGATGTTATCATATAATAAGTCATATGCATACATGTGCTCAAGTGCTGTACCAACAGTAATGCATTTATGTTACAATTTTGCAATGCAAAGTTATCTGCTGTTACCCAGTTGAGTAATCTTGTTTGTTGACAGCCAAACCCCACTTCAGTTTATCAAGAATTTGGTCAACCATAAAATTCAATACAACCTGTTTTATAGAGAGCTACATTAATATAGTGCAATATCGACTGAGAATAACAATGGATCCATACCTCAATGTTCTTGCTACCCTCCAGATGTTAGAGAGCCTAGCAGAAGAGAGAGTGCCAAGAAGATTGGTCAAAGACCGAGCAAATCCATTGGAATATACCCTGTAGTTTAGCGACACCGATAACGTGAAGGCACAACCGAGCACGACTTCAGCGCAGACAGATTGTTCAAAATCACTTCTCTACAATGTCTTGAGTATTTCATCTCGTGTTTGAACACCAATAACCACACATTCAATTCCTCGTCAATTATTTTTATTACGAGATCCAGTAACCTATGCTGTAGTCAGAATTGGACAACTAGAAAATCAGATTTTCAAAATTATTAGACTATGATGATAATTATGGCTGCATATTTTTCCAAATTAGAATAGAATTATAGACACAGTAGTCATTTTTCAATTAAATCAAAATAGGGATTACTGAATATGTGAAAATTTGGAAATCTGCACAACGCTACTAAGTATTACTGGCATTTTGCACTTACTATTCTAATTATACAGCCAATTAACTAGTTGTCCAAGTCTGGTTTTTGTGCTATTTCGATTTGTTGCTGTATTTTCTCAATTTTGCAGTTCTTTTTCCATTTCCAGTTTCTGGTACTTGATATGCATCTGTAATTCAAAATATTTCATTCTGATATCATGCTGCTTCTTTGCCATTTCCAGGATGCTCATTTCTGAACACCACATTTTGATCACCAACATTATAGTTAAAATATGATTTTTCAGCAACACACCTGGCTCTCTTTTTCAAGACAATTGCCGTTGAGCTTTTTGTGTTCTGTTTCATCTTGCATATCTGAATGTAGTAATGAATAAACTGTGGGTTGCATCACCATCTTTGTATGCTAACACTTACCGGTCTGGTGTTCCATCCTGAAGTCTGTCGAGGGAACTGAAGGAAGCGTCACATCGCCATCAGCAACGAAAAGGCAGCAATTTCATTTGCTGCAAGAAAACTATGGTTAACAACAGTTGTATTGATTCAATAGAGTTCAAATTCAATAGAGCAATGTTAATGTCAATCAAAACAACCCGCAATGTTCTATTTGAAGTATTCGTGTGGCTATGTTAGTACCAACACTATTCATATGGATTTCAAATTAGTACCTCAACTTACCATCGCTGTTGTGACATGAAGAACCAGCCTCTGTGTTCACATCCTCGTCGATGATGAAGGTGCAAACTGAATCTTCGGAATATGCATCTGAATAAACATTTTATTTAAAAATGTTAGTTAGAAATACATTAGATAAGTTACTGATTTTTTCACGGTTTATCTATAGGAAGCATGGAGGACTAAAATCATGACTTGACTCGAGTTGTAATAGGATGAATGGATTTGACTCGAGTCACTGCTTCAATATGACATACGGTATGAGAAATCCTGACTCGAAGTCAAATCTTCAAGTCAAGTTGCAAGCCTAACAATAATAATGGCCAACGATACTGCTCAGGCACCTGCACACGCACAGTAGCAAAGCCAGACTGTTGCAAGTTAAAATTGGATGCAAGTTCCTCTGCCGTTGGTTGTAACATATTAAAAAAGTTGATGTCCTAAATGCACTCACCATTGTTCATGTGACTATCGAATACGCAATCGTAGTCATACCGATGTTTCAAACATTCAATTTGTGATGGAATAAGGTCTGAAAAGTGATAATAAATATACCAGTGCTATAAAAATCAATTTCAGATTAGGAATTTGCCGAGCAGTGTTCCCCATGTGTCGTTTTCGTATAGCTGATGACGTGCAGCAGTCTCTGGCTATGGTTAGTTTGTTGGGAATTACAAAAATACAATAAATCCATGTTTTCATGATCATCAAAATTTGTCTATTCAGTTCAAAACGAGCGTTAAAACGTGAGTATGAAGCATGCAGAGAGTCACGATACACACGGATGGAAACAATACATCTCCTACTGCGAATTTTAAAGAATTGCCAGTAAAATTACCTATCAAAAACCTTTTCCAAGGAGTTCGTCAACTGGAGGTGGGCCAGTTTTGGCCCATTCGACGCATTGTGATGCATATGTCTTTTTTGCTTTTCGTTTCAAATTTTTCAATACATTTTGGATTTGGCCAGTTGTACGGCTGCACGCGCAGGACTAGTATTCATAGCTGCATATTTCTTACTCATTACATCTCAGACCGCATCTTTTGTTTTGCCATCAGTCTTTTTATCTTCCTTGGTTTCAATATATTCTTCTATCAATTCAATTATTCTAAACTCTTCTTGTCTGTTGCAATTTTCCGTCCTCGTATTTTATTACCAAAGTATACTATCGAATTCTGTACAGTGTACAGTCTGTAAAAAATGTAATACCGGTAATCATAGCATAAGGTACTATCGGCTGTGGTAGGCCCACGCCCATAATATGCAGCAACAGTTGTAGTAGTGTCTGAGTACAATATTTTCAAGTAATACCGCAACTGCACGTCAGAGCATCCAGTTAGCACCATCTCAATACCAAATACTAGTGTACCTATAGCCTGCCCGGACCGCAGTCAACGCGAAGCACACAGCCGATTAACTTTTTAGACACCTCTCTCGGCGGATAACATTTGGCCGATTAAAATTCACCGATTAGTTGCAGATCGGCATCTGTGCCACGGAAGCCAGCCGATTACTGACGTTTAATCGGCGATTAGGGATTAATCGACATCTGTGCAATCCACCCTTAGTATTCATCTAAAATTAAAGACACGTTGATTTCATTGTTAATAAGTTCATCCTTTCAAAAACACCACAAGATTGCGATGCAATGAAAAGATAGGAAAGTGACGAAACGACTCGGAGCGGTCTTTGAAATCAGACACCCACCTGAGCTTAGATAGACGACGATGTAAATAGGAAGCATGCATACTGCATGTAATATATAGCAAGAATAAGCGAAAAAAATGTATTGCTATAAACATGTTTTCTATAGATGAATTCATATCCATCTACTTTTTTCGCACCAGTGAAGATCGCGAAGCCTTGGTGCAGGTAGGCCTACAGTCGCTATACCTGTAGAGCAGTAGGCTACGCAAAGTGTTGTCATTACTGGGAAATGCATATTGATAAAGAGCCACTATAAATATATGCATTATCGAGCCGAAGGCTATGTTAAGTGACACTTACCTTCGAGTGATCCGTCACAAAGTTGATTGTACGATATAATTACCTACGAGATATGAACGTTTTTATACCAAGTGCCGCAATATCTAGGATGTTATCTTGCTCCTATAACTTCCGTGTGTCATGTTATCGGTAATGTAGATTTCTGAGAATAATGAAATCTTAACGCAATTAGGCCTAATTTCGTGGAGCGAAACCAACAAAATGGTAGCCAAAGTATATTTAGAAAAAAGCAGTTTTTGCAGACCGCATAGACTACACAATGTACCCATTATGACACATAAATTTAATCAAACATGTTGTTGTGGTCTGCGGATTACGTCAATGGGACGTATAAAACACTCTAGTTATCATAAAATATGTCGTGTGCCGAGTACATATTTGTGACGTTAGCCATGTCATGTTGGCAGGACAGAAGTTCGGCTGGTTTGGGGGGGAAATATCACGATTAAAATATGAAAAGAGTGAGAATATCGTGATGAGAAAATAGTCCTGTCAATACGATGTATTGACAGGTCGAATGTTGTCTGTAGCTTTCGATCTCGTCATAAACAGCCTTCAGAATTACTGGACCACGACCTAACATCGACCTCGCCTTCCGCCACATCATTTTGTCGCTTGCGTCTTATATTCTCTGCATTACTTTTCATTCAGTGTGCATGCATGCCTTTTTTTTTACTTCGCCTAGGCTAAGGTGGGTGTCTGATCTTAAATACTACTCCAAGTTGTTTCGACACCTTATAATCTTTTCATTGTATCGCAGTTTTGTGGTGTTTTGAAATGATGAAAATATTAATAAAACCGATTGATTGATTGAACAAATTTAAATGAAAAATGATCTTAGCCGATACAGAAAGACGTTTTCGGGAAAACGGCGTACTTCTGTACAAAATCGAAGGACTGAGACACCGAAACGTCAGGATTCTCATACTGCTAAGCATGCGTCCGTATGGCGAATGCATCTGGCGGATGCGTGCGTTAGGCTACGTAACATGGCCGTTCAGATTAGGGAAATGAGAGTGCATGCCATACGCCACAGTAATCGACGCAGCATGTTGCTAATTATTTCATTCCATATGTTGACTCAAACTCAATCACGAAGGCGCATAGTTTTCTTGGGAAAAGAAGCCTGCCTAAGCCCTAGTAAAGTCATCACGAATTCAGGCCTGTACTCTGTACAACATATAATATAATTCAACGAATATCTCCCCAGACGAGAAGAGTGGAAAAGAATAGCAAAGAAATGAGTTGTAACGACAGAATAGAAATAAATAAAACTGCGCAACCAGAATGATATGGACGCCCAATTATAACTCTATTGATAGAAGCTGAAGTTTTCATACTAAGCAAAAACCCGCATGTTGGCATCCTAAAAATTTGGACGTTGTTTCGAATAGATCAGAGGTCTCAAACTGAAATGTGCTCGCCAATACTAGGGGAATTCAATGTATATTAAAATCCGTCTTATTGGACGGGTACTTGCAAACCTGAAATTCCACATGCATCGCGAAAAAGTGATTTACTAATGTCAATTCACGCCTGGCGCGAAAAAAATCACATAGTAATATATTCGAATAAAATTGTTGCTGTACTTGGCATAGTAGCTGTATATTTAGCTGTAGCCACCAATAAACAGTACAAATGCACCAGGATATCGTAAAAGCTGTCGCGTTAACATTTTACAGTTAGCGAACATTTAACATGTCACGATTATAGGTAAAATATTTTAGAATCTTACAAAGATTGATCAATCTTATATCTGAGCATTGGAGCAGTACAGCCTAATCCTGGTTCTGGGCATGCATACTCCTGATAACTAGGCCAATGATCATGTTATTACCAAAGTCAAATTAAATCAGCGTTAGATTTATCTGCGAATATTGGAACAGATCTATAAAAACTTGAATATAGCCTAATGATTACTGTGCCATAGCAATAGAAATGTCAAGAAGAATCCATTGGTGTTACAGCTGTGAAGCGTATAGGCTACGACTACTTTATAATAACCGCATTTAATTGGCGATATAGCAAGGATAAAGATACCCAAGATGACAGAGGATGTAACTAACTATACATCAAAAGGGCAACGTAATGCCAATGGTTGGCATACCGGACTGCTTAGATATCCAAATAAGCTACGCAGCACAAGCCACGACCTTTTGATATATTACCATTCCCCATACCAGTTCCATAGTTTGTTGCGTGCGTGACTGCACCCAGGGCCGTAACAGCACTTCGTCAGGGCCCCCCAAAAAACTTTGGTCTTGGGCCCCCCATAGGGTTATAGACCGAACTTCGCCCCCCAGACCCACCTCCGGCGATACACTGTTTACCGCTATTCATCATATTCATTGGGAGTTTGTTTAGTGAATCAGCATTTGTCGCCTAAGCGCGCGAAGCGCGAAAAATTTCCAGAATTCATGATTTCATCGGTCAGTATGATAAGGAATTGCATATATCGTTATCAATTTTTATCTTCTTTCTGCTCACGTAATCAGATTTGCCGTTAGAGCTGAGTGAGGTGTGTTTGAAAAGGTAGGACCACTCAATAATAATTAAACATCTTCGGGCGTATACCCGTTGGCAGGAACGAAACAGCACCTCGCCAGGCCCCAAAAAACGTGGGTCTTGGGCTCCCATGGGGTGATAAAACGACCCCCCATCACGTTGTTCGCGTTTGTCACGAAATTATCTGTACTGGATTGTGAGCCAGCGCGAAGCGCGAAAATTGTCGATAATTTATGATATAATCGGTCAATCAGATCGGCGATTGCATATATATTATGCTATCAATTTATTGTCCTCTCTACTCACGTAATTAGATTTACCAGTAGAGCTGAGTGAAGTGTCTTGAAAACGGGAGGGCACGTAAATAATGATTAAACATCTTCGGGTGGGCGGACCCGTTGATATGACTTTGTTACATGATGTTATTTCGTGACTTCCAGTCTGCTATATCAAAAAATATAGAATCGCCCAAACGTAGGCTTCTAAACTAAGAGACGCACACGATTTCAAATTGGTATTTCTTCACTGGCATAAAATTTTCCCCAGCGGGATGGTATTTGTCTTGTGAGGTTCAGATTGCAAAGACAGAAACATTCGGCGCCAGCATTTAGGCGCCTATATGGACAATTAAACCTATATGTATTTTGTATAGCCTATATAACGAAGTCTTCGGTCTGCATAAGGGCATAGACCTTTTCGGCCAAGCTTTTCTCGCTGCCGATCGTTCTGACACACTTCTTGGAGTTGCATGTTATATGGCCTAAAACTTGATTGTATGTCTTGTGGGTCGTGGCGCGGTAATGGCCCAATACCCAATAATATAGATAAATGTCTACTTGAATTCGCGCGCACCGCGAAAAAAATTTGAAAAAAGTGCATTAATTTTCAAAAAATACTCTATGGTTTATGCTAATTCACGAAATAATTTTGGGCCCCCTTCGAGCTCGGCCTCCCCCCCCCAATTGGGGGGTTTGGGGTGCGGCAGTTACGGTGCTGACTGCACCAAGTCACGGCGTTCCGAGTCACAATTCAGGGGTGGCAACCTGCGGCCGTACAAGGAAAGTTGTGCGGCCGTGGACACGTATTTCAATCAGTATGTGTTGGCGGCCGTCGACATGGAATTTAAATTTACGAATTGACTCCATATTTCTTAAAAAATTTTAACTGATCTTGAAATTTTCGTCGCGCCATGCGCGATTCAATGTGACTTCATTTTCGGATTTTATTATATAGTAGCGCCATTTCCAATCAGCGCCCACAGTACAGATCCGCCCCATTTGAAATAAAAACTCGCAAGCGTGTGCTTCTCACTGTGCCGACGCTCCTGATGGGAGGTCAAGAAATAACGGCATACAACAAAGTGACTTATAACAATTGGCCCTCCCGAAGACAAATCATTATTTATAACTTGAAAACACCCCCTCCATCAACGTTACCAGTGAATCACATGGGCTAAGAAAGGATAAATGTTTGATAGTAATGCATAAAACTACTAATAATAATGACGAAATTCATTAGTGGAACTGAAAAAAATTTTGCGCTTTGCGCGACTACGGGCAGTCCCGTAACGTAACCATGCAGTCACCACTCGCGACGTCGGTGTGTATAATAAGCCTAGTCATTAAATAGCGTAGTCCGCAGTTCACCGGAAATGGCCACGGACACTTTAGCATGGGTATTTGGCGTCCATCTAGTTCGATACTATTATGCCCTGGAATGCGGCCGTAGGCTACATCAGTAGTCGAAATGCGGCCGTGCATTGCAAAAAGGTCGGCCACCCCTGCAATAAGTCCTTCTCTGATTGTAACGTTTGACGCGACTCAACTCGAGTCATGTTATCGCACAGTGAGTCCGAGTTCTAGTTCTACAAATGGTTGCGCCCAAGTCCAAATCAAAATGTTCAGTCACGAATCATCAACGGGTCATGTTTTACCATCATAAACAAGTGATGTGACGTAATAGTTGATCTTCCACTGCGTGGTAACTTTTGAAAGTGATGTGTTGTGAAGTTTGAGGGGTAGTTTCAAGCTTCTGGAGTAGTTTTAAAACGAATTTCCAGTTCTCAAATTTAAAAAAAAAGATATTTGAGAGTTTAATATTGTCAAAAACTTCAAAATCCAAAATACCGTCGCGGGCCGCACAAAATGGTCACGGGTCGCGCGTTTGAGACCTCTGGAATAGATCCACATGTCAATCCAGAATGCGAAGGACGCTTAATAAATGCTGTATACATAGAAATTGAAATCTTCATACTAAACTAAATCCCGCATGTTGACATCGTGAAAATAGCAACATCGCCTCTGGTAGATACACGTTTCAATCAACCATGATATGTACGCCTAATCATTAATGTGTTGATAGCTTCAAATATTCATACTAGACAATAATTCCCATGACTTCGTGGATAGATAAATGTTTCAATTTTGGATATAAACCGTAAGAATTGCTGTAATTACGACAGTGTCTTTGGGTATCTTCCTCTTTTCCTAGCTCCAACGCCATGACTCTCTGTTACGTCATATACCACAGGACGATATTCACGATAATGATCACGCAGACAGGTGCCAGTTCAGATTCAATCATGAACGGTTAGACCAGTGGTTCTCAACCTTTTTGACCTCGCGGCACACTTCGAAAATGAAAAATAGTTCGCGGCACACTAGCACAGTGGTTTTGAACTCTTTTGGATTACGACACAGACAAACTACCAGAATGCTTATAGCAGCAACCACAGTCTTACAGAGATGATCACTGACGAAGTACTTCAACCTTATCGGAGCGCTCAAAGGCTTTTCTCTGCTTGAGTTGTCTTTTATCTCTTCGGGCATCTCACAAATACGTCTACGAATGGTATCATTTGACATGAGAATCGTTTTCTATTCTTCCCAAACATTTCCTTGCAATTTTATTGCAGGCCGGAAGAAAAACTTTCTCCGCTTCCGTGTGAGGTTTCGAATTATCAGCTATTACCTCTGTTACCACATAACTGGCCTGTTGAGATCTCGTTTACGCTTCTGGCTGAGCTTAATTTCATAAGATTGGTTTGACAATAAAGTCTGCCCACTACCGCATTGCCGATGTAATAAACCGTCGCATCGAAGAGTCCAATCACGATCGCCACTAACAAATACAGAGGCGTAGAGTTGTATTATACATGGCTGCCAAACGCATTTCCCAGCAGATCGTGTAATAGCACCTGTGAGGATAGTATATACCTCAATATGTTACTGGCAGCCACCCGCAGTTCAATTGTAGTTCCAACAAACCGGGATAATAAACCTCAGCAGCGGGGAAATTTGTAATGATGTAATTTGATTAACTTTACTTCTCAATTCTCGAATTTGTCGAATGCAACATAACGTCACGCCCTGAGCTTACATTTTACCTGCAGTGCTGGCACGCTACCTAACAATCTCAATGAGAATGGCTATGTTGGCAATGATATTTTGTAAACGTGAACATCACTTCCAAATGCGTTCATTTCTCGATGGTGAGAATGCCTTCCTAGGTGGTGGAGGTTTATGTGGACTCCTACTCTAGGGTTACCATATTTTTGTGACCCAAATTCCGGACGCTCTTTAGCGCCCACTAGCGGATTATAAATGAGTTATGAGCACATTTTAGTCAATATGACGTCACACAAGCAACGCTTTGTGTATCGACTAGAGGTGGTCATGATTCGGTTCAGGAGTATGTGGCTGTGTGTTGTAAGTTGTAACCACGGTCGAAGCCACATTTTTTCACCTCACTCCCGCACAAATAAACACTGATCGGCCCACCGTACGGTAATCGATGCAACTTCTGGGGGCTTTTTACTATATGCATCTGGTCGTAAATGATTCGAATGAATTACAGAAGAGTGCTGAGAACTAATCCTCTTCGATAATCGATAAGCAATATCGATAATGATCATAATTTATCGTTGGGATATTTTTTTTTATCTGAACACAAGACCCACAAGGTAGCCTACAATGCGATAAGACACAATAATGCGTTGTAATGAACAGGCAGGCCTGTAGTGCCCGACGTCACAGTTCTTTTCGGCCCGGTTAGTGGGCCCTAATCGTCACCACTACGCTATCTCCCTCGCGTATTGTGGAATTATGTCAATAATATTGGTTCTAACATATATTATTATATAATTTTGATCCTCTCTCCGCCCACATGATGAGTTAGCGGTCGAGCTGGTGGAGGATGATGACTTCGAAAATGCAAGTAGCGCAATTGTATGTCATGATCATGTCACACCGATAAGATCATTTATCAGCCTGCACCACTGAGCTACATAAACACCGCACATCCGGTGGTTTCCAACCTTTTATGGTCGCGACTCCATTTATAACTTGGCGTTGCCCAGCTGATTACTAATTAATGGTCGGCAAATTTGCCCAGATTATACTCACAGCCTATTTTGGAAGCTGATTACGTTCAACCTCTTCGTAAACCCCAGAATAAAGGCAAACTATCTTTGAATAAAGCATCCAAACGGCCTCAACCGACTCTATGAATATACCGTTACCTTGTAATTGCGATTACAATTAGACTTATTTCTGTAAATAATTGCTATTTTATATTTTTTATCGCAGTTTTTGAGAGAGTGGTAATCCCGACATCCAAACGAAGACATGTGATACTAAATCGCGCGCAGCGCGAAGAAAAATTTCATACATCTGCGCCCAAAAACAATCTTGTCTATGTTCATTTACGAAAAAATTATGAGCTTTTTTCAAGCCTGCAAAATTCCGGACATTTGGGCATATTTTGGGAATTCCTCCCGGACGCAGTAAAAACAGTGAAATTCCGGACATGTCCGGGAAATTCCGGACGTATGGCAACCCTATCCTACTCGTCCTCCGATCTGCAAAAGTAGTTTATTACAAAAAGTGGGCCGTGCTATAAGTTGACATCTCAGGAATCAAAATAACTAATATCGGTATGGTGTAAAATGATCATCGATGACGAAGACATGGCAAGAATACGACTACAAATAGACAATGAAAAAGGTCATCAACCTGCGTCATGTCCCTGTACTGCCTCCGGTTCTGATGGGTGACAAGTAAAAGGTGAGCACTTCGGCCACACCTCAATAGCACGGCCCAATTACCCGAGTTGAGCTATCACCGTCCTAAATGCTACTATGTGTGGCAAACTAGCGTATCACACCCATTGACGGTGGAGGCTCCGCAGTTTGATTCATGACAATGCAGTAGCAAGTCACGCCCCAATCCGCCCCTGTACGTTGCTGTGCTCAGAGCGTCTTTATAATAAAAAGCCCAGAGAAAGACTCAATCCATGACCTAATGGGGACGTCAGATTGAGATACTAGATTGAGATACCGTAACTACGGTCGCCTCGACATCCTTATGTCTGTTCACTGCATCGGATTGTGCATCGCGTGTCTTGACCGGGTAAATTCAATAAAAAAACGAACAATAACATACTCAAAATTTGGATTTTTGGTATACTTCGACATAGTTTACCACATTTGCTCGCGGCACACCTGAGCAGTTTAATTGACACACTAGTGTGCCGCGGCACACCGGTTGAGAACCACTGGGTTAGACCTTTTGAGTACAGTCGGCTTTTCATACTGCCACGTGGAGCGCAGGTCAATCGACGTTTATTCAGTTCTGACGCCTACGCTTGTGAATATCGAGCTCGAGCTCTCCATTTATTACATTAGTCTACTGCAACGCCCTTTACGTTTCATGCAGTCATCAGAGCGTTATAAGATGGCGATTGGCGGTGTTTCGTTGGCGGAACCGTTAATTCCAGCGTCTATCGACGGGCACTATGACGAGGAGTCGTAATCCAACTTGTTTATCTCAAAGTCGCCGCCCGTAAGAGTGAGGTACCGGTCAGAATCTGATGTTTTTAAACCATTCGAGTCTACTACAATTAGGCTATAACATTCAAAAGTATATACAGTTGCAGTGACATAGGTTATATTTGACGCTTCTTATCACAATATCACTCATGAGGCTGATGTAAACTTATTGCAAAGCTAATTTCTGCTTTGCAAGATACAAAGTGCCAAAAGGAAGCTATTCACCAAAAAGTGGAGCATAAGTGACAGTATAGTCTAACTGAGTAACCACGTAAAATAAGTAGTCTAGGTCGACTGGATCTTCTACAGACATTGATGTATCGTACATAACATAGAAATGCTGATACTGATACTACATATTATACGCAAAGGTATATTAATGATTACACTGTTCAACAAACTGAAAGAAAATTAGGCAGAACATCTGAGAGCCGTTTCTGGGGTTTTTGAGGCTGCTGATTACGAATGTCACATTAGTTTTGTCAGATTGGTTCTTTGTCAAAAGATATTTATACCCCTAAAAAAGTCCAAAATTACTGTATCTGTATTTATACCCTTGAATATTTCACTTGGTAGGAAGAAAATCATAGTTTTTTCTAATTTTATACTGTGCATAAATAGCTAATTGATTATGAAGAACCCTCATGTCATTCTCAGTCATTTCATCTATATTAACATGCCATGATGCGAAATATTTGTTTGTCAAAAAAGCAGTTTGTCAAGCATAAAAATTGTACTTTTGCACAAAGGAAATACAGATTCTCCTATCAATTGGTCATTCCACCAAGATTAAAGAGGAGTATAAAGCTGTAAAATTACGAATATGACATTAGTTTTGTCAGATTGGCTCTTTATCAGAAGATATTCATACCCCTAAAAAAGCCCAAAATTACTGTATCTGTATTTATCCTTAAATATTTCCCTTGACAGGAAGAAAATCATAGTTTTTTTCTAATTTAATACTGTGCATAAATAGCTAATTGACTATGAAGAACCCTCATGTCATTCTCAGTCATTCAATCAATATTAACATGACAGGATGCGAAATATTTGTTTGTCAAAAAAGCAGTTTGTCAAGCCTAAAAATACATATTCTCCTATATCAATTGGTTATTCTACCAAGATTAAAAAGGAGTATAAAGCTGTAAAATTTGTCCTTGAAAGGCCTAACTACAATACTCATATGCGTCTCATTTCCTTTGAATGGTAAATTGGATAATTTTCCGCTGTGTCGACAAAGTGGGTATACCTATAGTAACTAGGGATGGTGTGAAGGTGAACCTCTGAAAGGTTCAGGTTCGTGTGAACGCGAACCTTTTTGAAAGGTTCTGTGTGAACGCGAACGTCAACGTCGTGACGTCATATTGCTAATTCCCACCCTAGATTCCAGTGAAGTGATAGCCTATATTAATGTACACGATACCTAGCGACGACTCGGGCTATACGTAATGCCATATAATTGTAATAATCCCATAAAATTAAAATCTTCCGTCGCTCTGCCAACAATTTCGACGAGGACTTGCAAGGGAATATAAGTTTACGCCTTAACGGTCTAGAGCAGACCGGACAATGTATTCGGCATCTAAATATTGTTACGTTGATATTGAGCAGAGTGTAAAACGGGTTTCCATACTTGCTACCGGTATTGCCCCATTAACAAGTTATACAGCAGTAGCCAACACCACTACGCACGGATTTGGTTTTTATGATACAATAAACATAGTCAAGATTGACCCGGTACGCCTGCTAGATTTTTTTACATCATACAACGATATCACTCATTGATTGGTTGAATAAGCATCATTCGCTGACTACATGTAGTGTATTTCGCCCTTGACGATGTGTGATAGAGGGGCAAGCTCACAGCAGAGAATCACTAAACAAACGGAAAGCTGAATATTTCGAGCAAACTTTTCTAACAAAGCAAGAATTTTTGAGAATGTCAAGGTGCATGGTCGTTTAGTGTTGATTTTTCATGCTGTCAGCGCCACGCATAGAGTGGCCCGCAGTTGAAATTGAATAAATTTCAATCAAAGTTGTTATAATGAAGTGAAAATTGTACTATATGAAAACGGTTCAGAGTGCAGAACCTACCAAGGTTCGTTTGTGAACGTGAACCTCTAAGTTTCTGAGGTTCACACACAGAACGCGAACGTGAACCTCACGTTCACACACCATCCCTAATAGTAACCCTATCAAACGAGAAGCCTAAATCTGGTATCTGGTACATTCGAATACCGATGAAAGATTCCAATTTCACATTAGGAAGGAGTTCACTGACTGCAAACTTGAGCGCAAACACACTCGACATTTTCTGTTTTGAGGGATCATTCAATAAAGGTGTACTTATTATTAAAAATCTGAAATTAGATGGAAGTGTGCTGGGCAATGCAAGTACTTTTTATGTAATTAAGCGGCACGATTTCTTGTTTATGGGTTAATTTGACTTTCTTTGAGAAATAGCAGCCCAATTATAATGCGAACATTACCCATTCATCAGCAATACCATGATTGGTTTCGTGGACATGGTTAAATGTCAGTGGCGGCTCGTCATAATATCGGGTGGTGGGGCAAGAGGTGCACGCGATTTTAATTGTCTAAATGACGTCACAATAGTGTATTCCGACGTGAAAATGTGACTTCGTGGTGGTCACACACAGTTTGTATGGGGTATATACATTAAGCATAGTAAACAAGACTTACGTATTTCAAATTATTCGAAAGAAAATATCAAGTACAGTTGTTCATACCTGCATATTTTAACGTTTGTATCAGCAGGCCTATTGCGCGCGGCGTGATTTCATAGTTGCAAAATGTTCATTGTTCATTGTTCAATGACGAGTTCATTGAAATATGGAATACCCAGAATGAGAGCGTTGAGAATCGGGAGCACATCTAACGCATCGAGCCTAATTACTGCAGCAAAGTTGATAGAAAGCGATTTTTCAACTATAGGTATTTTAAAAGTTCACTAGTGGTTAACTTCGGAAAAAGATGTATTAGAATATAAACAAGTCAACTCGAGCCGAGCAATGTCGACTATCGGGTAATATCGAGACACCGTTTGCAGTAGACCACATGCTTCAGATCACGATACTCAATTACGGTCGAACTAGAGACACTGTCCCCTGGCACCAGCAGTGTAAAAATGTATAACAAGGCGTCCTTATCCTCGCTTATACGTCAGCCTTTCATTTTTTATCGCAATACGTTGGGAAAAGGTATGAGTGCGCTTTCATCCCGTGTACGATTAGATCAATGGACATTGGACAATCTCCAGGCTGATAAGGGCCGAGTCTTGCCTAAAAACACTGAATTTTGCGTAAAATATATTGAGGAATAGGCTGATCAATTGATCAGCTGTTAGCCGTCATCGAAAACGAACTATTAGCTAACGCGCTTGACATCGGGTTGTCAGCAAATGGCTTAAAGGCCACAATTTCACGGTGAAATTGACATTGGAGAATATAAAATAAAGTAAATATTTGAATGCAAACCGAGAATCTTAGTAAACTGTTTCATGAGATCATCATCTCATCACCTATCTCAGTATGGAACACAGTTAAAATTAGCACAGACCAACGCCGGCTTTTGCGTGAAATCCGCAATGCGGTATAGTCAGCGTTAGGCCTACCATACTCGACCTCGATAATGAAATTACTGCCCTAATCATTGAGTGTCAATCTCGGGACTTGGCACAGCGTTCGATACTGAAATCAAGATATACCGTCCAAAAGCTCAAGACGGATATAGGTATGGAGCATCGTTAAAATCGATAGAGACCAATACCGGTATTGCGTAAAATCTGTTAGTGATAAACGGCGAGTCAGCTCTCACTCGACTTAGGAAACGAAATTACCACCCACATAGTTCAGTGATAAACTTTAAACTTGGTACG